>NC_135577.1:69681500-70300333 GCF_965152235.1 Eretmochelys imbricata
TCAAATAACTTATGCAAGAATTTTGAGTACTGTATGTTGGGTGAACTTATTCTTGAATTATGATCTTCCTTGTCTCTTTTTACTTATGGTACAACTCCTTCCTTTTTGACCTCCAAGTCCCAGCTCTCCCGACTCCAGCATGTGTAGAATGCTGCTGCCTGCGTTCTCGTGCGTACAAAAACTTGACCACACCAGCTCCAACTTTCAACTCTGTTCACCACCCACAAATTTCAGGAGCCAGTTCAAAATGGTCTTTTTTTAATGAGAGCTTCCATCATGAACTTGCTGTCGCCTGCTTTCTCTTCTGTCTGTCTTCCACTTTGCTTGCTTGTTTAGCACCTGTTCTTGGTTCCTTCATACAGTCTTGCCACAGTTGGTGTGAAAGTCCTCTGCAACCCAGAAACCTTTTTGTCTCTGCCTCACTGATTGTTTTCAAATTGTGAAGGGGGGAAAAAAAACCCGTCTCCTTCCTATCCTGAAACTTTAAATTTCTCTCACTAGTTTGGATCTGCTTTGTAAAGTGTCTTGTGATAGTTTCTGTAAATTAAAAATGAGTTGCATGTTTTTTAAATTATTGAACAATAATTAGGAATTTTGTCTAAAACAGAAAATAACATTTATGTCCACGACCTGTTGACATTTCAACAAATCACCACAGTCTCTAAGGCAAAAGGTGCATCTCTGTTCACGTGTGACTTACAGGTAAGTGGAGGCAGGTTAATGTTGTAAGTGTTCTGACAAAGTCTCATAACAAAGACTAACTTTCAAATTGCTCAGAGGGTTTTGTATGTTACAAAGTTATTTTCATTTTAAATTTATTATGTGAGAAATTGGGAGATGTTGTGGTTCAGCACTTCTGAAAATCAGACTGCTTATTTGCGTGTTTAACAGTGGATTTAGGAAGTTCACTCCAGGCACCAAGTTTTAAAAATGTTGGTCTTGGTTTCTTCCTCTACTTTGTAAGAGTACACTTGGTTGTAATTTTGGCCTTTCACCCATTGATTCAAGACTCAACTGAATTTTCATCCTCAGTGATGAGATTTTTAAAGGGTGGTTCTTCAAGTGCTTTTTTCAGTTTGGAAGCCATCCCCATCTTGGGACTTACAATGGGGCTTACAAAGGTAATGGAACCACCATTAGAGTGGTTCTTCGAATTTTCACTTCACCATCTTTCTCTGAAAATTGTTTCTGGTAACAGTTACATTAACCTAGAGTGTCTTGGAGACACTAATGGCTGATTCAATTTATATAATGTTCCATAAGGATAAGGTGGTCCTTCATCTGGGTCCTACGGTCTTATAAAAATGGTCTCTTACTTACACACAAATCAGTTAATCAATTTACCGGTACTTTGGTCCCCAGGCCTTGCTTATAGCTAGAGGAGACTCAAGTTAATGGTGTACCTCTAGTGCTTTGATTTACTCTTGAAAGGGAGCTTGGTCTTTGTAATTAGGCAAGCTGAAACTTTTGCCCAGTGGTAAACATTTTCTCATAGTTATTTAGTCTTGGGCTTCTAGTGTTAACATACAGCTAATGCTAAATCATATGAAACATGCAAATCCAAGCATTACAAAATGTCTTGTTATAATTGGGTGTACTTTTTGTGTGTGGGTGTCTGACTTAGCGTGTACTTGCAGTGGTGCCTCTTGTCAATAAACTGTTCTAATTAATTAGAATACAAAACATAGACCCTTAGATCATATTAGTTCATTAATATGATCATATCCCCCTTTCTTTGAATCCCTTGTTCCCCACTCCTTCAGCACATAAGTGTCAAGCATTTCATCTTTACATTCAAGGTCCTGACTAATGCCAATTTTTAATGCTTACCTGTCCTTGTCTTTTTCATATTGCCACAGTCCTTTCCACTTCACCAGTAGTAATAGTTTCCACCTGCTGTCTTTTCCTCCCACACTGCTTGACTACATGTGGAACCCCTCTTGGAGCTGATATGTAAAGCACTGCCCTCTCCATAGTCATATTCCTACCATGACGCTGTCAAGAAATTAATTAACTAATGATGAGGTGGAAGGGCAACTGGGGACAGCAAAGCACCACTGACCACTTAGAGTAGGAGAAAAAGGTACAAACAACTTCTCTTGTTGACTGAAGGGTCTTGGGGAAAGACTGCCTTTCTTCGTTTGTACAGCACCTAGCACACTATGAGAGCTACAGGAAAAATAGTGGGAGTAGGTGGCTCAATAATGGGCAATGGGAATTGGTGGCTTTCACCTCTTCAGGTCTAGCTCAGGCTAGTAGTGACTGAGCCATTACCATCTTGAAGGCTGGCTGGATGACTACATGAAAGGGTTTGGTGCATCTTGTCTACAGGGAAATGGAACAGGTGTCCTCATTGCATAAACCACCATCCCAATGTTTGGTCTCTGCAGAAAGGTCAGTCTATGCCTGTTCATTGAGGCTTTGGCCTATCTTTTTCTGTATAGAGGTGGTCTCACCAAAATAAGGTTGAGGTACAGTGACAAATATGAGTAAGCTTGTACTGCTGCTACACAATTCATTTCTGTCATGTACACACAACTTCAGTCTCCAGGGCTGTCATCCTGGTAGCTTTCATTAACAAGTCCTATTGTGGCCTAGATTTATCTTACATTAATTATTTCAGAAAACATCTTGAATCTTTCTTCTGGCCACATGCACATCTGAACTCAAGTTCAGCACCTTGATTGACATCCACTTTGGGTTTGGCCCAGTGAAGAAAATAGTCCATGGTGACCTGATGGGAGCATGAAAATTTACTCAGCTTTTCCATTGACCAGTTGTCCTATAGGTTTAGGATTATTTATGGCCCGATATTATTGTCCTTATTTACCTTCTAATTGTAACGCATGTGAGGCTGTCTGTTTTCACAGCACTCTGATACAGGGGAGGAGGTGCTGAGGATGTGCGTGGCAGTGCGGAAGAAGCTACAGCTGTATTTCTGGAAGGACAGGGAGTTCTATGAGCTACAGGTGAGATAGTGCTGTGGGAACCACTAGACCGTACGAGAGCCCTTGCCAGAGTATCAAATTGTTTTTAATACCCCAGTTTAATCAGCAGTATAATTCAGAATTAGTGTTAGATTCTGCTTCCAGGGTGCACTGATAGTGTTGGTGCTGCACGGTTTAACAAAGAAGCAGCAATTGAAAGCAAAGTGTTGTTACCATCGAAATAATGGATTGGGAGCTAGTTATGGGTGAAAATCACCAGGAACCAGAAGACTGACTCCTCTCTTGAAGACTATGGGTAGTGATAGAAAGGTACAATTTGTATACAATCCTAATTGTCCTCTGCATTCTAGCTCTGGTCCACTTTGAGGCCCAATTAAATAACCGTTCAGGAAGGTCACACAGTCTAGTTACAGAAAAATGCTGCTGTGCAGAATATGGAGTTGGGACATTCTAGCTGAATGCTATCGTTCCCTGGCCAGGAAGGGTTGGGAGTGATTCTAAAGTAGACTCCACTTCTTAAACAGATGTAGTCTGCCCTTTCCTGCAGCAAGCATGATGTTAGTGAGAATTATTCAATGAGCAGATCAATATTTTGCAGTAATGTCTAATGTTTGCAGTTCTGTAGCTAGTAGGGTGCTCAGTCTTAAAAGAAACCTTTACTACTGTGTAAGAGTGAAGAAAGGGTAATGTGCTCAGTGTTACTGTACTGCCTCCCCACAATTAAATATGAAACAAGCTTTCCAGACCACAGGTTAAAAGGAGCCCAGGGAAGGCACAGTTAGCTCCTAAAGCAGCCAATGTGACTTACTTTCCTTTCATTCTTCAGGGGGACTTCAGTGTGCCGGATGTGCCCAAGTCTATGGCATGGTGTGAAAATTCTATCTGTGTAGGTTTCAAGAGGGACTATTATCTGATAAGGGTAAGAACAGGACTTTGAACTGAGTATGTAAGGGGATGTTAATCCTTTTAAGGAGAAGATATAGACTGCTCCCAGGGAGGGAGGATTCAGAGTGTGAGATAGACATTGTTTATTATAAAAATGTGCCATTTTTGACATGCTGTCTTTCAGCTTACTCCTCCTTCCGCAAAAGCATGCATGTTCCTTTAATTTGCTTGTCTTTCTGAAAAACAGACTATCTAGTTGTTGCAAGTAATGCCTAAGATTAGTGTAACTGAATTAAATTAAGAAAACATTTTTTCAGCTGGGCAGCACTTTAACTCTGTTTCATAGTTTCCCTTTTGTTTGGTGTATTTACACCTCAACATAAGAGGGGAAAATATTTTAAAAATAACCTATTCAATAGGAAAGGAGTACTTGTGGCACCTTAGAGACTAACAAATTTATTTGATCATAAGCTTTCGTGAGCTACAACTCACTTTATGCTCAGATAAATTTGTTAGTCTCTAAGGTGCCACAAGTACTCCTTTTCTTTTTGCGGATACAAACTAACATTGCTGCTACTCTGAAACCTATTCAATAGGGTTTTTTTAAAAGTGAGATTATTCGAGGGGCAGAGTAACTTCACCAAAATTATTTTAGTGCTTCAGCTGAAATTAAACAGTTTCAATTTGACAACATCCCTTTAAATATCTAAATTCATCACTGTTAATTATTTCAGATTCCACTGCAGGACTGAAATGAAATAGTGCCTTCTATTGGTTAATTTGACAGCAACATTATTTGTCGTTGGTTAATTTGACAGCAACATTAACAATAGTCATAATTATTACCATTACTATAGTTTTCCATCTTTATCATTTTATGTTGATATTTTAGGAAAATGAAATACATTCCTATGGTACTGTCACTTAAATAAGGCCCATATATGAATGAGAAGGGAGTCCAAGGAAAATCTATGGACTACGGCACACTTTTACTGACATCAGTATTATCGTGCTACACAGACTGTACGCCTTAGTGGCTAAATAACAAGATCATCCAGTTACAGTAGTCTATTAGCAATAGGAACAGGCTTCCTCAAATTAAGAGAAAAATACAAATTTATTTTTAAATTGCAATTCTAACAAGTAATATTTTGATACATACATACAAAAGATGACCTACAAATAGCCTTCAAAACTACCTTCATGTGTTAGTGGATATTTTGAGACTCATGTATCACTTTCAAAAAAATATGCTATAAAGTCTGTCTTTTCATCAAGTAGTCTTCTACAGTTTTGAGATGACAACTCCACAGTGAAAACTGAATGACCTTTCCCCTCCCACCTGCCCCCTTCCTCTCACAGGTGGATGGAAAAGGGTCCATCAAAGAACTGTTCCCCACAGGGAAGCAGCTTGAACCATTGGTGGCTCCCTTAGCAGATGGAAAAGTTGCAGTTGGTCAAGATGATCTAACGGTAGTACTTAACGAAGAAGGGATCTGTACTCAGAAAGGTGCCTTGAATTGGACAGACATTCCCATAGCTATGGGTGAGGACTAGAAGTAGTTTTTCCTTGCTGTAATCCAACCAGGATTCGTCAGCTTTTTGTTTCTTATGAATGGAGCAGATTTAAGTTTACTAGCTTAATGTATGAGTCTTTGATTGTGTCACACTGATTTTATTACAATCATCTGAGTGCTAGCTAGCATGACCTAGTGATTCGAGCAGAGAGGCCTGGGTTATATTTCTCTCTACTTCCTTGCTCTCAACTTCTGTGCCCTCAGTTTCTTTTTCAGTATGGTGGGGATAACTCCATCTTTGTAAAGTGATTTGAGATCTGCAAATAAGACACTACATATGTGCCACTTGTTTTTGTAATTTAAAACCTGATTTTGGCTTTTGTGAGAAGTTGAGTACTGCAGAATTTGCGTGTGGTGAGAGAGAAGTGGCAAGGAAAACTGAGGGGGGAAAAAATGATAGTAATCAGTGAATTGCTGTTAATTTCTAGCATTAAGCTCATTGATGGATTTGGGGGATGGGTGAGAAGGGCATAACATACTGAACATTTCTGGAGGGAAGTTATGGTGTGTGTCATGGCCCTTTCCAGGGTATACTGGAGAAATCTGTCTGATGCATGCTTGTTCCATCTCCCAAACAGAACATCAGCCTCCATACATCATTGCGGTGCTACCAAGGTATGTGGAGATTCGCACTTTTGAACCCCGGCTGCTGGTGCAGAGTATTGAGCTGCAAAGACCACGCTTCATCACCTCTGGAGGGTACAAGAGCACTTCCTTTTTCATCTCTCCCTATACCTAGTCTCTTTTTTCTTCGACAGTTTCTGTGTATTGTGCCCTTCCATACAATCTGAAATATAACTATGGTAAACTAGCACCATGAGTTCCATCATCATGTTGTTTCTTCTCTGACCTGTGGAGTCAGAAGTTGTAAACAGCTCATAGCCAGAACCTTAATAATCTGCCCCTCTTGTTGCTACACTATGCTGTGTTGACCTTAGGGTTACTGGATAAGGGACACTGTTCTCTTGTGTTCTGCTGCTTTCTTGGAACTAAATTCCTCTGTACCTCTCACAGCCCTCCTCATTCTGCAGTGGCTAGTATAGACAGGATACCTGTATCCTGATTGCTTAGTTAAGTAACCTGTTTTGATTTAAACTAACCTGGTGATTTGGGGGTATAACTGCCCTTTTTTCTGTGTGGTGTTTTTTTTTTTTTTTTTTTTGTAGAAGGCAGCTAGAAGCACTGACAAGTTTGCACAAAACTTTCCCTGGGATTTTTTTTTTAAAAAAAAAAAGGCTTAAGATTAACAAAATGTGTCTGATTGTGGGGCAGGGGCTGGGGAGGCTCATGTTCTGAGCACAACAGAGGGAGCTAGAAAATCCTTAATTCTGTTCCAACTTCCTCTGACCTTGACTAAGCCACTTAAACATTCTTTCTCGGTTTCTCCCTCTTAAAAGTAAAAGGTAATACTTACCTACCTCACGTGGGTGTTGAGGATTGATTGGGTGTTTAAGTCGCTCTGAATATGAAAAGTAGATGTTATTCAGGGCAGCATCACTTGACCTTGATGACGGTAAATATGTATAAACTGATCTCTCATGGCTTTTAAGGGCATAGTGGGGGGTTCCCTTGCTCTCTAGTAGACCCTTTGATTCCTGTTTCAAGTTTTGATTATTGGGGTGGCTGCAGTAGTGCCTTCATGACAAGCTTCTTGTGGAAATGGAATACTGTGACTCTTCACGAGGGTACCCAGGATTGTGAGGCACCTCACTGCTGCCTGCCCTTACTGTGAAGTAGTCTTGTCTGTGTATTCTGTGATCAGCTCCCTGAAACCACCACCAGCCTCTGAGAGCATAAGCACTGCCTGCTAGGCCTCTGTAGACCTCACTTTCTCTGTAGGGGTAGCAACAGGCACACCACAACTTGCAAATACTCGGCATCTTCCCTGCAGCGTCCAGCCTCTATCCATTGAATACTCAGACTCACCGGCCCTGCTATTCCCAAACACCAGCTTCTAAGATTTAACTCGAGATGAGCACATTGCTTAACACTAGTACACTTAAACTTGTTTTCATTGTAAATATGAATATATACAGTATTATCAATGACTAGAAATTAAAGTAATAATGAGTAAGAATATTGGAAACGAATGGTTACGTATAAAACAAAATTGTAACATACTTTCAAGAGACTAATCTTAACTAAAAAATTACTCTCTTGTCCAAAGAAATTTCTCACTCAAAGTTCTCTTCAGTGTTTTCAGCTAAGCATAGTTGAGACTCCTTTTGCATGAAGCAAAAGCGCGGCCCTTTTACTTCCTCACTGAAGGGTGCCTGTGTCCCTTTGTACCCCCAAATATATATTAGCAAGCCTTTGATATGCACCTCAAGATAAGGTTCTCTTCCCTCACTATGCTTCTCTTCCTTTTAATTCCTTTCTGAAGTTCTTTCCTGCAGTCCAGCCGCAGGTATCTAACTGCAGTGTAGACATACCCCAAGTGTCCTCAGGAATTCACAGTGGTGGTTTGATCGCTTTCTGTTTTGCCTTCACTGCTATGTTGAGCAGGGAAAGGAGAACTTGAGTAACCTCACCACTTTAGTATATCTGGTTAAGCCATACGTGTGTTAACCAGGATAGACTCTTCTAACAAGATGTGGGCTAGAGTTCTTGCCTCACTATTATATCTTGGTAACTGGCCTTTTCTCTTCCAATTGTAGTACGAATATTGTGTATGTGGCCAGCAATCATTTTGTTTGGCGTCTCCTTCCAGTCTCCATAGCAACCCAGATACAGCAGCTTCTCCAAGACAAGCAGTTTGAATTGGCTCTGCAGTTGGCGGTAAGTTGTCATCTTTAGTGGTGTGGGTGGAATACACTATTTGTATTGCTGGGTATAGAATCATGGGCCAGTCTCTGTAGTCTGTTTGGTAACTGCTGCCACTAAGCACTGTTGCAAGCCCTGAGGTCTTAACCTCCTTGATGTCCACTTCACACAAACTCTCTAGTTTCTCTTGACTAACCCCTTAGCCATTTAATAACTTCCTGTCTCCTGACTCTACTCTGCTATCCAGTGCTGCCCATCCTTGACAAACTGTCTGTTTTTAGAAGTTTAGGCGCTTTTGGTCACCTGTTCAATCCTGGGTTTTCCCATTCTTTTCAATGGATTTCAAGCTCAACACTGTCAGTTTTTCTTCTCTGTTCTCTTTATATTTAAGCACAAGAATTCTTCTTATTATTCCTGGGTTTGTATTTGTGTAGGAAATGAAAGATGATTCAGATAGTGAAAAGCAACAACAGATTCATCACATTAAGAACCTCTATGCCTTTAACCTCTTCTGCCAGAAGCGCTTCGATGAATCCATGCAGGTTTTTGCCAAGCTCGGTACAGGTAACTTGGTATAGCCTGGGGTTGAAGAATGTGAGTGAGGGGAGACTACAGTAAATCTCACCAGAAATTGATGCTGGTGCTGAACTTGATTTAGTCTGAGAACAAGTAGTGTCATCTTGTGCAGCCCAAAGATTAGTTTGTTGGTTAGACCCTGAAACCCTCCCCACTACTCTACAAAAAGTGTCACAAGTTGGAATAGAAGTAGAAGAGGCACCTGTACAAAGTTTCTTCACTCTGAGTTTTATGAGCACCAGCCACTGCTAAAAATCAGTGAGCCGCTACCTGTTTTTCTGCTTGATGAACATTTCATGGAATGGAATAAGAAGGAAGTGAGTGAATGTCAGAAGTTCCCTGAGTAGTCAACTTTCAGCTTCAGGCATGACTTTCAGTGAGTCTTAGGCACCTAAGTCACTTTTGGGAATTAGGACTTTTTGAAAACTTTACTCCTGGGACCTGAGGAACAGATCAGGAACTAGGATTTTAATCTAAGTAGTGAACTTTAGAGTTTGTAAACTGTATGAAACTGATGTTCATTAGTAATGGGAACTGCTGGTCAGGTCTGTCCATGTAATCTGTTCTGAAGCTCATTGGATTTATTACAATGGTGTTATTTTCTTAGAAGCCTTTTGCAACCAGCAGTATTAATTCACAGTCCTGCCATTGAACCTCATTATTAGTGCTGGGACTCTGCACTAAGCTCTAGCAACAGAATGAATATTGTGGGTCGGGGAAGGCATGAACTTAAGAATTCTGCTCCAGCTTTGTCTCCCCCTTGCCTCACTTAACTTCTGCTTCCATTTCCTCATGTGTAAAATGGGGATACTTGATTAGCAATTTAATAGTGTAGAGACAATTATTTGTAAAGCACCAGGAAGATGAAACTACTAAGTGCTGGGGGCTTGTCTATGATAAACTGCACTAATTACCAGAAAGCTATATAATACTGGTATTTTGAAAAACAAGATGCTATGAAATTTACAAATACTGGTTGTTTTTTGCTTAGATCCCACTCATGTGATGGGTCTGTATCCTGACTTGCTGCCCACTGATTACAGGAAACAGTTGCAGTATCCTAATCCTCTGCCGGTGCTCTCTGGGGCTGAGCTGGAGAAAGCACACTTAGCACTCATAGACTATCTAACTCAGGTAAATGCTGTTAATATGTACCTCTAGGGAATTTGCCTTCTGATGCCCAGCCCTGACCTGGTGACTTCAGTAAGGGGGCACTGCATAGCAGGGAGATGTCAGAAGAATACAGTGCTGGATTTGGAGCATACCCCAAATGTGTCTGGTTAGCTATGCTTTCCCTCTCACTGGTTCCCATGGACTACTATACTGTTCTCTCCCTCGATAGCTAAAAAGCCTAACTACATAGTGATTAATAGGGCCAAGTTAAAGATAAAAGACCAGAACTTGAGCTAGCGTGGAATCAATGGAGCTGTATCAGCTGAGAATTTGGCTGGCTTCTATAAGGTACTTACAATACTGACAAACTTTGATAGTTTACTTTCCTAGACTTAAATAATTAAAAGTAGTAACTAAATATTACTTTTTCTATTTATAGATTTATTCTCACTAGTTTGTGACATGTTGGCCTATTAAGGATAGGTGGTGAAAGACACCACCAAAAGGAGTTGGACATTTGTGCTTTTTTCTTAAACAAATGTCAAATCTTAAATTTTCATAAAACTTGGTTAATGTAGATTAATAATAGGCTTGTCAAATTGGGGTGTAAAATTAGTATACATTGGGGACTACTCCTATCATGGTGTGATATCATGGAAGGTGAAATTAGTTGAGGCCCTAGAGCTAAATGCACCCAGAGTTATGGATGAGTACATCTTATATCTAAATTGAGACATTTGCGGAGGGATAGTTGATGGGTGTGTGTAATGGATTATAATTAAGAGGGTTTAGGTTGGCCTATGTTTTCCTTTGGAACGGTATTTGTGGGATGGTGGAATAAAATACATACTTTTAAAATCTCATTGTGTTGTCTGCAGAAAAGAAGTCAGCTGGTAAAGAAGTTAAATGACTCTGACCACCAGTCCAGCACCTCACCCCTCATGGAAGGAACACCCACCATCAAATCCAAAAAGAAGTTGCTCCAAATCATTGACACCACCTTGCTCAAGTGTTACCTACATGTGAGTTCCCTGCCTAACCCAGCGAGCCTATAAAGATCTATAAAAAGTAAACTCCATTGGGAGTTTGGGGTGTGGAAAATTGGAAGACAGGATAAGGAATAGTTTTATTTGAGGTTATTCAAGTGAACATCTGTCCTTCATGGACTAAAGTGCTTTGTGGAACTTAATTTCATCTCATCTTATTTCTTCATTAGCAACAGACAACTTCACTGAACTTGGCAAGCATATCTGTTTACTTCCTTGGATTTGCAAGGTTGCTTTTCCTCAAAGAGAAATGCTCTGTTTTGAAGTATAGAGAAATACCTACATATTTGTAAGCATGCTTCTCTCTCATTGCTGTGCTTAAGTAGATGGAGAGAGTTGTCGGAGACCATTACTCCTGAAGTTAATGTTTCTCAACAGCTGGCCTCCACCATAGTGAGTAAAGAAGTGCTGGTATATGGGCCATTGGCTATCTGCTTGCTCACTGAACACCAAAGTTAAACTGCATGTAAGATTGACAAGAGTAGAGGATTCCCTTTCAAATGTTAAAATCCCACTTCTTGTGCCCTAATGGATATTTTCTGGATCTCCTCCCCTTCCTGTGTTCTTGATTATAGTGTTGGACACTATGAGCCTGAGTGCACAGTTCATGAATCTGAAACCTCTGAATGCCCTTCCCTTGCTTACAGACAAATGTAGCTCTGGTAGCACCATTGCTACGACTGGAGAATAATCACTGCCACATAGAAGAGAGTGAGCATGTACTGAAGAAGGCACACAAGTACAGTGAGCTGATAATACTGTATGAGAAGAAAGGGCTGCATGAAAAAGGTAAGTGAGGAAGGAAGAGGGGTGAATGGAGTGCACACCTCTGCTATACATCTTAACCCATCCCTTGCTGACAAGAGTCTGTTTGTTCATTCTTAAACTAACAGTATTTCAGAATGGCCTCCCATTGTAGCAGTCTCTTGATTAAATAATTATTTGACTTAAGTATTTATCCCTGTTGTTTGCCTGGGGTATGTCCTTGCCAAGAGCTTCTTGTGTAGCAAAAATTTGACATGTAAAAATAATTTTTCCTGTTCTGCTGCAGTGGGAGGAGCATGCTTTGTCGTCCTGCTCTCCCAGGAGCATGAGTTCTCAGTGAATGCAGGAATCTGCTTTCTAAATTTAAGTATAATCCCCATGGAATTGACCTCTTTCTTCTACTAAAAGCTCTGCAGGTGCTAGTGGATCAATCAAAGAAAGCCAACTCTCCTTTGAAGGGCCATGAAAGGACAGTGCAGTATCTACAGCATTTGGGTGAGTGCAGATCAGGGGTAAGTGGGAATCTCCCTTTTAAAGGGACGCCTCTAACCCTCATTACCTAGACTTGGCATGCCACTTAACTCTTTTTTTTTGGTGAATTTTCATGAATTTCAGAGATGCCAACCATCCATATTTTCTGTAATCCTCCCAATTTGTACTTGTTACAAAATCACTAATTCTGTCTTAAGTCTATCTATTTTGTAAGCACACACATTTTTATATGTATAACATAGAAAGCGTGTGTGTGCGTCAGTCACCCACCACCACTTGATTCAGACGAACACTGCAAGTAGTGCCATGGCTGCAAGGGGCTTTCTGCTCCAGTGCCGCTGTGGTGCAGTGAGGGCCTCATAGAAAGCAAACAGTGGTGATTTTGAATGGGTTAGGGTGCTGTTATGGCAATGTGCTCTAGAATGTACCAGGGGATTTCACATAGGGCAGTTAGAGTGCAATACACAACATGAGGCTTGGGCAATGAATCAGCTCCCCAAATCCCCTGACAATGGCTTGTTTTCTGGCTGACCCTTACTGCACAGTTGTGGGAGAGAAGCCAGAGGGGCAGAAGAGGAAGAGAGGGTACATGACAGGAGGATCATCCTGGGAAGGAGGTCCAGGCCTGGGCTGGCCAAGGTAATGAAGGGTGGTGTAAGAGGGCAGCTTTCTTAGGGCCAGTATTCCCCTTCTGCCTGTTCTGATGGAAGGAGACAACCGGTGGGGGCAGCTCTTGACCATAGATGGAGGTTGGGGGAGAGGTTCCTAATTCTGGTTGCTCCCCTGATGGAGGGGATATTGCCATGTGAGGAAGTGGGCATGATTGGTGTGTGGTTTTGTTTGTTTGTTTGCTATGCTGCAGTGACTTGCCCCAAAGTTCACCAGCCACCACTGTTAACCAAAATGATTGGTGTGGGTGATTAAAAATGAGTGAGGATGTCCCCAAAATCATGGTCTGACCTGGTCATGGCTATTGATGTTTATTGTTATTAAATGTCACTTCATCCTGAAACACTGTTATTACTCTGATATGCACAGAAGTGCTTCTAATATCGATTAGACGTTTTTAAGCGCTATTCCAGACTCCCGTCTTCATTTGGCTTCCCAACTTTGGCAGTTGGCACAGGTCCAAACAACTTCCCTATTTCTCCCTAACTGTTTTCATAAACATTCCTAAGACTCCGAGCAAGGTTGGCATCTCTGAAATTATAAGGTCAGAAGCGTTATGACCATCTAGTCTGATATAGCACAGGCCTTAGGACTTCCATGAAATAATTCCTGTTTAAAGTAGAGAATATTTTTTTTAGAAAAATACCCAATCTTGATTTAAAAATTTCCAGTGATGAAGAATCCACCACAACCCATGGCAAGTTGTTCCAATAGATAATTACTCTGTTTTTTTAAGAGCATCTTATTGATCTAAATTTTGTTGTTTCAGTTTCCAGCCATTGGATCTTGTTTTTCTTGTGATTGTTTAAGTCTAATGGTACCATATAGAATCATAGAATATCAGAGTTGGAAGGGACCTCAGGAGGTCATCTAGTCCAACCCCCTGCTCAAAGCAGGACCAATCCCCAATTTTTGCCCCAGATCCCAAAATGGCCCCCTCAAGGATTGAACTCACAACCCTGGGTTTAGCAGGCCAATGCTCAAACCACTGAGCTATTGCCCCCCAAGTATTTGGCTGACTTGATTTGCAAGTGGGAGCTAGCTGAATGGCAAACTGGGGCCTTAGTACGGAATTTGCTCTCTAATTTAAGCTTTATTTTTTTTCTTAAATCAAACTTCTAGCACCTCAGGTTGTGAAAATACTTCACTATGCAAATCATTGCATGTGCAGGAACCAGTAATTCAGATTGTGGTGAGTGTTTATTACTTTGGTTCTTGTTCCAGGCACAGAAAACTTGCACTTGGTGTTCCTCTATTCCACATGGGTGCTCAGAGACTTTCCTGATGATGGATTGAAGGTAAGAGTTGCTACATTAGATGTATCTTTCATCTGGCTATTGATGCCATTAGTATAGCAGCAGTTGTTTGTCCTTGTCCTCAGAAGCCTTGTCCTCAGAGATCGGAGTCCAGTTATTACTATTGAACTCCAGTGCAATGTTTAGTTTTTCACTTACATTCAGTGCAGAAATTAAAGAACCTTACCTGTCTGGTAATGGAAGGAGGTAGAGCATGCCTACGTGTTTCCTTATATAGCCTTCTACTTGAAGATGAGCATGTGGGAATAATTTCACGACAACTAAAGCTTCTCATCCATGCAGTTCCCCCTGTACACAGGGCTTTTGCTGTAACCAGCAGTAAGGGCCCTGTGTAATGTTACTATTGATGATGTATTTTGTGGTTGCACACAGTTTCATATGGTATATTGAAATACCAGCTATAACTTGCTCTCTTCGTTTTTCATTCCTTCTCTGCTGCAGCTTCTGGTGGTAGAACACAAGTTTAAGTGCACTTTTTAGTAGGTAATGTATGTGATAATAGGGTAGCAATGGAGAACATTGCTGCTCATTCCAGATACAAGGCAGCACCAAGTGGGTGAATCTGCTGCTTTCATTCGTCAGACAGCTCCCACATTTGATTTGAGGGCTTGTGTGTTGCAATACCTCTGACTCCTATGCTTCAGAAAAACGAGACTACACTCTACATGTAAAAATCAGTCCCTGAATAGAAATTTTGTTTGGCAGATATTTACAGAAGACCTTCCTGAAGTAGAATCCCTGCCTCGAGACAAAGTACTCAACTTCTTGATAGAAAGCTTTAAAAGCCTGGCTATCCCTTACCTGGTAAGAACTTACATTGAAAACAGTGCTGCTAATTTAACATATGTATTTATTAAGCCTCTGCTCTTGAGTGTTAGAATCTGAAATTTTGTAAAGAATACTAAGTTCAGCATGAGGTGAAATAAACAAAATATACAGTTGTTAGGAGGTGGAAGCGAGTCAGACTCAGGAGCCATTTTTGGCATTCCTAAGTGGTGGTCAGTGGAGAGAAGTGTGGAACTGTTGCTAGACTGCACGGACTCGCTTTCTGAAGGAAGAGGAAGCTTTTTTTTCTCTTTGATGAGCTCTTGAACTGTGTGTTTATTCACAGGAACACATCATCCATGTTTGGGAGGAGACAGGCTCAGAATTCCACAATTGTCTGATCCAGCTGTACTGTGAGAAGGTGCAAGGATTAATGAAGGAATATCTCTGCTCCTTCCCTGCAGGTACTTCTAACCATGATCTGCCTTGCCTTGCAACAGGCAGTGATACAGGAAGGGGAGATTGCAGAGCACACTGGTTAGATGTTGTCTTAGAAGTCTCTTGGAAATGTAGGGGTGAAATGGACCTCAACCCGTCCTCTGGTCCATCCTCTTTGCTGAGGCAGGATCATGTATACCTAGATCATCCCGGACAGGTGTTTGTCTAACCTGTTTTTAAAACCTGCAAAGACAGGGATTCCACAGCCTCTTTTTTTTTTTTTTTTTTAAAACCCTGTTTCAGTGCTTAACTATTATTACAGCTAAAAGCATTCCTAATTAAGCCTGTTACTTCTTGTCCTGCCTTCAGTGGACATGGGGAACAGTTATCATCATCCTCTTTTTATAACAGACCTTAACATACCTGATGACTGTTTTCAGGCTCTGTCTGCTTTTCTCAAGACTCAACATGCCCAGGTTTTTAAGCTTTCCTCACAGGTCAGGTTTTCTAAGCCTTTTATCATTTTTGTTGCTCTCCTCTGGACTCTCTCTTATTTATCCACATCATTCTTAAAGTGTGGGACCAATTCTACAATTTATCCAGGTCCTTTTGAATTCCAGTCCTGTCCTCCAAAATGCTTGCAACCCCTCCCATGTTGGCGTTATCCACAGATTTTATAAATAAATTGTCCACTCCATTATTCATGTCATCAATTATTTAAATTGTAGGTTCTCTTTGCTAGTGCACTTACTAGAGAAAAGAGCACAGCATGCTTCTAATGTAGGATGAAGGGAGTACAATAGTGGTGAACTTATATAGAGCTTATAGTTTCATGGGTTAAAGGAAATTCTAGGGTAGCAACAAGAAACTTTTTTTGTCATGGTTATGTGGAGTTGAGACTAGGCTTCCTGAATTCTGTGGTTTGGGAAAGAGAGGTTTTCAATTTCATTACTAGTCTTATCTAGAGTTAGTCTTATCTGCTTCATTATCAAGTGGCCTAAAAAAGGAGACCATCGTCTTCAACTCCTTAAGAGTTATTCATGCATCTTTTATTGCACATGGTCTGCAGTGCATGGGGTATTGTAAACAACATTTGACTTCTTGCAAAATAGTTTGGTGAAAATGTTCTGTCTCCCTGTTCCCTTTGTTACTGTGGGAGAACCCACATGATACTAACTCTGACAGCTTTCTCCCCCTCACAGATAAAATTCCAGTGCCTGCTGGAGAGGAGGAAGGGGAGCTGGGGGAGTATCGGAGAAAGCTGCTCTGTTTTCTTGAGATTTCTAGCTGCTATGAACCTAGTAGGCTCATCAGTGATTTCCCCTTTGATGGTGAGTGCTAGTCATGCTCTAGCTTCCTTCAGCTTGAGACCTATTTAGTTTCATGTTGCACAGCAACATCTTTCTGTGCTCTCCTTCCTGTTTATAAAATTATAGTAACTAGAAATGGAAAAGAACTATTAGGTCAGTTGTTGCCAATCATTGTTGTATACACCAGTGCTGGCTGTTTGGGCTTTGTGAGTGGTACAGTGAAATTCCTCTCTGGGTCTGTGGTGGGATAAGATGAGCTGCTGACTGACTTCTCTTTTAAATTTATACTGTAACCTGTAGATGAACTTCAGTTGCTGCAGACCAACAATGGCCCTTGAAGCATCCTACGTGCATCCCAAGCATGTTCAGTAAAAAAGGTGGTGGGGGTACTGGCAAAAATAGTTCAGGATCCGGTAAAGTGATAGTGTTTTGATGTGGTTGGATGCCACCGATGGGTCATCGAGTTAGTCATGTCTGATCTTCTGTTCATGCCGCAATTTATACTTTTCTCCTGCTTTTCACTCCTGTTCCCATCTCTTCCAGTTCCTTGGTCTGTTGTTGTAGTGGAGCTTGAATTTTCCCTTTTCTGTGGCAGGCACTGATTATTACTTTTATGATGATCCCCTCTAGGTCTACTAGAAGAACGTGCCTTGCTGTTGGGTCGTATGGGGAAGCATGAACAAGCCCTCATTATTTATGTCCACATTCTGAAGGATACCAAAATGGCTGAAATGTAAGCCTCTTCTCCCTCCATGTCCATTTTTTTTCAAGGTTGTTTTTTAAAATAGCTTCTCTCCAACCATTGATGCTTCATGTCTCTGTGGGTGGGGTGGGGTTGTTAAATGTTATATGTGCACTTAGAACATGATAGGTATTGTAGACTTTTTGATCTCTCATACCTGCCACGCTTGTTGGTTGGGATTCTCCCTGTGTGCATGATGCATGAATAACTCTTCTGATCACAGCTAGCATCTCCACGTTTCTTGGGGCTTGGCCTTCCCATGCTGTTGCATTTGTCAGTGCCTCAAGCCTGTTTCTTTACTTGGGCTCCAATTAGTCTTAAATAGCAGAGCAGTCACTGCCTGGCTTTTTTAGTTTTTCACCCTGTAATATAAGCACTTCCTGTTGTCTCTTAGCTTGTGCCCTATTATTACATATTAATCTTCTACTGCAATATTCTTCCTTAATTAGAAGGAACTGTGTTAGCAAGGAGATTCTTTTCCATTAGAAGTTGGTGGTAGTTAAACAACATGTTTGTCATGATGGAGCCTATGAAACAAATGAGAGTTAGGCCCCATTGTGCTAGCACTTCACAAAGACAGAACAGCGAACAGTTCTTGCTCTGATCTTACAATCTAAATAGACAAGACAGACGCTAGGGGAAAGGGTACAACACAAACAGAGGAAGCACTGCTATAATGGCTCTGGTTTTTTGGCAGCAGGCAGGAGAGGGGTTAGTCGGGAGGGGCGGATAAGTTGCATAAAAAGAAAAGGGAAGGCGGTGAGGGGAACATGGCAGGGGACGAGAGGGTAAGAAGTGAAACTGAGACTGGGAAGTGGGAGGCAATCAGCACATGGCAGAGAAATTTCAGTCAAAACTGTGGAAAGGTCTCTGAATGACTGAAGGTCCCTGCCTTGGCTGCTTTTGCAGTTGCTCCTGTGGCTGGAGTTCCTTGCAGTTCCTCTGCAGTTTTTCCCTGGGGTCTCCTGGTGACGGGGAGGTCCCCATTTGAGTCCAGATGGTGCTATGGAAGGGATGGCCCAGCTAGGGCCACATTTTACCCTCTCCCTCACCCCCGTGCAGTAGTCCCTGCTTTGTCTGCTTCTGCAGCTGCTCCTACTAAGTGGAGTCTATGGCTGATTCCTCCCTGTATTTTTTAACAAATTCAAAGCATTTGGGTGAAAGTACAACTAACCAGCACCTAGATATTGGCAGGTGTGCTTCCAAGGGTTTCTTTGTAGCTAGACATGGGGGCTGTTAAACCCTAACTTTGTGCATACCTCTTCAGGTAACGCCTATTGGGAGGCATTCACCCTGCTGTGTGCTGATCGGGCACCTCTTTCTTATATTTTAAAGTCTGTTACCATTCATTGGCCTGTTACCCCAGGATTTATCCATTTATTTCTTTGGCTGCATTGATAGTCAACCTAAGATAAGTTTCTCAGATTTTTTTGTTTGTTTTTGTTTACACCCCAGAACTCAATGCTATTTCAAATTTAAATATCTTGGATTGAGACAGGTATTTTTAAAAATACCATTTAAAAACTCCCCTTTTCACCAGTATCACATAGTTGAGAATGAAAAGTGCCCCTTGTAAATGCTCTGCTCTACTTTTAGTACATATTCTGTATTGCTGAGGCTGTCCAAACTTAATACTTATTGCTTGTGTGGATTTATTGATTTACAAGACTGTCAAGGTTCCTCCTCCACTCTGAACTCTAGGGTACAGATGTGGGGACCTGCATGAAAACCTTCTTAGCTTACTTTTACCAGCTTAGGTTAAAACTTCCCCAAGGTACAAATTAATTTTATCCTTTGTCCTTGGAATATCCACTGCCACCACCAAACTCTAACTGGGTTTACTGGGAAACATAGTTTGGACATGTCTTTCCCCCCAAAATCCACCCAACCCTTGCACCCCACTTCCTGGGAAAGGTTTGGTAAAAATCCTCACCGATTTGCATAGGTGACCACAGACCCAAACCCTTGGATCTGAGAACAATGAAAAAGCATTCAGTTTTCTTACAAGAAGACTTTTAATAGAAATAGAAGTAAAGGAATCACCTCTGTAAAATCAGGATGGTAGATACCTTACAGGGTAATTAGATTCAAAACATAGAGAATCCCTCTAGGCAAACCTTAAGTTACAAAAAAGACACACAGACAGAAATAGTTATTCTATTCAGCACAAGTCTTTTCTCAGCCATTTAAAGAAATCATAATCTAACGCATACCTAGCTAGATTACTTACTAAAAGTTCTAAGACTCCATTCCTGTTCTATCCCCAGCAAAAGCAACATACCAACAGACACACAGACCCTTTGTTTTTCTCCCTCCTCCCAGCTTTTGAAAGTATCTTGTCTCCTCATTGGTCATTTTGGTCAGGAGCTAGCGAGGTTACCTTTAGCTTCTTAAACCTTTACAGGTGAGAGGATTTTTCTTCTGGCCAGGAGGGATTTTAAAGGGGTTTACCCTTCCCTTTATATTTATGACAAAGACAATCTCACATTTCATTCATTTCACGTCTGTTGTAGGTACTGCCATAAACACTATGACAGAAGCAAAGATGGCAACAAAGATGTGAGTAGCTTTATGTCCATATTCTTGTTGCTCATGTGAGTGATACATGAATTAAACTATTGTCTCCATATATAGCAAATTTAAAGGAGACCTATGGTTGCTCAGAACTTCTCAGGGGGCAGGGTCCTCTGTATCATCTTCTACTATTGAGGAACTTGTCGTACATTTTTCACAACTTCTCTCCTGTTTGGAATGTTGCTGGGTTGTAGGAAATGACTGAACTTTTTCGTTGGCCAACAGTTCTGTTTTACAAGTAGGAATAGAATCCAGCTGTGTCCCTCTGGGCTATCTTGTTGCTGCTAACCAGAATAAAAAGTAGTAAAACTTGCTACTTAAGACAACAGATGAGTCTGAATACATGTAGCAGAGCTGTAGAGAAAGGAGGTGCAAATTTTAATATCTAAAATTTGTTCTGTGCTGAAGGCTTGAAAATTAATCAATGCACAAACTTGTTCAGGAGACAAGCTGCTTAAGGCTAATAGATTTTAAGTCTATATCAAAATCCCTACTTGTCAGTGCCATGGTGTATTGCAGAGTTAGCCCTGTAGCGGTTAGAGTTCAGTGGTGTCTGTTTTTGTTATGCTTCAGTCTTTATTGTGTTTGTGTGAAACAGGTGTATCTGTCTCTACTCCGGATGTATCTATCCCCACCTAGTGTACATTGCCTGGGGCCAATCAAGATGGAGCTGTTGGAGCCTCAAGCCAATCTCCAGGCTGCCCTGCAGGTTTTAGAATTGCACCACAGCAAATTAGATACTACTAAGGTAAGGAATCCTTACCATATGGATAGTTGCTATATCTTGAATTACAGTGAAAAACACTGGAGTTAAGGGTAGGCTCTGGGAGCAGATCCTAAAAGTATCTCGACAAAAATGAACGAGGAGTACTTGTGGCAGCTTAGACTAACAAATTTATTTAAGCATAAGCTTTCATGGGCTAAAACCCACTTCATCGGATGCATGCAGTGGAAAATACAGAAGGAAGATAGAGATACACATACATACACAGGGAGAGGGAGAACATGAAAAAATGAGTATTGCCATACCCACTATAACGAGAGTGATCAGTTAAGGTGAGCTATTATCAGCAGGAGAAAAAAAACCTTTTCTAGTGATAATCAGGATGGCCCATTTCCAACCGTGCACAAGAAGGTGTGAGTAACAGTAACAAAACATTCAAAAACCAGTCAGAGAACACTTCAGTCTCCCTGGTCACTCAATTACAGGCTTCAGAGTGGCAATTCTTCAACAAAAAAACTTCAAAAACAGACTCCAATGAGAAACAGTCGAATTGGAATTAATTTGCAAACTGGACACCATTAAATTAGGCTTGAATAAAGACTGGGAGTGGAAGGGTCATTACACAAAGTAAAACTATTTCCCCATGCTTATTTTTTCCCCCTACTGTTCACACCTTCTTGTCAACTGTTGGAAATGGGCCATCCTGATTATCACTACAAAAGGTTTTTTTCTTCTGCTGATAATAGCTCACCTTAACTGATCACTCTCGTTATAGTGGGTATGGCAATACTCATTTTTTCATGTTCTCCCTCTCCCTGTGTATGTATGTGTATCTCTATCTTCCTTCTGTATTTTCCACTGCATGCATCCGATGAAGTGGGTTTTAGCCCATGAAAGCTTATGCTTAAATAAATTTGTTAGTCTCTAAGGTGCCACAAGTACTCCTCGTTCTTTTTGCTGACACAGACTAACATGGCTACCGCTCTGAAACCGGATGAAAATGAATGTCTCAATCCCATTGCTTTTTGTTTTCCTTCCATACCCCTTCGTCTTTCTTACAACTTGTCCTTGTCGCTTCTAGGCTATAAACCTGCTCCCAGCAAATACTCAAATTAGTGAGATTCGAATCTTCCTAGAAAAAGTCCTTGAAGAAAATGCCCAGAAGAAGCGATTCAACCAAGTACTAAAAAATCTTCTTCATGCAGAATTCCTGAGGGTTTGTATCCACCTCTTTTATCCTCGTTTATCAGAGTGGATTTTCAAAAGTTCTGTTAAATGGAAAGACTGTAAAAATGTGAGCTCTTCATTACCAGTACAGGAAACTTGTGCTCTAGATGGTATTGTAGCATAGCCAAGATTACTAAATGCACACTAATCAGCGAATCATAACTCTTGCATTTCAGGATAGTGGGAAACTAAAGGTAATTAAAAATACTATTCTTCTGTTTGTTCAGACTAGAAAGATGGCTGAGGTGTAGCATTGCACTGCTTATCATGTTTCCATTCTCCTACAGGTTCAGGAGGAGAGAATTTTGCATCAGCAGGTGAAGTGTATCATCACAGAGGAAAAAGTGTGCACTGTGTGTAAAAAGAAGATAGGAAATAGGTGAGTAATACAGAGCATTCTTCCTAAAGAGGCTTGTGGTACAAAAACAAATTAGTCTGGCTTATTCTTGCAGAGAAGTAAGGATATGTAAATCCAGGAGCCGACAACTGAGGGAGAACTTTCAGAAGTGTACAATGAATTGGAAACTGTAATCTTAGCAGAGAGGCTAACCTCTTGATGCCTATAACAAAAAAAAAAAAAAAAAATGAAGTGCAAAAATAACTTCTCTTGGCTTTTCAAGCCTCCAGCACAGACACAATAAAACAATTTCAAGTTTCATGGGGCTTTTCTTCCAAGATTGATGGAGCAAGTAGTTGATATGCTGATATCACCTAAGATGTTGACTGCAGAGCTCAGAACTCTGTACAGAGTGGATGAAGATCACTATAAAAAGTAGTTTTGCATCCTGGAATCGGAAAGCTCTTTGTAAACACAGCACAGTTTGGTCCATGTGGAGTGGCCCTCGTTAGGATTGCACATGGCTTCTTTATATACATTTTTATAGGTGGTCTCTCAGTTTTGAAAGTATAATGTATATAATATATAAAGGCTTTGTAAATCTGAAACCTTAAGTGTGGTGATGGCTACCTTGTGCTCCCAAATCAACCTGCACCTTATGTGCCAATCACATTAATGCATCTGAGCAGCAGCAATGGTTTGGTGTCAAAACTTCCAATAATTATTCTCCTCTCACCATTTTCATCCCTGGAGTTTTCAGGAAGAAATCAGTCTGATGTGAAGCAGAGATTTTGACGTTCCCTTCCCTCACCCCTTTCAGTGCATCAGCTCCAAACTAAATCTTATATCACCTAACAACTTTTAGCTGCTGTTACTGGTGGTGGGATTAATCCCCTCTTAAGACATGACTGATACTCAGAATCTAGTGGGGAATAGATCTCTCTCTGCTTGCTGCTTTAATGAATACAGTCACTGTCTCTTAGAGCACTGAATTATTGGTGTGCATTGATTCAGTTTTCCCTGTTAAGTATGATCTTGAAGTACTGGGTGAAGGTAGGGTTAGTATATACTGTGTACTTCATTTTTGAGTCACGATGCTGCAAAGTCCAGCTGAGTTCTTTGCTTGGGGCATCTCCAATAAAACTGATGCTATAATTGAAACTCAGTCAGGAATTCTCTTCATTAAGAAAGTAGCAGTTTTATGTAGTCACTTTTCTGTCTGTAACAAAAATCAAGCTTGTATAGTGAACAGGGAAAACTGGGTATTGATTATACTGACATTTGATCTTGTATGCTATTCTGTTTCTTCACAGTGCATTTGCCCGATACCCTAATGCAGTAGTTGTGCACTACTTCTGCTCCAAAGAAGTCAGTACGGCAGATACCTGAAACATGGTGCCATATATTAGACGGACTGCACTAGCCACAACACTCACATGAAATACAGAAGTGAAGACTTGTTTAGGAAAAGTTGATGATCTGAAGTTTTGAGGCATGTTGCTAGGAACGTGTTATAAATAGCTTGTACCCAGCATGTCTCTGGACTGACTCTACCTGCAACTTGGCAGTACTGACTTATTTGAAAATTGACACTTTTAACTGTTAAATTGCTGGCAACTATATATACCTCTTAACACACCAAGATGAGGAAGAATGGAAATTGACCAGCAATGAGCTAGTATTGTGCTCCAAACCTTGCAGGCTAGTTTCTGAACACTTCTGTGGTGTTTACCAATGAGGGCATGTTTTAAAGTAAATATTTTCTATTAAGGTAAAAACTTCCTGATCTGACCTTGTTTGTGGCTCACTCTAATATTCCTCAAAAGGTAAAATCCTTGAAAAGTCACTGCAACTGTATTAACATTGTATTGAAATCTACTTTTATCCACCAAGTTGTGTGCGTGAGGGGGTGGGGGAGGGAGAGCAAGCAAGAGGATGAGGCTCTTGTGCTTAATACTTGAACAATTGTCTGACTTCACCTTTCTCCCAATGTTGGGAATAACTAGATGTTGAACAAAGGAACTTTTATCTTTGATGCCTAGAGTGCTTATCAACTCATCTTCTGATATACAGAAGTTCCACAGGAGTTAGCCATACACAGTAGGCTTCAGTGGTAAGCATTTATTTTTCCCTTTTTGACTTTAGAGGTATGTAAATATGAATTAGCTCACACACTGTTTGCACTGTGTACAGTCACTTCCAACATGAGTGGATGCTTTTGAGAAGCAGCAATGACTATCTGAAGAAGGGAAGTTATCACTTGCACTTGTACCAAAAAGAGCACCCCCTGAAAGTAACATTTTTGACAGGGACTGAAATGTATCTCTTGCTTGAGCTTCTAGAGAACATTTGAGATCCCTATGCATGTAAATAGCTCTTCGGTCTATAGTTCTCTCTCCAGCATTAAAGTAAAATATAGACTGCATTTCGATGTCTCTGAGGGTATTAGATCAACTCCCTTCTGCCCAGGTTGGTGGTTTTTTGTTTTGTTTTTTTAAATTTTTACTTTGGCGTGAGGATTCAAAATACACAAAACTGGATGCAGTATACTTCATAGTCTGTAATATTTTTCTTATTTTTCCATGAACTTTACTCTATAGCAAAGTTGATATAAGGGTACTTGCATGTTCACTTACTGTACAAAGAATCTGAGCAGCAGTGAACAAAGTCAGCAGTAGCACATGGTTCAGCGTAATTGAATGTGGGTAATAACATCCCGGTTTAGCCATACTTCTAAAATTAAGTATTAAATGATATGGAGCATGGCACACAATTATCATACACATTTTCCTTTAAAATCTATTCTACTCCCCAAACAAGGAGTTGAGAAAATAAATTTTAAAAACAAAAACCCATCTGCCCACAATGTCATTGAATTCCACTGTTTACATGTTTATTTAAGTCCCTTTTTTAAAAACACTTTTAGCAACAGGTCTTCTGTAGGATATAACTGATCCTACCTCACCTTCAAACTCTGCAAATACCATACTGTGGTCATATAGCCTACTCCTTCTGCCATCTGTTTTTTGTTTCAAGGCCATGGTTGCCACTAACCTTGGATGTCTTGGGTAATACTGCTGGTGGTGCCTTTCTGTAGAGGTTAGGGGAGTTGGACTTACTTTTTTAACCTTCTATTTGAACAAGAGAACCTAATTCATGCTTGTGTTCAATTTGCACATATTCTGTATCGTGTTTATGTACTAGTTCAGGTACAAGAGGAAGATGTTTGGGAGCTGACAGTGAAAGAAGGGTATCTATCAAGGCCCTACAGTTTTTGCATACAGAAGACGAGACCTTTCTGGTATTGGTAAGGAGGATGGGTAAATCAGACTATCTGCTGCCTGTAAATCTGCACTCCCACAGTTGGGGTCTGTAGTTTACTCTTCTATCATGGTGACGCTTACGTGCCTTTGTTCGGCTTTTTTGCATACATTTGCAGAGGTGTGGTTTGCGCTGCAGTTCTGCTGTCCTCGTACTATGGTTTGGATTTACTAACCATATGGAAGTTTTGTTTAAAGCAATATATTGTAATAATAAATATTGTGAACCAGTCTGTTCATTTTATTGTGTGGATGATAGTAGCTAGCTGAGCTGCTCTGGATTTACATATTTCTTTCCTTTGGTCTTCTAAGGGTCAGTAACACAAGGTTGAGATCCCGGTATTATTCCTATTTACCTGTTAGTCTTCAGAAGTCATTTCATGTTACTGAAAATAATGCAGGTGGCGCTATCCTGTTTTTAAAAACCTGGGCTAAGGCCCTTCTTGCGTGTTGGTTCCTGAAACTTGAGCACTATCTAGAGAGCTATGAGGGTCTACTATTCACTTTAATGTTTTAAAGCTCCATATTTCCTATCCTTTGTTTTTTTTTAATTATGCTTTGAAAGTTGCTCCCATTCAAGTGGCATTTACTAATGTCAGACATTCATAACTTAATTCCTGACGTGATTTTCTTTGAGCAAGACTTTGTTTTTAGCTCTTGCTGAGGTCTACAAAACAGTTTGGGAACATAGGTTAAAGCTGATATTTTCCAGGGTCCCACAAGAAATTTCTGGGAGAGCCAGAAATAGATAGGACCCCAGTCTACGAACTTCCCCATTCCAGTGCCCTAGCTCCAAGACTATTCTTCCCCTCTCTACCTTAACATTGTTTGTATGATGCTATTTTTTTTACATGAAATAGACAATATTTCTGTGGCATAATGTTTTTACAGGTGAACATATGTAAAGGCATTGGGAGAGAAAAATACATTTAAGTCCTGTCAGCAAATGTAAAAGAAATGTGTTCTGAGAAATTTTTCTGTCTCTCCATGTTTTGTGTAAAGTTGAGCATGCTGGTACTTAAACTTGCCAGCGTCCCTTGTAATCTTACTACTACACATGCCTGTCCACATAGATTTCACTCTTGGTTTACACGTGCCTCAGGCACATGAGATTGGATTCTTTTGGCCAGCAGTGTCTGTAGCCAACCTGTACCCTAAATGCCCTCATGCACCACCACGTAAAGGCAGAATGGGTCCGAATGTGCCTCATTTGCCTCTACTGGTTCCGTCTTAGTGCCGGAATCAGTAAAAGTGTCTACTTTGCATACTGCCAATTTACTTACCCTTGTATAATGTAGTTAGTATACTTGGCGGCAGTGTAGTTAATGCAGTTCTTTTTTGTGCCTGGCAAATGTTTATATATATTTCATATACTGTACATAGATAAGTTTTTAGTTAACCTAGACCCCTTCTGTACAGGTATTCTAGAATCATGGCAGACACTAAGTAGCTAGGAGTTAAGACCTGCCTCTTCTATATGCTTTGATGCCCATCTGTGGCAAAGCCAGAAATATAGACACAAAGCCGCTTGCTTTGTCTCCGAGAATGTCCCGGAAAGATGTTCCATCTTGCATTTTCTTCAGGCATACCAGAGAGCAAGGGACTTGAGGCTGAAACTTTTCCTCCTAGAGAAGCAGATGCAAACTTCCTCAGACTCAGAGGAGAGCTACAACCAGGACTCAGTCATCGGGTCCGTCTCTTAGAGAGCTGTGATTCCACTCCAAGCTCCCATTCTGTATCCACTCAGGTCCTATTTATCCACCATTATATTGGTGTCTGTCTGACCAGTGGAAAAGAGCACCAAGCCAAAGATGAGCCCAGATGCAAGCAAGAGACAGAAGGGTCGTCACCTGCGTAACTTGTCTCAGGCTCATACATCTAAGGGCTATAAGCCTGAAAAGTTCAGGACTGACAGCCAAGGCAGTTTACGTAGTACTTTCTAAATTTGCTGATCACACTGCCCTTGGTACTGACTCCTCTGCACTGTGTGTGTGTATTGTGGTCCAAGTACTGACTGCTCTGTGGTATCTTCTGCCTTCATATTATCTTGGCACTGAAACCTTATCCTGTGGTGAAGGACTTTTTGATAGGCCTGATACTGGAGTCACCTCTAAGGGAAAACAGAGTTGATTTTCAAAGCACCAGCCTTGGAGTCACCAGCACGCCAGGCTAGAGAGGTGTCCCTCTACCAAGCTCCCCAATACAAAAACAGAGTATCGCTGATAGGGCTGCCCCTCCCTTGGGGGATGTATACTCTTTCGTCCTCTTCTGCTGAACACAGCAGAGAAACTTCTATGTGTCTACCAACCCCGTGTTGGGAGTCAGGGAGTGTTTCTAGGAGAGAGTTCATGTGGGATAAGAGGCCTGGATTTCATAGGGACCACCATATGCTCCCACCCCACTACTCTGGCCCATTCATGCTGTGGTATTACTGGACCTCCTGGGATGTATAACGGTACTCCAGGTGTAGAACTGATCAATGAAATTGTTTTTAATTGTTCACTTTATTAATATAACTTCATAAGTAAAGTTTTATGAATGAAACTACATTCGTTCATAAAACCAGGTACCCCAATAACTGGCTAATTGAGTTTCACTTGCAATCCAATTGCTGCTTAAATCGTGGAAACTTACACTGTTTCAACATTGTAACTTCTGCTCACTGTTTGTCATTCATTATACTTGTCTGTATTGGAACTTCTGTTCACTGTTTGTTTGCCATTCCTTACACTGTTTGCCAGTCCATATTGTAACTCAAACTCCATTTTAACTTGTCCCAAACTCCATTTTGTAAAAGCTTCCTGCAACCTTCATTTTTGCAAAACCCTGCTGTAATCTTATTAGTTTAGTTTAGATGTGTGAATGAGGTATGTATGGATGATGGAATCAACCTCCAGCACCAGCCTGTCCTGATGAAATAAAGTGTAAACACCTACGGCTGAAGGTGCAGACAACAGCCCTGACAAAGCAAGAACAGTCCACCCTAAAAAGAGAAGAACAAAAGTACAATTGAAGAAACATCAAAGCCAGGTCCTAGGCTGAAAGTCATGTCTGCAATTGACGGGTGATCAATCACACTGAACCCAGAGGCAACGTGACGCAGCAAGACCTATAGACTCTGGATTCAAACTAAAGCCTACAAAAAGGATGGGTGAAATGGAAGATTTTGGAGGGGAACATTCTGCTGCCAACATGGAAGGGCATTGGTGCATGCCCAACAGAGACCCAGCTCTTCCTTGTGCCCGGTTTCCTGGCTAGTTAGCCGCCACAAGCTATGAACCCAAGCCACGAACTCAAGCTACATTCAGGACTGGTAACTATACAGCAGATGCAGAACCTGTGTGTGTGTGTGAATGAACATGTGAATGAATATGAAACTGAATGAAATGTTATAGCTATAACTGACTGCCTACTATGATTCTTTTTGTATTCATAGTAAATGTGACATTTTGTCTTATCCCCTTTAATAAGATCCTGCTGGTTTTTATTTTATTGGTATGACACAGGAAGTCTGCTTCTACTGTTTCCATGGCTAGGTCAGTTCCTCAAAACAAAGTCAAGCTACTTCAGATAAGTGTGTTGGTCTAGTCACAAATACTTCAGAGGCAGGAGAAGTGAAGAGAAACAGCTACCAGGAGAAGAGCAGCCAAACCCTGTTGGAATAGCTGTCTCCTCCCTTGTGAGACTGTGAAGCCATCTACCATTGGCCTCAGCTGATGAGTTTAAGGTATTCCAGGACCTGAATCTGATGAAATGGATGGTGGAAATATTTTGCACCACTTTCAGAGGTATGCCTGAGAAGTGGCATAAATTTGCTCACTTAGAGCTGCAGTGGGAGGGGGTGAAATATGATTGGGATGGTATTCCTGCAGATGTTTTGATTAGAAATTATATCACATCTGTGCCTAAACTTAGTGATGTGGTACCCTGCAGTGGGAAAGTGTGCACCCCAGAATCTCCTTTGCCTACCCCAGATGAGGAAGAGAGAGGGAACAGGGAAGGATGCTTTGCCTGCATTGCAGGGAATGGAGTCTCCAGATCGGCCAGAGACGAGTAGTGTTTGTTAAAGATCGGGACACAGACCCTTCCCTAGGGAGTGCATTAGGAAACCAGTTCACAGCAGTGCCCCTACAAAGGAGAATAGGGGTGGGTATTTTATGGAAGTGAGTAGGATATATAGGGAAGCCCCAGTGATTAAGAACAGGGACCCTGTGTTTACTGCACACCAAACAGTTCTTGGTGAGTGGTAAATACAGGGCAGCATTATTGTGTTTAGCCCATGATTGCCCATTTCAGGGGTGGCCAACCTGAGCCTGAGAGAGAGCCAGAATTTACCAATGTACGTTGCCAAAGAGCCACAGTAATACGTCAGCAGCCCCCCATTAACTTCCGCCCCCCGCCCCTGCTCCCAGCGCTTCCCGCCCACAGGCAGCCCTGCTGATCAGTGCCTCCCCCTCCCTCCCCACACCTGCTGATCAGCTGTTTCATGGTGTGCAGGAGGCTCAGGGTGGGGGGAAGAGCGAGGGCATGGCAGGCTCAGGGGAGGGGGCGGGAAGGGGTGGAGTGGGGGCAGGGCTTGTGGCAGAGCTAGGGTTTGAGCAGTGAGCCAGCCCCCCTCCCCCCCGGCACATTGGAAAGTTGGCACCTGTAGCTCCAGCCCCGGAGTCGGTGCCTATTCAAGGAGCCGCATATTAACTTCTGAAGAGCCGCATGCGGCTCCGGAGCCCCAGGTTGGCCACCCCTGGTCCATTTGCTGGACATCCAGGAGTATAGAGGACATTTGAAAGGCTTCCGAAAACGTTGTTTTTTGGCATGGTTTAAATCTAGAAATAAAGGGATACTCTGACCATGGTGCCCAACCGTATTACACAGAAGAGCCTCATAAACCTAAGCACAAGCGTGTGTGGGCCAAACAGATTCTACATATTGTAATAAGATTTAAAGTCACCTGTATTAGTTTATATTCTAAATTCAACTTGTTTTGTATGTATTTAGATAGAAACAACCTATGTATAGTATTGTCTGTTTACACACTTGTGTAAACTAAAATGATGTAAACATGACAAAATGCTAATGAATCGGCAGTTAATATTTTTGCTGAACAGGCTGTGGGCTTCTGCGCTGCTCTGGTGCGGTCTGTGCGGCCCACAGGCCCTAAGTTGTGCAACCTTGCTCTAAGACCTGTCGTGTGCCAAAAGCGGAAAAAGGCTACAGGTCTTTATAAAACCTCATGGCAACTGTTACCTGTAACTGGAGAAGCATTCCATAGGCTTGCAATGGCCATTACTGGTCCAGTCCCTAAGCCATCCAAAAACAGGAAAAATATATATTGCCGGTAGTTAACTTTGCTACCGGATACCCAGAGGCAGCAGCCCTAGCTAATATAGAAGCAGAAACAGTGGCAACTGTGCAAGTCCTTCACATATTTACTAGGCTGGTTTTCCAAAAGAAATTTGACCCACAATCTGACAGTATTTCATGTCCCACATATACTCTCAATTGTGGAAAAGGGGTGGGGTAAATCCATTAAAGCCTGTCTCATATCATCCAGAAACAAATGACCTAGTTGAAACCCACTTTGTCCGTGCTAATAATGTATACAGGAAGGCAAGGGACTGGGATGTGCTACTGCTCTACCTATTGTTTGCTTACAAAAAAGTACCCTAAGAATTGACAGGGTTTGCCCCATTTGACTTCTTATATAGAAGGAAGGTGAGAAGCCCCCTAGATCTGGTCAGAGATTTGTGAGAAGGTAACATTGACACAGATGGGGAACCAGTGACTGAATTTGTATCTAAGTTCAGGGCAGAGATATTGAACAGCATCACCTTGGAGAAAGTCTGTACAAAAAGCTTAGTGAGAGAGTCTTTGATGTAGGTGATGTGGTTCTGGTATGAACCCCTGTAAAAAAGCATTAAAATGTAGAACTCATGGGAGGGTCTCTTTGAGGTGATAGATGAAATGAAGTCACTTACAAAGTACAGAAACGCTACGGTCAAGACCCACCCCAAAGGGTATGTATTAACAGATTGAAAGCTTACCATAACAGGGAGGCTGTGGTGAACATGCTATGCTGTGCAGGTGAGGACCACAACGTATCACCTCTCCTAGACTTAATTTCTGAGAATAGGGGGGACGCCTCTTTAGAGAGGATTAATGTAAGTGAAGAGTTAACCCCACTAATAAGGAAGTCATGGCTGTGTTACAAAGCCAAAAAAGGATGTTTTCTAACAAATTCACTTGAGAGAGCATCACATTGATACCAATAAGGTACACCCAGTAACTAACAGGGTTTACAGAACACCAAGGACAATGAGGGAATGGATCAAGGGGGAGGTGCAAAGAAAGCATGCTAGACATAGAATTGTAGCAGTCATACAGCACTTGGGTTTCCCCAGTTGTCCTAGTCCCCAAGGAAGACCGTACCCGCTGTTCCCTCTAAGCTGTGCGCGTGTGCGTTTGCACACAGATCCTAAACCTTGGCCACCTGGCAAAACACTGCGTGCACAAAAATTTTCACAGAAGCACAACTTGCACAGAAGAAATTTTTTGCACACACGGCCTGTCAAAAATTTGCACAGAAGAAATTTTTTGCGCACATGGCCTATCAAAAATTAGAGGGAACATTGACCGTACCATAAGTGTGTGTGTGTGGATTATAGAAAACGTAATGCTCTTATAGTTCAGTTACTTACCCTATGCCTTGTGTGGAGGTATATTAAATGTTTAGCTCTGCTAAGTGTATCTAACTACTGTGGATTTAACCAAGGGATACTAGAAAATTCCTTTGGACACTGAGTCACGGAAGAAGTCTGCATTCATTACTGATTTTAGACTTTTTGAATTAAAGGTACGCATGATTCTTTGGAGTTCAACGCAGACCAGTAAGAGGTTGAACCTGCCCTGTAACTGTGGGTGCTCTAAATGCTATACCACTGTGACTCATTACACTGACACCAGCAGCCAGCCTACAAGCATGCAGGTCACACCCTGGCTTTCACCACCCAGTTAGTTTTTGCACAGTGACTCCAGCAGGCACAACCACATTCTTTGCCTAGGATAGGGTACCTTATATCCTGCTTGTCCCACATTTTAGGAAAATAATTTCAGAATGTTTGTAATTTTGAATGTTACCTGTACATATACCATGCAATAATATTAATGATGGGTGAGTTGTTAGTTTTCCGGGGATATACTTTACATGCCACCTGTTGAGTATATATCATTACAGCATGTTAGTTGTAGGGAGTGCATCAGGCCTGACAAGAGTTGCTGACACAGGGTAGTGAACCACCAATGGGCCTCTGTGCCACAGTGCTATTCTTTGAATTAATTAATACAGGTGCTGCATTCCAGAGCCTGGTTAATCGGGTATTACATGGGTTCCACGACTTTGCTTTCAGCTACATAGATGATATTGCTATATTTAGCGACTCCTGGGAGGAACACTAAACACATGTGAGGAAGGTTTTGTAGGGAGGCAGCCCTCACTACATGCATCTGCACTGCAAAGTACATAAATTTGATGCTAGCGAGTCCTAGTCCAGGTCAATTGACGCATAGTGCTCATGCTACAGGACTAAAACTAGCAGTATAGACATTGCTACTCGGGCTGCAACCCAGCCTCTGAGACCCACCCTTCTCACCAGGTTTCAGAGCCCAGGCTCTAGCCTGAGTGGAAACATCTCTACTGCTATTTTTAACCGCAAAGCGCGAGCCTGAGTCAGTTCACTTGGGGTCTGGGACTTGCTGCTGCATTTTTTGTTTTGTTTGCTGTGTAGACATGCCCACAGTAAATGTGTCAGCCTACTGTGGGGATAGCAAGGTTTCCTTACCTGGGGGCCAAATCCACCTATATCCCTTGAAAGTGGATATATTGTGCATTGACCTGTTCCTACAACTAAAAAAATAAGTCCACTCTTTTACAGGTCTGGCTAACTATTATTGAAAATGTTGTGGGAGGTTTCAGTGATATTGTTGCTATCACTAGTCTGTGCCAGAAAAAGTGCTCTGGTCAGACACCTGTCTAAAGAGTTTGATACAATGAAACAAGTTTTATCAAAGAAATCCATTTTGACCAGTTCAGATTTTAGGAAAATGTTTAAATTCTGCACTGGTGCATCCACCATGGGTCTCAGAGCCATACTGATGCAAACTAGAGGACAACAGGAAATATCCCATGCCATTTCTGATCAACTGTCTCTCACTGAACAGAATTACTCTGTCACAGAAAAAGTGTTATGCTATGGTGTGGACTGTAAAACAACCCAGATGCTACCTATTCAATAACTAGTTCATGGTGTTAACAGACCATTTGCCATTCGTATGGCTCCATAGAACAAAAGGAACCAACTCCAGATTGCTATGCTGAAGCATAGCTTTGCCGGAGTATGATACAGAGATTAAACGTATTGTGGCAGGAGAACAAGGTATCTGACATCTTACCTAGAAAGGAGGGGCAAAGGTGAAGCTTATGTTATGGCCAGTGGCCAAAACTCCAGCACCAAACTCATAAGAGGGGTGTGACACCCCATGGGAAGAGCAGGTTTAAACCCCCAAAATGAGAAGTTAGCCCAGCTGATTGCATATGGTGGTACTGTATTATAAAAGTGTATTGAGTAAGGTCTTTTATGAAAATTTGTAATGTTCTGAACTTGATGGTATGGCTTCCAAGGGGAATCGTGGGGGCAAAAACCCTAACTTGTTTCAAGACTCAGCTTGACGAGTTTATGGAGGGGATGGTATGATATTACCTACAATGGTGTGTGGCCCATCTGTGACTGCTATTAGCAAATATCTCCAATGACTGGAGATGGAATACTAGAGAGGGAGGGGTCTGAGTTCCTACAGAGAATTCTTTCCCAGCTATCTGGCTGGTGGGTCTCTCTCACATGCTCAGAATCCAACTAATCACCATATTTAGCGTCAGGAAGGAATTTTCCACCAGGTCAGATTGGCAGACACCCTGAGGGGGGTTTCGCTTTCCTCTGCAGTACAGGGCACATGGGTAACTTGCTGGTTTGAACTAGAGTAAATGGTGGATTTTGTTTACCTTTAAGTCTTTAAATCAAGATTTGAGAACTTCAGTAACTCAGCCAGAGGATATGGGCCTATTGCCAGAGTGGCCTGTAACATGCCGGAAGTCAGACTAGATGATCATGATGGTCCCTTCTGGCCTTGAAGTCTGAGTAATGAGATATGGATACAGACTGTGGTTATGAATCTGTATATTTGTGTTGTAGAAAACTGTGTTCATAATCTATACAAGAACTTCAACTACACCTCACAGAAGGGCTGTGAGGAGTCAAATGGAGAGGGGAACCTCCCAAGCCAGGTGTTTACACAAAACTGACTTCAAATAACTACCTATTGTCCAGCCAAGGAAAAGACAAGGATGGATCATTAGATTAATGGAAAGACAATTTCCCCACTCTGAATAACCATGAGTCACCATGGACTGAGGGGCGGGGGGGAATGAACAGGAAAAAAAAGTCTTTTAAAGCAGACTGGGGACTTAAGTCTCTTATCTAGAGCTTGGGGGACAACAGAAGGCTGTCCATGAACACTGCCATCCCTCCTATAGTTAGGGTGTTCGCTGAGAAATTGTTGAAAGGCAATTGATAACTAATATTAGAAAAGAGATTTTATCTAATGCGAAAGAGTAAAACTGGAGGTTGCATTTTTGTGTTTTCTGTGTCACTTTTCTGTTTGCTTTCCCTTACTATTTCATCTTTTTGAATCTGTGGTTTTTCTATCACATAAACTTTGTGTTTATTTTTTCCCCAAGCTGGTCTCTGCTGTGCAAACTAGGTGGTCTCCTGAGGTCCCTTCCAACCCTGGTATTCTGTGAAACTCTATAGATGGTCCCAGTGACAATCGGGTCCATATGCTACAAGAGAAGAAAAGGTTCAGACTTCTCCCCCGCCCTCCCAAATGAGCTGTTAAACCAACTGCATACTGTATTACTGTAGTTTAAAATGTGTAGAGTAAGGTCTTTTGTGAAAGATGGTAATGTTCTGAACTTGATAGTCATGAGCTATGTCTGCAGACTATGGTTATGAATGCGGGGGTGGGTATGTATAGAAAATTGTATCTGTGGTGCAACTTTAGCATCATCACCCAGCTGGGCAGGGAAGCAGTCAGGCAGAGCTACCTCCCAAGCCAGTTGTTTACACAAAACTAGCTTCAAGTACCCACATATTGTACAGACCAGGAAAAGACACTGATGGACCATTGGAGTTAATTGAAAGACATTGAAACAATTTGAAACTGAAAAAAACCAAAACCATTTTGGAAAAGTAATGACCCATCTATACTACAGAGTTAGATTATCTCCGGTGTAGACAAGCTTATGTCCACCCAACTGTGAGTATCTAGTGATGCTCCCACCAATGTAAGGGCATGTCCACACTGGCAGAGTTACAGCACCGCTCAGAGAGCGCTGAGGGGAAACCACTGTTGTGTATTCACACTGTCAGCTGCCTGCGCAATAGCGTGTTCACAGTTGCGGCTCTTGCAATGGTATTCAGAGTGGTGCACTCTGGGCAGCTATCCCTCAGAGCACTTGTTTCTCTTCTGCTGCTAAGACTTGTGGGAAGGCAGAGGGGGTTGTGGGGCATCCTGGGTCCTGTTCCAATGACCCGTGATGCATTGCTTTGCATCCCAGCAATCCGTGTGCTTCCGTCCACATTTGGCGCCGTCTTTCAATGGTTTGTTTACTGCGTGCTCTGCCTCTTCGGTCTGCAGGAATGGATTCTGAACTGTTGACCAGTACGCTGCTCACTCTGACCAACACGTCATGAGTGGCAGTGGAGTTATTCCTTAAACTACAGAGGCAAGAGGAGTGTTAGGATACAGATATTCAGGCCTGTCTGTAAAGGCCTATACTCTAAGAATTTAGGTGTATTCTTATCACTTGGCTAATTATAGAGGTATAAAAGAAAGAATCAAAATCACTGTCTGCTGGTGTAAGGGCCTTCTCTTACTGTGACAGTCTGAGGCCCTGTTCTTAGGCTAAGGCCTTTGGCTAAGCAGCAGAGGCAGCCATAAGCTGGGAAGCGAACAGTCACATCCTCACATTCCAAACTAGTCACATTGAAATAAGGTGCTATTGGGCTGTTAGGCACTATCAGGACAGGATTGTATTCCTATCACCTCCAGAGAAAGGGAAGTGCCTAGAAAATGTAAAAGGAAACTTAGTTTGATAGCATCCTGTCTGGCAAGAACTCGCTTATCAATAGCTGGGATGTGAAATCCTCACTTCTGTATTGTCTTGTCATTATAGTTCCCACTTTGCTATTGTTTGTCTGTATAATCTCTGTCTGGTTCTGTGATTGTTCCTGTCTGCTGTATAATTAATTTTGCTGGGTGTAAACTAATTAAGGTGGTGGGATATAATTGGGTACATAATCATGTTACAATATGTTAGGATTGGTTAGTTAAATTTCAGGAAAATGATTGGTTAAGGTATAGCAAAGCAGAACTCAAGTTTTACTATATAGTCTGCAGTCAATCAGGAAGTAGGTGGGCATGGGCATGTGGGTGTGTGAGATGGGAACAGGGGAATGGGGGTAAGAAAATTGGAATCGTGTTTTGCTAAAGGGGGAAATGGGAACAGGGAATGGGAGTAAGGAAGTTGGAATCATGTTTGGCTAAGGGTAGGAATGGGAACAGGGACACAGGTGTAAGGCTCTGTGGTGTCAGAGCTGGGAAGGAGGATACTAAGGAAGGAAACTGGAATCATGCTTGCTGGAAGTTCACCCCAATAAACATCGAATTGTTTGCACCTTTGGACTTCGGGTATTGTTGCTCTCTGTTCATGCGAGAAGGACCAGGGAAGTAAGTGGGTGAAGGAATAAGCCCCCTAACAAGGAGTGCGACATTGATCTTGCCATGTGCAGTAGTTATGACACGAGATTGCTTATGGCATTCACGGAGGTGCTGACCACAGTGGAACGCTGCTTTTGGGCTTGGAAAACAGGCACTCAGTGGTGGGATCACGTCATGATGGACATCTGGGATAACGAGCAATGGCTGCAGAACTTTTGGATGAGGAAAGCCACGTTCATGGCACTGTGTGATGAGCTTGCCCCAGCCCTGTGGTGCAAGGACACGAGAATGAGAGCTGCCCTGCTACTGGAGAAGCACGTGGCGATTGCATTGTGGAAGCTGGCTACTCCAGACTGCTGCCGATTGGTCGCTAATTAGTTTGAAGTGGGAAAGTCTACCGTTGGACTTATGTTGACGGAAGTGCGCAGGGCCCATTAATCGCATCCTGCTCCAACAGACCGTGACTCTGGGCAACGTGCATGACATAAATGACTTTGCACAAATAGGCTTCCCTAATTGGGGAGTAACTGGACATTCCTGATAGATGGGATGCATATTCCAATTCTGTCACCAGACCATTTAGTCACTGAGTACATTAATCGCAAGGGGTATTTCTCAATGGTTCTCCAGGTGCTTGTGGATCACCATGGACATTTCACAGACATTAACACAGGCTGATCCGGAAAGGCGCATGATGCACACATCTTTTGGAAAACTGGCCTGTTCAGGAAGCTGCAAGCAGGGACTTTTTTTCCCAGACCAGAAAATCACCATAGGGGAAGTTGAAATGCCCATTGTGATCCTGGGAGACCCTGCCTACCCCTTAATGCCGTGGCTTATGAATCCATACATGGGGCAACTTGACAGCAGCAAGGAGCAGTTCAACAACAGGCTGAGCAAGTGCAGAATGACTGTTGAGTGTGCTTTTGGCAGTTTAAAAGCCCACTGGTGCTGCCTCTATGGGAAGCTGGACCTGGCTCATGACAATATTCCTATGCTTATAGCTGTGTGCTGTACACTCCATAATATTTGTGAAAGGAAGGGTGAAAGCTTGACTCAGGGCTGGACCGCAGAGGCTCAGCGCCTGGATCCTGAGTTCAAACAGCCAGAGACCAGGGCTATTAGAGGGGCACAGCACAGGGCTAAAGGATGCCGTGAGGAAGCAATTTGAAGCTGAAAGCCACTAATATTTGTTGCTACGTCAGGATTGCAGTGCTTGTATTGTTAGGAGGTGATTGGTGCACATAATGCAATAAGGGGGTTTAACATAATTTGTATGTTGCTTTGCAGGGCTCTTAGCTTTCAGTTAATAGAATAAAGATTGCTTTCAAACCAACACAATTCTTTTAATTAAAGACAACCGGAGGAAAGAGTCAAATAAAAACAAAAAAAACCTAGCAGCAGCAAGGGCGATGGGGGAAGGGAAGGTCCCAGCAGGAGGAGGAGGGGTCCCGGGACGGCTAAAGATTTGTGTATGTCCAGGGATCATATCCAACCTTTTCCTTTGGACTACAATGCAGTGGGTACTGTACTTCAACGAGGCCAAACTGCAGAGGGATGGGTGTTGAGTGCAGTGGGTAGTGGGAGTCCGCAGTGCAGGGAGGAGTGGAATGTCACGGGTACAGACTGAAGCCAGGAGCGTGTTGGTGGTGTCTGGGGGGGCGAATGGGAAAGAGTTTTGTGACAGCAGTTGCAGGGGAGGGAGGGCGGGCGTGGAGCTGCTCAGTTTGCAGTGCTAATATCGCCTCGACCTGTCTTCTTGGTGCTCCATATCCTTTAAGACCTGCTCCATGGCTTCTTTCTGGAGAGCCCCGTTCTCCTTTTTGTCCCTCTTCTCACTGTCTTGCCACTCCTTCAATTCTTGTTTCTCGGAGGCAAAGTGCATCATAACATCACGCAGAAAGTCCTCCTTAGTTCTTCTTGGCCACTTTCTAATTCTGCCTCGCCATTCAGCCACCTATAACAAAGAGAGAGGCTAGGCTCCCAAGGTCATCTCTGTGAAGTTTTTAAATGCAACATTTTACAGAAGCAGTATTGTTTGCAATACACACAACACTGATTCAGTGATTTAAAACTCAGCCAGTATTCACACACCTGTCACTAACTGGCTGACCCCAGGCAAACACCCATGAGCCACAAGACCCCCAAAATGGTGAGGAGCCACAGGGTAAATCACTCTTCCTGGACCCTGCTGTACACTGGGCATGTGGCTCTTGGGGAGAGCGAGCACTGTGGGGGGGGGGCTGATAATCATTCCTGTCCCCACACTTTCCACAGGATGTGACCATTATGGAAGGTATCTTGCTATTGCCGCCTCCTGGTCAGGGATTGCCTCTCCTTCCCCCCCCTCCCCCCCCGCTCCCCACACACACTCCCAATCCCTCAGTGAGAGGCAGCCAGGTGCTCCCCCGCTCAGTCCTTCACTGGGAGGTGGCGCTGGGCCTTCAGGCTGCCAGCCCTGGGGTGGGGAGGCTCCAGCTGTCAGTGCCGCACAGTGCCCCCCTTCAGTCAGTGGAAGCGCTCCTGGCGAGGATGCACTCCAACAGAAGGTGCTAGTGTGGACATGAAAAATTGCAGTAATTACTTAATTTTGTGCTATAGACAAGGCCTGAGACAGTGGTTCTCAACCAGGAGGTACATGTACCCCTGCAGTAAAGCAGAGATCGTCAAGGGGATACATCTTAAGGCAACGTATCGGGGGGTATGCAAGGTCAAATGTGCCCCTGAGAAGCTGGTCTGGGGTTGGGGAGCAGAAGGGTGGGGCCAGAGCTTCTTTGAGCTGCTGGGGTGCTGCCTAGTACAGCACAGCAGCTGCCTGGAAGAGCGCCTGGTGGTGGTGGTGGCGGCGGCGGCAGCGGCAGGCTGCCCCCGACCATGCTCAGCTTCTGGGGACAAAGGTTGAGTGAGCTGGAGCCCCCTCAGTACGTTTGGTTCTTGTCCCCAGAAGTCGAGCCCAGGCAGGGAGCAGGCGGCTGCCGCCGTTCCTCCCCAACCAGGCTCTCTCCCAGGTAGTTGGCCACACTGCACAGAGCAGCAACCAGGATTAGCTCCGTTCCTCTCCCTGCCCGGGCTTCGCTACCGGGGAGAGCAGCTGAATGTGCTGAGGGGGAGCTGGCGCAGCAGGAGGACAGAGCCCCCCCTAGCAGGTAATGGGGGGCGGGGAGAGCACTGGGGCCCTGGGCTGGGGGTGGGGCAGGGAGGAGATGTGAGGAGGTCATGTGTCCTCCCCTTTAGCTGGTGCTCCCCAAGTATGGGGAGGCACCAGTCATCGCATCGAGATATTTGCCTAGTTTTACAACAAGCTACATGAAAAGCCCTAGCAAAGTCAGTTCAAACTAAAATTTCATATGGAGAATGACTTGTTTATACTGCTTCCATATATGATACACTGAAATGTAAGTACAACATTTATATTCCAATTGATTTATTTTATAATTATATGGTAAAAATGAGGAAGTGAGCAATTTTTCAGTCATAGTGCGCTGTGACACTTTGCATTTTTAGGTCTGATTTTTGTAAGCAAGTAGTTTTTAAGTGAGGTGAAACTTGTGGGTATGCAAGACAAATCAAACTACTAAAAGGGGTACAGTAGTCTGGAAAGGTTGAGAGCCACTGGCCTAAGAAAGGACGGAGTTTACCCCACGTTGAGTATCTATAGTGACTTAACAACTCCCCCTGCTCCCCCCCACCTCAAATGCTTTTACATGGTTAAGGTTTTGAACTGAAGAGCATCCAGAAACTAAGGGCTGGTCTACACTAGGAAATTAAGTCGACCCCTACAGCGCAGGGTTGACGGAAGAATTCTTCCATCCACCTAGCTACCTCCTCTTGGTAGCTGTGCTGAGGGGAGAACCCTTCTCCCCCCACCCCCTCCGCCCATCGGTCTAGGTAATGTCTACACTGAAGCAGCATTAAGTGTAGACAAGTTCTGAGGGACAGCCATCCATGAAATGCTGGATCCCCCCTGCAGCTAGGTGGTATGCTGGGAAAATGTCTAAAGACAATAGATAACTAGTATGAGATTTGGGATTTTATCTAATATAGAAGTGTAAAACCTGAGGTTACATCTGTATATTTGTTTTTTGTGTAACTTTTCTGTTTGCTTTTCCTTTATATTTCATCTTTGAATATGTGTTTTCTATTAAATAAACTTTGTTTATTTTTACCCTGTGCAGGACTCTGGTGTGCAAACTGTCTGGAGTGTGGGGGCCAAAGTAAACTGATGAGTAGGGGTTAGTCTCCCTCCTTTGGGATGAGGAACCAGAGTGGAAAAGTCAGTGTCTGGTAGCTAAGTATTTAGTGAGGACAGATTTGGGGAGACTTTGGATTGGGAGGGCTGTTGGTGTCACCCTGCAATGAACAAGTAGGCTTCTGAGACCCAGGGTGAGACCTATCCTTGGGGGCAGGCTACTGGTGTCAGGGCTCTGAGCCAGTGGTGCTGGAATGGGGGGGCCCAGGACCCTCCCACTTTTTGAAAATGGACGAGCCTGGCCCATCACCTTTTCGCCGGGGTGGACCCCACTCCCTTCCCCACCTCTTTACCCCTATGGCTCCACCCCCTGGCCAGGCAGCCAGGGCAGTTGTGGGAGCTGCACGTCCCCCAGCCCATGTCCCAGCCCCCCGGGCTCCTGGTCTACAGCAGGTGGAGGTGGATGGTCCGTGACTCCGCACCAGCTCCCCACAGCTGCCCTCATGGCTTGCGCTGACCTGGCTCCGGTGCCTCGGAGCTGCAGCCCAGCCATGGTAAGAGCCATGTGGGCTGCTGTGCGGAGCTGCAGACCATCCACCTGCCCTGGGCAGGGCCTGGGAGCTGCGCTCATTGGGCCCCCTGCGCTGTGGGCAGGTGGAGGGATCGCTGCAGCTCCCCATAGCTGCCCAACCCTGCACAGCTCTTCTGGCCGGGCTGCAGCTCCGAGACCTTGCCCCTGGCCAGAGCCAGGTCGGGGAGAGCCACGTGGGGAGTGGGTCCCTCCATCTGCTCTGGGCAGGGAGGCTGGGGGTGGGGACACGGGCACGGGGCTGCTTTTGGCCCCCATCTCACTCTGGTTGGGGGAAGGGGCAGACTCCCTGGCCCTGTTATGGCTTCCGGCTTGGCCAGGGTCCGGGTCTTGGGGGAAAGAGGAGGGGCAGAGCTTCGGAGTGGGGGCCTCAGTCCACACCCACTTTTGGGAATGTTCTAATGCCCTTGCTCTGAGCCATAGATGCACAGCACAAAGGTACCCCAAGGTTATGGGACAGGCTGTGACGGCTCTGGGTATTCCCCCAGATGTTAGTCCCTCAATGATCCCTCTGCACATGTTCAATTTTCTATAGCCTGTTGGGATCTTTCTGAGTGAAAGGGGCTATGGAAATATAAAAGCACTTTAATAAAATTCCTGGAGAGGAGAGGTGGATGGGTAAGGAAAAAGCAAACTTTGTCATTTAAACAAAAATAGATGCCCTTGCAATAAAATACCAGTTGTAAGTGCAGGTCGTGATGATCAACTGGGAAAGAATGCCTCTTTCCTGTCCCTTTGTTGGCTTGGTGCCTGAGAAACTCAGCTTACCATGTCAAACTAAGTCTGTTTCAACACCATTTCAGCTGGTTTAAATGTGTCTATATTGGGGTGTAATTAGGTTGATTTTTCATTTTCTAGTTAGCAAGTTTTCTGTCCTAGACAAGGCCTAAAATGACAGTTTCATTCTTTGCTAGGGCCCTACGAAATTCCCAGCCATGAAAAATGCGTCATGGACCGTGAAATCTGGTCTTCCCCCTGTGAAATCTGGTCTTCTGTGTGCTTTTACCCTATACTATACAGATTTCATGGGGGAGACCAGCATTTTTCAAACTGGGGGGTTTGACTCAAATGGGAGTTGCAGGGGGAATTGCGCCATTGCCACCCTTACTTTTGTACTGTCTTCAGAGCTGGGTGGCCAGAGAGGGGTGGCTGGGCACCCAGCGCTGAAGGTAGTGCCCCGACAGCAGCAGCGCAGAAATAAGGGTAGGATGGTCTGGTATTGCCACCCTTACTTCTGCACTGCTGCCTTCAGAGCTGGGCGGCCAGAGAGTGGTGACTGCTGATCAAGGGCTCGGCTCTGAAGGCAGCAGTGCAGAAGTAAGAGTGGCAATACCAGACCATGCCATCCTTCTGTGCTGGCTCTGCCTTCGGAGCTGGGCTTTTGGCCAGCAGCTGCTGATCTCCGGCAGCCCAGCTCTGATGGTAGCATAGTCACCAGCAGCGGCACAGAAGTAAGGGTAGCAGTACCACAACCCCTGGGATAATCTTGTGCCCCCCTCCCCCCCCCCACCACAACTCCTTTTTTGGTCACAACACCATGAAATTTCAGATTTTAACAGCTGAAATCATGAATTATATGATTTTTTTTAAAGCCCTGTGACTGTGAAATTGACCAAAATGGACCGTGAATTTGGTAGGTCATTGCCAGTACTGTGGTATTTAAGGATATAGAGGAATCAGAATAGTGAATTTTCAGCCCAGTGTAGGGATTTCAGTATAAGTAGTGTGTGTGGGGCTAGTCTAAACTCCAAGTTCTTGTGAGTAGCCTGAAAAACGTTTTTGGAAACTCATTCCCCTTCCCCATTGTATCAAATTTCTGTTCACAATAGAATATTTTGAATCTTAGAGTAAAATGTGATCACCACCAAAGATGATGGAAAAATTGGTAAGCCAATAGATGAATTACAATCAATATCCACACTTCCTGTGTAATATCTATTCTTATACTATGATATAAAAGGGCAGAACAGATTTTGCCATAAATATATATTATCTAAAATAAGAGAGAAGCAAGAGATAATTCATCTTTTTTGTAGTTTATTCGCTTCTATGGGAATATTTAGTATGAGTAAGGGTTACAGGATAGGGTTCTGTTAATTTAAAGATGAAACAATGTCTAAGAGTAAAAATGTCATAAGTTGAAACAAAGTGGGAAACTCTACTATCTGTGGAAGTTGCATAAATTTTAAACCTCACAGACCGATTCAATGGCTTTGCCTGCTGTTGCAGGAGCCTATTGCTGAAAGCAGGTGTCAGCTATAGGATTCTATAGGGCAGGGAGAGTCGATAGGTGGATCATGGGCCAAATCGGGACAGGCAGATGCTTTTGAATGGATCATGAAAACTTTTTATTTACATATTGATTAATAATTTATTTTATTGTATTATAATTGTTTTTATTATTTGGTCTGGAGTCTGGACCTTGACTATACCTTGACCAAGAAATTTGGACCTTGACAAAAATAATTAACTACCCCTACTATAGGGCGTTGTGTGGCATTTCAATAATACAACACAATTACCCTTCTTACATTCTTATGTCTTTCTAATTTATATATTTGTTTTCAGTATTAGGTCTGATCATGCACAATCTCTGATGCAGTGGTTGTGCAGGATTGGCCTTTTTATAGGAATCACCACTCTTGGACTTATTTTGGCTGTTGCATAGTAATATATTGAGTAGAGCCCTTTTTAGACAACTATGTTGGGAGGGGTGATTGAATGTTTATCTAGCAAAGCAGTTTCACACCAGTTTCTCCTCCTCTCACTCAAGTATTTCACCTCCACCAAATATCTTATCTGGTCCCACCCACCCAAGAATTCCAATGTTCCAGGCATGCCAGCATTCCTTGAAACACAATCGCTCCAGTGATAACTTGTTGCAATGTTACGCAAATCTTTTCATGTCTAATTGCGTAATTGGATCAAAATAAATTATGATTTGGCAGGATTTGTTCCTTTCATTTGTTCCTTACAAACATCTAGAAGATAAGGTGATAAGTAACAGCATGGATTTATCAAGAACAAGTAGCGTCAGACCAACCCTGTAGCTTTCTTTGACAGCATAACAAGCCTTGTGGATAGGGGGGAAGTGGTAGACGTGGTATATCTTGACTTTAGTAAAGCTACTATAAAGCGGGTGCAAAACTGGTTGGAAAACTGTTCCCAGAAAGTCGTTATCAGTGGTTCAGTCAATGATTTAGATAATGGCATAGAGAGTGCACTTATAAAGTTTGCAGACGATACCAAGCTGGGAGGGGTTGCAAGTGCTTTGGAGGTTAGGATTAAAATTCAAAATGATCTGGGCAAACTGGAGAAATGGTCTGAAGTAAATAGGATGCAGTACAATGAGGACAAATGCGAAGTATTCCAATTAAGAAGGAACAATCAGTTGCACACATACAAAATGGGAAATGACTGCCTAGGAAGGAGTACTGCGGAAAGGGATCTGGGGGTCATAGTGGACTACAAGCTAAATATGAATCAACAGTGTAACACTTTTGCTAAAAAAGCGAACATCATTCTAGGATGTATTAGCAGGAGTGTTGTAAGCAAGACATGAGAAGTAATTCTTCTGCTCTAGTCCGCGCTGATTAGACCTCAGTTGGAGTATTGTGTCCAGTTCTGGGCGCCACGTTGCAGGAAAGATGTGGACAAATTGGAGAAAGTCCAGAGAAGAGCAACAAAAATGAGTAAAGGTCTAGAAAACATGACCTATGAGGGAATATTGAAAAAAATTGGGTTTGTTTCATCTGGAAAAGAGAAGACTGAGAGGGAACATAACCATTTTCAAGTACATAAAAGGTTGTTACAAGGAGGAGGGAGAAGAATTGTTGTTCTTAACCTCTGAGGATAAGGCAAGACACAATGGCCTTAAATTGCGGCAAGGGAGGTTTATGTTGGACATTTGGAAAAACTTCCTAACTGTGAAGGTGGTTAAGCACTGGAATAAATTGCCTAGGGAGGTTGTGGAATCTCCATCATTAGAGATTTTTAAGAGCAGGTTAGACAAACACCTGTCAGGGATGGTCTAGATAATATATAGCCTGTGTCTACACTGCCACTTTCAGCGTTAAAACTTTTGTCTTTCAGGGGTGTGAAAAAACACCCCCCTGAGCGACAAAGTTTTAGCGATAAAGCATGTCTACACTGCCCATGTCACAGCACTGCTGTGGCTGTGCTGTAATGTGGATAGTGTAGACATACCCTTAGTCCTGCCATGAGTGCAGGTGACTGGACTAGATGACCTTTCAAGGTCCCTTCCAGTCCTATGATTCAAAGCCATGGTGCTAATTGCTCAAGCTTCCATTATCTTTTAGGCACTTTCAGATGTGTGTGGCTCAGTTTGCCCTATTATTTTACTAGGGAATTAAGTTAGATTCAGGACAAATAGCCAGGTGGCTTGAAGTTTGGCATTACAATGTCTGAGATTCTCCAGTTATCTCTACCTTTTCTAAATTAATTGCCAGTTATTCAGGAAATTCATTAACAAATACCCGTAAAGCCCTGGGATAAAATCTGAAACTATTGATTGTTTTTTCCAAAGTATTCTAGTACCTATTTTTAAAAATTTTTTTACAGGGTCAAATCCAGTGTTTATTGAAGTCAATGGCAATGGGTGTTGGATTGGGTCCATACTAAGAAGGGACCAAATTGTGCTTGCATTGCCCACCAAAGTAATCTCATGAAGTCAGAGTTTTACTTACATGAGAAAAGTGAGCAGGATTTGGCCCAAGGTCTCAATCCCATTCTAATTGTCCAAACCCCTCTCTTGAGTTTTATTTGCAGTACATTTGGTTGTTTTTTTTTTTAAATCCCAAACTTCAGTGTCTCAGCTATTAACAACTGTCATTTTAAACTAAAACAACAAGGAGTCCGGTGGCACCTTAAAGACTAACAGATTTATTTGAGCATAAGCTTTCGTGGGTAAAAACCCCACTTCTTCAGAGTTTATTTCGCATGTGATTCTGGCAAGCAATACAACCAATGAAGTTTTTGGCCTTCGCCTACAGATTTAACCAACTTGGATTAAAAAACCAAAGGGCTGTGAAGCTGGTGAATGAACTTCTTCAAGAACTAAGATTTACAGATTAGTTTTGTATTGTTGTCCAGATCAACCCAGTGACTAGACCAGCTGATCAATCTTTTCTACGGTAAAGTGTGAAAGGGAACTCAGTTTTTTTAATTTATATTTCCCTTTCCCCATATATGAAAATAAAGTGCTTCATTTAACAGCTCTTCCCATACCCCTAACTCCATTTATTGCAGAGGATGCCACCAGCAACTTCCCATTGGTTGGGCAGCCCACTCTCATGTAGCCAGAAATTGACAATACCTTTTAAACATGCAGCATGTTAGAAGACACGCTGGCAAAGGGGAGGAGTGATTGCTTGAGTGGAAACAACCTGATCATTGACTAGCAAGGTGCTCACAAATAGGGGCCAACGACAGAAAGGGGAATTGTGCAAATTTCCTCCTTGCTGTTTTGTTTTTGTTTGTTGAATCAAAACATGCCACAGACATCAGCAACTGCAGGAGCAAAGGGCAATTTTTTTGCTCAGACCCATGCTCTGATCTGATCAAGTTATGCTTGTATAAGGTGTATGCTGCTATGCTATCTAGGCACGATTACTTCCTTACGCTGCAGTTCTGAGTGGAATGGTGCCTTCAGGACTGAGGCCACAGTCAGAGTAACTCAGATATAAAATTGACTGTATTAAGAACTAATAAAAGGCTCTAGATTACTGCAGGGCAAAAAGCTTCCAGTATATTCAGATTTCCTTAACTCTTCATCCAACACCTAATTTCCAGGTGTGTAACTGCTGGAAACGGGGACAGATGGCATTGGGTGGGATGCAGCGGGGGACAGTCAGTCACCTGGGGAGCAGTGGGGCAGGGTAAGGGCACTTGTGGGAGAGGTTAGCATCAATGGAGGAGGAGGTACAGATGTGTAGTGTCTATTGGCTTAGTTTAAGTTAGACAGTACTAGGTACTTGGAGGTTTGGGGGCTGGGAGGAGGAGAAGCTGGCGGCAGATCTGGTGAGCAGCTGGGCTCTAGGCACCTGGATGCATCTGAAGAAGTGGGGTTTTTACCCACGAAATAAATCTGTTAGTCTTTAAGGTGCCACCGGACTCCTTGTTGTTTTTTTTGGATACAGACTAACACGGCTACCCCCTGATACTTTTAACTAATTTCCTCTGCTTCCTCCCTCATTATTCCCCCCCCATAATAGACGTAAATATCTTCCTTATCCTCTTAATTCTTTGGATTCTTAACTTTGATTGTTATCTAGTCTTTCTTTTTTGCCTGCCATCAGAGGATCTCAATGCACTTTGCAGACACTAATGAACTGTGACACAGGGATTTCTCTGTATTTCAACAGACCGGGAAATTCAAGCCCAGAGAAGTTGCAACTTGCCCAGAGTCACAGAACAAGTTTGTGTCAGAGTCTGGAAGAAAACATAGTGCTTCTTGTCAGACCCTCTTTCCGCTCCCTTGATCTAATTTATTTATCACCCTTATGTTTTACTGCTAGTGTTTGGAAAAACCTGCCAGCGAGGCTGTAAACTGGATTGTTATGCAACTCCAAGCCACACACCCCCCCCCTCCGCCCCAGTGGTTGCTTCTCCCTGTTGGAGCAGAGCTCTGTGTGTAACTTAGGACAAAGCTACAGCAGTTCAGAGGAGTGAGGAGAAGCAGCCGGTCAAATTCCAGTGACTTGGTGTTTTCACTCCTGTTTCTTTACCTCAGGGTTTGGGAAGGTCTCCCATGTTCCGTGCTGTGCTGCTTAGCAGGGTGTCACCCCGAATGTTCCCACTTCTGGCTGCTGTGCTATTCCAGAGGAAAGAGAGGAAGGATACCGGGCTCTATCACCGGCGGGTAATGTAAACTTTTGCCCTTCCTTTGTACTAAGTGTCATCACCCACATGAGAGAGAAGCGACTAAAAGTTATGACACATGCATAAAAGCAGCCCTAAAACAGGGTGAACACAGCCTTTGTCATGTGTAGGAGAAGCTACCTAAAGCAGAGTTTGGATAGCAAAGGTGGTGATAGCGACTGGGCTTAGCTGCTCATTCCTAGACTCTGGGCTTCATAGGTCGGAGTCTGTTTGGCAATGTATGGTGAAATTTTAAAAAGTGCTCTCTGTGGCCTTAAGTCAGCTCCCATTGAAATCAGGGGTGGTGAAACTCCCATTGACTTCAGTGGGAGCAAAGTTAAGGAAATGTTTTTGCAGATTTCATCCATAGTCTATTTTGACTATAAAGAAGCAGAGCAATTCTGTGCATTTTCCTTTTAGTCGCTCCCCAGGCTAACGGGAATTTACACTCTGAATCCTACCAAGTATGGCAAGGATTAGCCCAGAGTAAGCCCCTGTCTAAACTACCAATACAACTATGTCTGGTAACTTGGTAATTAGTTATTCCTTACCTTGCAAGAGTTCCAATATGTAGTGCAGAGTGGCTGTTAACCTTGTTCTACAGCCAGGCTAAAGCTGCTGTTAAGATAGACTCTGGACTACATATTCGAATCATACTTGCTTTGTAACCAAGGTAGGGGGTAGCCCACTTTTAACCAGGTTCCTTCATGTGGTTATATTTGTATTGTAGGTGAGGCTTTATGGGGGAGGCAAAGGTTACAGAAAAAAATCATGAGAAGTTTGCTGTGTGCCTGTCATTGTTGGTTCTTGTTTGATTTATGTAAAACTGTGGCTTTGTTCATTTTAAATTGTTTTTTAATTTGTTATATTTAATACAGGGTTTGGAAGAGCAAAGTCAGGCAAGAGGGCAGAATTGTTACTGAACACCAGTGCTTTGCAGTCTAACCAGGGATTCATCAGGAGTGTGAAGCTGTCATTTTTGGAGACTTGCTAGTTTGAAATTTTAGCCAGTACCTGCCACATTAACTATTTACAAGTGAAATGTTGCTGTTGAGAATTAGAGGTGCACAGATGCTGTCCCTTTGGTTTATTCAGATTCAAACCCACTTAGTTTCACTTAGAGGTTTCAGGCTCATCCAAACTCAGATAGCAAACCTGGCAATTTTCTGTGCTTGTTATGCTTATCAATTCACTCAGCCCAGAAGAATTCCATCCTGGGCAATGTGAGGTCCCCTACACAAAAGGTCCACTTATTCAGGGAAGTAAATTTCACCTAGGGTGCAATATGCTACCTCTGGAGAAAGGGCACCTGGGCCATAAACTCAACTCCAAGAGCTGTCTCACACTTGAATCTGTTTCACAAACATTGATTACTCATATAGAACAGCTGCTCTGCTAGGAATCAGCTACTCTTCTGGCCCTGCCTGCCTTGCCCCTGGGACTCAGGTAGTGCGAACTTGGTGATGTCACATTTAATTTCTGAGTTTACTGTGCATGCTTATCTTGTAATGTAATATGACGCCACCGTGCCTCTTATGAAATAAAACTGCATTAGACTAAGAAAGGTGCCAGTTTACTTAAAAACATGGGACTTGGAACAGACCTAGCTCTCATAGTTGGCAGAGATCTTTGCTATGCTCCTGAGTCTTTAATTTATGTTGTGGAAGTTCCTCTGTTTGGGGAATGTTGATTCAGCTGAGTGGCTGTTGACAAACCTCTTTTCTCAGAGGCTCTTGGAGAGGATCATTATCATTGGGATTGCAACACATGGGTGTACACTGACATCCTTCAGAGTGAAGTGAGGGAGTGGGATGTGTGCTGATGTTGTGTGATCTCCCAGATGCCAATATTATAGAACCTTGTGTGTCATGTCAGGAGAGTTCAGTCACACATGATGGCAGACATTTTTGCAACCACATCCTTACTGTATTTAACATCCTACAGGGCAGTAGCAATTTTCCACCAGGGAGTAAGGGAAAATAACCTTACATGCAGCCCTGTATCTCCTTCCTGAAACTTGTAGACCAAGTATTGGGAAGGTAGAGAGGCGGGTGGCTTAGGTAGAGAGGTTAGTTTAGGGATATTGAAAGAAGAAAAACCTATTAAGAAAAGAGTCAAAAACAAAATGTGTTTAACCTGGGGAGGAGGGAACGGGGGGGGGGGGGGGAGGAGAAGATCTAATTATGGCTCTGATGTATATTACACTCAAAAAACATTACAAGAATGTTGAGGTTACAAAGACAAACGCTCAAAACTTAGGAAATGTCACTACTAAGGTTCGCAAAAAGAAAAGGAGTACTTGTGGCACCTTAGAGACTAACCAATTTATTTGAGCATGAGCTTTCGTGAGCTACAGCTCACTTCATCGGATGCATACTGTGGAAACTGCAGAAGACATTATATACACAGAGACCATGAAACAATACCTCCTCCCACCCCACTCTCCTGCTGGTAATAGCTTATCTAAAGTGATCATCAAGTTGGGCCATTTCCAGCACAAATCCAGGTTTTCTCACCCTCCGCCGCCCCCCCCCCACACAAACTCACTCACCTGCTGGTAATAGCCCATCCAAAGTGACCACTCTCTTTAAATTTTAAAGAGAGTGGTCACTTTGGATGGGCTATTACCAGCAGGTGCGTGAGTTTGTGTGTGTGGGGGAAAGAGAGTGGTCACTTTGGATGGGCTATTACCAGCAGGTGAGTGAGTTTGTGTGGGGGGGGGGCGGAGGGTGAGAGAACCTGGAAATGGCCCAACTTGATGATCACTTTAGATAAGCTATTACCAGCAGGAGAGTGGGGTGGGAGGAGGTATTGTTTCATGGTCCCTGTGTATATAATGTCTTCTGCAGTTTCCACAGTATGCATCCGATGAAGTGAGCTGTAGCTCACGAAAGCTCATGCTCAAATAAATTGGTTAGTCTCTAAGGTGCCACAAGTCCTCCTTTTCTTTTTGCGAATACAGACTAACACGGCTGTTACTCTGAAACCACTACTAAGGTTGTCTATGGAACCTTAGTTTGCTCCCCTTGTGTGCATGCATTGCAATAGTCTTTAATTACATGATCACTTAATATATTGGACCCCTGCCTCATTCAGTGCACAGAATATTTTGTTTTATCTTCATAGTTCAGTGTTTGCCCCATTCAAACCCTGCTTTGAAGACAGAATTATTAATTTCCTGATAGGCTTTTCTGTGGTGCTCATCACTATAGTATCTGAGTGCTTCACAAACAACTTATTTTTACAACACTGTTGTGAGGTAAGCTGGGGGAGGAATCTTATCCTTAGTACCCATCTGTAAAATGGGGATATGTCTCGACTACAAAAAAGAAAAAAAGACCCATGGCAGTGAGTCTCAGAACCCAGGCCAACTGACTTGTGCTCGATATAGCAATGTAGCTCAAGTGTTCTGTACAAATGAATGGGACACACTAAGCTAGGAGGAAGGATTTAAAAATTAAGTTAATATCTAATTTATAGCTCAGCAGTAATAGGGTTAATTAAGCTATTTGAAACTGAGCTGTAACAACAGTGAGCCCTAAAGAGTTTTTTTCTTCTATGACTGTCAGTTTGACTATCTAAAAAAAGATCACTTTTACCTGTGGTGAGATGGGAATTCATTTAATTCTCAGCCTCCCTTCACTGTGGTACTCTGCCTCTGTCCTTCGCCCACCTTCTTCAGAGATACCACCCTATGTCTTCACTTTCTCAATTTCAGATAGTTCTTATATTTCAAAACTAAGATTTACTTATAGTGGACTCTGTGCGGGTTGTTCCACTTCATTCCCTTATCTTGATATTTGCATGTTTTTGGAAGGTGTGCTGAAGCTGACATTAACAGAGAACCCGCTTGTCTTTACAGCGTGAGAAGCATCCTTATTACAACCTCACAGTAAAAGTCCTCAGAGCCAGAAACATCAAGGGTACAGATCTATGTAAGTACTTGACCAATGTTGTGCAGACTCATGTTTTACACAATGCACAACTGTAACATAGCCAGGATTTCCTCTGGTTGATGTAACACTGCATCCCCACAGCTTGCTTGTTTTTTCTAAAATATCTGCTCTAGGAATTGCTTGGGGGAAGTTCTCTGGCCTGTGTTACACAGGAGATCAGACTAGATGATGATGGTCCCTTCTGACCTTGGAATCTATGAATCAGTCATTTTCAGTATATATTGTGACAGGGTCGGGCCAGATGGCTACAGGAGAGTAATAGAAGGCAGATATATTAGCCCCAGTTAAGTAGGTCCCTTTTCCCTGGGTAAGGTAACAGGGAGGGTTCCAGAAAAATCAGGAACCTTCTGGAGACAATTAAGACAGACAGGCTGATTAGAACACCTGCACCCACTCAAGAAGCTGCTAGAATCAATTAAGGCAGGCTAATCAGGGCACCTGGGTTTTAAAAAGGAGCTCACTTCAGTTTGTGGTGTGCGTGTAAGGAGCTGGGAGCAAGAGGCGCTAGGAGCTGAGAGTGAGAATGCATAATGTTGGAGGACGGAAGAATAAAACCATTATCAGACACCAGGAGGAAGGTCTTATGGTGAGGATAAAGCAGGTATTGGGAGGAGCCATGGGGAAGTAGCCCAGGGAGTTGTAGCTGTCGCACAGCTGTTCCAGGAGGCACTCTAGACAGCTGCATTCCACAGGGCCCTGGGCTGGAACCTGGAGTAGAGGGCGGGCCCGGGTTCCCCCCAAACCTCCCAATTCCTGGTCAGACACAAGAAGAGTTGACCTGGACTGTGGGTTCATGAAGACGGCCAAACTAAGGGCTGCTGTGAAGCTCCAAGGTGAGCAAATCCTCCAATAAGCGCAAGACCCACCAAGAGGAGAAACTTTGTTACAACTGGTTTTAGAAGTGGGATCTGGTGTGCACAGCGCGGCGGAAGAAGGAGGGTGTTTGGAGAAAGAAGGGGGAAAAAAAAAAGGGAGAGGGTTTATTTATTTATTTTTTTTCTCCACAATGGAGGAAGTAGTGTGGGCACTAATACAAGCCACAGCTGCCTAGCAGGAGGCTACCTCTGTCCAGGCAGCCGCCCAACAGGAGGCAGTGCGGCTGCATCAAGAGACTAATCACCTGCTGATGGACCAGGCTATGTTGCAGGAACTGGTAAACCCGGTAAAGGTCCTTACAGAGCTGAACCGCGGCCATGATGGGACGCAGATCATACGGGCCAGCAATTGGCCGCAGAAAATGATGCGGGCGGATGATGTAGAGGCATACCGCCTGGCCTTTGAGAGGACAGCCCTGCAGGAGGCTTGGCCCTGAGAACAGTGGTTTGGCATCCTCGCACCATTCCTGTGTGGGGAGGCCCAGAAGGCCTACTATGATTTGCCTGAAAAGGCTGCGGCAGACTACCCCCAGCTGAAAGCAGAGATCCTGGCCAGATCTGGGGTAATAACTGCAGTGCAGGCCCAGTGATAACATGAGTGGAGGTACCAGGAAAACAAAACCCTGCGCTCCTATTTATATGACCTCATCCATCTTGCACGAAATTGAGATGGTACTGAAGGAACAAAATATGGACACCGTGTAGAATCAAGCACTTGGGTTTATTACGAACAGCGCTGGCGGGGTGTCACCTTGCTTATTAGGCTCAGAGACGCTGCCAAACAATTGATTACAATGGATTATATGGATTTTTCCATGGGTGGAGGGAAATGGCTGGGTAGGCAGTCCCAAATCCCTGGATAGGTCTAGCAGCAAGACAAGATAAGCACAGTAGTCAATAGTCAAAGATTATATAATGTCTCCACCCATGGTTTCAGGTTAACACATGACACAATTAGTACATAGGTGTTTTCCTTTAAACAATGTATAGTGTGTTAGTATAAAAAATATATGTTGAATTCTGATTTGGGGTCCATAGGAATGAAGTAGCTCCTCTGATTGTCCAACAGGTACATACTAGGGGTTAAAGCAAAGAGACACATGAAAAGTACAGGGCAATAAAGATTGCTTTTTAGTTGTTCATTTGTGTTTCTAAGGCAGGCACTGGCAATGGCTTGGAGGACGGGTGTACATCTGTGAGAGGGAGGATATATCTCATACTGACATGTTTGAACCTCTTCCATAAACTCAAGGCTGGTATGTAGGAAGGCACCTTTTCTACAGAAGGAACAGGGCCCCTTTCATTCCTTAGATCTGTTTGCAGCTTTGAGATAAAGCCCCCAATTATAATTTCCACCTGGCTTCTTGCTGACCAAGCTTATTTTAGCAAAAAGCAAGGTTGTCCTTTATTTGTTCTGCTTCTTAGCTAATATTGTTCACTATTTGCTAGGCCTCTGTCATCTTGACCAAACTCTGGACTTTGGGCCTCTAAAAAGAGCTGACACGGTCTATATATCAGGTTGTAACATAAACAGCATATGGATTTTAGCCCTTCAGTACTGCCCAGATACTTGAACTGATCCACATTTTTCAACTGTGTCCCTTGGATGAATATGGCTGGCACAAGGGCATCGGAATGAGGTGCTGATTGGAACAAGATCTCTGTCTTCCTGAGACTGATGGTGAGGCCAAAGAGCTGGGATGCTTCAGAAAAATCTATCAATGTTGACCTGATGTCTGAGCCATCAAGGCGCAGTCTTCTGCAAAAAGTGCCTTGACGAGAAGCATCTCCAGTGTCTTGGTCTTAGCAGTAAGATCAAAGAGGGATGAATATCCCCCAATCCAAGTCCTTTGTTGCATGGTTGAGAACACAAGCAAAGAACAAGTTGAACAGCTCTGGAGCAAATACGCAGCCTTGCTTCACCCCATTCGAGATTTCATATGCTTCGGGAAAGTCACCACTGGTGAGTACTTGCACTGTCACGTGGTCATGGAACAGACATGATTTGTATGAACCTTCTTGGGCAGCCCAGTTTATGTAGAATAGCCCATAGACCCTCTGTGTTGACCGTATCAAAAACTTTGGTCACATCAATTGAAAACTGCATACAGTTACAAACTGCAAGGTCCATATTCTGCTCTAAACATTTTTCCTGGACCTGCCTTACAACAAAGATCATGTCCATAGTGCTACAACCTGGTCTAAAACCACACTGTGCTTCTGGCAGATTCTCCTCAGATATATTTGCAATGAGTCTGTTCATTAGAATGCGAGCTAGTATTTTGCCTGCTGTACAGAGGAGAGCAATGGCTCCGTAATTTCCGCAGTCAGCTTTGATGCCTTTGTTTTTCAACAGTGATATGATAATAGCATCTTTGAAGTCTTGTGGCATTTCTTCTTCCTTCCAAATGCTACTCAGGATGTCATGAAGCTCCTCAATAGCCTTTGAGCCTGCTCCTTTATACAATTCTGCTGGGATACTATCCTTTCCAGATACTTTGCCAGAGTTCAGTTGTTTGATGGCTTTTATAACTTCCTCAACTGGTGGAGGGAGATGGAGATCCTCTTTGATGGGTTTCTCAGGTAAATGGTCAAGGACACGTCAATCGACTGTGGATGGTCTGTTGAGTAGACTACTGAAGTGTTCAGCCCATCTCTATATGATTCCCTTTTTGTCTTTGACAAGTCCTTATTATGATTGTTGAAATGGATTGAATCAGCCATCCAAAATGATTTAACTTCACTGGGGAAGGGATGGAGCCTGGCTGGAGGACTAGAACTGTTCCCTTTTGGGGATGGGAAAAGGGGAAGTCCCACGTCCCTAACCAGTCTCTATGGAAACATGAAGCTATCTGGGAGTGCCTTGCTGTGGAGGAAAAAGCACAGGATGAAGGCAGATGGCAGTTGTGTAGATTTGGTGAGGCAGTTTAATATAATTTGTATTTCATTGAAGCTCCATTGTTCGACTTTGTACCTTGCCTAGTTGCACAGACCTGAAAGTGAAACCATTACAGTGAACCAAGGACATTAACAAAAAGCATTTCAGATGAAAGCCATGTTTCCTGGGCAAGCTGCAGGGTTTAATAGGCCAAGATATGACTCATGTAAAACAGGCCCAAACAGAATTTTACTGCAGACTGAATCATGTGGGAATTTAAAGAAAATTTATTGCCTGAACAAGTTTCTTTCTATGCTGCATTCTGCATCCTGTTTTCAGGGATACCTGGAAAAATCTATAGGTCCTCATGGCTTCATCTATGTTAAGAGGACATTTAAAACCGTTGTGAGGATATCTAATCTAGATTATGATCCACTGAGTTCTATCACATGAGCTTTCCAGCTCTTAGTAGTGTGTGTCTCTGCCAGAATTCACAAACCTATGAAATCCTGATTGTGAATGGGAATAGGACTAGATCACATGCTTGGATCTAAGTGTCAGAATTTCCTGTGATGTAGGTACTTTATGGAAGAGATTTCCGAATGTTTTGATGGTTTCTCTGGAAGAGATTTCCTGACGTTTCCCAGTTAAAAGAAACACACAGGGCCTAACTTGTTTGGAATATCCTCTTAACTCAGCACTGGTTTGTCTTTATGCAATCTTTATGGTCTGTGTTTGGGAGAACAGAAAACCAGTGCATGTTACACAGCCTGAGTGTTGCACTTTACCTTAGTACTCTAGAATTAGATTGATTCTAGTGCCTGTATTGTGATACTCCTGTTGCACTCAAAAACATGGTTTGATTTTTGGCATTAGGTGTCTAGGGCATGGATCCCGCTGCACATGAAAGCAAGGTGTTCTGATCATGGTATAAGCTAATATAACTTAAAGAATGGCACAGTGAGATCTTTTCCTCCACTGTCCAAATAACAGTAAAATAATTTCAGAAGAAGAAACCTCTTTGGAGCACTAGCCCTTTTCCCAACAGTGTCCCTTTGAAGGTGGTGTTTAACACTGGGACCTACCTGAAAAATGAACTATTTATGTGAAAAGAAATTTCAATTTGCTGCTGTTGAAAATATTTGTGTCTTAATGAGGGTACTCTCCCAGCCGGTCCAGATGTTTTTTTCTGATTAATTCTGCACAATCCTGTGACGTGATAGAATATAGAAAGCAATGACACATACCTGATTAGAATATTTCTGATACCATTCTTCTGTCCTTTTCATTCCAGTGTCCAAGGCAGACTGCTATGTGCAATTGCGTCTACCAACTGCATCTCCAATCACTTATCGAACTCAGGTTGTTGACAACTCCAGTAATCCAGAGTGGAATGAAACCTTCCAGTACAGAATCCACAATGCTGTCAAGGTGAGGGGGAGCCTTTTGATATGGAGCAGATCAGATTATCTGGTGCTCCTTGGGTGGCAGGATCTTGAATTTAAAAAACCCAAAGGATCTTTATTACAAAAAAAAAGTCATTTCACGTAAGATGTCTCACACGAGCCATTAGATGCAGGTGCCCTTTGCTCGCAACACTCAAACATGTTCCCCAAGTCCCTGCATAGCCACCAAAAGAGCTGATTCATAACTGCACACTCTTGAAAATCACAGCTAAGGAGAGAGAAGGATTTTTTTTCTCTAGTACTGTCTGATGCATCTGGGGGAAAGAGAGCATTATGAATATTCTATTTGTATTTTTGCAGTGTCTAGGAGCCCCGGTCATGGACCAGAACCCCATTGTGCTAGGCACTGTACAACCACAGAATAAAAAGAGTTTCTTCCCCAAAGAGCTTACAATCAAAACATAAAGTGAGGGGCAATAGATGGATACAGACAGACCAGGGAGTATAAGGAAACCATGAGACAATATTGGTCACCACCATAGACAGTGATCAAGCAATCTGATACTGGCCCCATAAAGTTTCAGGAAATTCCTTGATAATGCAGGTAAACTTTCCTGGGTTATTTATTCTCCCAGCCTGGGGCTATTGTCTTCTCATGGTTGTATTTGCCCTAATGTCTGTCATTAGGGTAATATCACTGTGTGGGCAAGATTGCTGGGATCAACTAAATTCAAATAAGTTTGTGATATACAAGTTGACTGTGAGTTTGTTTTACTAGCTGCAATAATTCCAATATTACAGAAATACAGAATTAAAAGTCATGAGCGGAGGGAGAGTAAATTTGTCAACTATTGCTAAAGCTTGACTGTAGTGTAACATGAATGATGAAAATGTCTCAAATTCTGTCTGTGTCAGTGCTCTACGTTGACACTAGTGATAGATAAATAAGGATATTCTTTTTTAAAAGATGATGGCATCTCTTAAAAAAACAAAAAAAACCCCCAAAACCCTCTCTGCAGAAATTAGTTAAGATTCCCAGCTGGACCAGGCCTGTGTCATGGTGGTTTGTGGCTGCTGGGAGCGTGAGTTGGGCTGATAAATGACTCTGACAAGTTGGCAGAAAGTTACAAACAGGTAGGAGTTAGATTACTAAAATAAAAGCGATAAAATAACAAAGATCTTTATATTCCCTCTAATTCATGAGGACGCTTAAGTTCTGGCTGCTACTGCTAAGGCTAACCTGGAGCATTTCTGTAGTTTAGCAGTCTCCTTGAAGCATAATGCTACTGCACAGGCCATTTATAGGCAACTGTACTTTGTGTCTTCCAATTACCCACTAGTGCACCTTTCTGTTAATCCCAGCTGGGCTTGCCTCTGCCCAGTAGCAGTGATGATCAGGAAGTTATTTGCTTCTGAATCACCCTGAAAGAGAGGAAACTGCTGTCCTTTCTTCAGGCAAACCAGGGCTGAGTTAAGAGGAAATTCCGAACAAGTTGGGTCCTGTGTATTCCTTTTAACTGGAAAACATTAGGAAATCTCTTCCAGAGAAACTATCCAAAGTATGAGCTAATCAGGCCACATCCTCCATCTTTGGAACAGGGCAAATGCTACAAATGGGGAAAGATAAAATTGTTGCAGAAGGACTCTTAATTTTTCAGGCTTCTAAAAGGGTGTATTATAAACAGTAGAGAGTAAAACAAATAGCAATACTAAGTAATTTATATCACGTTCATCCATCAACTTGCTTTTGTTAACATGAATATGGCTCTTTGTTTATCAGCCATGTACAAAGAGAGAGGGTACCAAGTGTGTCTATCTTCCCCCGCCTCCAACCCATCCCTTGAGTGCTGTTTTGTTCTGTTTTGTTTTAGAACATTCTGGAGTTGACTCTCTTCGACGAAGATGTTCTGATAAATGATGAACTTACTTCCATTGTCTTTGATGTGGGGGGTATAAAGCCAGGCCAGCCTTTAAAGCGCACTTTCAAGTTAAACCCAGAGGTTGGTACCATTCACCCTGTGCCCAAGTACCTTTACAAATCTGTTCAATACAGCCACACAGAGGCTCACACTGAGAGAAACCTCTCCGCATTGCAGAAGTTGTGGAGTGCTTTTGATAATGCTCTTACAGTTATAGGGGTTTTGGTTTCTCTTGGCAGCCATTTTGGTGACAGTTGACATTATTTGGAACACTGATATTAGATGCTTCCCAGTACGTTTTAAACAAAGGGACCACTTCTCTTTTGCGCACTTCCCCTTGCTTTTCTGGCTGGTATCCTGAATGTTTTATCACTGGCCATGCACACTTCGTTCTTTGGGCTTTACAGTCTCTCCGGTCAAGCAACTGTAGAGGGGGACACAGTCGCATATGTTTGAGAAGGTCTGATATTTATTCACTAAGCACCAGTAGTACACATCCACAATACTTACTCTTCTCTCTTCCACCAATTGACTAAAACGCGTCCTGTGGAATCCAGTGTAACCAGGAGTTCAGATTCTAGAGCAGGTTGCGGACGAGTTATCCCACATCTGTGTGGACTTCTGTATAGATAGAAATAGGGACCTATTGGTCCAAAACCACAAGTCAATACTACTTAAGATAAAAGGGGAGACTCTCTTGTGTGTAGAAGGATCCGTATCCTCTGTGGGCCAAGACAAGCAGTACAGCATGTAGGCACTATCTATTATGTTACAAGAGCTGCTATCATCTTGGCTCAGAACTGCCATTTTATAAAAAAGTATCTTTTTCTTAATTTCCTAGGCAAAGATGCCTTCTGATTGACCCAGCGTATTGAAGCAATTATAAAATATTGGAGAAAATCTAGTTTACAGGCAAAGACAGCCACCCTACATTTTCAAAAGTCATTAGTGATTTTGGGGTTTCTCAGTTTTTTTGGGTGCCCAACTAGAGACCCTAGGGGCCTCTGTATTTCAAAGAGTGCTGAGCACCCACCTTCTGAAAACTAGGTCCCTTTAAAGTGTCTCAAATTGGATTCCCAAAAATGTATTCACCCAAAATCACTAGTCACTGATGAAAATGTAGGCTAGCATATCTAAACTGATATTATTAGTTTGCAAGGATCAAATATTCTTTGCTGCAAAGGGTACCTCTCAATTTTAATAAGTTCAAAACTTAAGAATAACCACCATCCCCATGTTAAAATCCTGAACTACTACATTCAGTCAAATTCGCAGACTTTGCATGTGCTGGAGATGTAAGCACTCTTCTACTACTATTGGTCCAGTTGCTTTAGTTCCAATCTTACTGTTTTGCAACAAGATATCCCATCCATGGTCATTACCTCAGCCAAATTATGCCCAATAGGCTTGGGTGAAGACAAACCAATTTCAGCCTTCTTTAAGAAATGTGTGCTAACTTCTTTAGTGCTATTCAAATGGATCCTACTTAGAAGCTGGAGTGGCTGAGTTCAGAAGCAAACTTACCTGTGTACGCTATTGGTGAGGAGTAATGATCCCTCATCTAGGCAACCTAGATGTGTAGTAGTCTATGCTCTGTCTACATAAAGCTCAGATCACACAATCCTGGAGAGCCTTTTGTTACACCTCTACCCCTCCTTTCCCAGAGCCTGATTAGTGTGGTCTTGGCCTCTAATTGTGATCCTGAAAAACTGATTAGTGGATCTGGAACTGAAAATTAGTGCCCTAGGGAGAAGTGTCCAATACAGTTGAGTTAGGATCTACATGTATTTCCTGATTAGTTATGTTGTTTTTAATCTGTTACTGAATGCTTGCTGGGCTCTGTGAATGGGAGATGGGCCAAAGTCTGCTGAAGGCTGTTAAAGACAGCAATGAGCTCTGAGTGCAAATTGCTGAAGAAATGAAACTAAACATAGGTAGCCGATATGTAGCTATAACCAGTCATGCTGCAATATGGGTATTGGGGTTCAAAAGGGCTTCATTGAATAAAGTAGGGACAGATTTGAGAGCAAAGTTCACTTTGTTCCCCTGTAACCTGTGTATGTATATAGTACTTAGCAGGTTCAAGTTCAAAGCACTATTCAGCACTAAATATTAGCAAGGTGCTTGTGTAGACAAACTATTAGTTTGCAGCAAGCCGTAGTGTAAAACTACCTTGGACTAGCCTATGGTGCACCAACTGTCCACGTGCATACTACCTACTACCTGTACGCTATAAGTTCCCTAGTGCACTTTCACCTACTCCAAATTCACAGGGGGACTTTTAGCACGTAATAGCAGGGTCCACAAAGACAATTAGTGCAAGGTAGATTTACACCCCAGCTTGCCACGCACTAACTGTTCATCTATACGAGTCTTAAATAATCCTAATGTCCCACCTGTGAGATGAGTTAGTAAGTAATATCCCTATTTGCCATATCGGGAAATAAGCACAGCAAGGCTAAGGCAAACATTTTCAAAAATTGCTTCTGATTCTAGGTTTTTCTATTCTGGGGTGCCCAGCTTGAGACATGTAAGGCCTGATTTTCAGAAGTGCTGAGCACCCAGACACAGTTGAGGGAGTGTGGGTGCTCATCACCTCTGAAAGTCAGACTCTGGATGTCAAGCTGAGTGCCTAGATATTGAGGTAACTAAAATTAGCAGCTACTTTTGAAAATATTGATCTAAGTGACATACCCATGGACACAACAATCAAGATTAGGATTCAGGAGTTCCCAACTCCTAGTCCTGTGATCAGTTGGTGAGACAATGTCACCTCTCCTAAACCATTTAAAAAAAACAAAATCCTTGAACAGTCCCACTGCTTTGACTACAGTTTCACTCTCACCCTCTCTGATTTAAATGAGGTTGAGGCTTAGTAAGCTTATTTGAAAATGTGTGCTGTTATGACTGTAGATTAATTTTTATAATGAGTTAAATTATAAATGTTGTTTTTTTTAAAATGCCACTTTTGGTAGAGTGTCCTAGTTGAAGTCTGCAGAACTGCTATAGTCAAAGATCAGTATATTGAAAATTAAAGCCTTGATGTTGGTAACGCTTAAGCAGTTATGGAGCATTATTTGTATAAATTGACTTCAATGGGACTAGTCATGCTTTTGGGGATGGTGTGGTGGGTAAGTTTGCTTTGGCACTCAATCTTTCCAGCTCCTAAGTAGATTTGTTTGAATAGCATTAAAGTTCACTTTACTTCTTTCATAGTGGAAAATAGCACAGCATAACAGTTTCAATCCAATAATGCTGTAGAAAGTTATTTTCTGATACTAACCTCCTGCCTCTAATGAAGAGAAGTGGAGACCTTTATTTTTCAAGAAATCTCAGTAACAACATTGCATTAATATTTTTTTTTGGCATGCAAATTTGGTTATACTTGGAAAAGTGGCTGTAAAAAATCACTGAGGGGCTCTGTATATTCTTTGAACTATTTCCAGATTTATTAAGTTTACAAAACAAAACCTGACTTTTCTAATTGTCATTGCTGCAAATTGCCTTTACAATCTAAAAATCGCAATACATTTTCTGCCTCTTGCATCATCACCCATTATACACGGAGATGGTCACATGCCACGCAATTATAAAGATGGGGTTTGTTTGCAAAAATAAGTATTTAGAATTTTTGAGCACCTGAACCTGTGTTTGGCTCTGAGTTTTGGTTTCAGCTACTTTGTAGTGAGAAAGTAATAAAACTTCTAAGTTTGATCTTGCTTGGTAATTCTGTTGATCCATAATAGAATAGTGCATGCTTTTTTGATGGCTGTTATCTTGGCTTGATGCACAGAGGATTGAACTGGGAACTTCCAGAGCTAAAAGCATAAACTCCTACAGTTTGACCTAAATCTTTCTAATTGGGGGCCTAACAGTCTCTCATCCTCTGCAGATTGAATAGAGAGTGGGAACTGTAACACACTCACTCACTAGTCTGTTACACTCTCTCATAGCTGTGTTAGCTGAAAATGCTTATGTACAACAAATAAAAATTGCCTGCCAGAGAAGTAAGCAGACATGACTCTGCCCAAAGGGTGCAGATTAGTTGAGTCATATGCCATTTTTTATTGGTGTTTTGAAATGCTGTTGTAGCCATCCCAGGATACTAGAGAGAGACGGTGGATGAGGTAATATCTTTGAGTGGATCAACTTCTGTCAGTGAGAGTCAAGCTTTTGAGCTGAAGAAGAGGTCCGTATAGCTCCAAAACTTGTCTTTCACCTGCAGAAGTTGGTCCAATAAAAGTTATCTCACTTACCTTCTCTTTCATTTTTTCTTGCTCACATTTCTGAATATAATTACACTTTAAAAAAAGCAAACAATCTCTCGAGTATATAACCTAATATGAATATTGCCTTATAGGCAAAGCTTCTGGGTGAACCTGGACCTGCTTCATATTCTTTCTAATGGTCAGAGATTATCTGGTTCTGTGTCTGATTTTTTTATTTTTTATTTTTTTTAAAGGCTCAGGAGGAGCTGGATATAGAGTTCTACTTAGAAAAATGGTGAGTCTGATCTTCTAAATACACTGCTCAATGTAAATGTGCATTGTTAATATACTGTTTTAGAATATAGTGATGGTCTCCCACCTCTTACAATTCTTTGCATTATTTCTGAGCTTAGGTATAAATGCCTTCAAGGCTATGGCATCCTCAGCCTTAGGGCACCGGCACAGTGCTCTGGAATATCACTTTGCTGGAATCTTGTTGCTGCGGCGTCGCAATAAGGGAAATCACAGTATTGGAGTCTATCTGCCATTGCTGTGGTGAAGCTCGTGTTGATGAAGTCTTAGCTTGCAATGGAAGGTTACTGCAATAATTCCTAAAAGAAAAGGAGTACTTGTGGCACCTTAGAGACTAACCAATTTATTTGAGCATGAGCTTTCGTGAGCTACAGCTCACTTCATCGGATGCATACCGTGGAAACTGCAGCAGACTTTATATATACACAGAGAATATGAAACAATACCTCCTCCCACCCCACTGTCCTGCTGGTAATAGCTTATCTAAAGTGATCATCAGGTTAGGCCATTTCCAGCACAAATCCAGGTTTTCTCACCCTCCACCCCCCCACACAAATTCACTCTCCTGCTGGTGATAGCCCATCCAAAGTGACAACTCTTTACACAATGTGCATGATAATCAAGTTAGGCCATTTCCTGCACAAATCCAGGTTCTCTCACTCCCTCACCCCCCTCCAAAAACCCACCCCCATACACACACAAACTCACTCTCCTGCTGGTAATAGCTCATCCAAACTGACCACTCTCCAAGTTTAAAACCAAGTTAAACCAGAACATCTGGGGGGGTGGGGGGTAGGAAAAAACAAGAGGAAATAGGCTAACTTGCATAATGACTTAGCCACTCCCAGTCTCTATTTAAGCCTAAATTAATAGTATCCAATTTGCAAATGAATTCCAATTCAGCAGTTTCTCGCTGGAGTCTGGATTTGAAGTTTTTTTGTTGTAAGATAGCGACCTTCATGTCTGTGATTGCGTGACCAGAGAGATTGAAGTGTTCTCCGACTGGTTTATGAATGTGATAATTCTTGACATCTGATTTGTGTCCATTTATTCTTTTACGTAGAGACTGTCCAGTTTGACCGATGTACATGGCAGAGGGGCATTGCTGGCACATGATGGCATATATCACATTGGTGGATGTGCAGGTGAACGAGGCTCTGATAGTGTGGCTGATGTTATTAGGCCCTGTGATGGTGTCCCCTGAATAGATATGTGGGCACAATTGGCAACGGGCTTTTTTGCAAGGATAAGTTCCTGGGTTAGTGGTTCTGTTGTGTGGTATGTGGTTGTTGGTGAGTATTTGCTTCAGGTTGCGGGGCTGTCTGTAGGCAAGGACTGGCCTGTCTCCCAAGATTTGTGAGAGTGTTGGGTCATCCTTTAGGATAGGTTGTAGATCCTTAATAATGCGTTGGAGGGGTTTTAGTTGGGGGCTGAAGGTGACGGCTAGTGGCGTTCTGTTATTTTCTTTGTTAGGCCTGTCCTGTAGTAGGTAACTTCTGGGAACTCTTCTGGCTCTATCAATCTGTTTCTTTACTTCTGCAGGTGGGTATTGTAGTTGTAAGAAAGCTTGACAGAGATCTTGTAGGTGTTTGTCTCTGTCTGAGGGGTTGGAGCAAATGCGGTTGTATCGCAGAGCTTGGCTGTAGACGATGGATCGTGTGGTGTGGTCAGGGTGGAAGCTGGAGGCATGCAGGTAGGAATAGCAGTCAGTAGGTTTCTGGTATAGGGTGGTGTTTATGTGACCATTGTTTATTAGCACTGTAGTGTCCAGGAAGTGGATCTCTTGTGTGGACTGGACCAGGCTGAGGTTGGTGGTGGGATGGAAATTGTTGAAATCATGGTGGAATTCCTCAAGGGCTTCTTTTCCATGGGTCCAGATGATGAAGATGTCATCAATACAGCGCAAGTAGAGTAGGGGCGTTAGGGGACTAGAGCTGAGGAAGCGTTGTTCTAAATCAGCCATAAAAATGTTGGCATACTGTGGGGCCATGCGGGTACCCATAGCAGTGCCGCTGATCTGAAGGTATACATTGTCCCCAAATGTGAAATAGTTACGGGTAAGGACAAAGTTCAGCCACCAGGTTAGCCGTGACTTTATCGGGGATAGTGTTCCTGACGGCTTGTAGTCCATCTTTGTGTGGAATGTTGGTGTAGAGGGCTTCTACATCCATAGTGGCCAGGTCTGCTGCAGTTTCCACGGTATGCATCCGATGAAGTGAGCTGTAGCTCACGAAAGCTCATGCTCAAATAAATTGGTTAGTCTCTAAGGTGCCACAAGTACTCCTTTTCTTTTTGCGAATACAGACTAACACGGCTGTTACTCTGAAACCTGCAATAATTCCTGTAATACAATTAACAGTACACCTGCCTATCCAGAATACCTTTTTAAAATTTGGTCTCCTTCCATTTGAGACCAGCCTCCCTTCTGGAAACTGAGGCGGGAATCAGTGTGTGCGCGTGACAGCTGCACAAAGCCAGGAAGCAGTTTCTCCTTTAATAGTAAAATTTTTTCCATTGCCCTATGAAGGAAATGTTTACTGAGCTGTCATTCTCAGTGTCCGATTACAGATCATAAGCACACAGGGTGCCTCCAAGCACTCAGTATAGAAAGGGAGGTGTGAGGGGCATCAAAATGAGGGACCAATGGCAAATTAAAATCAAAACTAATTCATATTTACCCTTTACCTTCACAGCTCAGATGTCCCTACTGAGATCCTCACCAATGGTGTCCTTGTGGTGAGTGAGTGGGGATAATGGTTATGCATTAGAGAATTGTTACTTAATGCAGCTTTCAGTGGTTAAACAGGGGATGAGCATTTCAAAATTAGAGGGTTCTCAAAATCTATGCACCTCGTTTCCTCTATTTCACGTGTCCCTTCTTGCATTTGCTTTTATAAAAATATTAACCTGGATTTCTGGAAATTAGGCTACTGTCCTGTGATGGGGGGTTATTCTTTCCAGTAGGGCAGATGGCTTTATAGCCAAGAAAGGACGCTGTTTTAAAACCATGCCTTTGGAGCGTTGGTGATATTTTGCTGACCCCTCTATCTTCCAGTATTTGACACTTACCTGCTCCCCCCTTTCCTGTACTCCTTTGAACTTTTGTAATAAGCAAGTTCAGCATACATTTTTGTCCAGTCATTTCTTATTAGTAATAGTAAATAGGATAAATCACTGGAGCGTTGGCTGCTGAATCTGAACTTTGAAGCCACAGGGCCTGATCTCAGGCAATCTCTCTAAGTCTCCAGAGAAAATGGTAGTATGAAAATGGTATCTTTATATAGTGAAGAATCCCAATCACACATGAAGGATGGAGGGAAGGACTGGCTAGCTAAGAAAATTAACAGGATAGGAGGATATGGAGTGGAGCTGATCCAAAAAGCTTAGGCTGAAGCATTTTCTATTGGAGAATGAAGTGCCATTGAAATTGAATGCGGTGTGAAATCATGCTGGTTTCACTGAAATTTCATCTTGAAGAAAAATTGGGTGTCAAGGTGTGGGGGGGAAGAAATATTTTGATCAATCAGAAATGAAATATTTTTAAGAATTTTCTTTCATGGAGAATTGTGAAATTTTTGGGTTTTGTTCTGATTTAGAATGAAGCCAATCTCCGAAATCTCAAAATCCTCCCCACAATGGAATTTCCATTCTCTACACAACTCTAATATGGAGCATTTTGCTTCTAGGTCACTGACTGTAATTCAGCCTAGGTAAATCGTGACTGAAAATAACTTGAGGCTGCCTAATAGCCTGTACGTGAACTGAATGGGTGGGGATCAATTAATTTCCTAGTGCAGTCATTCTCAAATCTTTTCATTCTATAGGCCGATTCATAAGAGCATGGACCTACACTTCCCAGCATGTCAGTCTTCCATTTAAGCAACTGCTTGGTTCAATGTATTAAGGAAGTGTGATTCCCAACTCACATAGACGTACCTGCACTCGATGTGCTCAAGCTAGCATGCTAACAATGGCAGTGTAGCCTGGGTAGCATGAGTGGTGGCTTGGCCTAGCCATTTCAGTCTGTACCCAGGTGGTCTGGGCTGGTATGTATTCACCTGTGCTACCCTGGCTATGCTGCTGTTCCTAGTGTTGTTTTGAGCAGAACTAGAGTGGATACTTCTGCATGAGCTGGGAATCACACCTTTCAGCTCAAAGGTAGACATGTATCCTCTCTGTGGAGACCAGTAGAGTTGTGGAGGAATGTAGATGATTTAATAAAATTTAATGAGCACAGTTAACTTCAGTGTAGTCCCTTGTCTACAGTCTCATCAGAGAAGCCAAGGACTGAATGGAGTGGGAAACTGACTTCCTTTCTCTCCAAATGGTCACTAGAAGGCAGAGTTTTGAGATTACAGTGTAAGAGGTGTTTGCATAGGCAGAGATGGTGCAGTTTCTGTGAATTGTGGGATGGGTGGCAAGCTATTTTTCCCTTCTGTGCAAAGCTGGCTGTTTGCTCAGCTTGTATTTGAGTTCCATTCTGATTTGGATCTAAATACAAATCAAGCCAGCGTTTAGTTTCCCCAAATTTTGGGGAGGAAAGAGATTGAAGTGTAATACACACACACACACACACACACACACACACACACACACACGTATCCATTTGTGTTCATATCCGTGTGTGTGTATGTATATATGGATCTGAACACAAAGCACATTCTTAGTAAGTTTAAATAAAAAAATAGAAAAATGGAGGTGTATCCTGACAGTCTGTAGCTGTGTAGAATAGGTTGTGAGGAAGTTATGGTGTAGGGAAGTGATTTTCAGTTAAAAAACAACAATCCTTGCCCTACAAACCCTGTCCATTTGAAGGAACAAATCTATCCTTCTTGTTTTGCTACAGGATCAATACTCTAAACCACTTCCTATTGTCACTGGATTATGCTTCAGTGGGGAAATGAAGCAAACCTCATAACCAGAGCTGTGTTTTTCCAAGTAGGCTCATCCCTGCCTGTGTCTCCAAGGTGTAATCAACCAAGATGAGAAGTCAAAGCAGAGTGAAAAGGGTAGGTCTGCTTGTGTATTTCAAGGAAGAGCTACTCTCTGTTGCTTGCTCATTAGCACATCCATTCTATCCTGGAGGAAGTTTGGATCCTCACCTGAATTTTGCCTCTTGCCATCCAATTCTAAGGAGCTTTGCTTCACTGTCCATGTAACATACTGTTGTCTACTACTTTCTTTCAAGAAGTGGCTTTTTAATAAATCTGTTAAAAAAAATAAAAATTTAATGATATTGCATCTTTTCCATCAAGTGCCATATGAAAGAGAACTTGGGGACTTCAGTTTTTGTCTCTGTGGTCTGGCTGTTACTTCTAATAGCATTCTCTAGTTTTCGATGTGTGTTTCAGTGACTCTTCTGACCTAAACCTCTCATTCCTACTGTCAGGGAGCTGTCAGATCAAGCTATCAATGCTGGGGGCCTATGAGAAACAGCTGTGCATTCCCTGCAGGCTGGACAATGATCAAGATTTTGGGACCCCATTTGTCTTCCATGTAGACAAAGAAATATGTCCAGACCTGGAAGTGGAACTGGAGCAAACAATAACTGTCTTGCAGGTGAGCATATGTGTTGACATCTACGTAGCCTACCAACCGCTTTTGGAACATATCCATTCCGAAACAAGGTGCGTCCTGGTCCATGAAATAGACTGAGGAGTAATTTGCACTGACTTATGGTTATGATAATCATGCCAGTAATTTCTTTGGCAAACCAAAAATTGGTTTCTTCTATTGTATAGCAGTCAAATAGATACTGGTGTTGAAAGCAATTTTCTCATGGAGTACTGGCAGTTACAGATGGTGATGGTAGTGCTACCTATTATGAAGATTCCCTGACACTTCCCATTATAAGATCCTCTTTTCAGTGGCCTATAACTTTGTCAGACTTTAATTGTTCAGTCTGAAATTTTCCATGTTGGGTATCAGCCTTAGGCTGGATTCTTTTAGAAAATTTCAGACTAAGCAGTTCAGCTGTTTCTGAGATCAAGGTAAGGGGAAAAACATGTTTTTGACCACGTTAAAAAAAATAAATAAAAAATCTGGAGACCTTTTCTTTGAACAGCTGTAGTGCTCCCGTGCTTTTCACAAGGGACATTAAATTTGGCACTGAATGGTCTTTGTCTCAGGATGTGCCTTTTGCCATCGCTGTGAAAATCCGCCTAAATTTGGCCAAGTTATAGAAATCACAGTTTGCACATGCTCGGAGACTTTTTTGATATTAAACTGCTAAAATCTCCAGAGATTCCATCCTCACTGAGCGTTGTTGAGCCTCTCACAGCTACTAGTGCTGACCAGATTGCACATGCATCATCCCTACCGTGTGACTGAGCATACTCCCTACAGCCCAGGACTATAGGGGCAAAAATGGACTTATCCGGTGTGTAATGGCTGCCTTCAGTGAGGCTGGGCACTGAAACTGAGAGCAAGGAAGCCTCTCTTCCTTATGCTCTCAGTGACTCCTTCCCTGCTGGCACCCTGGCAATGTGGAGGAGGAAGCCATCTGATCTGAATGCAGAGAGGATAAAAGTTGGAGCAGTGTGGAAGTGGGGTGGGAAAGGACTAGACTGGAACAACGAGTCTGGTGAGACTGGGCCTGGAATTGTGAAGAAAAGAGTGGGTGTGAATGAGAAAAAAAAAACCAGTATGTGACTGTGTAATTATTAAAGACTGCGTCACAGGCAGAAGGGGGCTGAATTAAACTTGTATGGATGTCCTTAACTTTTAAGTGCTTGAATTTCCAACCTTAATAAAGTTCTTGTCACACTGTGCTGTGCGTACGCACCCCCAACCCCACCCACCCACACGAGTGTGGTATAGAAAAAAAGCTTTATCAGCATGAATTTAGTTGTGCAAATAAATAAAGATCAAACCTTTATGCTATGCTAGCATATATTGGGTGTGTGATACATGCTACAGAAAAACTATTTTTACAATTTTTAAACATAAATATTTTTCTATTGGGATTGGTTTTTTGCATCCCTCCCTTGTACAAGGTGCTTCAGTTAGCATGAATCAAATTCTGTAGGAATTGAAGGAGCTTTGCTTTACTGGCTATGTAAAAAATGAATCTCCCAAAAAGAAGTAAAATAGCTTTTCTAGACAAAATGTCATGACTCTAGAATCTGATATCAATGGACCTTCCAGGGCTAGAATGAAGTGCTGTTTGAAACAGGTCACAATATACTGGACTTTAAACCTGTTAGGAATACAGCACTGCATATTGCCCATTACTGGCTTCAGACCAGGGCAACTCTTTTGGAGGAAAACTCCCCATTTGGGGGCAAGAGAAACATTTTTGTGGCAGGTTGATTTTGAAAAGAGAGCAGTTAGATTTTTGAAGTTATTTAGAGGTTTGAAATGATGGAAATAGCCCCAAGAAAGAAGGCTTGGTGGACAGAGAGCCTGTAAGGTGGTCAAAAGTACATGATATCATAAGACCTTCTGAAGAGTTGTAGTGAGTTGCAGTATGTGAATAACTCCACTTTGTGACAGTTCTGGTTCTATATTTTCACAGGTGAAATTACTATTTTAATGAAAACTATTTTTCCATGACTGTAGAATTACTCCTTTTTTTTTTTTTTTTTTTTGTTTGTTACTAGGATGAAATAAGCTCTGATCTGGAAAAGCACACCACAGTTCTGGGACAGGGGACTATACCAGTTAAATCACTTCCTGTTGGACAGAAAGTAGACAAGGCTATTCCTTTAGGAGAGGTAATCCACTAATATTTTTGTGTGTATTTTAATACTCTTGGGATAAAGGTTCCAACATTTAGAAGTAGGCATTTTTGAAGTTTGGGACTAAAAGCCTGTGTTGCCATAACTGAAGACTTAATTGAACTCTTGACAGCTACCAAGGTTTGCTGTCATTTTTAAAGTTAACATCTCAAGAAGACAGCATGTCTTGGAATTATGTTGATCACTGCAGACTGTTCAACAGTCTTTCTCAGAAGTGCTATTTTCAGGGCTGATTCCTGCAAAATAAGCGTCAAAGCCCATCAGCTTGCAGAAGGAAGGGAAAAATTAAATAGATTGTGAAAGAGAGGAAGGAAAAGCCAAAAGTTCACAAGAGGAATAATGCTTGCAATCTTCCCCTGTCCTCCAGCTTTATATTACTCTAGTGTAACAGCTTTTAAGAAAAGTCTATTTGCACTAAAACAGTCACAGGGAAAAAATCAGGTGTGCTGTGTATTTGCTTTTGTTGGTGGAAGTGCTTATCTTGCATAATATTTGATGATAATGGTGAAGGCATTCTCCATGCCCTGTTAGTAGGCTCATCTGTGAAACTACCTTTTGGTTCAGGGATTTATTGTATTTTTCCAGGGACAAAGTTTGGATCTGAGTGTAAAGGCTGAAAAGAGGTGAGTTAGAGCCTTGTATGTTCGTTGCAGATCCTATGATGAGGAAATATTTTACACTCATGGTAAATGATCTGGGTGACTGTGTTAACTGCTCCTGAAGTACATTCATTTTACTAGAGACTTTCTTGGGTTGAATGAAAAAATGAAATCTTGTTGGATATTTTTCTTCTGCTAACCAAATTCTATTTTGATTTTCACTGTGAAATTATTCTTTGTTGCACTGGTCTCAGGATAAGGCCTGAAATCTGAATAAATTTTTCATAAATTCCTTGGGATTAGGCCTCAGAAATGAGCAGCTAAATGTGCAAACATAAAGTGGCTGTTTTGTATTTTAACTACTGCTAATGTACCCAAAATGTGCTGGGAGCTGTATAGACAAAGAGGAAGAGACAGCCCCTGGCACAAAGAGCTTTACAATCTTAAAATAAAAAAAAAGTTGAGGAAAGGATTAGTGCATAGAATCAAAACAGATCAGGATAAGGGTTAGTTAGATTCATGTTTTGTTAGTTCTATTATATTTTTTTAAATTATAAGTTATCCCTAATTGCCTCTTAACATAACCTTATTTGTTTCTGATCCAGCCCTCATCTACAAACCCACAGTAAGATGTTTTCTTCTCTTAAACCAACTAAAATCCTATTAAAACTATCATCTTAATCCTGACACCTTCCTTCACTGGACTTCTCACAGTGAACCCAGCCTTTCAACCTGCATCCTCCCTCTGAGACTCTACCCCTCTGCTAAAGACATAGATTCATAGATATTTAAGTCAGAAGGGATCATTATGATCATCTAGTCTGACCTCCTGCACAACGCAGGCCACAGAATTTCACCCACCACTCCTGCAAAAAACCTCACACCTATATCTGTGCTATTGAAGTCCTCAAATCGTAGTTTAAAGACTTCAAGGAGCAGAGAATCCTCCAGCAAGTGACCCGTGCCCCATGCTACAGAGGAAGGCGACATCCCCAACCCCTGCCCAGTTATCTGTTTCTTTAAACCAATCATAACTTTAATTTTGTTTGTATGAAACTATTAAATCCTGGTCTTTGGACACTGTAAGATTGAATTTACTACAAACCAAAATAGTAAGGATGAGTGAAGTTCACTTTTAACCAAAAAATGCTCTTCTGTTTTTTTAACTGAATAATGGTTGTCATGTTTCGTGTTTGATACAGTGATTTGACTGTGAGCCTAGAATATTTGCTTAAAGAAGATTATCATGCACCCTTTTTCAAGGGGTTTCAACCCTTTAGATTTATGAAAACTCCTAATTTCTTCTTAACCCGTTTCTATAATCAGTACTTGGGATCTTGATGTACGCCTTGGTTTTGACCTCTGTGAAGAAGAGAGAGAATTTTTGGACAAGAGGAAGAAAATAGTTTCTCAGGCACTAGTGAAGACACTTAAGTTAAGAGAAGCCCCTGGGAAAGATGAGGTATGAAGCACAGTGTTTAGAGATGGCTGTAGAGCTACTATGACTGGTAATCATTTAAACATTTAGGGCTCTTTGCAGGTAAACAGGACTTTCCTCCATTCACGGAACATTCACAGCATAGCCCATGGTGAGTTTCTCTTTAGAAACCTAGAATTTTGAGTGCTAGATTTTGGTATCTTTTTCAGACTTTTTTGGTTTTTTGTAGGTGTTCCTTTTATGGAACAAAAAGTAATTTTAACAAAAACCCAACAATTTTTCCAAGAATGTTGATGAAAATTTCTGGGGTTTGAGGTTCCAGAATTTCTTTGGATTCTCTCCTCTAGAGCTACTGCATCATGTGCTGTCAGGATAGTTCTGAGATGTTAAAAGAAAGCCAGCCTTTGGACCCAGCAAAGCTCATGGTTGTAACCTGACCCCCATTTTGAAGGACTTCGGACTGTAGGAAAGGGCAGAAGGAATGTCAGTGTGTACAGTGCCTGGTACAATAGTCCTGATCTCTGCTTGGGGTCTTAGGTACTAGTGCTACAGAAATGATTGATGTATTTTTTGCTTATAACAGTGTCGGTTTCATGTGCTATCGCAAGGCGTGTGATTAAATGACTAGCATTTGGGGAACATAATATACATCACACCTCTTTTCAGCAAATGGATGACTCTCTAGACAATACTACGATCTTTATAATACATGATCTATATCACTAAAATATCAGGCGTGATTAACTTTATACTGGAATTTAATCAGCATATTAACAGGAATATAACTATTCCTGTGTTTTAGGGGTCTCATCCTTACATAGTAGAGAGTAAATATAAAATTAAACAGCAGATCAAAAATTAACTAGGAATGTGTCCTTCCCTGGTTTCTCGCCTCTCTGCAGGTCCCAGTGGTTGCAGTTTTGGGATCTGGTGGTGGGACTAGAGCACTGACGTCATTCTATGGCAGCCTGTCAGGGCTTCAGCAGCTCAGCCTTTTGGACAGCACAACGTATCTGTGTGGAATTTCAGGTTCTACTTGGTGCGTAATATGCAATGACGGTCCCTGAAACTTCTAGCTGGATAGGGTTTGTGTAGCTCCAAGGGAGATGCTAGATTTAATGCACATAATCTTTAAAAAATAGTAGGTCCAGTATATTGCTATCGTCTATCGGACGTTGACAGTCCTTATGTTCTGGGTGGTTAAAAAGAGAGTTTCATTACTATTTTTAATACCTACAGCAGTGGGTCTTGTAGAAGCTATATAATTGCATTACAGAAAGATAACACTTTGGGGGAGATTTTCAAAAGCACAAAGAGGAAGTAGATGCTCCCATTGAGGTTTTGTGAGGGTTGGATGCTTAACTCCCATCTGTAGCTTTAAAATTCACCCCCTTTGTGGAAAAGTTATGGAAAATAACTTAATGTAAATAAATATGTACTGCTCCTCATCTAAAACTCTAGCTTATACTTTGCGTAGTGGGGTTTGCAAAGCCAGATTCTCTGCTGTGCAGAGGAGGAAGCCAGTTACCCTGGTTCTGTTTGGAACCCCATACCTAGCTCTCAGGGCTGTTGTGAGGATGAGTTAGCTCATGTTTGTAAACTAATCAGCATTAGCTAATCTGCTCTTCAGAACAACCCTGAGTGGTAGGTGAGCTGGGAGAGTGATAACAATGCGGTTGGTCTCAGGTTCCCCAGCGTATTTTAGAACTTAAAACTCCATCTCATAATGCTTGTTATCTTTAGTATTTAATCTTCTAGGTTGTCAGAGTTCTACAGTTCTCAGTTCAACACTGCAATAGTAACAATACTTAGCTGGAATTTGATGTTTAATATCATTCACTGATCTTGATCTAAATGTTTTTCAGGTGTTTGTCTGAACTGTATCAAGACACAGACTGGTCCTGTAAGGACCTCCAAGGTGCAATTAGCAATGCCAGGGATAATGTATCTAGTAGCAAAGCAGGGGCATTTTCCTCAGAACGACTGAAATATTACTTCCAGCAGCTGAACTCCATGGAGAATGATGGACGGAAAGTCTCTTTCACAGATTTGTGGGGCCTTATTATAGAGTATTTTCTACATCGGAAGGTAAAGAATTCTAGACTCTGAAGTGTATTGCTGTTTGCCTTCAAATTAGGAGCTCAACATATCCACCTTTTTGTGCTCTGGAAAATGATTTCTCTTTGTGTATGCTTAAATTGTATAGAATTGTTCTGGGGATTAGAGGAGTCTTGGGAGAAACATGGGAGTTTTTTGCCTGAGTTTTCCTATCTATAAAATGGGGATAATGATATTTACCTAATGTATAAAGCACTTTGAGATCTATAGATGAAAAATGCTATGTAAGAGCTAGGTTGAGGGGAGATATGATTGCTCTTTATAAATATATCAGAGGGATAAATACTGGAGAGGGAGAGGAATTATTTAAGCTCAGTACCAATTTGGACACAAGAACAAATGGATATAAACTGGCCACCAGGAAATTTAGGCTAGAAATTAGACGAAGGTTTCTAACCATCAGAGGAGTGAAGTTTTGGAATACCCTTCCAAGGGAAGCAGTGGGGGCAAAAGATCTATCTGGCTTTAAGATTAAACTCGGTAAGTTTATGGAGGAGATGGTATGATGGGATAACATGGTTTTGGTAATTTAAATATTCATGGTAAATAGGCCCAATGGCCTGTGATGGGATATTAGATGGGGCGGGATCCAAGTTACCCAGGAAAGAATTTTCTGTAGTATCTGGCTGATGAATCTTGCCCATATGCTCAGGGTTTAGCTGATTGCCATATTTGGGGTTGGGAAGGAATTTTCCTCCACGGCAGATTGGAAGAGGCCCTGGAGGTTTTTTGCCTTCCTCTGTTGCATGGGGCACTGGTCACTTGCTGGAGGATTCTCTGCTCCTTGAAGTCTTAAAACTATGATTTGAGGACTTCAATAGCACAGATATAGGTGTGAGGTTTTTTGCAGGAGTGGTGGGTGAAATTCTGTGGCCTGCGTTGTGCAGGAGGTCAGAATAGATGATCATAATGGTCCCTTCTGACCTAAATATCTATGGATCTATTAATCTATTTATTTGAAATTACTTTAAAAACCATTCATTTGACAGCCATTTGGAATGATAAGGCTCAGAAAATATGGTGACATATGTCTAGCAATATGGTTTTTCAAAAACAGAATGTAAAGTGATACAGTTAGGTGAAATCACAAATTGGAATCTGATTAAAACAGCAATTAACTAGTGAAGAATGCCTGTAAAATTCAAAATATCTAGGCCATATAACTATTCTAGTAAAATATAATGAGCCCTACACTGGGGAGAGAGGAGCTTCAGAGCCTGTGATACGGTTATAGTTGAGATTGGAAAGTGAGAGAGCTCCAGAATACTGGAGTGTGGGGCTAGATGGATCTAGCATAGCACAAACAATGTTAAGCTTTTTTTTCTTTCCCTGTTATAACCAGGAAGACTTGTCTAAGCTGTCTGACCAGCAGGAAGCAGTGAAGAGGGCACAGAACCCCTATCCCATCTATGCAGCAATCAATGTGAGGCCCAATATTAGCGATGATGACTTTGCAGGTATAAATGAGACAGGTTTATTTTTCTATTTTAAAATCTGTAAATACCCCCCCCTCCCCCCCGAGACTTAATTCCCTTTGCATCTCCACCTTTCCCCATTGGATAATGAGTATGAGACATGAGGTGCTGATTAGCCAGTATTTGGGAGCCCAAAGCTAATATGTCAAATTGGACACTGCTTGGCAAAGTTCACCTTCACCTATGTTCTCCTCATAGCTATATCACTGAAGATCTACTGAGGAAATTCGGCACCAAAAAAAAAAAAAATTATGTGCACAATATTTTAAAATTCTGCAAATTTTATTTGTCAAATAAATGTGGCTCCAGCATGGCAGTGGGGAGTTCAGGCCACTGGCTGCATTGAGGTGGGAGATCATCCTGAAGACCCCAGTTCCCCAGTACAGGGACTCAGCAATGAGACTGCACCTGACCCTGACACAGTGCAAGAGCTGGGCCTGCCCCAGAAATATCCTGGGGCCCTGCCCCTCTGTGCCCACCAGGTCTGGGTAGGCAGGCTCAGCCCAGCAGGATCCAAGTGTGGAGGGGCTTAGTGTGGGGGGATCCAGGTATGGGGTGAGAGGTTTCTCTATGGGGCAGTCTGGGCGTGGGCAACTCAGTGGGAGATCTGGATGCACAGGGGCTCGTTGGGGGGTTCCGGGTGCAGGGGCAATGGGACTCGGCAGGGGATCCACGTGGTGATGGTTAGGCTCAGCAGGGGGAGAGGGGTCTGGGTGTCGGGGCTCAGTGGGGGGGTTCGGGTGCTGGGGGACTGGGGCTTGACGGGGTGGGTGTCCAGGTGCAGCTGTTTGGGGCTCAGTTGGGTAGGGGTCTGGCTTGTCAGAGGGGTCCAGGTGTAGGAGGTAGGCCTTGTCAGGGTGAGGGTTTGATCAGCCTGCTTAATGGGGGAGCCCCAGCTGCTGCCGAGGGTATGCGGCATGTCGGGCTACAGCTTCCCCCCCATGATTCCCCTATCCCCTTTTCTTCTCCATCCCCCCTCCCCTCACTCCCACATTCCCTTCCGCCTGCCCTATTCCACCCCCTTCCTTCCCCACTGCCCCTTCTCTCATTTCCCCCACCCCCTTACCCAGCCCCACCACGAGCACTCATTGTTGCACAGAAAACAGGAAGGCTCCCAGCACACAGAAGGGGAGCATGACTGGTACTAGGACCCAGGAGGCTGCGTACGGCTGCGGAGTCAGTGGAGCCTGAGCGCAGCCTCCGAGCTGAGCAGCTTTGCATTTGCAGAAATGAGGGGGAGGCACTGGCACGACCCTGTGTGCTTCCCTCCCCCCACCCCCCATGCCTCTAGGACCGGCTCTAGGCACCAGCAAAGCAAGCACGTGCTTGGGGGTGGCACAATTCCAGGGGTGGCATTCCAGCCACCCTTTTATTTTTTTTTTCTTCGGGTGGCAAAAAAACCTAGAGCCGGCCCTGCATACCTTGCCTCTGTTTGGGGGGGCAGCATGGGATAAAGCACAAAAGTGCTTGTTCGAAACTTGAACACGTGGGCTATGAAGGCTGGTATTGGCTGAGTGGGGAGGCAGGCATCATCTTGATACTGTATGAGAGTTGACAGGAAGTAGGCAGGTATGTTGAGAAGGGCCTTGAGTGCGAAGATGAGTCGTTTATGTGAATGGGGTTGAGAGATGCAAAGAGAGGAGTGACATGGTCAAAGCAATGGGCTAGGGAAATGATCTTTGCAGCAGCATTCTGAATTGACATGAATGGAGCAAGATGGGATTTGTGAAGGCCAGAGGAAAGGATGATGTGGTATTTGACATGTAGGGTGATGAGCACCTGGAGGAGAGTTTTAGTTGATGGTGGATAGGAAAGGCTGTGTTGTAGAGATGTTATGCAGACAGAATTGGCAAGAGTTAAACACAGTCTAGATGTGGGAATCTAGAGAGCAATATTTCTGCAATGAGCAATACTCATTGCACTGTTCTGAACTATCTTGACAAGATTGCTCCTGTAAACTTACTTGTTTTACTTGGGAAATAATGTGGCCAAGTGGATCTCTTGACTGGGACTCAGGAAACCTGGGCTCTTTTCCCATCTCCACCACTAGATTGCTGGGTGACTTTGGGCAGGTACCTCACCTCTTTATGCTTTGGTTTCCTCAGATGTAAAATAGGCACAACAAGTTCTACTGATGAAAGGTGTTGAAGAGCCAGGTATATTTGTTAATGTTAATAATGGGTTAAATGAAGGATTTTAGTGATGAAATAGCAATGAGGGTTGGATAACTGGCCCAAATAGATCTCAGAAGGGGTAAGCTTTGGAAATATAAATATGTATTTATGGTTTGAACTCTGTCATAGGTGTCATTTTCAATAATATTTTAGGCAGATACCACTGTTAAGTTCTGGTATGGCTTAATAACGCTCTGTGCTATTGTTTTTAAATGGCCATATATTATTTCACAACTTAATGACACCAAAAAGAAATATTTAAAAATTGCTGCTCAGAAAAATGAATCTCAAAAATATGGAATTGCTGGTGAGCTTCAACTAATGTTTTCATCGTTGAACAATGTAACACAGTGGGAGTAGCGTATCGCTGGCTCACCATGTTGTAAGGTTTCTGTCATGGACCAAATTGGGAGATAATTGATTGGGACTGGGTGGTTAACCAGTTAACAAGGGGATTCAGAATGTTAGCTGGGAACTGTTAAATGGGAGACAGGAGGGGAAGGCTGGAAGGATGGGCAAAGAAGCTCAGGATCTGAGGTGAGACTTCTTCCCCCTTCACTTTCATTTCCTGTGCCACAGGGGTGCTTTGAAGCTGTCCCTTATGGTGATGGGACATGAAGCTGTCTAAGATGTTGTAAATAAAGTACACTGTGGTGAACTTACGTAAGTGTGTGTGAGGGCTGCTTGCAAAGAGAAATCCAGGGTGAGGGAGCCCATTCTGTGACAAACATCTAGACAGTCAAGTTGCTCTCATTGTCATAATTGTGAGAGATAGTGAGAAATTCTCAGTTGTGGTATAGCTAAGGAGCTCTCATCCGAGAGGGTTACCCCTCCCCAGTTCTAGATGTTAAATCCTTTTTCTCTTCCCCTCCATACCCAAATGTGTGCGAAACCTGAATAGCTGAGCTTGGTGCAGGGACTATTCTTGGAGGAAGTGGAGGTGCTCTTTGGTGGCTGCTGCAGTCCTGAGACAGCAATTGTTCCTGCTGCTCTTGTGCCCCTACTCTGCAAGGGACAGTGGCTGGTGGATCTGTATGCTAGTGGTTTAATTAGTCTCCAAACCTTGCTGCACAGGGAGTTCCTACAGAGCCTGTCTGGAAGATCCAACTATCTGTTCCCCCAAGACAGCCACACTAGTTCTACTATATATGGGGTTTTACGGGGGAAGGAATTGCTGATAGGTGATGCTGGAAGAAGCAGAGACTCTTCTTTAACCACTCCTATAAGAATAGGCTAATGAGACTGTACACTTCAGAGTATTCCTGAGATAACTGTTGATCTGCTGTCTTTGTCTCAGAGTGGTGTGAGTTCACTCCCTATGAGGTTGGATTTCGCAAGTATGGAGCCTTTGTCCGAACAGAAGACTTTGACAGTGAGTTCTTCATGGGGCGGCTGATCCGGAAACATCCTGAGCCCAGGATCTGCTATCTGCAGGGTATATGCTAATGCTGCTGGTTTTGAAGGGGAAATAGGAAAGCTTCATCTAGTGTCAGAACCTGCTCATGCCTCAGTTTCCTCCTTGCTCAGTTAAACAAACCACCATAACGGGTGCTCTTAAGTACTCACCCCTTCTTGGGATCTGACTTATTTATATAAAATAACAGTTTAACACAAAAGTAGAATCTCTCAGCCTTTTCCTCAAGGCTTAGTAGTCCATTATGCCCCAAGGGGTTCCCAATACTCTTGTTGGGATATTGCTCGTGATAAGTGTTGCAAACTTTCTAATTGCACAAAACTCAACACCCCTGCCCTGCCCCCACTTGCTCCATCCCCTTCCCTCCATTGTTTGCTCCCCCCTACTCTCTCTCTCACTCCCACCAGACTGGGGTAGGGTGTTGGGGTGTGGGAGGGGGGTATGCGCTGAAGGTTGCAAATGGATGCAACATCAGAGACAGAATTTGCATTTTGCATCTCTGCTATTCTTTTCTCTCCCCTTTTATGTGTGTTTGTCTTGTTTTGTTTTTAGCATACAGGACTGAACTTCAGTAACAGTTCAAGCCTATCTCAATTAACATCTTCTCTTTTCCCCAAAAGGGACAGTTATTACTATCTTAATATCTTAATATCTTAAAAGACTGTCAAACAAAGGGGTTTCCTTATAAAATCTCTCTATACCTAAAGGAAAAGGGGATAAGAGTGATGGTTAAAATAAAAGCTTTAGTTAATACTTTACATTTCAAATGCTTTACCTGTTTTTCCTTCTTTTCTATATCTTTAATAAAAGGTTGAAAGGCTGTTTCATGGTGTGTTTTCCATGGTGCTAAGCAGGCTGAGGTCACTCTATACCAGACTCTGAACCTTGTTTAAAACTCTTTATTGTTGGACAGTTTCAGGGACATGTTAACACCTTTGACTCTTTGGGCCCATATATTCCATCAAAATTAACACAATATATCGCAGATCTCTCTTCTGGGAGTACCCCAGACTGGGCCTGTCTGTAGAGATGTCTCCTTTAGGTCTTCCCTAGTCTTCCTCTCTGACAGAGTAGGCTCCCTCGTACAGGATGCCCTGGCCCTGGGCTACCATTACCTGATGCCTGCTCACATGACCCAACCACTGCCTGAAGCCCAAACCCATCACTTGGGAAAGGGATTATTAGGCATAGGGCTCAACTCCTCTTACAGGGCCAGCCCACTTGGTAACAGGCAGTGACCCGATGGTAGAGCCTCTATTGACTGCATTGGGTTTAAGAAGCCTACGAGGGTGTTAAATCCTTCTTTATTTCTGTTTCCACTACCCTTTCCTCTGCCTATAGGAATGTGGGGAAGTGCCTTTGCCGCAAGTCTGGATGATGTCTGTCTGAAGGTGGTTGGTTCAGGACTGGGCTTTCTAGATTCTCTGAAAGATGTAATCAGAGTCATAGGTAAGGGTGTTCCGTACCCTGTAAAATACTCAGTTTTTGTTTAAAAACTGGGTTTTCTAGAGGTTTCTTTTCAGAACGATCACACAACACATTAATGGAAGTCCAAAATTTAAGAAGTCCTGTGGAATTTCCAAGCACAGACAAGGCTCAGCTGGGCTGGATAGTTAACAGTTTCTCTAAAGCTGTATTCCACTCCCCTCTGTCATGTAGTTTCTCTCAACAATATGGCCTATATTTACACAGTAAATTAAATAATAATGGTCACCATTAACTTGTCCCTCTCACCTCCCATCCTCCACCATTCCTGGTTCCCATGACTACGATATTTTGCAACATCCCTGGGCGGTAGGAAAGTGTTGTTACTCCTGTTTTACAGATAGGGAACTGTGGCACAGAAGTGCAGAGAGGTTAAGTGACTTGTCCAAGGTCATATAGGAAGCTGATGGAAGATCTGGGAATTGAACCCATGTCTCTTGAGTCCCAGTCCTGTGTCCAAACTACAAAGAAGGAAGATCCAGTGGTTAGTGTGTTAACTGGGGACTTGAGACCTGAGTTCAATTCCCTTCTTGGCCGTAGATTTTCTCTGTAATGTTGGGCAAGTCACTCTGGGCTTCAGTTCTACATCTGTGTAAGGGAGATAATAGCTCTTCCCAACCTCAAAGGGGTGCTGTGAGGATAAATACATTAAAGACTCTGAAGAGTGTAGGTATTATGGTGATGGAGAGAGGTCTATAAGTACCTTCAATAGGTAGGTAGAAAGACCATCCTTCCTCTCGGTCGGCATTTGTCATACCACAGTGTTAGGTTTCACTACACTATTTCCCATTTGTAACTATAAGAAATACTGTAGTGAATGTTGAGGATTTCTAGTAACTGTTGTCCCCGTATGAGAGCATATACATCATGTCATATGGTGACAGTTTTCATTGGCAACAGTTTGGAATGGTTACATGACTCATGAGTGAGATTTGAAAGACACCCTAAATGGTGAAACTTCAGTATAGACTCAGTTAATTTGGACCTCAATCTAATACATTTTTACAGTGCCCACATATGTAGGGGGGAAAAAAACAGTCGTATGACAATAGATTGAACTTTCATTTGTGACTAGATTAGTATCTTGAAATGCTAGGCTTGAATGAGCATGCTTTTAAATATATTCTGATCTTTATCATGGCTTCTGTTATAGATGATTGCCAAAGATTCCATTTTCGGGACCCCACTCGATTAAAGACTCGTCTGGTTATACCAGGGGGACCCTTATTACAAATTTGCCAGGATTTCTTCAAGTCCCGTGTCACCTCCGGGGAAACCTTCAACTTCATGCAAGGCTTGTACCTTCACAGGGATTATGTCAACAACAGGAATTTTTTAGCCTGGAAAGGTAGCCATTTTGAAATCACTCTGTTTCGGATATTCTGTTAATATTTTAAAATTATGTATAACGTTAGCATTTTGGGCCAAATTCTTTGCTAGCGTAAGTTTGGAACAGCTCAATTGAAATCAGTGGAGTGCTGCCAATTTACACCAGCAGCAGAGAATTTGATACAATTGGAGAACTTGTTGGCTATGAAATAATATCACCCAGCTGGTGGTACAGACCTGTTTTCTACTTTGCTTCTGGAATATCCAGAGTGGAGGTCTGATTTTGGTGTGGGAGTATAGAACATGTAATAGAGGTTTCTCCTTTAAGTCTCAGTGGTTGCTTCATTTCCTCATTTCCAAAGTTTTCCCCATCTTTTTGGCAACTAAGGTGATTTTTGTGTGTGTGGGGGGTGTCTGTTAGGTACACACCTGGATGCCTTTCCCAACCAGCTGACTCCCATGGAAGACAGCCTGTACTTGGTGGATGGTGGTTTTTCTATCAACTCTCCCTTTCCCTTGGTGCTCCAGCCAGAGAGAGATGTAGATGTCATCTTGTCATTTAACTACTCTTGGGATGCTCCATTTGAGGTGAGCAGCATTAGACTGGGAAAGAAGCATGGAAACATACATTTTTCATGATAACATGGATCAGTCCAAGATGTTTGAACAGAGTCTCTCCTGAAGTAGGACACATTGTAATAAATCTAAGGCCACTCAAGACTTCAGTTGTCAGACCATGCAATTCACTGTTAACTTCATGTCACAACATGAACTTCATACGTGGAACTTCATGTGACGGTGGTGGTAAAATGCCAGTCTTTCTGTTTAAAAAGCATAGGCCCCTATCACTTTACCTAAAGGTGAATCTCCGTTAGCAGTCTAAGACGTGTGGCACACCATTGCACATTCTTATTCCATCTAGCAGAAGGCATTGTTAGGTGGGAAGATGAAGGTGGCAGTGATTTTTTTGTGCTATTTGTGCTGTATACAAATGTATGTTCACAAAATATTACATACAGATAGTCAAATTCAATATGTATAATCTTGAAAGTATTCAATTTTAATTTGTAGTGTATTTTAAGGGATATAATTTATTTCCAAGTATTTTTATTTTTATTGATTTTAATATTTTCTGTAGCACCATCAAGTCTAGTTGCTGTTCAAAATGTCTACAGAAACAGATCCATCAGATTCAGTAATAAAATCCTAATATTAGACAAACCTTATTATATAGTCAACACCTCCTTATTTTATTGCCAGAAAAAGGTGACAGCAACACAGTGTATTACTTGCCTATGAGACCATCATAGGATATACTGTTAATGTTTCTTCGTTGTAATTGTTGATTTTTAATTATGAAAGCATTTTATTTGTTTTTAGCAAAGTGAGAAATCTGAGTCCAATTTTTCCAAGCTTAACTATAGGTTTGGCTATGTAAAATGATAGTGACTGACTAATTTTTCTGATTGAAATATATTACAAAAGTAGTTTTTTAAAAATTTGCTGAACGTAATAATACTTAGGTTGTCTACACATTTACAGCAGTTTAAAAATATTTTCTGATTTTTCACAATACCCCTGTGAGGTAAAAAGAAAAGGAGCACTTGTGGCACCTTAGAGAATAACCAATTTATTTGAGCATAAGCTTTCGTGAGCTACAGCTCACTTCATCGGATGCATACTGTGGAAACTGCAGAAGACATTATATACACAGAGACCATGAAACAATACCTCCTCCCACCCCACTCTCCTGCTGGTAATAGCTTATCTAAAGTGATCACTCTCCCTACAATGTGCATGATAATCAAGGTGGGCCATTTCCAGCACAAATCCAGGTCTTCTCACCCCCCCGCACCCCCATACACACACAAACTCACTCTCCTGCTGGTAACAGCCCATCCAAAGTGATCACTCTCTTAACAATTTGTATGATAAACAAGGTGGGCCATTTCCAGCACAAATCCAGGTCTTCTCACCCTCTGCCCCCCCCCACACACAAACTCACTGTCCTGCTGGTAATAGCCCATCCAAAGTGACCACTCTCTTAACAATTTGTATGATAAACAAGATGGGCCATTTCCAGCACAAATCCAGGTCTTCTCACCCCCCGCCCCCATACACACACAAACTCACTCTCCTGCTGGTAACAGCCCATCCAAAGCGACCACTCTCCCCACAATGTGCACGATAATCAAGGTGGGCCATTTCCAGCACAAATCCAGGTCTTTTCACCCTCCCCCCCCAAACTCACTCTCCTGCTGGTAATAGCTCATCCAAACTGACCACTCTCCTTACAATGTGCATGATAATCAAGGTGGGCCATTTCCAGCACAAATCCAAGTCTTCTCCCCCCCCTCCCCCTCCCCACGCACAAACTATACTCTCAGCCCAGCAGAAGCAGCTGTCCTATCTTGGGGCCTTTCCTTCTGCCCCTCCACCCCCACGAACATGATACAGTTCTGTGGTGACCTAGAATCCTATTTTCGACGTCTCTGACTCAAGGAATATTTCCAAAATACCTCTGAACAACATATTAATCCACAGAGGCCTCCCTACCAACATTACAAAAAGAAGGATTCTAGGTGGACTCCTCCTGAAGGTCGAAACAGCAGACTGGACTTCTACATAGAGTGCTTCCGCCGAAGTGCACGGGCTGAAATTGTGGAAAAGCAGCATCACTTGCCCCATAACCTCAGCCATGCGGAACACAATGCCATCCACAGCCTCACAAACAACTCTGACATCATAATCAAAAAGGCTGACAAAGGAGGTGCTGTTGTCATCATGAATAGGTCGGAATATGAACAAGAGGCTGCTCGGCAGCTCTCCAACACCATTTTCTACAAGCCATTACCCTATGATCCCACTGAGAGTTACCAAAAGCAACTACAGCATTTGCTCAAGAAACTTCCTGAAAAAGCACAAGATCAAATCCGCACAGACACACCCCTGGAACCCCGACCTGGGATATTCTATCTACTACCCAAGATCCATAAACCTGGAAATCCTGGGCACCCCATCATCTCAGGCATTGGCACCCTGACAGCAGGATTGTCTGGCTATGTAGACTCCTTCCTCAGGCCCTACGCTACCAGCACTCCCAGCTACCTTCGAGACACCACCGACTTCCTGAGGAAACTTCAATCCATCGGTGATCTTCCTGATAACACCATCCTGGCCACAATGGATGTAGAAGCCCTCTACACCAACATTCCACACAAAGATGGACTACAAGCCATCAAGAACACTATCCCCGATAATGTCACGGCTAACCTGGTGGCTGAACTTTGTGACTTTGTCCTTACCCATAACTATTTTACATTTGGGGACAATGTATACCTTCAGTGGCACTGCTATGGGTACCTGCATGGCCCCACAGTATGCCAACATTTTTATGGCTGATTTAGAACAACGCTTCCTCAGCTCTCGTCCCCTAACGCCCCTACTCTACTTGCGCTGTATTGATGACATCTTCATCATCTGGACCCATGGAAAAGAATCCCTTGAGGAATTCCACCATGATTTCAACAATTTCCATCCCACCATCAACCTCAGCCTGGTCCAGTCCACACAAGAGATCCACTTCCTGGACACTACAGTGCTAATAAACGATGGTCACATAAACACCACCCTATACCGGAAACTTACTGACCGCTGTTCCTACCTACATGCCTCCAGCTTTCACCCTGACCACACCACACGATCCATCGTCTACAGCCAAGCTCTGCGATACAACCGCATTTGCTCTAACCCCTCAGACAGAGACAAACACCTACAAGATCTCTATCAAGCATTCTTACAACTACAATACCCACCTGCGGAAGTGAAGAAACAGATTGATAGAGCCAGAAGAGTTCCCAGAAGTCACCTACTACAGGACAGGCCTAACAAAGAAAATAACAGAACGCCACTAGCCGTCACCTTCAGCCCCCAACTAAAACCCCTCCAACGCATTATTAAGGATCTACAACCTATCCTGAAGGATGACCCAACACTCTCACAAATCTTGGGAGACAGGCCAGTCCTTGCCTACAGACAGCCCCCCAACCTGAAGTAAATACTCACCAGCAACCACATACCACACAACAGAACCACTAACCCAGGAACCTATCCTTGCAACAAAGCCCGTTGCCAACTGTGCCCACATATCTATTCAGGGGACACCATCACAGGGCCTAATAACATCAGCCACACTATCAGAGCCTCATTCACCTGCACATCCACCAATGTGATATATGCCATCATGTGCCAGCAATGCCCCTCTGCCATGTACATTGGTTAAACTGGACAGTCTCTACGTAAAAGAATAAATGGACACAAATCAGATGTCAAGAATTATAACATTCATAAACCAGTCGGAGAACACTTCAGTCTCTCTGGTCACGCAATTACAGACATGAAGGTCGCTATCTTACAACAAAAAAACTTCAAATCCAGACTCCAGCGAGAAACTGCTGAATTGGAATTCATTTGCAAATTGGATACTATTAATTTAGGCTTAAATAGAGACTGGGAGTGGCTAAGTCATTATGCAAGGTAGCCTATTTCCCCTTGTTTTTTCCTACCCTCCCCCCCCCCCCAGACTTTCAGCATAAATCCAAGTTTAACCAGGAAATGGCCCACCTTGATTATCATACACATTGTAAGGAGAGTGGTCAGTTTGGATGAGCTATTACCAGCAAGAGAGTGAGTTTGTGTGTGTGTGGGGGGGGAGGGGGTGAGAAGACCTGGATTTGTGCTGGAAATGGCCCACCTTGATTATCGTGCACATTGTGGGGAGAGTGGTCGCTTTAGATAAGCTATTACCAGCAGGAGAGTGGGGTGGGAGGAGGTATTGTTTCATGGTCTCTGTGTATATAATGTCTTCTGCAGTTTCCACAGTATGCATCCGATGAAGTGAGCTGTAGCTCACGAAAGCTCATGCTCAAATAAATTGGTTAGTCTCTAAGGTGCCACAAGTACTCCTTTTCTTTTTGCGAATACAGACTAACACGGCTGTTACTCTGAAATCTGTGGGGTAACTTATCCCCATTTTACAGATGAGGAAACCGAAGCAGAGAGGTTAAATGACGTGCTCAAGGTCAGAGAGGAAGCCAATGGAAAAGTTGTGATTTAGAACATGCTGCCTTTACTTTATAAAATATTTGCTACATAACATACATTAATTATGAACATTGAATAGTTTATAGTAGTGCCATAAATGTAATCGTTAAAAGGAAAATATTCTCTATTTTTCTGTTTTCACTGGGTAAAACAGGACTGAACGTTTGACTTTTGTTCTGTGACCACAGGTTTTACAGTTGACTCAGAAATACTGTGAAGAACAGGAAATCCCCTTTCCACAAATCATCTTGAGTGAGGAAGATGAGAAGAAGCCAAAAGAATGTTACATGTTTGTGGATGATGAGAACCCAAAAGCTCCCATCGTGCTTCACTTCCCACTGGTGAATGATACGTTCCGAAAATACAAAGCACCAGGTAAGGGAATGTGCATTAAGATCCTATGATTAAGGTATTCAGGTCTGATTAGCCAGATAGAATGCGGGACTGGCTGAACTTTCCTAACCATAAAATGTATACAGTTATAGCTGTGCTGATCCTAGGATATGAGAGAAACAAAGTGGGTGAGGGAATATCTTTTATTGGACCCATTTCTGTTGGTGAGAGGCAAGCTTTTGAGTTTATCACAGAGCTCTTCCTCAGGTCTGGGACCTGACCTGAAGAATAAAAGATGAAAAAATATGACCAATAAGAGATACTACCTCACCCACCTTGTTTCTCTAACCATAAAATATCACAGCTTTCCCTCACCTAGTTTCCCTGTAAGCTATTGAGCTCTATTACTTTTTTGTACAGAAAGCGCAACAGAAATGTTTCATTTTGGTGAGGGCAGTAACAGGGCTGTCCCAAAAGCTATTTAAAGTGTAGGGGAATCTAAATCGACAATTGATTTACTCCTTTATGAACCCCTTCCTTACCAAGTAGTTCTGCCACATATAATGGCTAGATGTAGATGTGAACTAATATTTCTGAGGGTTTATCCTGAGGATGTGATGGTCACTGTATTTGTATTATAAAGAGGTCTGAAATCAGTCAGTCAGCATTGCCTCAAGCATTATGATTTATGAATTCCTAGCCATTTTTCCACCTCAGAACCTGAAACACCTTTTTACTCATAGAACCCCATTTTAAAATCAAGTTTAGTTGCAATAGGTGTGGGGGCCTTTTCTATATTATGGTAACATGTTAAAGCCCAAGTGGCCCTGTCTACATTAGGATGTTAAAAACACATTTTAAAAACACACCTGTTATCCTAATGTGGGCGGCCCCTTCCAGGAAGAATTAACTTTGTTACCTTGGAGTCAGGTTAGTATTTCTCACCTCAGAATTATAGCTTAATCCTGTAGTGTGCCATGCTGTGATCTATTGCAACGAAACAATTTTTTTCTCTTTAATCTGTGTTTTTGGAGGGTGGTGGAAGTATGAAGTGGAGACGGTATTTTGGCTCAAAGTTTGAAAGCTAAAGTATTGTGACCCTGTTCTGCGGTGCTGAAATCTCTTCTCATGCAATTTCTGACCAGGAGAGTGACCAAAAGTCAACAACACCTGCTTAGTTGATCTGTGACCTTCATTGATGATTCAATTAAAGGATTCTAGTAAGACTTTTACAGTTTATTTTTCTCTGGTTGTAGGAGTAGAACGTGAGTCAGAAGACGAGAAATCCTTTGGTGACTTTGTCATTGATGGAAAAGACTCTCCTTACCGCACGCTAAATTTCAGCTTTGAGCCCTATGACTTTGACAGGCTGGTGGAAGTGAACTGCTACAACGTTCTGAACAACAAGGACATACTCCTAAAGGCCCTAAATTTGGCTCTGAGCAGGAGGAAGCTGAAGAAGGGCAATGGGCAATGAGAACCTTCTTGGCATAGGACATGGATGGACTGCAATGCACCAAAGGCATATGGTTCAAGTAGAACTCCTGGGGGAATTCTGTACCACTGTGCATGCATAATTAATAAGCCACACATTTTTAATTTTTTTGCCCAGAAAAAAGCTTCTGCCAGAAAGTTGCTGCAGTTCTGCCTTTTGCTCACCAAGAGTGCTGTGGTGATAGGACACAGCAGCAGCTCCCGGTCACCTAGGAAAGAGAGAGCGCCTGCAGAACCTTCTTCACAGCACCTGTCGGGCCAGGTCAGGAAACGGGGCTATGGGGAGATAGACAGCGTGGGGCTGCTAGGGGTCAGACAGGGGCTTGTAAGGGCTAGTGGGGAAGGACAGACTGGGGCAGAGGGTGAATGGGCGTACAGGTGCAGGGCCACAGTGGGGAGGGAGGTGGCTGAGTTTGGGGGTACAGAGACACTTGGGAATGGGGGAAGGGTTGCCGGAGTTCCTTTTAAAATCTGCTAATGTAATACTTCAAGTGTTGATTTTGACCAATAAAACCCTAGATGGCTTAGTCCTAGCAACTTCAAGATGGTCTCTCTCCTTGTGTGATACCAGACCAAGAGCTCAAACTCCTTTCTAATGTAACTGGGAAGGCACTGGGAGTTCTCAGGAAAGGATCTTTGACTATGGAAATTACTTCCTTCTGCTGCTGCAACTTGGCTCACCAGAGGCTGGAATTGGTGATCTTCAGATACCGCAAGAACTCATCTGTTTGTTTTCCTCAGACTTTTTCTGGGAAGGAGGAAGGGAGGCTATTTTTCTATGAATGTGGGTAGATTTAGGGAGGTCTATTTTGTTTTAAGATATTTGGGTCAAGGCCTTGTTTAGGGTTTTATTTTGTTAGTGTGTGCATTAGAGGAATAGTGTAATGCAGCTAGTGCTTGAGATAGGTGCAACGACTAAATGTGAACAAATAAAATGAATGTGAAGTGGTGCTGTTATATTGTGGGGTGGAATTACCTCACTTTACAGAGAGGGTTTTTAAGAATAGGAAACTAATCTTCAGGGCACATCTAATCAAAACTAAGTTTTTGGGGAATAACAACTATTCACATGTATGGTGTTTACTTTGAACTGAATGTATTGATTGTGTATTTGAACTGTCATGACAGAAGTTTGATGTCCCCGTTCAAAGCAGACCCTAGCGTAGTAGTAAATTTTCAAGAATGGTTTGCTACTTCATTTCTATAAAGAAAAGGATATTTTCCATATTTCCTTTTAATTAAACAAAAAGAATTTTGCTAACATGCTGCTTTTTAGGCCACAAGGCTAAAGTGGAGGGTTTTTCCTTTATTGATAGATGCTTGTTCACCTTAAGGATAGTTCTTTCTCCTCCAGTTTAAGTGCCTTCTGGTCAAAGGTAAGTAGTAACAGTAAATAGAATAAGACCTAGCTCTTTTCGTCCGTAGATCTCAAAGCCCTTTACGAAGAAGGGTCAGTATCATTATCCCCATTCTACAGATAGGGAAATGGAGGCACAAAGGAGAAGTGACTTGCCCAAAATCATCCAGAAGGCCAGTAACAGAATGAAGACTAGAAGCCGGGTCTCCTGAGTCTCAGTCCAGTGCTCTATCCACTAGGGAATGCTGCTCAAATATAATATAATTATAAAAATATAATCAATCTTCACTCCTGGGGTCTTGCTTTTTAGAATTCAGTGTACTAAATAATTGCAGTTCTGAGCTGTTAAACTTCCTTCCTACCAGGCTACATCCTCAACTCTTATGTCCTTTTCTCCAGCTGAGGCATGATGAGAATCACCAATTCAATGCTACCTGTTTTCATTATTTTCAATGCAGACTGGCTGTTTTCTTTGCAGGATTGGGAAGTCTGTCACCTTTTCTATCACCAATAACTTCAGAAGATTAATTTTATTATTGTTTTCTACATACGTTTATAAATATTCTTGACTGGGCTCTGAGACAGCCTTACATCCAGGTTAGGCCTTGTGATGTTTGGCACAGGGGAGGCAGGATACTTCCCTCTCCAAACTGGACTTTTCTTCTTTTGTGAATGTTAATAAACCAGTGTCTGTTTCTTGCAGTTTTCCCTTTCTCCCAGAAGGTGCTCAGGTACCATGGTGAGGGGGATATATATAACCCTAGACTGATGTAAATGGGAAGGCAACGAGTACTCTCCTCAAAGCTAGGTCTCCCCAGGCTTCCTAAAACTTCACACACCCACTTTCTGCTCCTTAAGCTCTCCCAGAGCAGCAGGGCTTCATGTCTGAAGTAAGGGTCCTTTATGCTCCCGTTGATCAGTAAATTAGCACATAAGCACTTCATGGAGGACTCCACTTCATCATATTTTTGTAGGAAGATAAATCCTTCTCTGCAGACCCACGATGCAACATACACTGATATGCTGTCTTGTCTCTTTAAAAGGCTTTCTGTTCTACAGGAAGAGCGACCCTGGAACTTGGTTATTCAGTAGAATTCACTCTGCAGGGCAGGAGAGATTTTAAAGGGCTAGCTGTACTGTATACAATTTTCGGTCTTGGTAGGTTGTCTCTGGGGGACGAGAAATCAGTGATGCAGTGTCTGGGTATGTTCTAAGTGTAACTTTTACTTACACCAGCATCTCAGTTCCAGCAGGTGAAGTCAGTCACAAAGAGCATGCAAGCAATCTCTTCTCTCAGGAATCCCAGCTCAGTTCCCAGAGAGCAATTATGCTAGAAGAATTGACTATACAGAAAGGAAGAATCATAGAATCATAGAATATCAGGGTTGGAAGGGACCCCTGAAGGTCATCTAGTCCAACCCCCTGCTCGAAGCAGGACCAATTCCCAGTTAAATCATCCCAGCCAGGGCTTTGTCAAGCCTGACCTTAAAAACTTCCAAGGAAGGAGATTCCACCACCTCCCTAGGCAACGCATTGCAGTGTTTCACCACCCTCTTAGTGAAAAAGTTTTTCCTAATATCCAATCTAAACCTCCCCCACTGCAACTTGAGGCCATTACTCCTCGTTCTGTCATCTGCTACCATTGAGAACAGTCTAGAGCCATCCTCTTTGGAACCCCCTTTCAGGTAGTTGAAAGCAGCTATCAAATCCCCCCTCATTCTTCTCTTCTGCAGGCTAAACAATCCCAGCTCCCTCAGCCTCTCCTCATAAGTCATGTGTTCTAGACCCCTAATCATTTTTGTTGCCCTTCGCTGGACTCTCTCCAATTTATCCACATCCTTCTTGTAGTGTGGGGCCCAAAACTGGACACAGTACTCCAGATGAGGCCTCACCAATGTCGAATAGAGGGGGACGATCACGTCCCTCGATCTGCTCGCTATGCCCCTACTTATACATCCCAAAATGCCATTGGCCTTCTTGGCAACAAGGGCACACTGCTGACTCATATCCAGCTTCTCGTCCACTGTCACCCCTAGGTCCTTTTCCGCAGAACTGCTGCCTAGCCATTCGGTCCCTAGTCTGTAGCGGTGCATTGGATTCTTCCGTCCTAAGAGAGCAAACGCTGCTGCTCACACGGCTCCCTCTACCCAGAACCTTGCATAACCCAGACTAAATGTACAGCCAATACCAAATATTTGCTCACATGCTAAGTAAGAGAACCTGAAAGACTGTAATAGTGTCACCTGATGACACCCCCCCCATAACCATAACAAACCTGCAGTCCTTGATGGTTCTCACTATCCCTAAAAGATTACTTTATTTTAGTAAGGCTTTTGATGTAGTCCCCCATGACATCCTTGTAAGAAAAACTAGGAAAATGTGGTTTAGATGAAATTACTATAATGTGGGTGCACAACTGGTTGAAAGAGTATACTTAAAGAGTAGCTATCAATGGTTTGCTCTCAAACTGGGAGGATGTATCTAGAAGGGTCCCGCGGGGTCAGTCCTGGGTCCATCACTAATAAATATTTTCATTAATGACTTGAATAATGGAGTGGAGAGTATGCTTATAAAATTTGCAGATGACACCAAGCCAGAAGAGGTAGCAAGCACTTTGGAGGGGACAGCATTAGAAGTTGTCAGGACCATGGCAATTTGGAGAATTGGTCTGAATTCAACATGCTGAAATTCAATGGAGCCAAGTGCAAATTACTATACTTAGGAAGGAAAAAGCAAATGAACAGCTACAAAGTGGGGAATAACTGGCTAGGCAATAGCATTGCTGAAAAGGATCTGGGTGTTATAGTGGATCACAAATTTGAATGTGAGTCAACAATGTGATGCAGCTGCAAAAAAGGCTAATATCATTCTTGGGTGTGTTAACAGGAGTATTGTATAGAAGATATTGAAGATAATTGTCCTGCTATACTCAGAACTGGTGAGGCCTCAGCTGGAGTACAGTGTCTGATTCTGGGCTCCACACTTTAGGAAAGATGGGGACAAATTAGAGACACTCAAGAGGAGAGCACCAAAAATGATGAAAGGGTTAAAAAACCTGGGCCTGTTTAGTCTTGAGAAAAGAAGATGGGGGGGACCTGATAAATCTTAAATATGTGACGGGCTGTTATAAAGAGGACAGGGATCAATTGTTCTCCATGCCCACTGAAGGTAGGACAAGAAGCAATGGCTTAATCTGCAGCAAGAGAGATTTCGGGTAGATATTAAGCAAAACTTTTTAACTGGAAGGGTAGTTAAGCTCTGGAACAGGCTTCCAATGGAGGTTGTGAAATCCACATCACTGGTGATATTTAAAAACAAGTTGGACAAACACCTGTCAGGGATGGTCTGGGTCTGGGTCCCTTCCTGCTCTGCATTTCTATGATTCTGTAAAGGCCAATACGCTGCAGTTACCTTATGTCTGCGTCTGTATGTTACAAACAGCTAGTTTGGGCATCCTGATTTGCCTTTCCTTATATTGCTCCCAGGAATTTGAGGAAGGGATGTTATAAAACACTGCTGTTCAATGTTAGATACTGGCAAAATGCCGATAGCACTCAGGCTGCCTTAGGAAGTAGAAATTGCAGTACTAGATCTGTATCCTGGTAAATCCCATAGGCAGAGATCTGTTTACTCTATGATCCTAAAGCTGCAGAACTTGCTGTGGAATCTCCATGTGACAGTTTGGATATCAGCATTGTTACCTCTCTCCCCTCATTCATTCTGGAGACTAATTCAGCTACTGTGCTTATTGCATGATCGCCCATTCCTCGATGAAAACAAGACCTCAGAAAAAGCAGCACTGGTTGGCATTCATAAGGCAGGGGAACTGTCACCCCATATTAATATTCTCACATGCATATAGGAAGTGACACAGATGTGGAAAATCCCATTTTTTTTAACTGTCTGGGAATGGCTTTGAGCTAGCAACACTATCCCTTTCCCTTTCTGTATGCACTTTACCTTCTTTACAGCAGTGGAAGATAAACAGCTTTGGTAGATCTAGGGACCAAGGTAGGAAATCAGACTGTAGGAAGCAGGGGATGGAAAGCCATTTTATTTGGGCACTCATTTGTTGATGGGCCCTTAATCTGTCACTACTGGTCCTTGCTAATTAGAACAAAGTTGTTGGGATGGGATCCTTTGTTGCGTGTTTGTTTCATCAAACTCACAGCAACAACTGTTTTAATATATTGTATTGATTTTTTTGATTATTTCAGACTATTTGTGTATATGTATACACACATACACAATAGAGGAGTGAGGTTTTGGAATACCCTTCCAAGGGAAGCAGTGAGGGCAAAAGACCTATCTGGCTTTAAGATTAGACTCGATAAGTTTATGGAGGAGATGGTATGATGGGATAAGATGATTTTGGCAATTAATTGATCTTTAAATATTCATGGTAAATAGGCCCAATGGCCTGTGATGGGATGTTGGATGGGGCGGGATCTGAGTTACCCAGAAAAGAATTTTCTGTAGTATCTGGCTGGTGAATCTTGCCCATATGCTCAGGGTTTAGCTGATCGCCATATTTGGGGTCGGGAAGGAATTTTCCTCCAGCGCAGATTGGAAGCGGCCCTGGAGGTTTTTTGCCTTCCTCTGTAGCATGGGGCACGGGTCACTTGCTGGATGGTTCTCTGCTCCTTGAAGTCTTTAAACCACGATTTGAGGACTTCAATAGGTCAGACATAGGTGAGAGGTTTTTCACAGGAGTGGGTGGGTGAGATTCTGTGGCCTGCGTTGTGCAGGAGGTCAGACTAGATGATCATAATGGTGCCTTCTGACCTTAATATCTATGAATAAGTTAAAGGAATACTAAGGTTGTAAAGACAAGCGCTCAAAAGTTAAGAAATGACTGAATTAAGGTTGCCTGTGAAATCTTAATTTGGCCCCCTTGTAGGTATGCATTATAATAGTCTTTAATTACATGATCTCATTCCATTTTTTTCTCACAGGACCCCTGCTTCATTCAGTGCATTGGATGGATGGTGCTCATTTAATGAGCTGCTATTCAATATTTTCTTTTCTCGTTATTCAATGAGTGACATCCGATCTTATTTACTGCACAATATTCAAACCCTGTTGTGAAGACAGAATGAATTTCCTCATGGGCTTTTTTTATGGTGGTTGTCACTGAAGAATCAGAGTGCTTCAAAAACATTATTTGATTTATCTTCATAACACCTCTGTCAGGTGAAGGCTACTGTTATCCTCATTTTACAGGTGGGGAGCTGAGACACAGAGATTAAAATCAAAAGTGTCCACTAAATTGGGTGCCTCATTTGAGATGCCTAGGGACCTGATTTTTTAGAGAACTTAGCACTATATATACCTATCTATATCTATCTATCTATCTAATGTTCAAAGGACAGCCCCCATTGACTACAGTTGCGGCTGTGAGTGTTCAGCACTTCTGCAAATCAGACCCTGGGGTTTCAAGTCAGGCATCCAGGAGAGGAGAGAAACAATTTGTGACCACCTGTGCATAGTTTGGTTGAAGTGACTTGCCCAGCATCAGAATTCTGTGACTGAAGCAGGGATAGAATCCAATGATCTAAGCCAGCATTGAACTAAGCAACAGGGTGGGCCCTGCGGCTCTCGGTCAGTGCATAGGGCTGCCCACCTTGCATGTCCCCTGTAGTGTGCTCCAGGAGGTGAGGGCAGCCTTGCCTCTTGCTTTGTTTGAGCAGGTCCTGTGAGTGGCTGCTCCCTGCCCACCATTCTAGAACTCACCATTGGGCCTCTGCCCTGCCAGCTTCTCTGGCCACCCTCAACAGGCCACTTAAGCCAGCTGCCCAACATCCAGCTGGTCTGCCTTTGAACTGTGATCTTGCTTCATACCATCCACTTCCTTGCCGTTGTTGTTAGGGGGCTTTTCCTTCACCCTCTCCCCTGGTTCTTGTCACACAGACAGAAAGCAGAAGACCAGAGGTCCGAAGTGTAGGCAATTCCATGTTTGACGTTAGTTCTAAGCAAATGTATCCATAGCTCTACACACCGGCAGAGGCTGTTTCTCAGTGTTCTGTTCCCAGCTCTGACACCACAAAGCCTTTATTCCATGTCCCCCTTCCCACCTCCCATTCCCAATTCCCCATTCCCTGTTTTCCCCCTCCTCCTCCTTAGCAGGCCCAAATATACCTTCAGTGCACGCCCCTAGTCACACCCCTTACAATTTATGGTCCTTTTCCATTTCGGAGGGTCGTGAGCTGGGGACTTCGTCCCACCCATTTTGTACCCCATGGGAGGGATAAGGAATGAAGTTGTGCTGTGGCCAAGGCCAGGCCTTTCTTCAGCTTTTAGTGTTTCTTATGCCTCCCTCTCCTCCCCCCAGCAACTCCCCTTGCCCCTCCTAACTGGTTGCTTGACCTTGCCTTGAGATAAGGAGTTGAGGCAGTCTTTAAATGTGTGCTCATATATTACATTCCCACCATGCCCAGTAACACTTTAACTGCTCTTCTCTATTTCCATTATGCTAACAAACCCATCTGGTTTAGGCAAAAGCAACATTTACAGTGTCTTTGTCTTTAGTAAGAATCCCTTTGTTCACACATATTAGTATAAGATATAAGAGTATCAAAAAGTCAAACCCAAAATTCTATCCCAGGCTAACAAACAGGCTTTATGCTAAAACTTGTATCCCATCCTGACACCATGTGGTGGGACCTGCTGCCACCTGAGGAAGGTGAGGGACTCTGGTGCGCCAGTCTACGCTGCTCTCGTCCCAGGGCCCACCAGGGATATTAGTTGGCAGTTCCTCCATGTGACCAAGAGCACAGGCATATACTTGGTGCGGTTCATGAATTCCCCTGACACCTGTCCCTTTTGTGGCAAGAGGGAGATGCTAGCATACGTATATGTAGGATGTGTCAGGTTGAAGCTCGTCTTCTGGTTCCTCCAGAACCTCTTACTGAGATTCTAGCTGCACTTTTCCCTGCACCTCCTGATTTAGGCACATTCAGTCCATGGCCTCACAAAGCTGTGGGACCTCCTCCTGGCACTTGTGTAAGCAGTGTCAGGATGAGCTCCACCCTGACATCTGGTGGTGAGGTGTGGCAAGTTGTGGAAAAGAACTTCAGGGGCCGATCTCATTTGCATAGGCACACCCACCCCGCCTAGAATGAGGCCATAGCTGCCCAAATGGTCACTTTGGCTGCTGTGGGATCCCCAGTGTCTCTGTTATTGGGGCAGAAAGAATAAATTGTTATTACCCTGATTATGGGAACTGTGCTTGGAACTGTACTTGGCCTTTTGTTATGATGGAGGGACTAACCATCAACTAAGTAGCACTTGCTAGGCAAGGGTCATGGGTTCCAAAACTCTGTGAATTGAGAGAGGCTGGGGACAAGTATTAATACTTGGTGGTATGGGCCCCTTGGTGAGGGCCTTACATGCTAATTGCACTTCCTCCTCTCTCCACTGTGGAATATCAGAGCTAATTTTGATTTCATTAGAAGTCTAGTTACAGGCTGCTGAGCTCACTTTGGGCTAATAGTGCACCAGCACTGAGGCTCCCCTACTACAAGCTGAATTCACCAAAGAGCTGAACTGACTAAGAGCTGAAATCACTGAGCATTGTGTTAAGTAGTGGGGGAGCCTGAAGATATATTGTGGAGCAGTTTGCGGGACGGCTGGAGTGCCTTGTGGACCGGCTGGTGGAGCAGTTCGTGGGACGGCGGGAGCTGCTTGTGGGCCGTGGAGCGGGGCCGAGTGACGGAGTTCGTGGGGCGGCTGGCGGAGCGGAGCGAAGGCCTATGGAGCTGTGGGGCAGTCAGCTTCAGATCATGTAAGGTGCCTCTTATCCCTGCCCCCATCTCCACCCAGGTTGGGAGGTAAAGCTCTGCAGATAAACTTTCGAACTCTGGGGCTGCCCTGACCAGGGACGGAGACTTTTGGGTCATTGGACTTTTGGGACTTTGGGTGATTTGGGGTTGCTGGACTCAAGAACCAAAGGGAAAGGGCATGCCCCAATTTGCTTGGGGTGGATTTTTTTGCTCATGGATTGTGTTATGAATCCTGTTGGTGTTTCCCCAACATAATGCCACATTGTTTCTCTCTGTTATTAAAAGGCTTTTTGCTACACTCAGACTATGTGCTTGCGAGAGGGGAAGTATTGCCTCTTGGAGGCGCCCAGCGGGGGTGGTATATATTTGTCCCAGATCACTGGGTGGGGGCTCGAGCCAGTTTGCATTGTGTTATTGGAATGGATCCCCTAGATATTGAACCCGGCCCTTGTTGCTGCCAACTCCGACGGGCAGAAGGGTTACACTTGCTAAGATGGCTGTCCATCACACCAGGAGGAGGAAGCATGATGTGGAGATGCTTTGTGAGTGTTGGGTCTGTTTTCATTCCCTGGTTCAATCAAGTTTCCTGGCAGAGTTCCTCTGGGCAGCGTCCACTGACTCCTAAGACACCTTTGAAGGGCACTGGATGCTGTCCAGGGTCCTCTGATTTTCAACCTTTGACCTCACTCCTGTTCCTGTTTTTTCATTTGTTGTCCCATGTTCTCACTTGTGGCCTGGGCTTAGTGGTTCCTCCCTCTTAGCTAAGGGGGCAAACCTTTAGTTTTGGATGGCCTTAGACTTGCCTGTCCCAGATCAGCAAATTGTACACATGGTCCTATTTCTGCAACAAATGAGGCAGGGGTCCTGGGGGAAATAGCATCCTTTATTGCAGGGGTTCTCAAACTTTTTCTTTTGGAGGCCCCTCCAACATGCTATAAAAATTCCACAGCTCATCTGTGCCACAACAACTGTTTTACTGCATGTAGAAGCCAGTGCCAGCATAAGGGGGTAGCAAGCTGGGCAATTGCCTGAGGCCCCACGCCACAGGTGGCCCTGTGAAGCTAAGTTGCACAGGCTTCAGCTCCAGGAGGTGGGGTTTTGGCTTTCTGCCCTGGGCCCCAGCAAGTCTAATGCTGGCCCTGCTTGGTGGACCCCCTGAAACCTGCTCATGGCCCCCACAGTGGGCCCTGGAGCCCTGGTTGAGAACCACTGCTTTACTGTACAACCTTGATTTATCCCCAGAGCACTATCCAGCCTGTACACTGAATGAGACAGACGTCTGTAGAAAAAATAGTATGTGATGATGTAGTTAAAGAACGTGCATAATGCATATGCGCAAGGGGTGTGAATTAAGATAGCACAGTCTGGACATTCTGGTATTTCCTAACTTCTGAGTGATTGGCTTTGCAACTGGAATGTTATTTCAATGTAGATGTTTGTGTGTAATTTCATAGGTTTTAAAACCAAACTGCAAAATGTGCAGATTGTCCTCCAGCATGGGTCATCAACAGGGCTGAAACCTTCACATCCACTGCACAGCTCTCTCCCACTGGGCAAACCAAGTAACTGATAGCAATAGTAGATAGTCATCCTCTGTGTGGAGACCAGCATTAGAGGGGGAAGAGACACACACTTTGCCAGTGGGTTTCACAGATACTTGCTGACAGCAGGCGAATGGTGAAAGTCAGGAATTTTGGGTTATAGTCCAAGTTCTGTGGGGAGTGTATCTAAGGTCATAGACCCTCCTGCCCCATTCATTCCAGCCTGTGTCTGTCACTTTCCGTGCCCAATGTTGGCTCATCCCAATCTCTTCACGTAGATGGTTCCAGTCTCTCACCCCAAGCCCCTCATCCTGGTCTCCCTTGACCAGCCAGTCCTAATATCCCATTCAGGGCTCTCTATTGGAGTCCCAGTCTTCTCTCCACCCTGGCTCTTTATCCCAGATTCCCTCCCTGGATTTCTTGTCCAGCCAGCCACCTCCACCCTCCCTAGGCTTCTCATCGAATCCATCTTCCATCCTCACTCTCCTTGTTCCGGTCTCACTTGTGGATTCCTCATCTGACCTCGATCTCCCACCCCCACTTCAAGTTCCAGTCTCTCTTCTAGGCCCCTTGATGCCCTGTGAAGTAAACTTTTGCATTATTCCCAGCAAAAGGAAACAATTTAGCATACATTTTGATATCCGAATTCCTGGTTGAAGGAGAGCTAAAACACTTGTCTGTGCTTAAATGATCTCTGTTGACAAAACTTGTGCTGCTGTAGTTGGTAGAGGTGAGCCTCAGTCACAAAATTCAGCTATGGAAGTGGGTCCAAAATTGGGGGATTCCTGTCTGGTATTCTCATTTGGGTCCATTTTTTCCTCCTTTCAGTTCGTAAATCTCATCTACTAATTTTCCCAAGCATTATCCTTCTTCCTTTTGCTAGATTTGTGTGGAAAAATTTCTCTTGTAGTCCATCAATACATCACATTTATACTGACAGATATACCATCCTTCTTTAAATAACACCAAATTACAACTTGTTGCAAGGGTGTTGCTTTGGAACATGTCCTTCTGAATTTGGGAGGTGGTGATAAGCTACGATGAAAGAAAAATGCTCCTCTTCACGTCTAACCTGCAACACTTGCTCGTGTAGATGGAAGCAGAGTGCCAGTAATGTCTGATGTGCTGAACTGTGATGGTTTTATCCTATGTACAAATGGGCACTACATGGAAACCACATGAACCTTTTACTTATGATGAGCAGGTATAAAATGTGTAGGACAAGTGTGTCAACCCTGGTGTGCCATGCAGTATTCTCCCTTATGATTCTGCCCTGCTTGCAGAATTTACTATAAGGTGGTTTTAATCCTAGTGTAAAGATCAGTTCTTAAAGTATCAAAAGTTGTGCACAAGGTCTGCTTCGAGCAGTGGAAAACAATGGGGAACAAAAACAGTGTCCTGCCCCTTCTCTAGCATTTTCAGTCCAATGATCTCAAAGTCCTTTAAAGTCATAAACAAACTTTTCCTCAAAACACCCCGAAGAAGTAAATAGGTATTACTGTTCTCATTTTATTGATGGTTTAACTGTGAGTGCAGCTTATTGTACCACACAGATGACTGGAGCTGCCTCTTCTCCCCTCCACCCTCCAGACATGTTTCTGGTTCACTTGGGCCCTGTCTCCAGCAGCTGGGGTGGTAGTGGGATGCCCCCCACTCAGGCCCTGCTGCTGAGGACAGGGGCAGAGCGATCTGGAGAGCCCTGTCTCCCCTTAGCATGCTGCTCAGCCCTTGTCCCTGGCAGCCAAACCCAGGCAGGGAACAGGCCACTGCTGCCTCCCAGCCAGGCACGCTCAGGCAGAAGTAGCTCTGTCTCTCTCCCCACCTGGCTGCTAGGGAGGGGGGTGAACGTGTCAGCGGGGAGGTGCAAGGAGAGAAGTACAGAGCCCCTCTCTCCCCCTGCCTCCGCAGGCCAATCTGGGAGGGCACTTGACCCGCCATACCGCCCCTACGTGTTGCCTCTGTTGTACCAAATGTGATACTTTGACAGTTACTGTGTCCGACCTAATCCTAGGGTTGTCTCATCATAGATTTCTGTTATGAGCTTTGGGGACAGGGACTGTCTTTTTATAATGTTCTATGTACAGCACCTAGCATAATGAGGCCCTGACCTATGATTGGTGCCTGTAGGCACTGCTGCATCACAAATAACATGATACTAATAATTTATTAACTGACTTGCCTGACGTTACAAAGTGAGTCTCTGGCAGAGCTGGGAATGGAATCCAGGTCTCCAGACTGCCTACCCTGGGCCTTATCTTCAAAAGCATCCTTATTCCAGAAGCAATAAGGTCCACTTCTCGTACTTCTGTTTTCCTTTTAATGTGCAATCCGAAAACCTTTATGGCTAACACAGTTTGGAAGAAAAATCCTAAACACCCATTCATTGTGCTTGAAATTATTTTAATGAGTCTGTGCTGGCAATCGCATCAAACTTCTAATATAATTTGGGGATTCAGTATGAATGATCATATTCAAACTCTTCCGGGACTCTCAGCTGTTGATGAATGTGCTGAATGTCATTCACACTGCAGTTTTTCTTGCACGTAACTGGTGATGTCACATTTGACCTCAGACAATTAGAATCTACTCTCTAGTGGAAATTCCAGTAGGCACATTAGAATCCATCAACTGGTCTCTGGCTTCAGTTGGAGGAACAGGAACCCCAGGTACCAGTAGCCCAAAAAGTCCAGTGTAGCGTTTCAGAATCTAGTTGACTAGCTAGAGCCACTATTGTACCTTTAGGTGTCATCACAATGGGAAATATTGAGATCCCATTCAGGGATTGGGGACCTGTCGTTTTAGGCATTATATCAAAAAGAGGTCTCTGCCCCAGAGAGCTTAGGCTTTAAGTATATGACAAAATGTCAATGGGTGGATGCTACAAATGGGGGAGCACAAAGTAGTAATGAGATGATTGTAAAGCAGCAGTCACCAATTGCCTGGTAGAAACCAGCTGAAAATTTTCAAGGGATCCTAGTATGTTAAAGCTGAAAGTTGTGCCTTAACTACAAAGATACTTTTTCATGGATTTCCAATAGGACTTTGTATTTCTTCTGTGACTTCAATTTCAGGGTCTTTTGGGGATTTTTTTTGCAGGACAGGCACTTCCATTACTTTCATATGCGTTTTTAAAATGAGTGTGTTGTAATACATATTCATCTTTTCTGAAGCCTTTATGGCCTACTGTATGCACAATGAGCCTTTAAATACTGTATCTCTAGAATGAGTATTTTTATACACCAGCAAAGCTCTGTTTGCATATGGGAGAGGAGAATGTCTTTTTAGATTCTTTTCAGTGTCTCAGGGAAAATACATTTTTGTAATTTCCATGAATTGATTTATTTTTAAAGCATGGAAAAAGAATGAGGAAATTAATGTAAAAATACACATCAATAACATTGCGATGACAATAACGCTCACATCAGGAAATTCATAGTTAAAGTTAATGCCCCTCCCATTCTTACCTATCGCTTACTATTTCTGTAGAAAAATGTGTGGCGTGCTTCATAGAGAGACAAGACGTGGTCCCTATCCCCTGGGATGAACTTTGAAACAAAGGGTGGGAGAAGGGGTGGAGGGAAGATAAGTGGTGCAACAGTAAAAGATCATGAGATGAGCAGATACTCACATCTTGTGAGTTCCTTCTTTACATTTCTTAACTTTTGGTATATCTTATCGATTGCCCTCATATCTGAGCATTTCCCAGTCTTTATTATATTTGTCCTCACCTCACCCCTGTGAGGAGAAAAATATTATCCACATTTTACAGATGGAGAATTGACTTGCCCCAGGTCACATATGAAGTCTGTGGTGGAACAAGAGCCCAGGTTTCCCATCTTGTAGACTGGAGCCCTAACGACTGGACCATCGTTTCTCTGACGTGTAGCTATTATGAAGTCTATGTACATATAACTGTTTGAAGGAGCAAATTCAGTCTCAAGAGCAAGAGTGGGGGAATGCATGTAAGCAACTGAAAAGTAAGAGGAAAAAATATGTCTGGAGGCATTTGAAGGAAGAGTATGAAGTTGTATGGCACAGTGTATTAAGGAATTAGGCTTTTGGTGTAATAATGGTGAGATACCCAGGAATGCTGGAAGAGACTATTAGTTGGCCCCTGTCATATGCTATTGGTCCGGCTTATATGGCAGGCATTGATATCCTGGCTCCTGTTACATCCGGCTGTCTGTCTGAGGCCCTTAATTTAATACCTGCTCCCCTGGACTAGGGATCTTTCCCCACATTTGATGTAACTATTTCTTTAATGCAAAGAAGCTAACCGAACATGCAGCGAAGAACTCAGAGAAATGTGCAGGGATGTTTTTTAAAATGGGCACTGGCCATTTAGGAATATACAAATGAAGTTCCTGTGCTCTGACTTCTTCAAAATGTCTCTAGTCACTGCCTCAGATAATTAGTTTAAAAAGGTAGGTTTGAAATAACATTAAAGAAATATGGCTGGAGGGAGCAGCGCTGTGTGAATGCTTTCAAGGAAAGGATATTAGAATAACAGCTGTATTGAGGAGAGAACAGAACCAGCTAGTGAACTCGGAGCAGCCCAGTAGTTTTAAACACCGTTCATTCTCTGTTACATTTACCTCAGGCTTGGGAGGTGCCTGGACCGAGTCTCTCATGTTCCGTGCTGTGCTGCTTAGCCGGGTGTCAACCCGAATGCTGCCACTTCTGGCTGCTGTGCTATTTAAGGAGAAAGATACTGAGTTCTCTGACAGGCAGGTAATGTAAACTCTAGCAATTCTTTTGCTATATGATTTTGCAACTACTGAATGAAGAAACTGCCAACTGTTGCACTAGATGTGTAAAACTACAGGCCTGAGCATAGTGCTTATTGGTTTGCGTGGTCCCACTGATGTCAGTAGAAGGTTTAACAATAGTAAGTCCTGCATTTTCCAGTGTGTTTTCAGGGTCAGGTCCTAACTCTGACCTTTTCAGCATATAGAGTGAGGCCTGGTCTACATCTAAAACTTAGGCTGACCTTGCTACATTGCTCAATGGTGTGAAAAATTCACATCCTGGAGAGATGTAGTTAAGATGACCTAAACCCCGATGTAGACACCACTAGGTCAATGGAGGAATTCTTCCGTCGACTTAGCTACAGCCTCTCAAGGGGGTGGATTTACTACAGCGACGGAAAACCCCTGCTGTTGTCAGTGTCTGCACTACAGAGGCATAAATGCAGTGCTGCAGCTTGTAGTGTAGACATATCCTGAGAGAAATATTCATAATCTCTGGGAGAAAAATGGAAGAGATTTATTTAAATGTTTGCGTAACAAAGTTAGAAATACATCATTATTAACCATAAACTGTAGTTGGACTTTGCCCATTCTTCTTCCCAAAACCTCTTGTTCCAGGTGGCAGTCAGAGAGGGGGTGGGGGAAGAATAATTAACTTTGAGGAGACTGAGTAACACTTATTTACCTCTTTTTTTATCGCTTCATTATTCAAGTATAGAGCAGGCTTAATTGACACTCAAGTTTACATACCTATAAACAAAAAGAACGAGGAGTACTTGTGGCGCCTTAGAGACTAACAAATTTTTTTGAGCATAAGCTTTTGTGGGCTAAAACCCACTTCATTGGATGCATGAAGTGGAAAATACAGTAGGAAGATATATACACACACAGAGAACATGAAAAAACAGATGTTGCAATACCCACTATAACGAGTATGTGGGTATGGCAACACCCATTTTTTCATGTTCTGTGTGTGTGTGTGTGTGTGTGTGTGTGTGTGTGTGTGTGTGTGTGTAATCTTCCTACTGTATTTTCCACTGCATGCATCTGATGAAGTGGGTTTTAGCCCACAAAAGCTTATGCTCAAAAAAATTTGTTAGTCTCTAAGGTGCCACAAATACTCCTGTGTTTTTTGCTGATACAGACTAACACGGCTACCACTCTGAAACCTGATACCTGTAAACAGTGATGCAAAATACTTAAGGCTACTGAGCCAGATTACTGCGTTTGGTTATGTGCTGGATACGGGTTCCTCACACAGGTGGTAAAATCATGAATGAACAAAATTCTCTCTACCAGAACAATTTCCCATTTACGTTAAGATTCAAGCTAATGATCTAACAAATAATACAGGCACTGTGGCTTTGGTCAAAGGTTTTGTTCTGGTTCTCAAATTTTTAGGTGTGACCACAGAAGGAAAAAAGTTATGTTCTTACCTTGTTAGGTAACACATGCTAGCTAACAGGAGGTAAAATTCTAGTGAAGACAAGGCAGTTTGCTGTTTCCACACATGGTAGTGTGCTGCCAGCATTTATTTTGACCTGTTACCATGTGTTAATGCTCCAACTAGCTTGCCTTCACAGGGATTTTATCTTGTTAGCTATGACATGTTAATTAACACGAGGTTAGAACACACCTTTTTTTTCCTCTAGTGAAAATAAGGCCTCTAAACATTTCAAATCAGTAAAGTCAAGCAACACTTGTAAAGGTTAGAATAAAAAAGTGTGTACACTTCATTTCTTGTTTTATATCTCTGAGATAAGTCTGTGCAATAATTTGTGTTATTTATTAGCAAATGAATGTTTTGAAGTTATTTTTCTAAAATTAGCACATGGCAGCTCAACACTCATGGATAGCATATAAAGAACATTTTCATAGAATGTTTCTATGAGACATCATAAAGTCTTCAATCTCAGGTTATATAGCAATATTCTGACCACCATAAACTACTTCCTGTCCCTTTGCAGGGACTTTCTCATGGTTCATAGTCCTCAGTTTAATGGAAACAACTGACATCTGAAGATGAGTAGGCAAATCCTGAGATATAAAGGCAGATTACTGAAGTAGGTAAAGAAAGGTAGGCCAATTCTACTCTGCTTAGCCTGATGAGCTTCCACTTCCTCAGTTTGAAGTGGTTCTTAGTTTTCTTAGGCTAAGCAACCCGTGGGCTGGCTGGTCCCCTGTTTTTGTTTGATATTAGCAGCTTTCTTAAGGTGAGTTGTTGCTGAGTTTAACATTTCAGGTTGATTGTCTTTTCAGCATGACAAGCACCTGTACTACAATCTCACGGTGAAAGTCCTCAGAGCTAGAAACATTCACGGCACAGACCTGTGTAAGTCCTTGACCAAAATTATCCAAACTAATGTTCTTCTGTGAACAGAATACTTCAGATTCCATAGCACTTGTCTGGCCTCTGTCACAAACACTAAATTAACTTTTACAAATTTTTAGTCTTAATTTTTTTTTTAACTGAGGCTGATGAGGAGAGAATAGTGAAATAGCCATGGTAGTTTCCAGGTAAATTGGTAACATGGAGGAACTGGTAAATTGAAAATGACAAAATTGGTAGGGCAAAAAATGTAGCTCTTGATTTTTTTTTTTTTTTTTCTCTGACGCTGGTGTAAATGAAGAATAACTCCAGCAAAGTAAACAGTCACACTAGTGTAAGAAGTAGGGTGAGTGCAAAGTGAATCTGGCCCTTTTTACTTTTAACCCTTCTATACTGTGTTAATCCTCTCCTGACCTTTTTAAAAAATAAACTAAACAAAATTAGGTGACAATGTTCAATTCCTTTAGTCAACTCCCTTTGAAAACATTGCTTTCATTTTCAAATTAAAGTTATTCTTAACTAGAGTTTGTCTTTAGCCTGATTTTCAAATATGGTTGCATTTATAAAAATGAGCACATTTGCTGCACCTGAAAAACCATTTGTGCATATAAACAGCCATTTGTGCATGCAAATTAGGTAACTGGGTACCTGGCTACCCCTTTGCATGTTTACTAAATCTCCATGCAGAAATGGCTGTTTATATGCACATGCGTGCGCACACACAGGTTTCTGCAGACAGAAAAGGTGATTATTTTTTGTGGGAGCACCTGTAGGAATTATAGGCTGTGTGTGGGGAAAGATATGGGGAGAACACAGCCTTTCTTCCAGTTCATCTAACTGTACCTGTATCTCAGTGCACTGTTGTCAAGGTTCCTCCCCCACTCTGAACTCTAGGGTACAGATGTGGGGACCTGCATGAAAACCTCCTAACCTTACTTTTACCAGCTTAGGTTAAAACTTCCCCAAGGTACAAATTAATTTTATCCTTTGTCCTTGGAATATCCACTGCCACCACCAAACTCTAACTGGGTTTACTGGGAAACGTAGTTTGGACACGTCTTTCCCCCCAAAATCCTCCCAACCCCTGCACCCCGCTTCCTGGGCAAGGTTTGGTAAAAATCCTCACCAATTTGCATAGGTGACCACAGACCCAAACCCTTGGATCTGAGAACAATGAAAAAGCATTCAGTTTTCTTACAAGAAGACTTTTAATAGAAATAGAAGTAAATAGAAGTAAAGAAATCACCTCTGTAAAATCAGGATGGTAGATACCTTACAGGGTAATTAGATTCAAAACATAGAGAATCCCTCTAGGCAATACCTTAAGTTACGAAAAAGACACACAGACAGAAATAGTCATTCTATTCAGCACAGTTCTTTTCTCAGCCATTTAAAGAAATCATAATCTAACGCATACCTAGCTAGATTACTTACTAAAAGTTCTAAGACTTCATTCCTGTTCTATCCCCAGCAAAAGCAGCATATAGACAGACACAGACCCTTTGTTTCTCTCCCTCCTCCCAGCTTTTGAAAGTATCTTGTCTCCTTATTGGTCATTTTGGTCAGGTGCCAGCGAGGTTACCTTTAGCTTCTTAACCCTTTACAGGTGAGAGGATTTTTCCTCTGGCCAGGTGGGATTTTAAAGTGGTTTACCCTTCCCTTTATAATGACAACTGTGCTTAGAGGTGGGGATTATATAATTAACTTTGATAAGCTGATCCTACTGCAAAAAGAACCTGAGAGTTCTTCTCGGAGTGCAGTTTTCCTGTATCTTGACGGTTGGCTCCAAGTAGGTTGCACCAGCCAAGAAGTCACGTTGGTGGCTTTGTTCCTGCTCCATCTTCTTGTAGTGATGGGTGTCTGTATAAATAAAGAAAAGTCCAGTTTAACACCCACACTGGCGATAAACTTTATCAGAGTGACACTGGACTCCATTTCAACAAGAGCTATACTCACCACAGAAATATTCCAGTTAATAAGCAATCTGATAGCACAGATTACTTATTGACCAAAGATAACAGTCAAACTGTGCCTTTCCCTTCTAGGTCACGTGGCCTCATGTATTTGTAACACCATTTGCCAGACTTCATCTATGCTACCTACAGGCCTGGGTCTGGTCAGTCTATGCACCAGACAAGGATCACATCAACACGAGAGTGACCATTCCCTTTCTTATTTGGTGGTCAAACCTGGATGGAATGAGAGTTGGCACCCCGTTCATCACTCCCACTTTTAGTACCATCATCATCATAGATGCATCCCTTATGGGTTGTGGTGCTCACCTGAACAACCACACCATACTAGGTATTTGGATCCTCCACGAGGCCAGACTGCACATCAGTCTACTAGAACTGAGGGCAGACTGTGTGGCATGCAGACTTCTCTCCAGCTCATTTATTCTCTCCATGTCCAAGTAATATTGGGCAATATCACCATGGTCTTTTACATAAATGACCAGGGCAGAGCAAAATCTCTTCCCCTTTGCCTAGAAGCAGCCAGACTTTGGAACGGGTGCACCAGAAATGGCATCACTATCCAATCCATGTACCTTCCAAGGGTTCAATACTCTTTACCAGACAACCTGAACAGACGCTTCTCTGCAGACTGTGAGGGGGAGATACACAGCTCCATCCTGAATGAGAGATTCATTCAGTGGGGACCACATTAATGGGATCTCTTCATGTCCCAAACAAACAGGAAGCTTCCCTTATAGTGCTCCAGAGGAGCTATGGATCATGGCTCCCATGGCAATGCTCTCCTGTTGTCATGGACGGATGAACTTAGATATGCCTTTCCGCCTGTTCTCCCATTACCATGGGTCTTGAGAAAGATCCATCATGAAAGGGCCAGAGTCATTCTCCTCACACCCACTGGCCCAGACAGTTTTGGTTCCCGGAACTCCTGAGAATGTCAGTTCATCCTCCTCTCAGGATCTGCTCCTTCCTGGATCTCCTTACTCAGGAAGGGGCAGAATCAGACACTCCCAACCAGACCCACTCCACCTCATGGCCTGGTGTTTGGATGGGCATCAGAACTAGTGTCTTTGCTTGGCACCCATCCAAGATATTCTTATTCAAAGTAGGAAAGACTCAACTAGGACCTGCTACCTAGCTAAATGGAGATACTTCTCTCTACTTGGGCTTAGCATAGGCAGCCTTCTCCAAGTTCTGAGATATCCCAGTTGTTTTAGTTTACCTGCTGTTTCTAAAGACCTCAGATCTTTCCATTAGCTCACTGCAGGTCTATTTTGTAGGGATCAGTGCTTGCCTTCTTCCAGTAAAGAGAGTTCCCATCTTTACTCACCCTACAATAGTGAGATTCATGGAAGGCTTAATTAGAACTTTTCTGCCAGTCGTCAAACCTGCATCTCAATGGGACCTTTATCTCGTCCCATCAGCACTCACCAGGCTGCCATTTGAACCCTTGACAATATGCTCCATGTCCCACCTATCCATGAAAGTTGCATTTTTAGTTGCTGTTACCTCAGCCAGATGCGAGATGGGAACCCTCCTGGCAGGCCCACCATATGCTATTTTTCACACACAAAAGGTCTCCCTTCTGCTCCATCCTAAATTCCTTCCCTAAGTTATTTCTGAATTCCATGTCTACCAAATTTTCTTCCTGAAACCCTGTGTCTCTGTGGAGGAGAGGAGACTTCATTCCCTGGATGTCAGACATGCCTAGTCATTCTACCTGCAGAGGACCAAGTCTGCCAGAAAATCACCTAGGCTATTTCTTTCTATAGCAGAGAGGTCACAAGGACAAAGTATATCCTGTCAAAGAATCTCTAAATGGATTTCTGGGTGCATCATCGTGTGCTACCAATTAGCACTTGTCCCTCTGCCTGATGGGATAAGGACACACTTCACAAAATCACAAGCTGTCTCTACAGCATCCCTGCAGGAAGCACTGATAGTGGATATATGCAGAGTAGCTACCTGGAGCTCCATTCACACGTTCACAAAACATTACATACTAGTTCAGGCCTCTGCTGAGGGTGCAGTAGTGGGAGCTGCAGTACTTCAAGCATCTTTGCAGCTGGCATCCTTGCACTCTCCTCCAGGATGAATACTGCCAGCCAGTTACCCGTGTGTGGAATATACATAGGGATCAGCACTTGAAGAAGAAATGGAGGTTACTTACATGTAACTGAATGTTCTCAGATGTGTGGTCCATATGTGTATTCCAGTACCTGCTCTCCGTGCCCTCTGCTGCTGTCTTCATGGTACGAAGAGGCACTAGAGAGGCCCGCACCACCTTTTATACCCTCTGTCTGGAGCATGAGGTGAGCTCCTGTGCATGTGCAGGCCAGTGGACTCTGCTTGTTAGAATTTCTGGACCTGTGTGGAATACAGACAGGGCCACACGTCTCAAAGAACTTCCAGTTACAGGTCAGTACTCTGAATTTTTGGTGCTTTGGTTGCGTTTTGCATCTTAAGTGGAATTGACTCCATAGGAACATGTTTGTTTTGACAGCCATTTTGAACGCTAGGTTATTGATATTCAGTAGCCCGAACTAAACGCTGAAAAGAAAGTGGATAATGAGACATGATGGGTTGGCTTTCAAAGAAAGCTATGAGTAGGGCCCTACCAAATTCATGGCCATGAAAATCACATCACGGATCATGAAATCTGCTCTTTTGTGTGCTTTTACCCTATACTATACAGATTTCACAGGGGAGACCAGCATTTCTCAGATTGGGTGTCCTGACCCAAAAGTGAGTTGTGGGGTGTGTGTGTGTGTGTGTGATCACAAGTTTATTTTAGGGGGCTTGTGGTATTGCCACCCTGATTTCTACACTGCTTTCAGATCTGGGTGGCTGGAGAGTGGCAGCTGTTAGTTGGGCATCCAGCTCTGAAGGCAATGCCCTGCCAGCAGCAGCGCCAAAATAAGGGTGGCAATACCATACCATGCCACCCTTACTTCTGCCTTGCTGACTTCAGAACTGGGCAGCCAGAGAGTGGTGGCTGCTGACTGAGGGCCCAGCTCTGCAGGCAGCAGCGCAGAAGTAAGGGTGGAAATATCATAACATGTCATCCTTACTTGTATGCTGCTGCAGGCAGTGGCTCTGCCTTCAAAGCTGGGCTCCCAGCCAGTAGCTGCAGCTCTCCAGCTGCCCGGCTCTGAAGGCAGTGCCACCATCAGCAACAGCACAGAAGGAAGGGTAGCAATATTGCAATCCCCCTACAATAACCTTGCAATCCACCCCCCCGCCCAAATCCTTTGAAAAAGTCGGGACTCCAACAATTACAACACTGGGATATTTCAGATTTAAAAAGCTGAAATCATGAAATTTATGATTTTTAAAATCCTATGACTGTGAAATTGACCAAAATGGACAGTGAATTTGGTAGGGCCCTAGCTGTGAGCTGAGGAGAGAAGTTGCCTGTTGAGGGTTTTCCTGATGCCAGTCTTCTGTCCTCCCTTTCAGTGTCCAAGGCAGACTGCTATGTGGCATTGAATCTTCCAACTGCATCTCCAGTCACATCTCGAACACAGGTTGTTTATAATTCCAGTGATCCAGAGTGGAATGAAACCTTTGAATACAGGATCCACAGTGCTGTGAAGGTGAGGTGGGTTTCTTTGACATGGAGCTGGCTAGATTACCCTACTCCATCCGCAGTGGAAGGGTCTTAGCATTCAAAAAACAAAGGGTCATTATTCTAAGACACACACATACTGAAATAAAATTTAGAGATTCAAGATCTGCCTCTATCAAGCTCTTCACTTCCCAGTGAAGTGATTTCTGATGACAAATGTAGGAGGTAAATTTCAGTGAAGACTTCTTTTTTATTTAAAACAAGGCTCTGGAAAAATAGTGGTGCAGGGAAAAGTAGGAGCTGTGACTTTTAAGGACTCTTGAGATGGAGGCAGGGTAGATGAAGAAATTATGCTTTTTGCAGTTTTCTCAAAGGAAAGTGTTTGCAAGTGGAATATTATTGTTTATATAGAACTGTACATCTGAAAGTGCTGTGTAAACTAATCCTCTCAAGATTTCAGTGTGGTTAGGTAAGCAAATTCCTGTTGGATACATGAGAAAACTGAGGCCCAAAAGTGTTGTGGTTTCCCCCAAACTACACTGGAAGTCTGACAAAGCCAGGGTTAAAAGTCGTCAGGTTTCCAATCCAAAGCTCAAATCATTAGACACCACTGCCTCATTAAAAAAGAACCATAAGGCATAACTGGAGATGGGGTATCAAATTCAGCATCCCCATACAGGAGTTTAAGGAAGGGGGGCAAGGTAGGAATGCTGTTGCTCACCAGGATGTCATGTGGGATTGGCTGATTGAGTTCTCACTTGGTCTGCCTTGTGGAAAGGCTTTGGCTACGGGGCTGGTGTGTAGAGGTTTTATGACAGGTGTTGTAGAGATGTACCAACATAATCTTCTGTGAAAAGAAGTCGATAGACTATCCAAAAAGTTAATCAATTTCCTATTGATAGCCAAATAGTGACAGCACAGTAATATCTGTAATACTTTTCTCTGTAGGAAGCCACTCTGCAGGAAGCCTGAAATGCTGCCTGTTCTTTCAAACTTGCTAGGGTAGCAGCCATTAGTTATGTTGAAAAACTTATGTACCCCTGAGCCTTCCTAAATAATATCACTTGTTTAAGACACAACGTATCACTTGATTACTGAATTGCATAGCATTCAAAACTGCTCACAAAGCACAGGAGGCCAAGACCTCTGAGAAAAGTTTTCATAATCAAATGCAGGGGATGCTGGCTTATATTGGTTGATAGCTAACTGGTTCTTGTCTAATGTGTTTGCCTAACTGTCTGACATTCTCTCCCCGACCAATAAGCTCATTGTGTCCAGGGCTGGCCTTACCATGAGGTGAACTGAGGCGGCCACCTCAGGTGCCAGACTTGCGGGGAGGGGAGCGCCACTAGGACCCAGAGTGTAGAAAATTGTCTGCTGCTGGTGCACATGTATTCTCTCTGCTCCAGATGCACATGTATTCTCTCTGCTCCAGATGCACAGAGATGGTGGAGTGCTGTGCTGGAGGAAGGAGGGCACAAGAGACATAACAGGCAGGCAGGAGAAAAGGTGAGAGGGAATAACAGAAAGCAGCAGGAGCTGCAGGGACAGAGAGGAGGAAGAGCCTCTTATGTACCTCTCTAGCACCCCCAGGAGCCTGGACTGATTAACACCAGCTTCTCAGGGAGCTTCCTGTTTCCTGCTGCTTTCCTGAACCCACTTGAAGAGAACAGGCAGTCAACTGAAGTAGTAGGAGCCAGTTGAGCCCTTAAAGCGCTGATATCTTCCCTCACTCAGACCCTGCTACCAGCCTGCTTATGTGTCCCCTTCAACTGAGTGTTGAGAGCCACTATAGCTGGCACAGAACAGCAGTCATGAATGAAAGAAGAAAACACTCCTCTGGGGCAGCATTCAGAAAAAGAAAGAAAGCACAGGAAACTTTTCTATCTAAGCAGGAAGGACACAAATGTTCACGGTGAGCCTTCTGGCCCCAGTGAGGATGAGTGGTGAGGAGATGCCTGATCTTCCAGTTAGTCAGAGTGCAGGTGACCTGGCATCTACTGCAACATCCATATCTCCATCTCAAATGGATGTAACCATGCACATTCCTGAAGAAAAGTGTAGATCAGACAAGAGTGTGGTGGAGGCGCAAGAAACAGCTGCTGCTGCTGAGTTTAGTTCCTTAAGTCTAGATGATCCAGGACTGTGGACCCACTTGAGCAGTAGCCTGAGGGACTTCCTTGTACTGCATGGGCCACAGCAAGTGAAAAACTTCATATTCCCCAAAGACAATGAAAATAGAAGTTTCCATCCAACACATTACTGGCGTGAAATCCCCAATGGTGACAAAGTGGAGAGGCCATGGCTTATGTACGCAAAAACTCAGAATGCTGCTTTTGTTACAAACTCTTTCAATCTAATGTTCCAGCCACATTGGGTTCTACAGGAACAAAGGACTGGAAAAATCTGTCTAGAAATCTGGCATGCCATGAGAAGGCAGCAAATCACCGGAGAGCATTCCATAGGTGGAAAGAGCTTGAGATGAGACTAAGGTTAAAGGCCACCATAGATGATCAACATCAAGAGAAGATTGCATCAGAGTCTCTTTACTGGCAAAATGTTCTGAAAAGGTTCATTGCCATTGTGAGAATGCTTGCTACCCAAAACCTAGCACTGCATGGCACTTAAGATCAGCTGTATGTGCCAAACAATGGAAAATTCCTTAAAATTGTGGAGCTGATGGCTGAGTTTGATGCTGTACTCCAGGAGCATGTAAGAAGAGTCACCACCCAAGAAATGTACGCACACCACTACCTTGGAAAAACAATTCAAAATGAGATCATACAGTTACTGGCAACAAAAGTCAAACAGAAGATTGTGGCAGATCTGAAGTCAGCAAGATATTACTCTGTTATTCTGCACTGCACACCTGACATCAGCCGTACGGAACAAATGGCTTTAATGGTGAGTTTTGTAACAACAGAACCTAGTGAAAATGTCCTGGCAGTGGTGACTGTCAGAGAGCATTTTCTAGAATTTATTCACATTGATGATACTACAGGAGCTGGTACGACAAATGTGCTTCTTAAAAAGTCGAAAGATACAGGAATTGCGATAGCTGACATGAGAGGTCAGGGCTACGATAATGGTGCCAACATGAGAGGAAAGAACAGAGGAGTGCAGACACGGATCTGAGAATTAAACCCTCGAGCTTTTTTTGTTCCATGCAGTTCTCATTCATTGAACTTGGTGGTCAGTGATGCAGCATCAGCTTCTAGTGAGGGTGCTGAATTTTTTAATGTAATTCAAAGCATCTGTGTATTTTTCTCTGCATCAACTCATTGATGGCAAATTTTGAAGCAACATCTGGGAACATCCTCTCTCACACTGAAACCACTGAGTGCCACACGATGGGAAAGTCAAGTGGAGGCATTAAAGCCTATCAAAAACCAAATTGGGAAGATAGATGATGCCATAGTTGCCATATGGAGGATAATGCTATGACAGAAACTGTTCATGGGAGAACAGTGGCAGAGGGAAATGGCATCACCAGAAACATACCTAACTTCAAATTTCTGTGTGGCTTAGTGTTGTGGCATGACATACTGTTTGAAATAAATGTTCTAAGCAAGAGACTCCAAGGTGTTGACCTTGAAATATCTGGAGCAATGGAACAGCTGGACAAAGCAAAGTCACACCTACAGTCTTATCGGTCAGATGAGGGATTTCAAAACATTCTGAAGAGTGCACAGAAGTTGGCAGAGGAACTTCACACTGGAGCTATTTTCCCACCCATTCAAGAACACAGGAGTCACTGAAGAAGACATTTTGATTGCAAAGCACAGGATAATCCCATAAGAGACCCCAAACAACAATTCAAAGTTGTATTCTTTAACCAGGTGCTAGATTGTGTAATACAGTCAGTTGAATGTTTCATGCAGCTCAAGGAACACAGCAGTATATTTGGGATGTTGTATGATATTCCAAAACTCCTCACTATACCTAAAGAAGACCTACACCAGCAATGCAGGGCACTGGAGACAGTGTTGACACATGATGACATGCACGATATTGATGCAAGTGCTTAGGTGATGAACTGAAAGTCCTTTCAAGATATATTTGAGCAGTATCAACTCCAAAGGCTGTCCTGGAATATATGTGCACAAATAAGATGACCACCCTCTTTCCAAATGCTTTTGTGGCTCTGCACATACGTCTAACGCTGCCTGTAACAGTTGCGAGTGGAGAACGCAGCTTCTCCAGGCTGAAGTTAATAAAAACACATCTACGCTCCACAACGACACAGGAGAGGCTGGTTGGCCTTGCAACCATCTCAATAGAGCATGAGTTGGCTCAGACGATGGACCTTCAGCAGGAAGCAGTCCAATTCTTTGAAACCAAGAAGGCATGGAAAGCACCACTTTGATTATTCAAACAGATAAAAATGCCAGTGTTTACTATGCTGACAAGAGAAGTTACATTTGCTGTTTAGGCATTTGAAAGTTAAGTGTTACTTAAAACTTAAAACAAAGTCTTTTAAGATGTTAGTTCTCCTTTATTGGGGTAGGTAGCAGAGCAGTACCATGAGAGGAGTAGAACAGGAAGAAGGCAGAATTGAGACCTTTCAAAGTTTTGACCCAAGTGAGGGGACATGGGGCGTCATTTGATCTCCCTGCCACAGGTGCCAAAATGTTTTGGGCTGGCCCTGATTGTGTCCTACCCCAGAGCATTACTGTTGGCCATTAGCAGGAATGTACTGCAGTATTTAAATGCTTGTCTAGCTTAGAATTTTTTCTCCAACTTAATATATTGAGTAGAACTAAATGGGGTCTCTGCTGTCTATGCTTGTGCTTCTGCCATCACATGGCTATGCTAGTTGCTTGCCTTCTGTTCAAGTCTTCTCCCCTTCTCTACTTTTCCTTTTGTTCTGCCTCTTCCTCTTGCTTTGTTCCTTCACTCCTTCCAGACGCCAAGTCTGTTACTGGGGAGAATATGTTGTGTATCTGGTTGCACCAGTCCCTACCACCACTCTCTTTATGTCACACAGATGCCTGCTGTGTCTATCGATTACCTCACCTCTTCAGGTGTCATATGTTCAGCGAGAGTGTTATGCATACAGACCCTAGGTGCATTGGCTGTCCCACATTCTCCAGTCTGGAGCACATGCTAGCAGAAGTAGCATCCATGTGGAGGTTTGTCACAAAACACAAACTTAGGAGGGGAAATGTTTTAGTTGCTTGAAAATAAAAGGGTAGAAGACTTCAAGTCCCCAGGGCCTGATGAAACGCATCCTAGAATACTCAAGGATCTGACTGAAGAGATATCTGAGCCATTAGTGATTATCTTTGAAAAGGTATGGAAGACGCGAGAGATTCCAGAAGACTGGAAAAGGGCAAATATAGTGCCAATCTATAAAAAGAGAAATAAGGACAACCCGTGGAATTAGACTGGTCAGCTTAACTTCTGTACCTGGCAAGATAATGGAGCAAATAATAAGCAATCAATTTGCAAACATCTAGAAGATAATAAAGTGATAAGTAACAGTCAGCATGTATTTGTCAAGAACAAATAGTGTCAAACCAACCTGATGGCTTTCTTTGACAAGGTAGTGAATGCGGGGGGAAGCAGTAGATGTGGTATATCTTGACTTTAGTGAAGCTTTTGATACGGTCTCGCATGACCTTCTCATAAACAAACTAGATAAATGCAACCTAGATGGAGATACTATAAGGTGGGTGCAAAACTGGTTGGGGAAACCGTTCCAAGAGAGTGGTTCAGAGTCATGCTGGAAGGGTAAAATGAGCGGGGTCCTGCAGGGATCACTTCTGTTCAATCTCTTCATCAGTGATTTAGATAATGGCATAGAGCATACACTTATAAAGTTTGTGAATGATACCAAGCTGGGAGGGGTTGCAAGTGCTTTGGAGGATAGGATTAAAATTCAAAATGGCCTGGACAAATTGGACAAACTAGAGAAATGTTTGACGTAAATAGGATGAAATTCAGTAAGGACAAATGCAAAGTACTCCATTTAGGAAGGAACAATCAGTTGCGCCACATACAAAATGGGAAATGCCTGCCTAGGAAGGAGTACTGCAGAAAGGGATCTGGGGGTCAGAGTGGATTGTAAGCTAAATATGAGTCAATAGTGTAACACTGTTGCAAAAAAGCGAACATCATTCTGGGATGTATTAGCAGGAGTGTTGTAAGACACAAGAAGTAATTCTTCCACTTTACTCCACGCTGATTAGGCCTCAACTGGAGTATTGTGTCCAGTTCTGGGCGCCACATTTCAAGAAAGATGTGGACAAATTAGAGAAAGTCCAGAGAAGAACAACAAAAATGATTAAAGGTCTTGAAAACATGACCTCTGAGGGAAGATTTAAAAAATTGGGTTTGTTTAGTCTGGAAAAGAGAAGACTGAGTGGGGACATAAGTTTTCAAGTACATAAAAGGTTGTTACAAGGAGGAGGGACAAAAATTGTTGTTCTTAACCTCTGAGGATAGGCCAAGAAGCAGTGGACTTAAATTGCAGCAAGGGAGGTCTAGGTTGGACATTCGGAAAAACTTCCTAACTGTCAGGATGGTTAAGCACTGGAATAAATTGCTTAGGGAGGTTGTGGAATCTCCATCATTGGGGATTTTTAAGAGCAGATTAGACAAACACCTGTCAGGAATTGTCTAGATAATACTTAGTCCTGCCATGAGTGCATGGGACTGGACTAAATGACCTCTTGAGGTCCCTTCCAGTCCTATGATTGTATGATAAGACAAAGGACAGAATAAGAAATGAATTGAGAATGTCCCTTTATTCCACATTAGGCTATGATAGATTTTATTTGACTGTGGAAGATAAGATGTTTAGATAAGATTTCTCGCTTCTCTCATTGCAGAATATTGTGGAGTTCACCTTCTATGACAAAGGCATTGTGCTGAGGAGTCATGCTGCCTCCATTCATTTTGATGTGGGGAATATTACCCCAGGGCAGACTTTGAATCACACATTTGTGCTAAATCCCCAGGTGAGACTTTTCTACCCAACTTTCCAGTGGGGAAAAGACTAGTGCAGGTAGGATGTGTAATTGACATGTGATGAAGAGGCTGGTAGTTGTACCAGGATTACTTCCCACATTAGGTATGTAGCAAGTGTTGATTTAATAAATATTCCTTTTCAAAATGGAGTATAATGTGGCTAACGAATCTCAACCTATGCAGTTGTCCTGGATCACATTTCAGAGATAACACTAAATAATTACGTTCTACTTTTTATCCAGAATTCCTTTGAAGCATTAGCTCTTAAAGCTTCCACCATAGCCCTGTGTTCAAACTACCCTGTTGTTTGGCTTCCAGGGCTCACAATATGACACAAATTATTGGTGATGTTTGATATTGAGTCACTGGTGAAAATTCCTCAGGGAAATATTCAGATTTAAAGTCCATATTGCCTCCACGTCCCTTGCCACATTTCTGCATGAAATAGAAGGCAATTGCCAAAGTAGGTTGTATGGGAGATTTCTTGGGGTGTTTTTAAAAAAAACACTATACTGTCCTTTTTGGGAAACATCATGCATTTATGCCTTGTAGGCTGTCAATGCTTCAGAGGAGGTAGTGCACACAAAAGGCGAATGTATCGGCTGATATCTAAACTAGAGGCCTGTGAACTGATTAACAATGAAGTTGTACAAAACTCTGCAGTTCTGTTTTGCAGGGGTTCCTGTAAATCTCCTTTCAGTTTTGCTCTGTGAGGGATCAGAGTCCTTGAGTTCCAGGTTAGAATGAAACTCACCTGAAAGCAGTGAATTCTTTGTGATTTCTATATGAAATCATACATGGCCCAGCAGGTTTCACAAACCCAGCATAAGGTTTGGATTTGTAATCAGGGCTCAGTTTGGTGGAAGAGGAATGGTGGTACTCTCCCAACCTCCATTTACAATCAAATCTTTGCCCATTTGAGAGACGACTCTGATTTTCCTGAGGGAGTAATTGCGAGGGGAATTCAGGGAGACAGAATGCAATTATTCAAGCAGAATTTTCCTAGGAGGGTGAAACAAACACATCTACTCTTGCAAAAACATGCACTTTAAGCAGAACAACCACCACCGCTCAACTATACTGGACCCTTACTGACCCAGAGGGAAATATGACTTCATTGTCATCACCACATCCTGCAGTATATAGATTTTTCTTTGAGGTCTTCCATCTAAGCACTGATTAGACTTTAATCATATTTTAGCTGGGGAGATCTGAGGTGGCAGGAGTGCAGGCCATAGAGGGAAGCCAAGGCATGACTATTGGCACAGAAGACCTATGGTTAGAAATGGCTGTTAAGGTACATATGAGCTCATTACCTTGATGAAGCTGGGTATAATTTTACTTTTTGGAAGGGTCTCCACTATAAGCTGCTGCATTTGTCTTGGAATCCAGATTATATAAATCAGTTTGTGTTTTGTTTGCTCTTCATATCCTCCATCACGTTATATCTGAGCTCCTCTGCTATATGGTGAGAACAAGCACAAACCCCCACCACAGCTGTTGCTGCAACCTCAGCTGACTGAGTGCTGTCAGGGCACTGCTGTGATTAAAGACTATCTGGGAGCTTATGATAAAGTGTAACCTACACACCTCCTGGGTGTGGTGTTCTGTCCCATCTAGTGGCATCGAGACCACTTAGAGAGAAAGAGAGATTAATGAGTCTGCTCTACAGCCTTAGCCAGAGTCAACTGGCTTTTAGCTCATGCAGTAGAGGCTCATGCACTAAAAGCTCCAGAGCCCCCACTTGTGACACCGACAGACTCTGGTCATCAGGATCAAACCTGGGGCCTCTGAAGCTTAGTGCATGAGCCTCTACTGCATGAGCTAAAAGCCAGCTGCTTTTTAGCTAAGTCTGTAGAGCAGACTCATTAATCTCTCTGTCTCTCTAAGTCAGGGGTGGGCAAACTTTTTGGCCTGAGGGCCACATCGGGGTTGCAAAACTGTATGGAGGGCCAGGTAGGGAAGGCTGTGCCTCCCCAAACACCCTGGCCCCCATCCCCATTATCACCCTCCTACTTCACGCCCCCTGACTGCCCCCCTTAGAACTCCCAACTCATCCAACCCCCCCTGCTCCTTGTCCACTGACTGCCCCCTCCCAGGACCCCACGCCCTATCCAACCTCCCCTGCTCCTTGTCCCCTGACTGTCCCAACCCCTATCCACACCCTGCCCCATGATAGGCACCCCGGGACCACTGACCCATCCAATCCCCCCACACTCCTTGTCCCCTGACTGTCCCCTCCTGGGACCCCCATCCCTAACTGCCCCCCCCAGGACCCTACCCCCTATCCAACCCCCCCCCCGCTCCCTGTCTCCTGATCACCCCCCCCCCGCCCCAAACCTCCGCCCCATCCAATCACCCCCTCCCCTCACTGCCCCCTTACCATGCCGCTCAGAGCGGCAGGACAGGCTTATTGGAAAGCCTGGGAGGTGAGCGGGTGCAAACTGCGCAAACCACGCGGCCAGCTGAGGCTGCGGGGGAGGGACTGGGGGCTGGCCTCCCTGGCCGGGAGCTCAAGGGCTGGGTAGGATGGTCCCGTGGACCAGATGTGGCCCGTGGGCCATAGTTTGCTCACCTCTGCTCTAAGTAGTCTCGGTGCCACTAGATGGGACAGAACAACACACCAGAAGGTGTGTGGGTTACAAAATCACTTGTTTTTTTAGTAGGGAAGTACTTGCTTCTTGCTTTTGCCTCCACTTTACTCCCATTTAAGATTATTAACCACAATGTTTCTCTGTATATTTAGCCCTCCGGCAACATAAACGAGCATAAGATGCACGGGTGGAGGGTATCCTCAGCAGTGTCTCTCTTCAGATCAGTTGGGTTTAGCTTCATGGTGAAGGTGCTATGTTTGGACTAGGAGAAGATGGGTGGGTACCATCTTCCACACTATTAGCTCTCTATGCCAGCCTCAGGGGTGGCTGCCTGTTAACAGAGAAAGGGGAAGGAGAATGGAGAGAGTAAAAATTTAGACTAAATGAGAGGCTACATGTCTTTGTATGAGAGACAGGTCAGCTCAGATATCTGTAAAGCCCCAGTGTGAAAGATGACTTTGTGAGAAGTTACAGAAGAACAGCCAAACTGGGTCATGCCAATGGTCCATTGAGCCCAGTATCCTGCCTTCCTACAGTGGTCAGTGACAGATGCTTCAGATGGAGTGAACAGAACAGGGCAAGATATCAAGTGATCCATCTTTGTCATCTAGTCCCAGCTTCAGCCAGGGAGAGGTCAGATACCAAGAGCATGGGGTTGTGTCCCTGACCCACTTAGCCATTGATGAACTTATCCCCCATTAACTTATCTAATTCTTTTTTGAGCTCAGATAAACTTTTGGCCTTCCCAACATCCCCAGGCAATGAGTTCCACAGGTTGATTGTGCATTGAGTGAAGTACTTCCTTTTGTTTATTCTAAACCTGCTGCCTATTAATGTAATTGGGTGACCCTTAGTTCTTTTGTTATGTGAAGGGGTAAATAACACTTCCTTATTCACTTTCTCCACACCATTGATCATTTTATAGACCTCTGTTATATCCCCCTAATTTGTCTCTTTTCCACGCTCAACAGTCTGTCTTTTTACTATCTCCTCATACTGCTAATAATTCTTGTTGCCCTTTTCTGTACTACTTCCAATTCTAATATATCTTCCTTGAGTTGGGATGACCAGAACTGCACGCAGTATTTCAGGTGTGGGTGTACCATGGATTTCTATAGTGGAACTATGATAATTTCTGTCTTATTATTTGTCCTTTTCCTAATGGGTCCTAACATTGTTAACTTTTTCGTCTGCTGCTGCACATCGAGCAGATTCCGAGAACTATCCACAATCTTTCTTGAATAATGACAGCTAATTGACCCCATCATTTTGTATGTATAGTTGAGATTATGCTTTCCAATACCCAACACTTTATTTTTATCACCATTGAATTTCATTTGCTCTTTTAAAAAGAAAAGGAGTACTTGTGGCACCTTAGAGACTAACAAATTTATTTGAGCATAAGCTTTCGTGAGCTACAGCTCACTTCATTGGATGCATTCTGTGCATTTTTTTTCCCACTGAATGCATCCGATGAAGTGAGCTGTAGCTCACGAAAGCTTATGCTCAAATAAATTGGTTAGTCTCTAAGGTGCCACAAGTACTCCTTTTCTTTTTGCGAATACAGACTAACACGGCTGCTACTCTGAAACCTGTCATTTGCTCTTTTGTAGCCCTGTCACCCATTTTTGTGAGATCTCTTTGTAAGTCTTTGCAGTCAGCTTTTGACTTAACTATCTTGAGCAATTTTGTATTGTCTGCAAACTTTGCCATCTTAGTGTTTTACCCCTTTTTCCAGATCATTGGCGAATATGTGGAATAGCAGTACAGTTGGTCTCAGTACAGATCCTTGGGGGACCCGGCTATTTACCTCTCTCCACTGTGAAACTGACCATTTATTCCTACGCTTTGTCTTTTAACCCATTACTGATCCATGGGATGACCTTCCCTCTTATCCCATGACTGCTTATGGTGCTTAAGACCCTTTGGTGAGGGACCTTGTCAAAGGCTTTCTCAAAGTCCAAATACACTATATCCACTGGATCACCTTTGTCCATATGTTTGTTGACCCTCTCAATGAATTCTGATAGATTGGTGAGACAGGATTTCCCTTTACAAAATCCGTTGGCTCTTCCTCAACATATTGTGTTCATCTCTGTATCTAATAATTCTCTTCTTTACTATAGTTTCAACCAATTGGCCTGGTACTGAAGTTAGGCTTACTGGCCTATAATTACCTGGGTTACCTCTGGAGCCTTTTTAAAAAAATCTGTGTTACATTAGCTATTCTCCAGTCATTCGGTACAGAGGCTGATTTAAGCAATAGGTTACATACCACAGTTCTGCAGTTTCATATTTGAAATCCTGCAGAACTCTTAGGTGAATATCATCTGGTCCTGGCGACGTATTACTGTTTACAATTTGTTCCAAAACCACCTCTTTTGACACCTCAATCTGGAAGAGTTTCTTAGATTTATCACTTAAAAAGAATGGCTCAGGTGTGGGAATCTCCATCACATCCTGGGAAATGAAGACTGGCACAAAGAATTCATTTAGCTTTTCTGCAACAGCTTTGTCTTCCTTGAGTGCTCCTTTAGCACCTCAATCATCCAGTGGCCCCACTGATTTTTTGGCAGACTTCCTGCTTCTAATGTATTTAATTTCTTTTCCCCACAGTTTTTGTGTGTCATACTAGTTGCGCTTCAAATTCTTTTTGGCTTGCCTAATTATACTTTTAAATTTCACTTGCCAGAGTTTGTGCACATTTCTATTTTCCTCAGTAGGATTTGACTTCCAATTTTTAAATTATTTTTGTCTCTAACTATCTCTTTTACGCTGTTGTTTGGCCATGGTGGCATTTTTTGATTCTCTTACTGTTTTTTTTATTTGGGGTAAACATTTAGTTTAAATCTGTATTATGGTGTTTTAAAAAAGCTTCTATGTAGCTTGCAGGCATTTCCCTCATGTGACTGTTCCTTTTAATTTTCATTTAAATAGCTTCCTCATTTTTGTATAGTTCCCCTTTTTTGAAGTTAAATGCTACTGTGGAGGTTTTCTTTGGCATTTTTCCCCCTTCCCTCAGTCACCATCCTGGTCAGGTGGTTGGTAGTATATTCCTACTACTATACTCTTATTATACAAGCATTGAATTTCTATCCAGAGATTGGGGTGGGTCTGGAGCTATGAAATGTACTCTCCAATATTCAGGTGACTCATTGTGTGTCTGGTCTCTTTCAAGGAAAAGGAGGGGAAAGAAGAGTTGGATGTGGAATTTTCTTTGGAAGAAAGGTGAGGTTCCCCCCAGGTGCTGCTAACTGTACATCTAGTTTTGAATTAACCCTTTACAATCCACTGTAGTACATCTCAGTGTACTCACTATGTGAGGGGATGCGATTATACGTGCCAACAAGACTGCTGCTTCCTCAGTTTGAAGGGGTTCTTGAAGCACTGCTCTGAGGAAGTCACAGTCTTAGTATCCTAGATGTGTCTAGGGCAGGTTAATTCAGCTGGATATTTCACAGTATATATTCCAGTGTTTCGTTGCAATATGTCTGGGATGGCTGGTATCCTGTTCAAATCCTTGCTCCTTGGGTTCTGGCTATCCTGTGACAAGGTGGGAGAATCCAAAGCAGCTGTGTAAAACCAAGATACTATTTTTTCTCCGACAGTGGAAAACTTTTGTCTGACATAAAGGAAGCATTTGCTTCAGTGTCAGATTATAGATTATAAAAAGCCTATCATAGTTTAGACCCCAATGCAGAGAGTTGGGAGAGGGAGGTAAGGGGGATTGTAGCTAAGGAACCAAAACTCATTCATATTATCCCTTCATTTCCACAGCACAGCTCCCCACGCTGAGTCTATCACCAATGGAGTTCTAGTGGTGAGCAGAAGATGTGTTTTTACTTACATGCTGGGGGACTTATTTAGTGTGGGTTGTGCTGTTGGTGGTGCACTGCTTTCCGAAATCCCCTTTCATTCTCTCAAATCAGAGAGACGCTCTCTTTGGCTGTGATTGTAGTGATGTCTCCCGCTTCCCCACAGGGTGTCAGCTGGGCATGTACCTGGGACTTTAAGTACCACAGAAGAGACCTCAACCACATGAGCTAAAGAATAACCCCATTAGCTGGTTGCAGTAGTAGGCTGTGATACTCTAGTGGACTTACCACTAAAGGGTGACCTGATCCACTTTTTCCATATGTTACACTGTCACCTGGAAGCATTTCTTGAAATTGCTTTGTCTGGCAGCGGGGTGATAGTTTTCATTGCAGCGCATCTGCTGTGGGGCAGATTTTGAAAAGCTGTGTTTCTGGAGAACGTATGTGTGGTGGGGAGAGTATTTTGGACCTCTCCCGGTGCTGAGGTACACATAGCTTTCCATAGAAGATGGTAGTGGTACACCTGCCTCTTCACATCCCTGCACTCCCATTCCTGTGCCCCTTAGTAACAAACGAGCTTAGGAGCCAATCTCTCCAGGCCAGTTTTATTTGGCACTAGTTTAGGTTGGAAGCAACCAGGAATAAAAGTTGGAGGAAGGTGCTCAAGCCATAGAGTCACCCTGAGCACTGCGAGGAGAGTCTTGCTTAGGGGAAATGCTCTTCTGGATGCAGGAACATATCTGTCCTGAGTTTTTGTCCTTGGATTATTCTAGTAACTTCTCATCATAGAGACTAGCATTAGCGTCCGTGAGGAAATGAACACAATTTCCTAGTCAGAGTTAAGTTCTCATGGCCCATTCTTTTCACATAGGCTCATCCCTGCCTGTGTGTTCAAGGCTCCATCAATAAAAGTGAGAAGACCAAATGGATAATACAGGGTAGGTCTTGTAAGAGATATGGCAATTTCCTGCAATAGCCTTGAAAAACCTTATTGAATTAAGTTAAGTATATTTGGAGTCCATTGTGTTAAATGCAAATGTTATGTATTATTGTGGGCCTTTATCTGCTGATCACCTTTTCCATGAGGCCAGGATCAAAAGTCCAAGCTGTGTAAAGGAAAAACTGAGCTGTTCATGGCTGTTATGAACTTGTGGTCACAGAAAAACCCCTTTGTGGGGTTTGAAGGACTGACTAGTAACAGAGCTCTTGCTCGAGGTTGAGGGGTGATCTCAGGCAAGTCTATTAGCATGCATGTAGTTTCCTTTATGGTTTTTAATGTGTTTTCTCTGTAATGCTTTCACCTTAAGAATAAATGTGCTTGCTTACAAAGGCCCATGTGATAACTTATAACTGCTGGCAATTACAGCTATTCATACCCTTCAAAGAGAAAGCAAAGTGCAGATGCTAGCCTGTTCATGGAGTCTGGCTTCCTGGGGATATCACAATGTAGGCAGGGAATTACTGTGCAGCCTAGAAACACTCTGATCCGGAGGGAGAGAAATGTGGTCTCTGCCCAAGAGAGGACAGTTGAGGAGCTGGGAGCCTAGCATGGGTGCACTTGAGGGACTGTGAGGGGGGAGTACAGGTGCAGTTGCCCTGAACTGTGATGGCTATGTCCTTTCTTTGACATATCCATCAAATTCAGGGGTTGAATGCCAGAGGATATGGTGAGGAACTGCACTTCCCTTTGTTATGGTGTAGTATAAAAAACATTGATATGGGCTTTACAGGACCTTCAGGAGGTCTGTCTGGTTCATTTCTAGCAGTCCTTTTGTTCACCTGGCTGGCAAAGGGCAGATACTGACATCCCTACAAAAGGGGATTGTGAGGAGGACAGCTGGGGCAAACAAGGGTAATTCTGTAGGTATTCTGTAAAATAACACTACCCCCTCCCTGCCAAAATCCATCCAAGCAAAATTCCCACCTTTCACTTAATGCAGTCCCTCAATGCTATCTGCAGTGCTGGGGGCACAGCTCACACACCTGCACTGTCACCATATCCGTATTGGGTCGGGTGAGCAGGACCCACTACTGGAAACCAGGAAACCCATCTTGATGTTACAAGGTTTCTTATATAGGTTTGACAGCTGGAGATGATCATTGGTGAAGCATTGCAGGCAGGGTTTTGGGGAATCAATGTGGAACTTGTTCTGGAGGATGTGAGAAGTTCTGGCATCTGGGAGGGGATTCTTGTTGAGGCATTAGTCACTTGAGGAGAGTTGATTGCAATCTAGAGTAGTATATTAGGGATTTCCTTTTCTGTCTTTATACTCTTAATTGTGTGGGCTGACTCTCTCATTTCCTTATTCAGAGAACTGTCAGGTCAAGTTGTCCGTGCCAGGGGCCTTTGAGAATCGGTCATCCACTTTCTGTAGTGCTGACTCAGAAGAGAGAAGGAAGATCCCGTTTCTCTTCCATGTAGACAGAGAAATCAGCCCAGAGCTTCACTTGGAGCTGCTGCAAACAACAACTGTCCTAGAGGTGAGAAACAGCATTTGCCGGAGGCTTAATCCATTAGCCAGGCAAATCCATTGTGAAGCCAGGTCCTCGACTCCTGAAAATGACACTTAGGTCCTGACTTATATTCCATTCATAATAATTCCATGTACTACCCCGGTTGGACAAGTAGTGTTAGAGGCAAAGTTGACATAGGTCTTAAACCTGTTGATGAAAATAAGTCCATTATGTTAAAATAGGAACTATTTATATTAACTATTAGATGTGAGAATACACAACGAATAATTATAGGGTGGGGCTGGTAGGGCCGACTATTGTTATAATGGCCCAGCACTTCCCATTTATAAGATGCTGTTTATTTGCTTATAACTTTACCAAACTTTAACCATTTGGGCTGAAATTTTACTGCCAGATATCTGCCTCAAGCTGAATTATTTTGGAAAATTTCAGCCAAAATGATTGAGCTGTTTCTGAGAATGTGTCTAGGGGAAAAATACATTGTTTTGCCCATGTTAAAAAAGACAACAACCAGGGTGACCTTTTCTTTGAGAAGCTCTAGCACCCCCGTGCCTTGGAGCAGGGACTTGAAATTTGGCAGGAGCATGGTATTTGTGTCAGGCATATTTCTTTCACCATCCCTATGAAAATCTGCCCAAATTTGGCCAATTTAGTAGCCCTTAAAAATTGCAGTTTGTATGTGGTCAGTAGAGAAATGCTAAACTTTGTAGCTGAATTACCTGAGGATTCTATCCACATTGGGCATGCCCCACCTTGGAGCTAAGATGAACTTCTCTGCAACTGTGGTCTGTGCTGGGGCCAGGCACTGGAAGAGGGAGCAAAGGAGCCAGTCTCTCCTGTGCTCTCAATGGCCCTCCTGCTGATGCCTAGCGAGTGTGGAGGAGGAAGCTACCTTACTCAAATGTAGAGGGGACAAGAGCTAAACTTTGGGGTGAGGGGTAGGCAGGATAGTGGACTGGAACAAGGAGCCTAGGGGATGAACTGGGACTGGAGGCTGGCAGGGAGGGAAACTGTGAGTGGGATGGAGTGGGACTGGCTGGGCAAGTAGACTGGGAGCTAGGGAGGGAAATGGATGGGACTGAGAGCCAGTGGTTGGGCTGGGGAAACTGAGATTGGATGAGGAGTTGGGGGGAGATTTGGACTAGAACAGATCTGAAAAGGAGCCAGAATAGGGGAGAACTGGGACTGTCTGGGCAAAGAGATTGGTGCATGGAGCCAGGGTGGGTGGGTGCTGAGATTGGACAAGGAGCCTGGGGAGGAAGACTGAGACTGGAGGCTTGGGAGTGTCAAGCACCAGATTGGAAGAGGAGGGGGAAACTAGGACTGCTTGGGCCAGGAGACTGGAGACAAGGGGCAGGGGTAGGATGGTGGGGAACTGGGAATGGATGGGCAAGAGGACTCGGACTCGGAGTGAGGGAGGTGACTGGGATGGAATGTCTGGAAGGGTTGAGACTAGGTCTTCCTGGGCAAGGAGACTGGTACTGGAGTGAGAAACCTGGGGTATGGAGACTGGGACTAGCTAGGTGAGAAGAATAGACTCGGGTGAGGAGCCAGGGGTGGGGAAGAAACAGGACTGGTTCAGGGACAGGTTGGAGGAGACAGGGCGGAAGGGGTCAGCCTTGGTGGGAAATGGTTAGAAGTGTCTGTGCCCACTAGAGCAAACTCCCCTCCAGAGCCTGGAATGCAACCCAAGATTCCCGAGTCTCACCATTCCTCTGCTGTCAGCAAATATCTGTGAAACCCACCGGCAAAGTGTCCCCTCTAGTTCTGGGCTGTAGAAATGGTGACAACCTACTACTGCTATCAATTACTCCATTACCTCAAGTGGCAGAGGTCTGTGCAATGGATCTAAAGGTTCCAACCTGCTGATGAGCTACATAGGTTTATTAAAGGTTAAAAAGGGCATAGTCAATTTCCTATTAAAGTCAAAGGAAAGAGGACATTGATTTCAGTGGAAATAGGATTGGGCCTTCATATACTACCATGTGTCCGGGTTCAAAGGACAAGTTTATGTAGTTGCTGGTCTTTGGGAATGTTTCTGTATAATGGTCCACTGGTGTGAATTGGGTAGGTCAGAATTGTTTATGTAACTTTAGCTTGTAATTTTTAACGTTTCAAAGTTAGTGAGATTTTTAAGGAGATCTTATCGTTACATCTTTTCCTGAGTTGCATGGCTCAACCTGAACTGAGACATAATAAAGTTTTTGTTATTGGGTAATAAAACCACCAGCCATTTTTACTCATTTGAACAGTGAACATATGGTTTTGTATTAGTCAGTAGCACACAGCTGAGTGATATGTTTTTATAACAAGTGTACAGCACCTTGAGTGATGGAAGGATGCTTCTATAAATGTATACAAATAGTTACGTTTCTCTGTATGTAAACCAAGCATTTTAATTCCTAGGAGGGATGGAGTGAGGATCTGAAAATGCACACTGCACGCTTAGGGACGGGAGCAATCCCCCTTGCAACACTTCCTCTTGGACAGGAAGTTGAAATTAGCGTTCCACTAGGAAAGGTAATAGTCTCTCTTTCTATGCACAGGTTTTTTAGGGGCATGGAAATGGTGGACTAAGTTAAGCTTTGTGCATTTAAGTTCTATGTTGTCTTTCTGTTCTGTTAGTGTTGGTTTTTTAAAGCCAGAAGAATTTGGGGGTATAAACTGTTTTTTACAATGTGTTTATACAACCACCCTAGTATAGTGATGCCTGGATCTGACTGGAGCTGCTATGTGCTACAGTAAGAGGGAAGAGAAAGGGATGCATGAGTCAGAGATAGGGAATGGAGGAAGGGGAATGTTGACGGAGGAGAGGTTTTTGGTTGAGAATAAAGGGACATAAGAAGAAAGTTGGTTGTTAGAGCAAATAAGAAATTTAAAGGGGATAATCAGAGGGGGACAATATTATAATGGAAGTGAAGGGTAGGAGTGAATGAGGGGACTGATAGGGATAAGCCTACCACTATCTCTCCCTTTGTGCCTTTCATTTTCCCTTTACTAATTACTCCTGTCCTCTCACACTTACCTGACCTTCGGTTTGGAATGCGGTTTGGCTCAGAAGTCCTATCCACTTTGGCCTGCCTGACAGGTTGCTAGAGAGCAGAAGTGCTCTGGTAAATGTTCTGGATTCAACTGTGGAAGCCCATAGTATCTAACCCCTTATATGCTGTCTGTCTCTCCTAATGAGCAGTCACTCGCATATTATTGCTTCCTCACAGTAAAGTTGGAGCGGTCATCTCTGAAATGTGGGAAATAGGAGGAAGGAGTGAAATCTCATCTACAATTCATGGGTTAATTTAAAGCATCAAATAAAACAGAGCAAAACTATGTATAAATTCATTGAACCCTGTTTTTTTCCTATTCAGTTCACCATTTTCTCTGTCTGGTCTTGCTGGTCAAGGACCTCTTTATGGAGATGGGAAGAAATGAGATGTTCATGTTGACTTGAGATGAGCAATCACAAGAAGTATTTTGCATGCCCATGGACTCTGGAAGAGAGATCTGGTGTTGCACTTGCCTAGCCCTGTTCCTCTCTTAAGAGGAGGAGACAGTGGCTAGTGTTGGTTGAGCACAGATCTGGTAGCTGAGCAACTAAACCTCCCTCTGTCGATCTGGCTGTGGCTTGTCTCGTGTTTACATTCTCTTACTCACTCCCTCCTCCGGGCCCTTGGCTCTCTGCAAGAGCAATGTGCTGCATCTGCGTAGGCAATCAAGTCAAGCATATTAGTCTAAATGTCTTAACCATTCAATAGCTGAGGGAAGGGCATTGTACAAGTCCATGCAGGAACCAGGCAGCCCTTGCTGATGGGTGTACCCCGCAGCTTTGTTGCCTATATCTTCTCACTGGCTACAGTGGCAAAGTGGGGAGTCACAAAGGCCCCATTTAGAGTCATTAGCAGCATATTTTAACACTCCACATCTGAAGAGATTGAGCTTTACCCAAAGATGGTGTGCAAGGTCAAACACATGGGTTTATTGGATCTGTCACAAGATATATACTGACTATATTTTTGTGCTTATAATCTCTATGGTTACATTGATGGTTTTTCTCATCACACAGTGTTGTCATCTTCAGTGAACTGTTAGGAGGAGCCTCCAGCATCTTCTGTCACATGAGCTGTGATGTCCGAAAACCTCTGTTATATAAACTTTCATGTTCAAAACCTTTTGCCATGTTGACTCATGTGCTGAAGATGGGATTATGTGAATGAACTAAATTAGCTCTTTTTGTTAAAATTTGTCAAAATCCATGTATTTATTGCCTTAACCAGCATTCCAGTTACCAACTCCGCTCCTGCCCTGCCCCCATTCTAACCCCTTCCCCAAAGTCCCTGCCCCAACTCCACCTCCCCCTTCCCCATTGGACTCCTTTCTTAAATCCCCGCCCTGGCCCCACCTCTTCCCGGCCTCCTCCCCTGAGTGTGCCTTGTTCCTGCTTCTCCTCCCTCCCTCCCTCCTGGAGCTTGTTACGCCACGAAACAGCTGTTTCACGGCAGCAAGTGCTGCGAGGAGAAGCGGGGACGCAGCATGCTCAGGGGAGGAGGTGGAGGTGAGGTGAGTTGGGGCGGGGCGGGGAGCTTGGCTGCCAGTGGGTGCAGAGCACCCACTAATTTTTCTCCGTGGGTGTTCCAGCCCCGGAGCATCCACAGAGTTGGTGCCTATGCTGACTATACAAACCCCAAAGGGCCAGCCACATTGCCAGGTCAATATTAGGTTGTATCTTACCCAAAATACTGCACTGCCTGCCAGCCAATCCTTTAGTGTCTAAAACTAAAGGTTTATTTTAAAGAAAAAGGAAAGTACAAGAAGAGACTTGTTAAAAGATAAAGCACTTAGATACACCCAGAGACTTTAAAGTCCAGATATCAAGTTCTTAGCAGTATTGGTGAGTTTTCTGGCTTGAAAATCTCGCTGGAACACATCCACAGCTTGGATGGGTCATTCAGTCCTTTGTTCAGAGCTTCAGTTTGTGGAAAAGTTACTCCAGAGGTAAGAAGCAGGACTGAAGACAAAAAGCAGACTATGCCGCTGCCCTTTATATTCCTTTTGCCATGTGGCTTGTACTTTGTGTCTTCACAGCCCATGGGCACGGAAAAGCCTTAAAGCCTCTGTCCATAGGTATGCCCCTAGAAGTCCTGCTGACTCACAGGGTGTATTCCCTGGCTCCTTTCAGTGGATTCATTGTACAACTGATGACCCTTGATGGGCCATCGAACAGCTAAGTAGTGCTGATGCCAATCTGTCTGGGGGTGTCACCCAAAAACAAAGCACAAGTTTGGAAATACAGATATACCCTACATATCTATAACACATAATAACAGGTGATACAAACATATAAACAAAATTATCATACTTGGCAAATGATAACATTTTGGCAGATACCTCACAGGACGTATCTGGTCAGATTCCTTGCAATTTTATAATATTGGTATCAACAATATCATAGTGTCCCACATATTCTATACATTATATACAAGGAACCGCTGTGTTCCTTTATGGTGACTTTATTGCTAGCTTTTCATGTTTTCTTAATCTACAATAAGGACCTAACCACATCAGCCACACTATCAGGGGCTTATTTCACCTGCACATCTACCAATGTGATATATGCCATCATGTGCCAGCAATGCCCCTCTGCAATGTACATTGGCCAAACCGGACAGTCTCTATGCAAAAGAATAGATGGAAACAAATCAGACATCAAGAATTGTAACATTCAAAAACCAGTAGGAGAGCACTTCAATCTCCCTGGGCACTCAATAACAGACTTAAAAGTGGAAATTCTTCAGCAAAAAAACTTCAAAACCAGACTTCAACGAGAAACTGCAGAACTGAAATTAATTCGCAAACTGGACACCATCAAATTAGGCCTGAATAAAGACTGGGAGTGGATTGGTCACTACAAAAAATAATTTTCCCTCTGCTGATACTCTTACCTTCTTGTCAACTGTTGGACATGGGCGACGTCCACCTTGATTGCATTGGCCTCGTTAGCACTAGAAAAGTAATTTTCCCTCTCTTGATATTCACTTTCTTGTCAACTGTTGAGAATAGGCCACTTCCACCTTAATTGAATTGGCCTCATTAACACTGACCCCCCCACTTGGTAAGGCAACACCCATCTTTTCATGTGCTGTAATATTTATACTACGTACTGTATTTTTCACTCCATGCATCTGATGAAGTGGGTTTTAGCCCACGAAAGCTTATGCCCAAATAAATTTGTTAGTCTCTAAGGTGCCACAAGGACTCCTCATTGTTTTTGCTGATACAGACTAACACAGCTACCACTCTGAAATAAAGGTCACTCTGACTAAAGCATACATTTGTTCTTTGTGTATGGTGAAAACATAACATGGCCTGTCTTCGAGTTGGCTTTACTTCTGGATAGATTTTGTATAATTTTTTTATGATAAGCTGTGGGAATTCTTTATGCTTCACAGGTGAGACTGTCTGTAAAACTTTCCTTTTTGGTTCAGGATTGTTCCTTCTTTTCCAGGGGCAAGGTGTGGATCTGACTGTGAAGGTTGAAGAGAGGTGCGTCAGATACCCAGAAATTCCTAAAAGAACATATGATAAGCAAATACTGTTCTCATTTATAAACTATCTTGATAACTGTTTTACCTGTCTCAGTCACACTTACAGTTCATTTTACCTGACTGTCTCAAGTGAAAAAAGGTTCCTAGTGTTGAGGGGTTTTTTCTTGTGTTGTATCAGTTCACTGTAACTTTACTGTAGAATCAGTTTTCCTTGTATTTGAAACGTATTTTATCTGTGGGCTCAGAAAAAGAACTGAAGTTATAACCAACTTGGGGCTGAGTGCTGAAGAGTTGCTTACGGAAGTCAAATCTGAAAAAGTTGCTTCAGATGATAATATGCGGATTTGTCCACAAACTAACGCATGTATGGGCTCATGGGCAGGAGAGCTGGCACTCAGCTCCAAACAGTACAATGCGTGTGTCGTCGTTGGTAGGTTATATTTTTTCAATGTAGAGCTGATTCCTGTTTTAGGCATGGTCTGAAGATAGTATAAACCACACATCATGTCATTAAGACACATTTAATATACCTGTTGAACGTTTGACTTTCCTCTAACCAGAGTTTACATCTGCCTTTTTCAGAGAGGTTGTTACAATTCTTTTAGACCTATTAATACCTCTATTGAGATCCATGAGCATTCAGCAAATATGAAAGGAGTCAGCCCTGTTTCAAAGAGCTTATGGTGTAAAAAGGCAAAATGCAAAGCAGGGCTGTGGAAGGGATACAGCTTAAAAGTGAAGTGACTGCATAATCTTGTAAGTGGAAGAACATCAGAACTAACTTTAGTTGTTTTGCTGATGCCTTGCTTCTATCTGTTCCCTGATTTGTAATACATTTATCTAAAGAGTGTATATTCTGCTTTTTTGGCTGTATAAAAGTTTTTATCCTCATGTATCATCTGAGAAATGGTATAGGTGATTGAACAGACTTGTCAGGTACAATTTTTTAAATATTGTATTTTGTTTTAATGTTTAATTATCTGATGGAAGAGAGCAAGGTTGGAAGTTTCATTTTTGTGAGGCTATCCTCATGATGTGAGGCCTTTCAGATGGTCTTGAAGGAAGGGTGAAGTTTGGTTTGGAATGCTGAAGTGAGAAAACTGTTCCAGAGATGGGACAAACTGCTTTTTTTTATGGCTCTTATCACTTGGACAGCTTGGTTCTTTAAAAACAGATACTAGTAAAACATAAACAAGAATGCAACACAGGTATGAATGAAAACCAAGGAAAAATAAATGCATTTAATTTTTTCTCAGCTGGTCTTAACTGGTGAGGCAGGGTACAAAATCAGAGAGGTGGTCTCAAGTAATAAGGGCTTTCTGAAAGTTCATCTCTCTCTTTTGCCATTTTTGTTCTCCCTCACTCTCCTCTTGCTTGTGGGAGTAGCTCTCAGGATCTTGATGTGCGCATCAGTTTTGACCTCTGTAAAGGAGAGAGAGAATTTTTGGACATGAGGAAGAAAATAGTTTCTGATGCCCTAAAGAAGACACTTGGTTTGCCAGAGGAGCCCAAGAAAGATGAGGTATGAAATTCCCTTTTTAGAGAACTCTGTCCTTTGTGACTAGTTTTAGGGGGAGATAACTGTGCTGTCAGTGAACCTCAGCTTAATGGAAAATAGATTGTAAGCACACAGATTTTGAAAAAGCAGTTCAGAATGCAAGACACAGTCACTGCTTGGATTTACAGTAACAGAACAGGGACAAACAACCCAGAAAAAAACAGGAGAAAGCTATCTGAGCTGCTAATAGTCCCTGTTTTCTGTCCAAAATGGCTGCTCATACTCCCAGATCAAATTACAGAGGCTAAATCAGCAGAAGATTTGGACATAGTGGGCTCAGATTTTTAATGTCAACAGAGCCCTTTCATAGGAATACTTATCTGTCTGTCTACCTCCCATATTTTATTTTTGTTTATAATGAGAAAATCCATGAAATGAAACCTAAAACCAAATGACCGTGCGTGTGTGTAATTTAATACATATGCATGCAATGTAGTATATTCAATTGCATATGTTTTTCATAGCCTTTCATTCTTCTATTCTGGCAGATCCCTGTAGTGGCAGTAGTGGGATCAGGAGGTGGGATGAGAGCCATGACTGCTTTCTATGGCAATCTATCAGGACTCCAGCAGCTTGATCTCTTGGATATCCTGATGTATATGTCTGGAGTCTCAGGATCTACCTGGTATGTAACTGGAACTTTTTCCCCATAGTCCTTCGACCTGAGAACTCAAGTCAGCATAGTCTGGGGAATGATACTCTATTGACACAGTTTACTTTTATCAACATGGATGATTCAGTGATAAGCTCATATATTTCCATAGTCTCTGTTGTTCACCTGATAACTTATTTAATTATCCTTCAAATTTCTGAAGTTTGTCTATAGATGCCCATTCAAGTTCTGGGTGCCTCTCCCATAAATTAAAAATTACAGAATAAATATAACCAGAGGACTGCCCATAAATAAACCCACCTTGGTCCACCCCCTCTCAACCACCTTAACTAAGGGAGGAAAAAGGTGAGCTTTGCAGCATGCCCAGAAGGTTAAGAAATCTGGGCTCTGGTAGATCATGTGGGAACAAATGAATTCCAGAATCAAGGGCCCCACACAGGGGATGCCCTATCAGAAGCTCCTTGTTGTTCATATTGAGGGAGCTCCAGCTTAAGTACCCCTTATGATCTCCATTGTGACAGTAGATCACAGGGAGAGATGGGATCTGAGTAGCCTCCCTCCTTCCCCCAAATCAGTGACAAAAAGGAGAAGCAGGAAAGTAAGTTATAATATCTTTGCCCCGCCTTTTTTTAAAGTGAGCATTTTTCTTCAATCCATACAATATTTTCATTAACATAATTCTTATCAAAAGGTTTCAAACTACTTGCAGTTTCATTGAGCCAGATCCATCTCTCTGGGGCCCTAATCCCTTTGCCACTGAAAGTCGTCTTTCTAAGAAACGAGGTTTTAGTGATATCAGGTTTGTAGCAGAAAAATCAAGGGACAAGCCCATGTAGCATTAAAATATATCGGTTTGTAGAAAGGTATGTAAAGTATGGCTAGGTATTAATTAAAAATAATGTGAATTAAGTTAGAGGGAAGGTGCTGTAAAGGGGGTGTGTTTCTGCCTAAAGTAGTCTGAGATACTGAGGTAAAGAAAAGAGGGCACACAGGAAACCCAAGACATTAGATGACCATGGTAATCGATGCTTTAGGAAAGTTTCTTCATACTAATAATTAATTAGGTTGTTACTGAAAGTCTGAGGGTGTGCACAGAGATATGATATTAAGACTTTAAGAGAATGCAGTTTTGAGGCCCAAGCTGTGACCTATCATAAAATTGTTTAATAGGAAAGATTCCAAGGTGTGCTATAGACTATACATTTAATATGTTCTTAAATAAAAACAGAGATGTTACTTTCAGTTCTGTTCAAATCACAATGTGGGGAGGGCAGTCATCTTTCTCCAGACATTTGGCATATTGTATAATAATTTGTTGTTTACTGAAAACCTTGGTGGACATTTTACTAGGTGTTTGTCTAAACTCTACAAAGACCCTCACTGGTCCCACAAAGACCTCAAGGATGTAATTAGCGTTGTTCGGAAACTCGTGACCAGCAGCAAAGTGGGGGCGTTTTCTGCTGAACGACTGGTGTATTATTTCCAGCAGCTGATCTTGTTGGAGAAAGAAGGACGGAAGGTCACACTCACGGATTTGTGGGGCCTTATCATAGAATATTTCTTACAACAGAAGGTAATGAGAGTCCTGGATGTGAATGGTTTGTCTTCAGAATAGGAGTTTAACAAACCTGTTTGAAGCCTCCGGCAACTTATCTCTTCAGACTTGTGGGACACTTTTTAAACTTCTCCTAGACATAAACAGAATTTTACAGGAGAAATGAAAACTTTAAATAATATCCAACACTGATTAAAGCCCCAAGTGATTATCCTATGTTAATCATAAACCTATTCCATGCTAATATTATAGTAATTATCCTATGATGATCATAAATACATAGCATTTTGTATTTTCAAAATGCTCTACAACCATTAGCTGATTCATCTTCATAACACCTCTGAGATAGATAAGCATTGCCTCTTTTTGTGGATGGCGTAGCTCTGACACAGATTGGTTATATTACTTGTCTAAGGCCACATGATGAATAAGGGACAGATAGGATTAGAACTCCAGAATCCCTGGCCCACAGTATTTTTCCTCAGTAGGTATGTGTGTCTACTACTTTGTATTTGCTTTTATGTTTTTCATTCTCTCTCTCCTGATGCCTAAAGGAGCCATTTATGAGGACTAAACACTGTGAGATCTAGTTTTTTCTCATATTATTTCAATTTCTGGATTGTGGAAATATTGAAAGATGAGATCATGTCATGAGTTCGACAAATTACTCCATGAGGTTTTAAAAAAGCCCATGAAAAACTAAAAAGAATTTGCTTGAGAATTTCCTCTGAGTTCACTATTCATGCTGTGTGATTGGTCACATCTGTCACATGGCATTGCGAGGGCAAGAGGAACCTTCTATTTAAAGGCAAAACTGAACACCAAAGTGATATGACTTTTCCTTGCCATATCCAGCAGGATCCATCGAAGCTGTCTGACCAGCAGTCAGCAGTTAGGTGGGGACAGAACCCCTTCCCCATCTATGCAGCTGTCAATGTGAAGCCCAATGTCGGTAGCCATGAATTTACAGGTATAAAGTAAAGTGGGTTTTTCCCCCCTCTAAAATCTGTAAATAGCATTTTCCCCCCAGTTTTAATTATTTATGTCCTTGTTCCCAGTCTCAAATCTTGTCGCAGCATAGTAATGATTGTGGGTAGCAACATAAATTCTCCTTCATATCCTTGCTACTGTGAATTTACTGGGTGAAATCCTGTTCCCATTAAACTCTCAATGGGAGATTTGCCATTGACTCCACTGGGGCTAGGGTTTCACCCATTATGTATACCTAACTTTTCATGCCTTTTCAATATTTGTAATGATGTGTTCAATCGCACATCTTCTCTTGAATTGTACTTGGCAATCCTAATTATAATGCTAAGATATTGGTTTGTTTTTGGATGTATCTCTCCGTGGGCATGTGCACATCTTTATTTGATGTTTGTTTGGTTTTTGTCTCCAACACACTTTTGAATGATGATATGATGGATTGACATTTTGTTTGGCTGATTTGAAAATCCCATTACTTAATTATTTCTGTTAGTAACAGGATAATACTTCTTTAAATTCATTCTTCATCCCTTTTGCCGCCATTAAAAAATATCAACTTGTGATGCTGGTGAAAAGTCTTAATAGTGAATTCCCATGAATCTGTTAAATAAATCTCCTGTCAATCATATTGCTGTCATGCCATAAGTAAGATGTATGTGGGAGAATCTCCCCTCAGGGCATTAAAGCATTGTTATCTGGGAGGGTTAACCTTTACCAGCATAGGCATCATTGGTATGGATTAAGAAACTGAATTATTCTCTCTTAGCCATTCTCATGGGAATGAGGAGGGGATGAATATGTTTATCCAAGTGTATTCGTGAGATAATTATCTCGGTTAACCCTTTCACAGAGTGGTGTGAGTTCACACCCTATGAGTTTGGTAGCCACAAGTATGGAGCCTTTATCCGCATAGAAGACTTCGGCAGTGAATTCTTCAATGGGCTGCTGCTTGGGAAGTGTCTGGAGCCCAGAATTTGTTTTCTGCAGGGTAAGATCTGATGCTGCTAGAAACACTCCTATTGTGCTTTATAGCAACTGTAATTTGATGCACATTGATGAGAGGGTTAAGAATAATCAGATATTTAATTGTTAGTGACTTATATCAACAGCTGAACAGTTGCATAAGATGTTGCCTCTGGAGACTGTTAGGCATTTAACCACACTCTGTGTTCTTAACTGAACAAGACTTTTATTAAAGATAATCTGTCCTATCCCAATTTTGTCCTGCATATGATGCATATCTGATATGGTGAAATTGAAATTGGTCATGCTGTTCAGTGCCTGAGACGTCTAGGGAACCTAAATTAATACTTTCCTTGTTCCTTTTCAGGAATATGGGCCAGTGCCTTTGCTGCCAATCTAGATGAAATCTGGGAAGAAGTGATTTCTTCAAAAGTTGGCTTTCTAGAATCTCTGAAAGATGCCATCAAAGCTATAGGTAAACAATAGACAGAGATTGGGCTTTCCTTAGTCGTATGAAAGGGCCTTGAAAATAACTCCTCCATTCAAGGAAGTAACCTCTTCTCACAACATAAAAGAAGATAATTTAGGAGGGCCTTAACAGCACTGTCTACTGGTAGCCCATTTAGTTTAGATTATAGGAACATTATGTGTGGGATTGACAGTGGAGATGATAAAGGATAATACAGTTTCTAATACAAGAGATAATATAAGTTCTCCTTACCAGTATAATGAAGAAAAAGAGAAAATGGGCAGCACCACAACTTTCTGAAGCTTCATAACAGCATCAGATTCTGGACATATTTACACTACAACTATTATGGAGTCAGAGGATTTGGCAATATCACAATTGTCCCCTGCAGCACTTGCAATATGTCTGATGTTTGTAGTTTAGATAAGTACTTATCTATGTCCCCTTCGCCAGATGAAAACCATGCAGTGTTCAAAGTGGGGACATGGGTGGGCCCCACTTATACTAGAGATTTTAACTCTAGTATAAAGGTTGGAGCCAATTGTGTCTTGTTTTCTCAACATTCTATTGTAGGCAGGGTGAAAGTAACTTAAAGGACTTACTGATACGCTTGAGTCCTGAGCAGGGGGTGTGGCTTTGACCGAAAGGGGCAGGGCCTCAACCGGAAGAGGCATGGCCTTTAGAGCCCCAGGATTTAAAGGGCCCAGTGCTCCAGATGTGGTAGTGGTGGCTGGGAGCCCTGGGCCCTTTAAATCACTGCGGGAGCTACCACCTGCAGAGGCGACTGGGAGCCCGAGGGCTCGGGGGCCCTTTAAATCACTGCCCGAGCCCCACTGCCAGAGCTCTGGGGTAGCAGTGGCGGCTAAGGGCTCTGGTGGTGATTTAAAGGGCCAGGTGCTCCCAGCCACCACTACCCGCAGCGGAGCCCCAGGCCCTTTAAATTGCTGAAGGAGGAGTCCTGGTGGCTCCCGGCTGCTACTGCTACCCTGGCAGCGGGGTTTGGGCAGCGATTTAAAGGGCCTGCGGCTCTGCTGCGGTAGCCCCAGGCCCTTTAAATCATCTCCGGGGGAAGCTGGTCCAGTCCGGCGCACTAACTCTTACCAGTATGCTATACTGGACCGTAACGGCTTTAAATGGCCTTTAAATCGCTGAAGCCCCTGGGGTAGCAGCGGTGGCCAGGGTCTCCGGTTGTGATTTAAAGGGCCTGGGGCTCCCAGCTGCCACTATCGGCCGCCTCTGCTACCTGGGGGCTCTGGCAGCAGGGCTCTGGTGGCAATTTAAAGCCCCTGCTCCAGCTGCTGCCAGGAGCCCCAGACCCTTTAAATCACCGCCTGGGAAAGCTGGTCTGGTACAGCGCACTGGCTCTTGCCTGTATGCCGTACTGGACCATACCGACTTACTTTCACCTCTGATTGTCGGTGGAGGCTTAATAATACCAGTCATTTTTTAAAAATATTGCTTAAGGTGTTAGCTACATGAGCCCTGCTGAAGACAGTAGCAGTTGTGTTTAAAATCCCAGCTGTTGTAGGGGGAAATGTCAGTATAAAATGGCTGGCATCTTGAACTCAGGGTAAAATGGTCAGGGAATTGTGAAATTTGAGCTTGGATACAGAGATCTGAATTCTGATTTGTTTGTTTCTTTCTGCAGATGAGGCTCGAGGACGCCAGCCTCTGGACCCCTCACAATTAGAAAAGCGAATGGTCATGCCAGGTGGAGCCTTCTCACATTTATTTCAAGATGTATTTAAGTCCCGCTTCTCTGCTGGGGAAAACATTAACTTCATGCGTGGACTGTACCTTCACAGGGACTACGTCAATGCCAAGGAGTTTGTGGCCTGGAAAGGTGGGTAACAAGATTCTGTGTGAGAGAAACCAGGCTGTGTGTCAAAGGAATTGGGGACAGTTAGGAAGAGAAAGATGACGAGTCAGTGACAATGCAAGTATGTGTTATCCAAGTACATACTGCTGTAAAACTTATAAAATGGGCAAGATGCTGCTCTGAGCAAACCATTCAGTTGGCAGTATAGAAGGCTGCTCAAAATGCAGTTGTTGTCTAAAACAAGTTAAAAACATATTTTGTCTGCTGCCACTGGGGTTTGTGTAACCAGATCTCCATGAGTAAAATCACCAACACCACCAATGGAAACGCTGTTGGCCAAATGCAGTCTTCCTTTACAAACAGGCAACCACAATGACAGGGTTGTACTTGTGTATATGACAGCAGACTTGGGCTTATATACTTCAGAGCAAAACCATCCCAAATCCCTTTTGACTGTATTGGAAATTGCCATATAGGAAAGTTATCTCTCCCAGTAGGAAGGATGGGCTTGTGCTTACGGCACTGGATCAGGAATAAAGAGATCTGGCTTCTGTTTTGAGCTCTGCTACTGACGCTCTATGGGCAAGTCACTTAATCTCTCTTTCGTACCTTAAAGGGGTGTTGTGATAGAATAGTTAACGCACGTGAGATGTTTGGTTCCTGTGGTGGTGTTTGCTTATAAGCTTTTCTGTGGTGCTCAGATATAGGTCTTTTTTTATTTGTCTTGTTTTGCTGCGTGTCCAGGGTGGAGGCAACTTAGTTTGATTTGGTGGTGGGTGGGTGTTGGGGTGTGGGAGTACAGTTAATGTAATTCCAGGGTATTTAAACATTTCTCCTTAGGGTCTCACATGGTTTTCACCTTTTCTCTGAAATTAGACTGACGTGTTTTGTGTACTTCAGTGACCAGTATGATTTTGGGGTCTTTCAGGCACTCACCAGGATGCCTTTCCCAACCAGCTAACTCCAATGGAACACAATCTGTACTTGGTAGATGGGGTTTTTTCTATCAATTCTCCATTTCCTTTGGTGCTTCAGCCAGAGAGAGATGTAGATGTCATCTTTTCATTCAACTACTCTTGGGAAGCTCCATTTGAGGTGAGAGACAAAACGGAGCAGAATTAGGCAAAGACATGTGTCTACTGCCTAGGACATAATGGATGAAATCAGAATGGTCAAATGCCCTATTTAGACATATGTCAATGACTGAGAGAATTATTACTGGGTATAATGCATTATACAACCTTTTGTCAAGTTTTGGGGCTTGCTGCAGAAATTACTTGGTGAAATTTTGTGGCCTGTTTTGCAGGAGACCAGATTAGATTATCATATTTATCCCTCTGGCTTTAAAATCTATGAATCTGTAGATAATTTGTTTGAATCCAAGATCAATTCAGTAGATTTCCAACTGATGGCAGTTTGGTGATTTATCTGAAATAAATTGATGATCTCAGTACAGTTCCTGATGGACAAATATCAGTCTAAAAATAACCATTTCCATATGAGATGAACCATTTTTTTCTATACTTAAAATGCCATGTTAAATGAACATATGTACATTTAGAAATTTTACACGACCCTGCACATTCTGGGCTCTGAGGGCCCGGGCCTGTGACATAGATTTAAAAACACAAGGAAGAGAAGTTTCAAAGCAAATTTCTCATCCCTCAAACTGCCAGTGTGTGACACCAACAATCAAAATGTGTGACAAATGACCAAAATGTGGGACACAATAATATACAGATCTACCTACCTATCTACCTACCTACCTACCTATAAAGCATGTTTGAAGGATTTTTTCTCACTGTGTTACTTAAATAAACCAATTTGGAAAAAAAAAAAATGGAAAAAATTAATTCTATTGCTTGCCATAAAAAAATCCTTTGGCATATGGATCATAAGCAGAGTTTGAACTCTGGATTTTCACATTCCCAGCACAAGCCTTTACTTGAGTTACAGGAATAATTGCTCTTCTCTGTGTGGAGCAGCCAGTACAGGGGGATGCGACGTGACACACACTTTGCCAGTGGGTTGCCCAGCTGTTGGCTAGACAGCAATAGAATATTGGACACTGGAATCCTGGGTTCTGTCCCTGGCTTTGGGAGGGGGCTATTTTTTAGTGGTTAGAGATAGGAATAGCCAAATCAAACAGCTACATTGTTATCATTGATGATAACATTTCTATTACAATAGTACCTGGAGGCTGAGGTTGAAGTCCCACTGTGTTAAGCCCTATGTAGACATATACTCTTTTGAGCTCTTCTGTAAATCTGGCCATGAGGTCAGAATGGGAACTCTGGAGTGCTGTGCACTTGAAAAATCTCATCTTTATTTAGATGCCTAAATGGGAGCTGAGCACTTTTGAATATCTGGCACCACCTGATTTTTAGATCTTATCCAGTAAAGAAAATAACTTTACTTTTGTCTTCTGAGTTCAGGTGCTGCATCAGGCTCAGAAGTATTGTGAAGAAAGGGAAATCCCCTTTCCACACATTGTTGTGAGTGAGACAGATAAGCAGAAGCCCAAGGAGTGTTATATGTTCATGGATCCTCAGAATCCAAAAGTTCCCATAGTGCTTCACTTTCCATTGGTGAACAACACATTCCAGAAATACAAGGCACCAGGTAAGGAAGTATGTAGGAGAGGTTCAATTATACACGGTGCTGAGAATTTTTCGCCCCATAGTCGGGAGTTGCTTAGGGCTCAATCCTGTAAGGTGCTAAGAACCTAAGGCTTACTTACCTAAGGTTTACTTCCTGCATACCTAAGGCTTGCATACTGCATATGTACTGCAGCATAACTACATCACTCAGGGATGTGAAAAATCCACCCCTTGTGGGTGATATAGTTATACCGACCTTAACCCCCATGTGGACTGTGCTATGTGGGTGAAAGAGCTTCTCCCACTGACATAGCTTATAGAGGTGGGAGAGCTCTCTCCTGTTGGCTTAGAACATCTTCCCCAGACATGCTTCAGCAATGCAGCTGCAAATTTGTAGTGTAAACCTGCCCTACAAGAAGAATCATTGGGAGCAGTAACTATATATTGGACATTGGCCACCAAAATATCCATCTTCAATATCGCAAGAAAATATGATTCATATGCTACTTAAAGTGATTAAATATTTATATTATTAAATGCACAAATATGAAGGTTGTGCGTTCCCTACTCTAGCTGGTGGAACAGACCATCTGTTTAAACCTGTTTTAATGTATTCAAATATTCCAAAGTAGTTTTTGTTATATAGAGTGTATTTGTTCAGGTGTACTGTTAGTCCAGTTTTCAGTAGCCCTCTTTACTCCATTACCAGAGAGTCTCGGTTGCTTGGGGTTGGAGCTTCTGTCATAGCTTTGGCCTCATTTTTAAAATGTTGTAGTCTGTTTAAGCTGAAATTTTGTATTAGGATAATGACTGTGGGCCCTGAGGTGTTTGGTTTTATGAACAGTAACAACATTGGCATATGGAATTGTATTGTCCAAAGGTTTGAATGCAAAGCTGAAGAGTACTGGGGATAAGGGACTCTGGGTTCCCCTCTGTAGCTGAAAAAGTTATGAATTAAAATCATTCACACTGCCTGTGAGATAGGAACCAAGTATAGGGCTTGAAAATCACGCTTGGTTAAAGTGCTTCAAACACACCTATTTCACCTTGTCAGGAACCTTACCTGCACCCAGTGGCAGGACAAAAGAGCCATCTGCAGAGTCGATGGAACCGATGATCGATCGATTGCTCTATCGATCGATCGAACATCAACTTGTGGGTAGGTTTATGATAAACCATGATGGTAGCACCTCCTTCTGCTCCTGCACAAACATGGGAGTATCTTGTTAAGGGGATCTGTGAAGACTGTTATTGGCTGATTTTCTGTCTGCAGGAGTTGAGCGTGAGACGGAAGATGAGAAATCCTTTGGCAACTTTCCTGTTGAAGGAGAAAAATCTCCTTATCATTCTATGAACTTCACATATCAACCCAATGAATTTGATAGGCTGCTGGAATTAAGCTGCTACAATATTATGAACAACAAGGACGCTATTTTAAAAGCCCTTGATTTGGGCATGAAAAGAAGGGTACTCAAGAATGCCAAAAGGAAATAAGATGCAGCCTTGTATTTAGGATATTGACTGGTTGCAGGGCATTGAATACACGAAAGCTTCAGACAGGAACACCAAAGGACTAAGATATCTGCAAATGACCAACACAGCTGATAACTTAACTATGTTTCATAGCTTCTCCAAATACAGTATGTATCAGCTGGACTTCACTTCTGGGTGAAGTGTATGAATGGAGCTTTAATAATAGCATTAAAATATTTGTGTATGAGCATGTCTGTGTGTTCTTACTGAGCTCTTGTGTTCCTGTGCAATGTGTGAACCAATGGGATTAAGCCAGTGATGCTTTTCCATTGATAAATATGTAATGCTGGTAAACTAATCTCCAGAATCCCTATCCTTCAGGGGAAAGAGGGTTTTGCTCCATATTCAGTACCTGTCAGGATGGCATCAAGAAGTGCAGACAGTTGATAATAAGGGTGTGAGCTTTCTTCAGAGCTCTGCATTGTTTAGCTTTAGAGTTTTTTCCTTTGAAAACATGTTTAGTGGGTGGTAAAAAATGTACGTACTTCACCTGCTTTTCCTGTCTCCAGAAACCATAAATATAGACTAGTATTCTGAATTGGAGATGTGGCAGATTCAGAAAATATCTGAGCTTTGGGTAAATTCTGGATCCATACTCCACACTTCTGGCCCCTCTTTAATCTGAATTCATTTAATCTCATCTAATTATTTTGAGATCACTAAACCTAGTAATTTGTACAACTGATTATCCCCGGAGTGTTCTGAATATAAAGGCAAACAGAGAGAGTTGGTTAACAATAGCAGTCCAGCTGTGGTTAAGTTTGAAATAGCCATTCCATTCTAAGAGCAGATCTAGCTTGCCTCTTTCTCAAAAATGTTCCTTGTGGGATAAAATTTGGCTTATTTGTCTTCAGGCTGAAGGTGATTTTTGTTGTTGTGGAAATCTTAAGTAAATCTGAGCTGTTTTTGTATTGTCTCAATGCTGACAGACACAGATACCAGCTGCTTTTGCAGTTGGGTACTTGTAGCTTAAAACCAGTTTTTTGTTTTAAAATGTAAAAATTTGCATCTCTATTGCTTCTACTGAGAAATGTGGCTTAATAAAATAAAATATTTAATTAAAAGTAATTAAGTTCTAATTGATTAAAACTATATATTTGCATACAGTGTACTTTAATTTTCCTCAATGAAATAAATATGTAAGTGATGTGGCCATCTGAGATCCACGTGCACAAATTGCATGTATCAAAATAATACGTAGAATTTACTTTGAGGCTGGTCTTATAGACGATCCATGTGCACTAGTGAGTTGGGGCTTGGCTATACTTGCAGATGTAGAGCGCTGGGACTTAAACCAGCCTTCGGAGACCGCGGCAGGGTGGATAGCAGCAGTCTGCTCTAATATCACAGCAGGTGCCTCTCGGCATCAGCAATTATTGTCCTTGTTTCCTAAAAGAAGTGAGAGAACACAAATGTAACTTGGTTGTGATGTAGAGGTGAAAATAAGCTGGTACGGTATTGTATGGCGTACTGGCAAGAGCTGGTACTCTGTGCTGTACCAGACCGGCTTCCCCAGGCTGGCGATTTAAAGGGTCTGGGGCTCTTGGCAGCGGCCGGGGCTCCTGGCCCTTTTAAATCACCACTGGAGCCCTGTTGCTGGAACCCTGGGGTAGTGATGGCAGCCCAGGGCTCTGGCGGTGATTTAAAGGGCCAGTGGATGTAAAGCCCCGGGGGCTCCTGGGTGCTGCCGCTACCCTGGAGCTCGGGGCTCTGGTGGAGATTTAAAGGGCCTGGGGTAGCGGCGGGAACCCCTGGGGCTCTGTTAGCAATTTAAAGGGCCTGAGGCTGTAAAGGCTACGCCTCTTCTGGTTGAGGCCCTGCCCCCTGCGCAGGACTCCGGCGTACCAGTAAGTCCTTTAAGTTACTTTCACCCCCGTTGTGATGTAGCCTTAGAAGTAATACAGTGACAGGGGAATGTAGTTCAGTGATATAAAGCATATTAACCATCTGAAAACCAGGGATCCTTGTCTAGCACAAAATGACATTTGTGTCAGCCAACCAGAGTGCCCAGCATCAGTGTCACTCAAACCCTTTCTCTTGTGTGACTTGCATCCTAACTTACAATACATGTATTCACATAATTATATTGCAATTCCCTAGCTGAACTCAGGTGGCCCTGCCTTGAAAGGATGCTGTCAACTATAATTTTTTAAAGTATTTAAAAAAAAATCCAGTTTCTAATAGGGCACCTTTTAAATAGGATGTCTTGCTTTTGCTTAAAAAATTGAATACGTTACAAAGGGTTTCTTTCTGTTTCTTTGACATTTAAAAAGGTTTTTTTCAGCCAGGGAGAAATTGACTATGCAGGAGAAAGAGTGAAACTGACTGTATGTATGCACAGCTCCCACAACACATCTTTCAAGATCCATGGGTCCTACAGATGCTTATCACAACATTTAGTGTATCTCATCCAGTGCACTAAATGCCCCAATAACAAGAAACCAGACAAGCACTATGCTCTCGAGTGAACTCGCACAGGAAAATGATACAAGACAAAAACAGCATATCACCTGTAGGTGATCACTTTGTATAGCTGAGATATCAGTCCTCATCCTCAAAGGAAACCTGCACAGCACTTTCAAAAGATGAGCCTAAAACACTAAAAATCGTGGTTTTAATAAAGACACTGGATTTATGTCTCCTTACAACAGCATTGTAACCCTCTAACTCCACTTTTTGTCCTATGACTACTGAATGTGATAAAACTTTGCACTGAATGATTCCTTAGAATATGTGCTAACTACTTATGCTAAACTATCTGTTCAATCTTGTATTTAGCTGTACCTTTCCTAGACCTGAGGAAGAGCTCTGTGTCGCTTGAAAGCTTGTGTCTCCACCAGAAGTTGGTCCAATAAAAGATATTACCTCCCCCACCTTGTCTCTCTAAAATCCTGGGACTGACACTGCTATAATAGCAGTGCATGTACATAGCGTGCTGTCACACACACAGTACACTAAAAATCAGAGAAATATTTTCTTCACTAACTTCCTTTTTTTTTTTGCTACCTTTGGTTATTACTGGTAACTACTGTAGGTACATACTATTTTGAGGCAGAAATATGACTTTTCAAGTTGAGGGGGTTTCTAATTAAATTTCTTTTCCTTCCCATTCAAATACATAACTAAGATTAAAGAAGCAAATAACCAACCATACACTCTGTATATTGAATTAAACAAATATTCACATAGTATTTGCCTAGAATGAAGCAGGTCTCCCATCTGATTCTAGTGAGGTAGATGATAGTGGGTGTATCAATGTGTGGGAAGCAGTGTCACCTTATTGTATACAGAGTACTATACAGACAAAGCGTAGCATACCTTCTGGCTTCTTCAAACTGACACCTCTTTATAATTCATGATACTTTACTCTGGCTTAAGACATAAGAATGTGATAAACACAGACTAGATGTCATTCACTCCAATAATATGTACAGTATGTCTCTTCTCTTACGTTCTTGGCTACAATAGGACCTCCTTAATATTTGGCCTATAATTATATGTTAGCCCTGGTCTACACTACGAGTTTAGGCCGGATTTAGCAGCGTTAGATTGGTTTAGCCCTGCAACCGTCCACACTGTGAAGCCATTTTTTCCAACTTTAAGGGCTATTAAAACCAGTTTCTATACTCCTCCCCGACGAGTGGATGAGCACTGAAATCAACCTTGCTGGGTCCAATTTGGGGTAGTGTGGACGCAATTCAATGGTATTGTGCTCCGGGAGCTATCCCAGAGTGCTCCATTGTGACTGCTCTGGACAGCACTCAACTGAGGTGCACTGGCCAGGTAGACAGAAAAAGCCCCATGGACTTTTGAATTTAATTTTCTGTTTGGCCAGCGTGGTGAGCTGATCAGCACAGGTGACCATTCAGAGCTCATCAGCAGAGGTGACCATGCAGTCCCAGAATCTCAAAAGAGCTCCAGCATGGACCGAACGGTAGGTACTGGATCTGATCGCTGTTTGGGGAGACGAATCCATGCTATCAGAACTCCATTCGAAAAGACGAAATGCCAAAATATTTGAAAAAATCTCCAAGGGCATGAAGGACAGAGGCTACAACAGGGACCCGCAGCAGTGCCATGTGAAACTTAAGGAGCTCAGGCAAGCCTACCAGAGAGGCAAACGGCCGCTCCAGGTCAGAGCCCCAGACATGCTGCTTCTGTGATGACCTGCATGCCATTCTAGGGGGTGCCCCTACAACTACCCCAACCCTGTGCATGGACTCCATCAATGGACTCTCATGCAACAGGGATGCAGATTCTGGGGACGAGGAAGAGGAGGAGGAGGAGGTTGAAGCACAGCAAGCAAGCGGAGAAACCATTTTCCCTGACAGCCAGGAACTGTTGTTCACCCTGGATATAGTACCCTCCCAACCCACTGAAGGCAGGCTCCCGGACCTAGAAGGCGGAGAAGGGACCTCTGGTGAGTGTATCTTTGTAAATATAATACACGGTTTAAAAGCAAGCATGTTTAATGATTAATTTTCCCTCAAGACTTGGGATGCATTTGCGGCCAGTACAGCTACTGGAAAAGTCTGTTAACGTGTCTGAGGACAGAGTGGAAATCCTCCAGGGACATCTCAGTGAAGCTCTCCTGGATGTACTCCCAAAGCCTTTGCAAAAGGTTTCTGGAGAGGGCAGCCTTATTCCGTCCTCCATGGTAGGACACTTTACCATGGCAGGCCAGCAGCACGTAGTCTGGAATCATTGCATAACAAAGCATGGCAGCGTATGGTCCTGGTGTTTGCTGGCATTCAAGCAACATCTGTTCTTTATCTCTCTGTGTTTATCCTCAGGAGAGTGATATCATTCATGGTCACCTGGTAGAAATAGGGGAATGTTATTAAGGGGACATTCAGAGGTGGCCATTCCTGTTGGGCTGTTTGCCTGTGGCTGAACAGAAATCATCCCCGCTGTTAGCCACGCGGTTGGGGGAGGGGTGAAGTGATCATGCCAGAGAATTAATTGTGTGTGTGTGTGTGTGTGTGGTTAGTTGGGTTTGTGCTGCACGTTAACCCGAAAACCACAGCCCATCCTTTTAAATGGCCAACCCATTTTAAAGGACCAACCCAATGGGTGCTTGGTATGTGAAATGAGGGTCCTGCTGTTTGAAGCCATTCCCACATGTTAGGAAGGTTCTCTAAAATGTGTCTCTTTAAATACTACTCTCCCTTTTTTTCCCTACCACAGCTGCAAATTTTTTATCGCTCCATGTATCATCTCCATCCCAGAGGCTATCAAAGATTAGAAGCCAGAAAAATTGCACTCGCAATGAAATGTTCTCTGAGCTCATGCAGGCCTCCCATGCTGAAAGAGCCCAGCACAGTGTGTTGAGGGAGACAATGTCAGAGTCCAGGAAAGCACAGGACGAGCACGAGGACAGGAGGCAGGATGCAATGCTGAGGCTACTGGAGGATCAAACTGATATGCTCTGGCGTACGGTTGAGGTGTAGGAAAGGCAGCAGGAGTACAGTCCGCTGCTGCAGCCCCTGTGTAACCAACCGCCCTCCTCCCCAAATTCCATAGCCTCCTCATCCAGATGCCCAAGAACACAGTGGGGGGCCTCTGGGCACCCAACCACTCCACCCCAGAAGACTGCCCAAGCAACAGAAAGCTGGCATTCAATAAGTTTTGAAGTGCAGTGTGGCCTTGTCCTTCCATCCACCCCTCCTCCACCACCCCACCCGGTGTTTCCCTTCTCCCCCACCCCTCCTAGGTTACCTTGGCAGTTATTCCCACATTTGTGTGACGAATTAATAAAGAATGCATGAATTTGAAACAACAATGACTTTATTGCCTCTGCAAGTGGTGATCAAAGTGGGGAGGGGAGGTCACTTGGCTTACAGGGAAGTAGAGTGAAGCAAGGGGGGGAGGGTTTTAATCAAGGAGAAACAAACAGAACTGTGACACCGTAGCCTGGCCAGTCATGAAACTGGTTTTCAAAGCTGCTCTGATGCGCAACAACCCCTGCTGTGCTCTTCTAACCGCCCTGGTGTCTGGCTGCATGTAATCAGCAGCCAGGCAATTTGCCTCAACCTCCCACCCCGCCATAAACATCTCCCCCTTACTCTTACAGAGATTGTGGAGCACACAGCAAGCAGTAATAATGATGGGAATATTGGTTTCGCTGAGGTCTAACCGAATCAGTAAACTGCGCCAGCGCGCTTTTAAATGTCCAAATGCACATTCTACCACCATTCTGCACTTGCTCAGCCTATAGTTGAACAGCTCCTGACTACTGTACAGGGTGCCTGTGTATGGCTTCATGAGCCAGGGCATTAAGGGGTAGGCTGGGTTCCCAAGGATAACTATAGGCATTTCAACATCCCCAATGGTTATTTTCTGGTCTAAGTCCCTTGCTGCAGCCGTTCCCATGGACCAGAGTTCCTAAAAATGTGAGCGTCATGTACCTTTCCCTGCCATCCCACGTTGATGTTGGTGAAACGTCCCTTGTGATCCACCAGTGCTTGCAGCACCATTGAAAAATACCCCTTGTGGTTTATGTACTGGCTGCCTTGGTGGTCCGGTCCCAAGATAGGGATATGCATTCCGTCTATCGCCCCACCACAGTTAGGGAATCCCATTGCAGCAAAGCCATCCACTATGACCTGCATGTTTCCCAGGGTCACTACCCTTGATATCAGCAGCTCAGTGATAGCATTGCCTACTTGGATCACAGCAGCCCCCACAGTAGATTTGCCCACTCCAAATTGATTCCCTACTGACTGGTAGGTGTCTGGCGTTGCAAGCTTCCAGAGGGCTATCGCCACTCACTTCTCAAGTGTGAGGGCTGCTCTCATCTTGGTATTCTTGTGCTTCAGGGCAGGGGAAAGCAAGTCATAAAGTTCCATGAAAGTGCCCTTATGCATGCAAAAGTTTCATTGCCATTGCAACACTATGCAGTTCTACCAGTCTGTGTTTGTTTCCCGGCGCCCAGAATCGGTCATTCTATGGCATGAGCCTGCCCCCTTGCCACCAGGATGACCAAATTGCTGGGCCCTGTAGTTTGAGAGAAGTCTGTGTCCATGTCCTCATCACTCTCCTCACCGCGCTGCCTTCGCCTACTCACCTGCTTTTGCAGGTTCTGGTTCTGCATATTCTGCTGGATAATGTGCTTGGTGTTTAGAATGGTCATAACTGCCATGTTGATCCGATGTCAGCAGGAGAGCAGAGTGGCAGTGGAAGTGGCGGGTGGTTGACAATGCTGACCGCAATATGGCACCCGCATGGGAAAAAGCGCGAAACAATTGTCGGCCGTTGCTTTCATGGAGGGAGGAGCAAAGGGTAGGCTGGCAGAAGACAGTGCAGTACGACTGTTAGCTGTCATCATCTCCTGGGTGCTCGCCAGCAGACAGTGCACTACGACTGCCAGCTGTCATCGTCTCCTGGGTGCTCACAGTGCTGTTGGCTGGGAGAGCAGCCTGAGGCTGAATGGCCTCCTCAAGGATTGAACTCACAACCCTGGGTTTAGCAGGCCAATGCTCAAACCACTGAGCTATCCCTCTGCCGTTATTCCAGGTAGGACTGAATCTCCATTAGACAAAACTTAAAGAAGAGAATGACCTGAGTCACTCCCATTTATGTTCAGACGCCCCTGACAGATCTCACCAAGGTCTGCCAGGAGCACCCATGTCTTCCCAGGCGCCCTGACCGACCTCACCGAGGCCGGCCAAGAGCACCCAAGAGATGATGAGGATGGCTACCCGTCGTGGATGGTCTGCTGTCACAAGGCCATGAGCTGCTGCTGTGTAGCAACGCAGTCCCATGTCTGCCAGCACCCAGGACACCAACGGTGATGGTGAGCTGAGTGGGCTCCATGCTTGCTGTGGTATGGCGTCTGCCTGGGTAACCCAGGAAAAAAGGCGCAAAACGATTGTCTGCCATTGCATTCACGGAGGGAGGGAGGGGAGGGGGCCTGACGAAATGTACCCAGAACCACCCGTGACAATGTTTTTTGCCCCATCAGGCATTGGGATCTCAACCCAGAATTCCAATGGGCGGCGGAGACTGCGGGAACCGTGGGATAGCTACCCACAGTGCAATGGTCCAGAAGTCGACGCTAGCCTCAGTACTGTGGACGCACTCCACCAACTTAATGGTCTTAAGTGGGGACACACACAATCGACTGTATAAAATCGCTTTCTAAAAAATTGACTTCTATAAATTTGACCTAATTTCATAGTGTAGACATACCCTTAATGTGCTCAACCGAAAATTATCTAATCTGCAATTCATGTTCTCAGAGGGTGGTAACTATATTTTGTCTATAGGGGTTAAGTGAGGGGAGAGAAATACTTTTATAACCTAAATCCTTTTTGATGTTTATGAGTTAGGCACCGTCATTTAAGATAGCATGTCAGTTAATTAAATTAACAAATACATTATTTAGTATCTTCAAAACAATAATCCTAATTCTACAGAAGCAATACACTCTCCCAGATGCATGTTACTTGCGTTCACTCTCCTGTCTCTGTGTTCCTGGGGTGATACATCCTAGCTAGCAGGTTCTGCCTGTGAAGTAGGAGTACTTACTATGAAACTGTAAATACATTTCTCCCGAAAATAAGAATAACAGATCCCTACTCTTCAATGTGCATTCCCATGATGGAACTTAAAATTCTGAGCCCTTAAACTGCTTTGCTAGTGCACCTACCCCCTGGTGAGTAAGGATCAATTGTTATCCTTTGCCTCAACTATCAGCTGCTTCATTTCCAGAAAAGAATCAACAGAAAACAAATCATCTCTGCTTCTGTGGAGCAAGAGAGTTCCTTCCAGATATGTAGGCCCAGATTTTCAAAAGTGACCAGAGATTATGGGTGCCCAATTTGAGACACTTTAAAGGGCCCTGATTGATGTCAACAGGACAGACAGATTTACTGAAGTGCTTTTCTGGGTAGGGATTGTTAAGCGTGTGGCTCAAGTGTTTTCCTGAATCAGGACCAAAATGCTGAGCACGCATCCTCTGAAAATAGGGTTGCCAGGTGTCTGGTTTTTAACTGGAAAGTTTGGTTGAAAGGGGACCTCTACAGTGTCTGGTCAGAAGTATTGACTGGACACACAAAGTCTGGTTACTGCCTGCAGGAGCCCCAGAATGGGGGGACCCAAAGCAGCGCCCACTTCAGCATGTGTGACCGCAGCGGGGCACTTGCAGAGAGCTGGGGGAGCATGGCTGTGAGCCAGGAAGGTGCCAATCCACGCCGCTGGATTGTGTTTGGATTGCATCCTATTTTCCACCCTTGTCTCTGCTCCTCAGCTTTGCCCTCTGCCCCCATCCGCTGCAGAATCAGTGCGGGGAGGAAAGGGCATTTCTTCCAGTCTGCCCTGGTTCAGACAGACAGACTGACCACCCCTCCCGCCCTCCCCAGGATGGCTGACTGCAAACACCACCACCAGCCTGGTTCAACTCATGCCAGCCCCTTCTCAGTCAAGGCCGACTCCTACCTGCATCTTGTAGGCAGCCTCCACTTCAGCTCCCAGCCCAGCTCTGCAGGTGGCAGGTGAATCCTGGGGAAAAGGAGGAGCGAGCGAGTAGTGGGGCTGGGGGCTGGACTGTCTGATTTTAAGAAATTGGAAAGTTGGGAACCCTGTCTGAAAATTAGGTCCTTAGTTATTTCAAGTTAGGCACCTAGAATCACTATTTACTTCTGAAAACATAGGCTATAATTCTTTCCTCCACAGGTAAATATGGTAGGAAATTCAAGGCCATCTGGGACTTCAGCATGTGACATTTTGTACCCACTCAGAACTTTAGGGTGACAATGGTGACAGAATTCGTGTGCCTTCTGCTCTAGAAGTACAGCGCTAACTATACGAGGTAAGGGCGATGCTGTTCTCAGTAAAGGACCTGTAAGACACAACTGAGTAGTTTTGATTCTGGCCAGCGGTAGTATTCTAGATCTGTACCTGGGAGAGGGTAGCAGTCTAGGAATGATTCTGAGAAAAACCCTCCTAAACTTAGATTTGCTCAGAATTGGAACCAGAATCTTTTAAGTAGTTTCCCAGCCCCGACAAATCTTTCTGTAATTCTAGCCTGAATTTTGCATTTGTAATATAGTGTGAAACCAGGCAAATTTTGCATTGTTTTGGGTTTCACTGAGAGCATTTCAACAGGCTTAGTTACAAATACGTACTAGAAATAATAATTGAGAAGTGTCTGAAGTGTTGTTGTAGCCATGTTGGTCCCAGGATAGTAAAGAGACAAGGTGGGTGAGGGAATATCTTTTATTGGACCAAGCTTGTCTGTCTCACCAACAGAAGTTGGTCCACTAAAAGGCATTACCTCATCTACCTTGTCTCTCCAATAAGTGAGAAAAACAGTCATAGGCTGCAGCAAGCACAATGGATTATTATATGTATTAATTATTGGGCAAAGCAGTGTGAAGTAGTAGTCCATTATTATAGCTGTATTTTTAGAACATTTCAAGATGTGTGCAGAGCAAAAGAGGTAATCCTTTTTGTTGAATGAGTGCATTAACGAAATGAACAATAAAATATGTAACCGTAACTAGGAAAGCTTTTTTTTTTTTTAAAGTAGAGAGGGGATAGCAGGGCTCAATTGCAGATTTTGGGAGCCTTCAGTCTAGTTAATCTTTATTTTGTCTCTCTCCTCGTCCCCCTACACATTTCTTTCACACAGCAGCAGATCACTTGGTTCTACCTTAGTATTAGGTTTCTGGCAAATTGGGACTCCATCTCCTTAGTTGTGGGTTTCAAAAGCCAAATATGGGGCTCAGATACCCCTCAAACAATTCAGAAAACTAACTAAAAGGACCTCAAGAAGGATGGAGGAACTTAAACCTAGGGACTGGAATAATTTGGCTAAGCTCAACCTGGAGATTGGCTCTGTAACAGACATAATTTGGATTCATGCTATGATGCAAGAGTTCTTGATAAAAGAATATGCCAAATTTCATGAATACAAGTTAATATGACACTTGTGGATCTGATGCTGACTGAAAGCATCTTAACATTTGCTTCTCTTATTAATTCTGGGGAGCTAAAAATAATTGTAGTTGGATAGGTTTCAGAGTAGCAGCCGTGTTAGTCTGTATCCGTAAAAAGAAAAGGAGTACTTGTGGCACCTTAGAGACTAACCAATTTATTAGAGCATAAGCTTTCATGAGCTACAGCTCACCTCATCGGATGGATAGTTATTTTCACATAGATGGCTTGGAGACAGCTTGATCCTAACCTATCAGCATCAAATGAAAGAACAAGTTAAATGGATGTCTCAAAGGTGTGTGTTAGCACATTTTAGGCAAACATCAACAGACCTTTTAACTTATTAATTTTAGGAGAATGGCTTTGCTTGGCTTGGGTTTGAGGATATGGGTGGAAATATGAACTGATTATGATGATGATTGACTGGTTAAGGTCACTTTCTGACACCGCCTGTGCAAGGAATTATGGCTGGCCTGAAGCCATATGTCCCTCAGATGTGATCTCATAAGGTAGAACGACCAAGACTGGTTGGTGTATGGATGGGAGATTTCCAAGCAAAACACAGCTGCTGCAAGATGGTGGAGTTTGGTGATTCTAAAGTTAGCATGGCTGCTGTATACTCTGTACGTGTGGTATTGACACTATCCCAAAAGGCAAGCTAATGAAATGGTAGTGTTGCTCCATTCTCAAAAATCTAATGTATAGTATATCCTATGACTGAGATGCCCTCTACCCCTACAGGGTATAATTCTTGTGAGTGTTTGTAAGGTTCAGAGTGGATGATGATGATAGTACGTAGCATTTACAAAACGATTTCCAGTTGTAGTTCTCAAGATTTTTTTTAAAGGCGGGTAAGCATTATTATCCCCATTTTATAAATGAGATAGCCAGTCTCTCTTTTTCTACAAACGTAGATTTACTCTAAGAAAACATTTTGATTCTAGTCTTTGGGACTTTGTATTGTATACAACTTTCCTACAAATTACATCCCAAAGTTAACTAATGCAGTTAGTTTCTTCCTGGGCTGCTATTTTTTAACTCAGAGGCATAGGACACACACAATGTCATCTGAAAGCAGATGTTTCAAAGAGCTGTGAGTCAGAAAGAGAGGAAGGCATGCTGATATAGATGGCACGAGCTACTGAGCAGATATTTGCATCAAGTGACTTACAAGGTAAACTGTACAAGCATGAAACTTTGTTAGGATAAACTTTTCCAGGTCTGTCAACTCCTGCAAATCCTGGACTCCAGCACCTAAAACTTTAGGGCCAAAGTTTTCAAAAATAGGACCCTAAAGTCAGACTTCCAAATCTGTATTTAGGCACCAGCATGGGTTTTCGTGTGTGTGTGTGTGTGTACGCACATACTCAGCATGTATATATTCAGCAGTGCTGCACAAATGTTAACTAATGAAATAATTCCTCACTGCAATCTGTGTGAAGTAGGCAAGTAGCATTATCCCCATTTTACAGTGGTTAAGTGATGAGCCCAAGATGTCACCCTGTAGAGAGTCAGAGTCAAGGTGAGAACTTGAGGATTACTGTCCCCTCACATCTTGCACAGTTTGTTGGGCCACAACATTACCAGCAAGTTAAAGTATGGATTGGATGAATGGACTATAAGGAGGATAGAAAGCTGGCTAGGTTGTCAGGCTCAACAGGTAGTGATCAACGGCTTGATGTCTAGTTGGCAGCCATATCAAGTGGAGTGCCCCAGGGGTCAGTCCTGGGGCCAGTTTTGTTCATCATCTTTATTAATGATCTGGACGATGGGATAGATTGCACTATCAGCAAGTTCACGGATGACACTAAGCTGGGGGGAAGAGATAGATACGGTGGAGGGTAGTGATAGGGTCCAGAGTGACCTAGACAAATTGGAGGATCGGGCCAAAAGAAATCTGATGAGGTTGAACAAGGACAAGTGCAGAGTCCTGCACATAGGATGGAAGAATCCCATGCACTGCTACAGGCTGGGGGCCGACTGGCTAAGCAGCAGTTCTGCAGAAAAGGACCTGGGGATTACAGTGGATGAGAAGCTGGATATGAGTCAGCAGTGTGCCCTTGATGCCAAGAAGGCTAACTGCATACTTGGAGGCTATGAAGGGGCTTGGAAGAGGGATGGGGATGGATGTCTACCTGAAGTGGTGGTTTGAAATGGTGGGGAGACTGGAATGACTGGGGAGGAGGGAGGAGCATCTGCGTTTAGCGAATAGGCATTTTTGCTATGACCTGTGCTCACACTTGTAGCAGAGTAACCTGGTGCCTGATTTTCCAGCATATAAGCATCATAAAACTTATGAAGGCCAGTAGGAGTTGTTCATCTGTGGTGCCTGAAGAATCAGGCCGTTTGCCTATGATCAAGTCAGTCTGCTGTAAGAAAGATCCTTTCTTCTGCATCTCTTTCTAAGCTGGTTGCCTTCGATAGCTGATATTTTGTGAAATAATGCAAACTTCAATCTCTGTTATTGAGCAGAACAGGGAGTGGCATTAGGAAGGCCAGGGCTAACCTGATAGATCTGTATCCCTAAAATGGCAAGGCTCCCAAATTACACTTACCATCTTTCATGAGCACATAACTCATTATGGAATGATTTTTATGTTGACATTTAAAAAAGCTATTGAAATGGAAAACGTCTCTTTACACTAAAAAGCAAAATAAGAATGATGCATATGTTTGTATTACATTGAACTAGTTGTGAAAAGTGCTTTTCCCCCCCTCAGCTTGGACCAACCGGAAAATCTCATCATGAATGGTGTCCTAGTGGTGGTAATTACATTTCTGATTGATTTCTCAGCTACTCTCATTCTCTCTAAAATGTAGTTTAAAATTTTTACCCAGAGGGAAGGTGCGAATGGCAAAGATGGGAGCATGGAGTTAACCAAAGAGAAACTGTATTATTTTTGCATGGACTGAAATGCTCCCATGGAAGAATAGCGGCAGGTCCTACCCTGCTTCCAGGAATGTAGCGCAAGTAGAGTAGGGGCATTAGAGGACGAGAGCTGAGGAAACGTTGTTCTAAGTCTGCCATAAAAATGTTGGCATACTGTGGGGCTTAATTTGCAAACTGGATACAATTAACTTAGGCTTGAATAGAGACTGGGAATGGATGGGTTATTACACAAAGTAAAACTATTTCCCCGTGTTTAATTCCCCCCACACCCACTGTTCCTCAGATGTTCTTGTCAACTGCTGGAAATGGCCCACCTTGATTATCACTACAAAAGGTCCCCCCCCCACTCCGCTGGTAATAGCTCACCTTAAGTGATCACTCTGGTTACAGTGTGTATGGTAACACCCATTGTTTCATGTTCTCTATGTATATAAATCTCCCCACTGTATTTTCCACTGAATGCATCCGATGAAGTGAGCTGCAGCTCACGAAAGCTTATGCTCAAATAAATTTGTTAGTCTCTAAGGTGCCACAAGTACTCCGTTTCTTAGTGTGATTATATTGCAACAAAGGCAAATGTCACTCTTGGATGTATTAACAAGAATGTAATATGTAAGACCTAGGAAGTAATTGTTCCTCCCTACTTGGCATTGGTGAGGCCTCAGATGGAGTATTGTGTCCAATTTTGGCCACCTTGTCATTAGGAAGATGTGAACAAATTGGAGGGAGTGCAGAGGAGACCAACAAAAATGATAAGAGGTTTAGAAAACATTATCTATGAGGAAAGGTTGAAAGAATTGGGCATGTTTTTTTCTACAGAAGCGAAGGCTGAGGTGGGACATAAATCTTGAAGTATGTAAAAAGTTCTGATAAAGGTTGGTGATCAATTGTTCTCCAGGCCCACCACATAGGATAAGAAGTAATTGGCTTAGTTTGTAGCAAGGGAGATTCAGGTTGGATATTAGGAAAAGATATTAGGAAATTAGAAAATATATTCTAACTATAAGGATAGTTAAGCACTTGAACAGGTTTTCCTAGGGGGACTGTGGAATCCTGTCACTGGAAGTTTTTAAGAACAGATTAAACAAACACCTTTTAGGGTTAGTCTAGGTATACCTAATCCTGCATGAGCACTGGAGGATGGACTAAATGACCTCTTAGGTTTCTTTCAGCCTTACATTTGTATGACTCTATATGATTTTATGGTTCTATTTATCTGTTTTCTGACCAACTAACATTCAATCCCATGTGTAATTTAAACTGTCATTTACACTACCACTGAATTTGACTTACCAAGAAGTTGCTTCCCATGTAACTAGTGCACTTGGCCCTCATGCTTGCCTCTGGACCAGGAGTTCATGACAAGTCCAACACCAGACGTTAGGCTCACACCAAATGTGACATAACAGTGCAGTACTAAGAGTGGGTGGGTTATGTATTATTAGAAATGTGCTGTCCTTGGAAGGAGACATTTGTGTTTAATGGTAATTTTTCAGAAGAAGTGAGGAAATCTGGCATTCTTGTCCACATTTCCTTTGTCAATAATACAAATTCTAATATCTAAGTTTGTGTATAAACTATTATTAATCATGTAATAGCAACTCCTCTTACCTAATTATTTTGAAAAGTGCTTTGAAATATTTTGAAGAAGAAAGATGGCACATAAACTTCTTTGGTGCTGACGAGCATCTGTTTGTCCAGCAAGATACTTGTTGATCACTGTTGGATCTGTATGTATTTGGAATGTCTCTTTCATTTGAATAGATATGGAACTGAACTGATAGAAGAGCATAGAATCATAGAAATGTAGGGTTGGAAGGGACCTTGAGAGGTCAAGTCCAGCTCCTTGCACTGATGCAGGACCACAGGCATGATCTGTGAGCAACAAAGGAATTATGGGATTTGTTTGATTTATGGGAATAGCTTATCCATTTGCAGGTTAATTACAAGTGCTAAAAATTGATCCAGTCCTCACTGAATAGTACATTGGTCTCTGTCCACACATGTCCCTTTCTTTGTTTCAGCCAGGAAGACTTAGACATGCTCTTGGGGTCTGACCTGTGCGCAGAGGAGCAGGATTTCCTGCAGAAGCGGAAGAAGGTGGTTGCTGCTACCCTGAAGAAGGTTCTCCAGTTGGAAGAGGACCTGCTAGACCATGAAGTTTGTAAGATAGAATTCTGTGGCTGGAGCAGGGAGGAAGGGAATATATGTTTCAGAATATGGATACCCTGGATTTATACATTTGCCTCCAACCATTCACCTTCACTCCTGATGGCATGATACAGGCAAGTCCACTAGTCTCAATGGTGCTGTGACAGAAATACGTTGTTTGCTTAAAGCACTGCATGGAATAATATAGAGCTGGATGAGCATTGGACTTTAAGGGGACTTTTGCAGGACTGCTCCTTGCTCTGCTACCCAGTTTTTTAACTTTCCCTCCCTCCTCCATTACACCAAATGCCCTATATCGTAACTGATTATTCTTCTGGGGCTAAAGAGGCCCCCCTGGAAGTTGATTGCTCCTGCTGAGTAGGCCAAAAGAATTGTTATAGCGCAACATGAAAGACCTCTTTTTCCCAAAGGCATGACTGGGCATACTGCCCCTGCTGATCCACAACCAATGGGCTCAAATAATTGAATTCATTGCTCAAACTTCTTTCAGTTATTGCTCCTATCAGTGCTCCATGTCAGGATGTCCGTACATATGTGCATTCTTGATCGGATGTTTTGTCAGCAGTGTCTGCAGGTCCATGTCTGCACCCTAGACATCCTTGCACTTTGGTGTGAGGGTATATAGGGAGCACAAAGATGTCTAGGGCGCAGGCATGGACCTGCAGATACTGCTGACAAAATCTGTGATCAAGAGTGCCAGGGCACCACTTCGCTGCCTTGGAGAGATTCACATCCCCTTCAAGTGCAAGGTCTGCTTCAGATTCAAAAGCAGATCTAGAAAGCGGAGGGAGGACAGACTGAAATTACTGCTTGTGGAGAGTTTTTTGAGGCCTGGGGAATCCAAGTCCCCCCTTTCCAGATCATATGCTGCACCAACCCCTGACCACCCTGTTGTATTAATTTAGATGGAATATATGGGCCCAAAGAGTCAAAGCTGTTAACATGACTCTGAAACTGTCCAACATTAAACAGTGTTAAATAAGGTTTGGGGTTTGCTATAGAGCCCACAGCCTCCTTAGCACCAGGGCAAACACATCATTAAAAATCCTTTGACTCAGAGGCTTTAAGGCCAGAAAGGACCATACATAACCATCTAGTCTGATCTCCTGCACATTGCAGGCCACAGAATCTCACTCACCCACTCCTGTAACCTTTTATTAAAGATACAGAAATGAAGGAAAAGCAATTAAAGCATTGGAAAAGTAAAGCAAACAAGGCTTTTATTTTAACAACATCCCTTATTCCCTTTTCCTTTAGCTGGAGGGAGTTTTGGGAAGGAAAAAAACCCCTTGTTTGACCGTCTTTTTGATGGAATCAAAGATGGTAGTAACTGTCCCTTTGGGGAAAAGAGCAGTAAGATGAGATGGGCTGGAGGAGTTGTTGTCGAAGTTCAATCTGTTTCCTAACAAGACAAACATATAGAAGGGGAGAGTAAAGAATAGCAAAAATAGTCAACACCAGAGGCAGAAGCGGAATTTTCTATCACTTGCAACCTCTCCTCTGGAAAAACACATGCATGGTACAGGATCTTATCTGCCACGCTGAGATCTGGCAAACTTGTACCAGCATTGGGCTGTTTAACTTTTAACTGCTTCTTTCTGCTCACAGGATTATAGACACTTATTAGACAGAAGGAAAAGGGAGAAAGAAGGTAGGGTAGGAAAAGGGAGAAAGAAGGTAGGGTAGGAAAAGGACACATTTGAGGTGGGGGCAGGAGACAGTCCCACATCCCAGGTGGTGGTTGGGATTCGGCCAGAGCTGGTGGAGATGGCAATGTCATCTGGCGCTCTCTCTCTCTCTTACCTGGTCTTGTCATCATCTCAGGATTGGATGATGAACGCCCAGGGTCCCAGGAGATGATGAAGGTTGAATCCATGATGGTGAAGCTAGCTCCAGTTGTCAGTTTTTCTCCTGGAAATGTCTTTTTTTAAGGACAGCAAATGGCAGTGATGGATGGAATAGCCCATCCTCTCATTATTTTGTCCACCAGTTAGGCCTAGTTTCCAACACACCAATTTTGGTTCACTGATTTCTGGTTCCATGCTTTTCTTGTTTATCAACACAGCCCTTGAGTTATAGCAGTAGACCTTTTTGTTGGGACTAATTCAATATTTCTGTCTTGCTTTTACATCTTTTCCCATCAACATCTGTTGCTGTAGGTTATTGTGACATTTTATGAGTTTATGCTCACGTTTTGCAGTTGAGCTTTCAATGAAGGTACATTTGTAGGCCCAGTTATCACAACAACCTCTATGGACACTGCCTCTCCCTATCTTCCTAGGAGCTCCTCAGCTGGGACAGATGGAGCCTAGAGGTGGTCTGACAGGCTATTCTATGCAATTCAGCTCTATCCCTGCCTATCTCCCATCCCCGTCCCCATCCCTTTTCAGGGACCCTTCTTACAGAGGTCTCTTAAGACAGAAAGTACAATCCCTCCTGCTCTTAGGGATGATTGAATGCATTCCATCACTATTTGTGGAAAAAGGTTTTTACTCTAGATACTTCCTGGCTCTCAAGAAAAGAGGATGGTGGAGACTGATTCTGAATCTCAGGACTTTAAACAACTTCCTCCTCCGTCAATGGTTCAGGGTGGTAACCCTGGCAGTGATCGTTCCATATTTGGATCCGGGGGTCTGGTTCATTTCCCTGGACCTCTGGGACGCATACCTTCATTTAGCTATGCGCTTTGCTCAACGACATTTCCTATGATTTGTCATGGACAAGGAGCACTATCAATACCTTATTGCATCCTTCGGTCTTTTGACCACCCCAAGGGTTTTTAAAGATCCTCTCAGCCACTGCGGTGAATCTTCATCAGATGGGAATAATTATCTTCCCTTAGCCGGATGACTGGCTCCTGAAGATGGGTCCTTTCTCGAGGTGCATTCATTAACCATCAAGGCACCATCCCTCTTCTGCTGCTTGGGCCTCTGTCTCCATGTGGAGAAGTCTATGCTCATACATATGGAACAAAGAGACTTCGTTGGAGCCACTCCCTTTTCCACCAACTTCAGCGCGTACCTGCCCATAGACAGGTTTGCTACAATGTCCAGCCTCATTTTCACACTGCAGCTGAGCCCACAAACTACAGCAAGGACTTGTCTTCAACTCTTGGGCCACAGGGAAGCCTGTACATTTGTAGCTCCCCTGGCAAGACTACACTTCTGATGTCTTCAAGCCTGGCTTCGGTCTGTCTACACACCCAACAAATACAATCTGTCCAAGCAGGTCTGGATACCTCAGAGGGTCCTTGACTCCCTCAATTGTGGATTGATCCCCAAAAGGTCTCTGTGGGAGTTCCATTTTCAAGTTCTCTCCCTACAAACTTCATCATCGCAGATGTTTCCCTTTTAGGCTGGGGTGCCCATTCTGAGGTCTTCTCAGCCCAAGGCAATTGGACCCCCCAGGAGATGTCTCTCCATAGCAACATTCTTGAAGTCAAAGTAGTCTGATACACTTGCTATCACTTCCTATGCAACATCAGGGGCCACTCTGTCAGAGTAATGCTGGACAACAGGTAATGCAATATATTATATGTATTGCCAATGAGGAACAAGTTCCCAGATCTTATGTGGAGAATCCATAAAACTATGGAACTGGTGCATATCCCGCCGCAAAATGATCTCAGTAGTTTATGTACCAGGGATACAGAGAATGCAGCTTGAGCTAAATTTTAGAAGCTGTTAGATTCTCAACACACTGGTAGTTTGAGTTACAGTCCCCTGGGAATTAAGTGACTTCAGCAAATTTTTTCAAATTATGCTTTTTGTCTGAAGTCAGAATTGTTCCATATATATTCTTGTCTGCTTCCATGATCAAGTAAAATATTTCATTTTTGTGTTTCTAGAATGGTGTGAATTTTCCCCTTATAAGGTTGGATTCCTGAAATACGCCGCTTTCATTCGCTCAGAAGATTTTGGAAGTGAATTTTTCATGGGGCGACTAATGACGAAGAACCCAGAGTCCTGGATCTGTTACATAGAAGGTGATTATCCTTAAAAAAAAAATAAATAAATAAAAAATCAGTCTACAGGAATGATATAAGATCACAAAAACCCAGATATCCATTGTCAATAATGGGATCACCAGCCAGGTGGGCTGTATGTTAGTGGGTTGTTCCATAGAACAAAGTAGGTAGGAAAGCCAGCACAAAAACTAGAAGGGGCTTTGAACTGGTTAGCAAATTCTTGCATATTAAACAGGTGCTTCTATGTAACAGTACAGATAAAACTGCACGATTGGCTACTGAAAGTTTTAGTCTGGCTAGTAAATGAACTATGCAAATAACTTTGGAGTATGTAAAAGAATTGTGAATTCATGAGTCTCTGGGCTTACTCTATTTCTAGCTTTATTAAGCCATATCTCTAGTGAAGATAAAAACATGAATTAACAGCTTTCTGCTTTCCTTTTTTCATGCTAACTTAGTTATTTTAGTGGGATCTCTGCCACCACTGTAAGTGCTTAGAACTTTGTAGATAGTTTTGCTCTCTTTTTATAATCACAGTGGCCCTCTTTGTCCCTTTTGTCGCACTCTTTTGAGCAATAAGAAAACAGGCTTATCTGTATGTGTGATCTTTCCTTGAAGCAATTACTTTCTACAACACACTCCTTTCTCTGTCTCCCTTGTAGAGGCTAGAACTCTCTGCTCTCAACAAGGGCACCTTTCAAATACAGGTGTCTCTCCATATAGGAAATGTAACTGTGGTAACCCCCTAAATTTGTATAAATAGCTGCTTTCTTGTCCCTTCCCCCACAAGAATGTTAAAATAATATCTTTCAGGTATGTTCTAATATGCTTTCAGTGAGCAAGTTTTGGCCTTTTGGCTGGTGCTGGAGAATGACATTTCATTAGCAAATTTAAAAAAATATTTGTAAAAGTACACCAGGCATACTTAAGATCAGATTCCCATAAGTTTAGTACAAAGATGTGTAAAACAGGCAGGAAAGGTTAATTCTCATAATGCATTATAGAGAGCTAGTGACCAATCAGCCCCCAAGGGAAAATTAAACCCTCAATGTTTCTTGTGGGAATCTCTTTTCATAGGATACATGATATTTTCAGAAAACCATCATGGATTTTGCACAGTTCCCCATTTTTGTAGGGGAAGATTGGGGGGAGTGGCAAGACTTCCCCAAGAAAAGGATGGCTTCAATCTCAGTTGATTTGTCGCTGGCATACCAGTGTGGGGAACTAAAAGGTTAAAACACTGATCAAAATCTTCCTTTACTTTAAGGGATTCTTTCAGGATGGAGGGTTAAGATGCTGTGAGGGACCAGCATCTCAAGGGTAATCAGATATGGAATCTGAAAACTTGTTTCTGTTATCCTTTCCTTCCACTAGAGAAGAAAATCATAGGCACTGTCTCTAAATGGTGTACTAATACTAGAAATATCTGCCTTTCAGACTGTCAACTGGACTTGTTCCCTAATCAACTGACCACATCAGAAGATGACCTGTGTCTGGCTGATTCTGCCTATTTCATCAATACCAGTTGTCCACCACTCTTGAGGAAGGAGAGGAATGTGGATATCATCCTGTCATTTGATTACTCCTTGAGCACAGCATTTGAGGTTATTCAATTTGATTTATCTTTCTGCTCGACTGGCTGTTTTCAAACCTTCCATCTCTAGTGGCCACCAATATCTGAGGTGCTGCCAAGATTGATAGATGCCAAATGTGCCCCTGTGCTTAAATCTGCCATTTTATATCATAGGTATCCCTTGTAAAAATGAAGCCTGCTATTGCCTTACCATTTAAGTTCTGAGGGTACCCAACACACCCCAGGTGTTCTGAGTTTCCTGCATCACGATGCTCCCTCTATTTTTCCTCTGTAGTCAGAGAAGTAATTGCCATTGTTACATATGTGAAACTGCCAGTGAAATTTTTATTTCACTGGGTTTGTAGTCTTTTCAGTATTGGGGTAAAAACAATTCTTTTATTACAGAAGGATGGTAAGAGTAAGTTTGCATTTGTAACAGTGATCTGACCAAGATGGCTCACAGACTGTTATCTAATACTGACAGACCTACAGCATCAATTATGTAAACTCCCATAAAAATCAAAAACAAAATAGTGCACCAGACAGATATATAACACATATATGTAGCCACCAAAAATGCATCAATTCTATGACAAAAAAGTCAGAGCTGTAAATGTTTTTAGCTTTAAATTCTTTTTGCAATCTGTTACATTTCTTGGCTGCTGGACAGTCAACAGTCCACCTACTGTGTCATAAATATAAAGGAAAGGGTAACCACCTTTCTGTATACAGAACTATAAAATCCCTCCTGGCCAGAGGCAAAACCCTTTCACTTGTAAAGGGTTAAGAAGCTAAGATAACCTCGCTGGCACTTGACCAAAATGACCAATGAGGAGACAAGGAATTTACCATCCTGATTTTACAGAGGTGATTCTTTTACTTTTTCTTTAATTAAAATTCTTCTTTTAAGATCCTGATTGCTTTTTCATTGTTCTTAAGATCCAAGGGTTTGGGTCTGTGTTCACCTATGCAAATTGGTAAGGATTTTTATCAAGCCTTCCCCAGGAAAGGGGGTGTAGGGCTTGGGGGGATATTTTGGGGGTAAGATGTTTCCAAGTGGGCTCTTTCCCTGTTCTTTGTTTAACACACTTGGTGGTGGCAGCATAGGGTTCAAGGGCAAGGCAAAGTTTGTACGTTGGGGAAGTTTTTAACCTAAGCTGGTAAGAATAAGCTTAGGGGGTCTTTCATACAGGTCCCCACATCTGTACCCTAGAGTTCAGAGTGGGGAAGGAACCTTGACATACTGAAAGTAGACTAAATTTAGAGAATGAATGAGGGTAATAAGATATTAGCTTTTAAATGATATATTGTCAAGGAGAACAGAGGTAAGTTCTGAAGACAAGCTAGTACTTGGTGCAAGTGATGTCTTATAGATGACTAAGTACAAGATCTCAGACGTTTGTTTTTCAGAGGGCTAGTTGAATAGGGATTGTGGTGGCAAACCGGATTGCTGAATAGTTGGTGGCCAACCTCTTCAGTACTTTGATGCTAGTCTCTAAGTGAAGCCTGTTGCTGTTGGAGTGTGTGGTCATGTTTGGTACTTGTCAAATGTGACTCTGTCCTTTAAACTTGCAGAGAAAATTTTGGAAAGTTGCTTCCAAGAGGAAAAGCATTTGAAGTCTTCAGTAAAAAGTCACTTTCAGACCATTTGAGATTGTGATGTGTGTTCCAGTTTAACAGTTAGATGCAATATTTCTTTAGGCCTGATTCCATAAACTTCATGGAGGCAAGATTCTTATTGACTGGAGCACAGTTTTATCTGCATAAGGAGTACAGGATAGGCCCCTATTATTGAGATAACAATCAAGTCTGTCCATATTATTATTTTGTCAAATGATGTGTCTCAAATTGTTTTCTAATTATCTGTTTTCTAATTATTACCTAATATTTCTATTCTAATTATCTAATGTTTTCTAATGATCTGTTTTCTAATTATTATCAAGGGGTTGAATAAAATTACTAACATTATTCCTGAATATAACTGGTAGAAAATGTGTCAAAAAATTTGAAGAATTTCGCAATATTTTCCAGTTAAATTAATTTAACAATTATTCCAATATTTCCTTAGTTTACAGAGCTGGTCCAATGTACCTGGATTTTGTAAAACAAAAATAAGTAAAATATTTAAGAATATATTCACTATTCACTGAGCTCTAATCCTGATAATATTTTAAAAAACCCAACATTAATGTTACCTTGGTCCTTTGAATGCCCAAGTTTGACATGATATAACTTAAGTCTGTACTTGAAATTAGAATACTAGCAAATAATATGAAGGCATGTGAAATTATAGAATATGGGAGTCGTGATTTTTCATCATGTCACATAAAACACAGGGACATAATTTCTTTTAGCTTAGGCCAGGTTTCTCAATGTCTTAGTTCTGTCAGTGCCAGGAGCAGTTATTTTACCTGTTTGTATGTTTCTACTAGCAGTCTTTACCTCTTCTTGTTTTCTAACTATGGCTGAGTTATACTTGTTTTGAAAAATCTTCTCAGTATTTATTAACCTGATGTTTTAAAGGGTATATATGTTGTTTGTTTATTTCTCATTTTATATATCTATTCTCATCTTGTACTTTACATTTATTCCTACCGTTATTCCAGTGCAATGTGGCATTTTTCTACACTCCAGGAGGGCTGCGTTGGCCTTAATTTTGTTGTTTGTTCTAATATTGTCCTCTTCTGTGCTGATGTAGTCTATGGAACAAACTGGGAAATACTGTTCAAAGTGAGCAAGACCTTTTCCAAAAATTATGCTGAGCGAAGAAAAGAAGAATCCAAAGGAGTGCTACATATTTCTGAATGAAGAGAATCTGAAGGCTCCCATAGTAATTGACTTCCCATTGGTGAATGATACTTTCAGGAAGTTCAGAGTACCTGGTAGGTAGTTGAATATCAACTCAAAGAGCCAATTTTATAACTATTTGGCTCTGGATAGTGTGTAGTGTACATCACAGTTCTCTAATAGCTGTCACTTTATTGCTTCTGACAACTACATAGATATTCCTCTTAGGTGCTGGCTTGTGTGTGTTGATACTGAAGTTCACAGTGTCCACCCAATGTGCAGCATGTGTGAAGTATGGCTAGCAGCTGTCATGTCTGTTACAATTTTACTACAGTCCACATGACCAACTTTTCCCCAATGTGTTGTGGTACGTTTCCCGTTGCAGCATAACCAAATTCTTAACTGATTAGTTCATTGTTTCTCATAGTACTGTAACAATCCTATCCATTGTAGAACTGGGTGAAGTTTCCAATTTTACAGAAATTGAGGTTAAAAATCCATAAATTTTATTTACTTAAATAAAGTTACTCAGATCAAGGCAGCTCTAGGACTTGCTGGAATTTGTGATCAACTCCATCCCAGGTGGATTACAAGCCAGATAGAGGCTACAGAGCACTGAAAATATTGGGGCTTCCAAAAGAGAATCTAAACATTCTGGGTTTATTTGCAAATTTGAGATGCCAATGCCAGATTTTTTGCTGCTTCTCTTTGCCTCTGATGTTTCCAATACTGAATGGACAGGGCCAATGGAAATCTCTGCTGCTGCAAATGCACAGAATTCTGCAAAATATGTTGTTGTTCATGAAAATCATCAGTGTGCCCCTTCATTCAGATAGGATATTCCTATAGGAAACAATGTATAATATGTCTGTGAGGAAATTTTACTCTGGTTAGGTTGGTACCTTCATGGATTTTGGGATCAATAAATAATGAATGTCACCCTGGTTTCCTAATCACTATTGTTTTTGGTCTTCTGCAGGGGTTGAATGCAGTCCTTGGGAGATGGCAGAGGGAACGGTACCTCTTGCTGGTTGCTGCTCACCATATAATCTCTTGAATTTGGCCTACTGTAAGGATGACTTTGACAAACTGCTGAAGCTGAGTAATTTCAATGTCCAGAATCACATAGACATGATTCTGCAGGCTTTCCACACAGCCATAGCATGGAAGAAATGCTCTAGGAACTGAAATTGATGTCTCAGGGCTTGAATTCTCCTACATCCTATTTTATTTATCATGACCATAAGGAGGAATCCCAGAGTTCTCTTATCAGGGTGATGTGACTTGATGCAGCATTTCACTAAATGTGCAAGAACCCGCTCCCCACCTGTCTCAGATTTAAAACTGTTTTGATTACACAGAATGTGTTATTGGACATCAAGCTTAAATATTCATACACAGGTATTAAAAAGTGGCAGGTCTTTTAACTACTAGGCCTTGTTTACATGATCATTTAGTTCCCAGCAAGCTGCACTAGCCTGCTATGTATTAAGTGCCCCGTGTGGACCCTGCTACCACATGCTAAAAGTTCTGTAGTGCACTTTAATCTACTACCATTTCAAAGTGGGGCAGATCAAAGTGCATTAGGGAACTGTTAATGCATGGTAGCAGGGGCCGCATGGATGCTTGGCTGGCAGGCTAAAGAGGGGTAAAGTTACACCCCAGCTTGCCATGAACTTAAGTGTTCATGTAGACAAGCCCTTACATGGCCAGGATGAATCTGGCCCAGGTCAGTAATGGCTAAATATCGTTACTATCTAATGGTGGTCTCTAGGAATGAGTTGGTGGTCTGTCCATTTAACAGTGTTCAGGCATCTCCATCACAAAACCACAAAGGACACTCTTGTTGGTAGCCTCTGCAGAGCGACTAAGGACTGAATAGTGGTCTCCAAAGTGGGGTGCGCGCACAAGACCATCCGTAGGGGTGCGCGGCAGGAAGCGTGCCACCCAAGGAGCGCCACTGGCATGGCAGCAGCATCACTCCTGGACCTTTGATTCTTCAGTGGCACGCCGGCGGGAGCCCGGCTCTCCCCACTCCGTCTTCGGCGGCACGCCGGCAGCAGCCCGGCTCTCCCCAATCCGTCTTCGGCGGCACGCCGGCAGCAGCTCCTCTTCTTTTTTTCTTTTTTTCCTTCCCCAGAGCTGGCCCTGGGGGTGCGCGATTCTAAAAGTTTGGAGACCCCTGGAGACTGAGCGACACACTGACACCTAGAACTGGGCACAACACATGTGAGATACTAATGGGCAACATGGGCTAGTCTTTACTATTATTCCCCTTCTGTATCTGATCTTTTGCTAAAAGGAGAACTTTAATTTTCAGCGCTGTCAAGTCAGCACCTTTCACAAGCACTAAAATGCACTTTAAGGAGAGAAGCTGGCCTGGAATAGGATGCTATCTATCAAATACCAAATTCAGGTATGTTGTCTCGTCCTTCAGTGTTCTTCTGTCTCTTGACAGAGCTCAGTATAACTTCTCAGAGGGACTATTAATTGAACATCTCTAAACAGTGACACATTGTAAAGAGGTGCAATTCCAGTCCTGTTTTGAACTGAAATCTACATATATTGTATTTAATCCAAATGTATCCTTTTCCTGGCTTTGCCTTCATTGGCATCTTAGAACCTCAGCCTAACTTTCTTCCTAAATTTAGTAATTCCTAGGATTTCCCTGAAGTTTGTCTCAGATCTTAGTTCCCCCTGCTCCATGAGCCCCTCTCACCTGCCTTATACCCAGGATGGAATTAATGAGTCACACCTGCCAGAATGTCCCTGCAGGGCTCAAATGCCTGCTAAGAGGGCCAGTCAACAAAAGAACCCAACCACCCTGCTATACCCGTGCATCAAAGAAATCATTAAAAATACTTATTTTTGTAATAATTTATATCAAGAACTGCAATGTGCATTTTTTCCTGTAAAATTTTATTGAATATAAATAGCTAATAGCTATTTCCTGTTAGCACTAAAAGAATCTACTATTAAAGGCATTGGAAGTCAGTGGAGGAAAGCAGAGGAGTTATTGCATTTGTTGAGTGATGGGCACAATATTAACCACACCTAAGGCACATGTGATTGTCTCAGAAGTTCTAGTTTTGCCTTATTCCTCAAATATTGCCACGCATGGAGTTTATACCAATACACTTTTGCTAGAAAAAACTTTTTTGTTTTTGTGATACAGCATGGCCAGAGGGCAGCAGGAGAGTGTTAGAAGGGAGCCTTATTCCCTATAGATTAATTAGAGCACCTGAAGCCAATTAGAGCACCTGAAGCCAGTCACCTGATAAAAACCCCCTGCTTCAGTCAGACTAGAGGAGGAGTTGAAGCAGAGTGGTTTGGTGTTGGAGCAGAGAGCAGTTTGGAGGGAAGCAGAGGAGAGTTTGGAGAAGTGCTGTGGTGGGCTAAGAAGACCAAGACCCTAACTAAAGGGACACCTGGTTTGTGCAGAGGGAGGGCAGGAAGCCCCACAAGCTGAAGGGCAGGAGAGGGAAGTAGCCCAAAGGAAGGAACCGTTAGTTCAAGCGGTTTACCGCTATCCCTAGGGCCCCTGGGCTGGGACCTGGAGTAGAGGGCGTGCCTGGGTCCCTCCCTCTCCACTCCCCTCCTCTAGGACACTAGTGGGGCAATTAATACCCCCATTCAGGGGCAAGAAAAGGTGCCCTGAAAACCCCCCCCCACACCACAAGAAGAGAGTGTGAGACCCATCATAGTAGTGCTGGCAATTTGCCACAATACCCCTAACTTGTGCTTGTCAAGAAGCATAATCTACTGGGTAACTTTCCCCATCCGCAAAATGGGGTTAATAATATTTATCCGCTTCTATAAAGTGCTTTGAGATTGTCAAATGAAAGATGCTATATAAGTTCATAGTATTAGTCAGCTCCATTCATTTCTAAATCCTTCTGTTCATTTAGGTTATCTATAATTTGCTGCTGTGTTCTGCTACTACCATTTTCTCTCATATGATCTGATTGCCTGACGTTCCCAAAGCTACAGAAAGGATCCAAGTGGTTTAAGCAAATTAAGGGTAACATCTAGGATTTTTCATCCCACAATTAGTAGGTGAGGGTGTGATGAAACGGGGATTTTCCCTTGGTATGTTGTATGTGAGTCTTACTGTTGAGCCTATGTGTGAGTGTTACTGTTCTGCATGAATACTGGGTGCCTCAGTTTCCCTGTGTGCTGCACCAATACCTCGGTGGTGGGAATAGGGGTGTGTGACTTTGGCTGAGACCTCTGAGGCAGGTGAGGCTGCTCCATCTGCCTGCACCTATGCTATGACCGGTGCCCTTCAGAACCTGAGACCGAGGAGGGAGATGCAACCAGGTGACGACCAGGTGACTCTTTGCCCGGGAAGTGAGACAAAGACTAGGAGGAGGAGCAACAGGGGTGTCTGAGATCAGGTTGCTGGAAGCTGGCAGTCTGCTTGCGGGGACTGGAAGAGGGGGAGTTCAGGGCTTCTGGCCCAGGATTCCCCAAGATGGACTTGGCTGAAAGTCACTGATTTCTGTGCTAACAAGTTCTGGTCTACGCTGTGTTTCTGTTGAATAATAAACCTTCTGTTTTACTGGCTGGCTGAGAGTCACATGTGACTACGGAGCTGGGGTGCAGGGCCCTTTGGCTTCCCCAGGAGCCCCGCCAGGGCAGACTCATTGTGGGAAGTGCACGGTGTGGAAGGGCATGCTGAATGCTCTGAGGTCAGATCCAGGAAGGTCGAAGCTGTGTAAACTTCTTGCCCTGCTGACAGTATGCTCAGAGAGAGGAGGCATGCTACACCAGAATCCTGACTGGTCTCATATTGAGTAGTTGCAGAGCAGGGCTGGCCTTACCATGAGGCAAACTCAGGCGGTTGCCTCAGGTGCCAGACTGGGGGAGGGAGAAGGGGTGCCACTAGGACCCAGAGTGTAGAAAATTGTGTCTGCTCCTGGTGCATATGTATTCTCTCTGCTCTAGATGCACAGAGATGGTGGAGTGCTGTGCTGGAGGAAGGAGGGCACAAGAGACATAACAGGCAGGCAGGAGAAAAGGTGAGAGGGAATAACAGAAAGCAGCAGGAGCTGCAGGGAGAGAGAGAGAGAGGACGAGGAGCCTCTTATGTACCTCTCTAGCAATCCCAGGAGCCTGGACTGATTAACACCAGCTTCTCAGGGAGCTTCCTGTTTCCTGCTGCTTCCCTGAGCCCACTTGAGGAGAACAGGCAGTCAGCTGAAATAGTAGGAGCCAGTTAGGCCCTTAAGATGCTGATATCTTCCCTCACTCAGGCCCTGCTACCAGCCTGCTTATGTGTCCCCTTCAACTGAGTGTTGAGAGCCACTATAGCTGGCACAGAACAGCAGTCATGAATGAAAGAAGAAAATCCCCTCTGGGGCAGCATTCAGAAAAGAAAGAAAGCAAAGGAAGCTTTTCTATCTAAGCAGGAAGGAGCTCTCCTGAGCTATATAGACACAAATGTTCACAGTGAGCCTTCTGCCCCAGTGAGGATGTGAGTGGTGAGGAGATGCCTGATCCTCTTAGTCAGAGTGCAGGTGACCTGGCATCTACTGCAGCATCCATATCTCCATCTCAAATGGATGTAACCATGCACATTCCTGAAGAAAAGTATAGATCAGAGAAAAGTGTGGTGGAGGCGCAAGAAACAGCTGCTGCTGCTGAGTTTAGTTCCTTAAGTCTAGATGATCCAGGACTGTGGACCCACTTGAGCAGTAGCCTGAGGGACTTCCTTGTACTGCATGGACCACAGCAAGTGAAAAACTTCATATTCCCCAAAGACAATGGAAATAGAAGTTTCCATCCAACACATTACTGGTGTGAAATCCCCAATGGTGACAAAGTGTAGAGGCCATGGCTTATGTACACAAAAACTCAGAATGCTGCTTTTGTTACAAACTCTTTCAGTCTAATGTTCCAGCCACATTGGGTTCTACAGGAACAAAGGACTGGAAAAATCTGTCTAGAAATCTGGCATGCCATGAGAAGGCAGCAAATCACTGGAGAGCATTCCATAGGTGGAAAGAGCTTGAGATGAGACTAAAGTTAAAGGCCACCATAGATGATCAGCATCAAGAGAAGATTGCATCAGAGTCTCTTTACTGGCAAAATGTTCTGAAAAGGTTCATTGCCATTGTGAGAATGCTTGCTACCCAAAACCTAGCACTGCGTGGCACTTAAGATCAGCTGTATGTGCCAAACAATGGAAAATTCCTTAAAATTGTGGAGCTGATGGCTGAGTTTGATGCTGTACTCCAGGAGCATGTAAGAAGAGTCACCACCCAAGAAATGTACGCACACCACTACCTTGGAAAAAGAATTCAAAATGAGATCATACAGTTACTGGCAACAAAAGTCAAACAGAATATTGTGGCAGATCTGAAGTCAGCAAGATGTTATTCTGCACTGCACACCTGACATCAGCCATACGGAACAAATGGCTTTAATGGTGAGTTTTGTAACAACAGCAGAACCTAGTGAAAATGTCCTTGCAGTGGTGACTGTCAGAGAGCATTTTCTAGAATTTATTCACATTGATGATACTACAGGAGCTGGTATGACAAATGTGCTTCTTAAAAAGTCGAAAGATACGGGAATTGCGATAGCTGACATGAGAGGTCAGGGCTACGATAATGGTGCCAACATGAGAGGAAAGAACAGAGGAGTGCAGACACGGATCTGAGAGTTAAACCCTCGAGCTTTTTTTGTTCCATGCAGTTCTCATTCATTGAACTTGGTGGTCAGTGATGCAGCATCAGCTTCTAGTGAGGGTGCTGAATTTTTTAATGTAATTCAAAGCATCTGTGTATTTTTCTCTGCATCAACTCATTGATGGCAAATTTTGAAGCAACATCTGGGAACATCCTCTCTCACACTGAAACCACTGAGTGCCACACAATGGGAAAGTCGAGTGGAGGCGTTAAAGCCTATCAAACACCAAATTGGGAAGATAGATGATGCCATAGTTGCTATATGGAGGATAATGCTATGACAGGAAGTGTTCGTGGGAGAACAGTGGCAGAGGGAAATGGCATCACCAGAAACATACCTAACTTCAAATTTCTGTGTGGCTTAGTGTTGTGGCATGACATACTGTTTGAAATAAATGTTCTAAACAAGAGACTCCAAGGTGTTGACCTTGAAATATCTGGAGCAATGGAACAGCTGGACAAAGCAAAGTCATACCTACAGTCTTATCGGTCAGATGAGGGATTTCAAAACGTTCTGAAGAGTGCACAGAAGTTGGCAGAGGAACTTCACACTGAAGCTATTTTCCCACCCATTCAAGAATACAAGAGTCACTGAAGAAGACATTTTGATTGCAAAGCACAGGATAATCCCTTAAGAGACCCCAAACAACAATTCAAAGTTGAATTCTTTAACTAGGTGCTAGATTGTGCAATACAGTCAATTTAAGAACGTTTCATGCAGCTCAAGGAACACAGCAGTATATTTGGGATGTTGTATGATATTCCAAAACTCCTCACTATACCTGAAGAAGTCCTACACCAGCAATTCAGGGCACTGGAGACAGTGTTGACACATGATGACATGCGCGATATTGATGCGAGTGACTTAAGTGATGAACTGAAAGCCTTTTCAAGATACATTTCAGCAGGATCAATTCCAAAGGCTGTCCTGGAATATATGTGCACAAATAAGATGACCATCCTCTTTCCAAACGCTTTTGTGGCTCTGCGCATACTTCTAACGCTTCCTGTAATAGTTGCCAGTGGAGAACGTAGCTTCTCCAAGCTGAAGTTAATAAAAACACATATATGCTCCACAATGACACAAGAGAGGCTGGTCGGCCTTGCAAACATCTCAATAGAGCATGAGCTGGCCCAGACGGTGGACCTTCAGTAGGAATCAGTTCAAATCTTTGCAACCAAGAAGACACGGAAAGCACCACTTTGATTATTCAAACAGATAAAAATGCCAGTATTTACTATGCAGACAAGGAAAGTTACATTTGCTGTTCAGGTACTTGAAAGTTGTGTTATTTAAAATTTTTGAACAAGGCCTTTTAAGTTGTTCTCCTTTATTGGGGTAGGTAGCAGAACAGTACCATGTGAGGAGTAAAACAGGAAGAGGGCAGAATTGAGACCTTTCAAAGTTTTGGCCTAAGTGAGGGGGCATGGGGGTGTCATTTGAGCTCCCCTCAGGTGCCAAAATGTTGTGGGCCGGTCCTGTTCCAGAGCATCGCCCAGTGACTCCGTGACAGAGGGTACCACTGTGATAGCTTCCCCTTAGGCCAGCAACACTTCATCTATAAAATCTCCCACTTTTGGCTCGTGGCCATTAAAGGCAATACAGTCTGTGAAGCCAACTTCTTGCATAAATGAGGGTCGCTCGTGCTACAACATCAAGCTTGGTTGTTTCTGCTTCAATTTTATTTCTATCATCAGATTTCAAAGAGAGGTGTTCATGGCCTTTAATATTTGTTTCAACGAAAAGTTCGTTCGATACCTGGTCTATTTTAATTCCCTAGGGGACGTTTATAAAATCATTTGATCTTCTCAGGGGAATATATAAACACACACTGTGTGATAGCTGAAGTACAAATACTAGACACCTATGCATAAGCTTATTAAAAATTTCAGTATTTTAAACTGTTATTTAAACTCACTTATTTTTTTACTGAGTTCCGTGCACTCAAGCTTAACTAATGGGGTTAGCTGGTGGATAGTGAAACTCTGGAGTGTTCTCTGCTTGTGGTGCTGGAGAACTGGAGAGAGAGGAGTTGCCTCAAACTCCCCTGAAGATCTTTTTGGGATGGGAAAGTGGGGAAGGAACCACACCTGGAGGTCTTTGGAAGATGAAGGAAAGGAAGAAATGTTAGGATTACAAAATAGGTTGTAGATCATAAATAAGTCTACATTTTAATCACTGGTATTTTTAGAAAAAGTCGTGGACAGGTCACAGGCAGTAAATGAAAATTCACGGTCCATGACCTGTCCAAGACTTTTACTATATACCCCTAAGTAAAACTTGGGCAGGGGGCTGTGGGTGCTCTGGGGGGGGGTGGTCTGGGAGGCGCTGCGGGTGCTAGGGGAGGTGCTCCAGGACCCTGCTGGTGCTGGGGGGGAGGTGGGCGGTGGGCAGCCTGGGACCCCCGCTGGTGCTGGCGGGCAGTGGCATGTGGCCCAGGAACACTGCTGGTGCTGGGTTGGGGGAGGATTGGTGGGGCTGGCAGGCTCCATACCTGCATGTCCCTGCAGTTCCTAGGTGGCATAGGGGCCAGGTGTTGCTCCCGCCACAAGCACCGCCTGCGCAGCTCCCATTGGCCAGGAACCACAGCCAATGGGTGCTGCGGGGTCAGAGCCCCCTGGCCCCTCCACCTAGGAACTGAACTTCCATGCCAGTGGGAGCGAGGGAGCCCCCCACCCTGAGGTAAGCACCGCCCCGCACCCCTACTTCCCTGCCCCTAGCCCTGAGCCCCCTCCCACACACCCAAACTGCTGCTGCTGGCTGCTGCAGAAGTCACAGAGGTCACGAAAAGTCACCGAATCTGTGACTTCCATGACTTCCGTGAGAGACTCATAGCGTTAATCATAAGGCAAACTCTCCATTGATGACCTAAGAAGTGGGAGAGGTCTTTGGAGGAAGATGCTCAGGAAGGCATAATAGCAGAGTGTTTAGATGTAGGGGTCTGAATATCACCACAATATCAGGACATCCAAATCTGCATATCACATTATTAATCCTTTACTACAGACTTTAACAATTGAAATCACTTACCTAGCTATTTTGCTGACATGAGCTGAGTGCACTTTGTATATTGTTTTTATAATTTTGCCAGCAGCACCTTTACTACTCTTAATTGCAGCCCAGTCATTCAGTTAAACTATTAGCATGTGGTTTTGAAAAATAAATTGTATGTTTCTCTCTTTTTGTAAGTGCAAGTAGAGTGTGCTGCAATAATCCACCAGAAGTGGAATTTTGCCTCTACTTTGTCTCCACTCCTATTAACAAAGGAGAATGGTCTCAGTCATCCAATCATTGAGCCTTTTGCATGGTGCTGGGAGGATATGGAGATCTTTAGGTCAACAGCAAAGCCTCTAATTTCTCTGAGAGACCAACAGTTAGCTTTTCCCTTTGCCTAACTGGTGTGGAGTGTGTACGTGTGTCCACACTCAGTCACATATATATCTGTTCTGGCCTGAACTTCTCTACCAAACTGAATAGGCAAAGCACATGACCATGGAATGGTGTTTAATGAATCTTGTTCTTCCCCCATATGTTCTATAAAAACAATCTGCAAGTTGCAGCATGCCTCTGACAGCGAGCCAGCCATCAGTAGACAGGAAAAATTGACAGTGCATATGCATGCACACCCATAGGGGGTGGCAGAAGAAGATGTGCTGAATCTCACAGTGAAGGAGAGAAAAATAATGGTTGCACAGAGCACTGAGAGGAAGCAGCTATTTTATACATATAGTTCACCAGCTTAGAATGTGCATACTTGCCAATTACCTGTTCTGATTGGGACTATCCCAGGATTTAAAATCCAATCCCATGTATAGAGAGGCACTTCAGCCGCAGTCCCAGTTAGCAGACTGAATAGCTGTGGGTTTTTTTGTTTTTAAAAATTAGCCTCCTACCAGCAGAGGATATAGCGCTGAGCATATATGTGAGCAGCAGCCTGTGGCTGTTCTTACACTGAGGCATGGAGTGTATGTGCCCTCAGACACCAACAGGAAAAGCAAGGGAGCACGGAACAGTTCCTTGCCTGCTACCCCCTCTCTAGAGCCTCAAGAGAGAACCAGAGGAGTTTTACGCTGATTGTCAATTTTAAAGCTGCAATGACAGGTTTCAGAGTAGCAGCCGTGTTAGTCTGTATTCGCAAAAAGAAAAGGAGTACTAGTGGCACCTTAGAGACTAACCAATTTATTTGAGCATAAACTTTCGTGAGCTACAGCTCACTTCATCAGATTCATTCAGTGGAAAATACAGTGAGGAGATTTATATACACACAGAACATGAAAAAATGGAAATTGCACCATAGTGTCCAGGAAGTGGATCTCTTGTGTGGACTGGTCCAGGCTGAGGTTGATGGTGGGATGGAAATTGTTGAAATCATGGTGGAATTCCCTCCTCAGGCCCTATGCTACCAGCACTCCCAGCTATCTTCGAGACACCACTGACTTCCTGAGGAAACTACAGTCCATCGGTGATCTTCCTGAAAACACCATCCTGGCCACTATGGATGTAGAAGCCCTCTACACCAACATTCCACATAAAGATGGACTACAAGCCGTCAGGAATAGTATCCCCGATAATGTCACGGCAAACCTGGTGGCTGAACTTTGTGACTTTGTCCTCACCCATACCTATTTCACATTTGGGGACAATGTATACCTTCATATCAGCAGCACTGCTATGGGTACCCGCATGGCCCCACAGTACGCCAACATTTTTATGTCTGACTTAGAACAACGCTTCCTCAGCTCTCATCCCCTAATGCCCCTACTGTACTTACGCTATATTGATGACATCTTCATCATCTGGACCCATGGAAAAGAAGCCCTTGAGGAATTCCACCATGATTTCAACAATTTCCATCCCACCATTAGCCTCAGCCTGGACCAGTCCACACAAGAGATCCACTTCCTGGACACTACAGTGCTAATAAATGATGGTCACATAAACACCACCCTATACCGGAAACCTACTGACCGCTATTCCTACCTACATGCCTCCAGCTTTCACCCAGACCATACCACACGATCCATTGTCTACAGCCAAGCTCTATGATACAACCACATTTGCTCCAACCCCTCAGACAGAGACAAACACCTACAAGATCTCTATCAAGCATTCTTACAACTACAATACCCACCTGCTGAAGTGAAGAAACAAATTGATAGAGCCAGAAGAGTACCCAGAAGTCACCTACAACAGGACAGGCCCAACAAAGATAATAACAGAACGCTGCTAGCCATCACCTTCAGCCCCCAACTAAAATCTCTCCAACGCATCATCAAGGATCTACAACCTATCCTGAAGGATGACCCATCACTCTCACAAGTCTTGGGAGACAGGCCAGTCCTTACTTACAGACAGCTCCCCAACCTGAAGCAAATACTCACCAGCAACCACACACCACACAACAGAACCACTAACCCAGGAACCTATCCTTGCAACAAAGCCCATTGCCAACAGTCTCCACATATCTATTCAGGGGACACCATCATAGGGCCTAATCACATCAGTCACATTATCAGAGGCTCATTCACCTGCACATCTACCAATGTGATATATGCCATCATGTGCCAGCAATGCCCCTCTGCCATGTAGATTGGTCAAACTGGACAGTCTCTACGTAAAAGAATAAATGGACACAAATCAGACATCAAGAATTATAACATTCATAAACCAGTCGGAGAACACTTCAATCTCTCTGGCCACTCGATTACAGACCTAAAAGTTGCAATTCTTCAACAAAAAAACTTCAGAAACCGACTCCGAGAGACTGCTGAATTGGAATTAATTTGCAAACTGGATACAATTAACTTAGGCTTGAATAGAGACTGGGAGTGGATGTGTCATTGCACAAAGTAAAACTATTTCCCCATGTTTATTTCCGCCCCCAACCCCCCACTGCTCCTCAGATGTTCCTGTTAACTGCTGGCAATGGCCCACCTTGATTATCACTAGGAAAGGTTTTCTCCCCCCGCCTCCCCCGCTCTTCTGCTGGTAATAGCTCATCTTAAGTGATCACTCTCCTTACAATGTGTATGATAACACTCATTTTTTCATGTTCTCTGTGTATATAAATCTCCTCACTGTATTTTCCACTGAATGCATCCGATGAAGTGAGCTGTAGCTCACGAAAGCTTATGCTCAAATAAATTGGTTAGTCTCTAAGGTGCCACAAGTACTCCTTTTCTTGTAGCTGCAATGTGAATCAAACACCAAAGATCTTTACTCACAACAGGAGAAGGGTACAGTTGTTCTTGTGCTTTTGATGTAGATGCTGGCAAGTGTAAACAATACAGGAGGGTTGAAGAATAATGATCAGTAAAGTGTATGTTTTATAATACCAGTGAGACATTACGGGGAATGCTGTGCTGATATAACGCCACTTCCTGGGAGCAACACTTGGCACTGGGCCTTGTATTTTGCCCACTCAAGGTGTGGTGTTATTTGTATTTGGCAATTTCCATGAATAATTAGGATGAGCTAGAACAATGTGGCAGAGGAATCCACTTTAAGAGTGTTGGACCTGTTAGGCTAGCAGTTGAGACATTTCTTCACTGCCAGAAGTATCTAAATTAGCATGCCCATGTCTTCTCTTCCTCTTCAAGGAATGCCAGAAGGAAACACTGTAGAGGGTGAGCATGGAATTGATACCATGGAACCAACACCAGGTGTGAGACTGAAGTACTCCTCCATCTCATCAGGTTCAGAGCTTGCTGTCTTGGTTGTTCTGTGCATTCTTGATAATGAATTTGCATTTGAGTTCTTGTCTGGGAAGGAAGAGGCTTTTTCTTTTGCTGTCTGTCTCTCTGTGGGTTGCTGCTGCTATTTATTTATTTGTACTACTGTAGTGCTGAAGACCCCAACTGACGTGACAAATACAGAATAAGAGGCATTCACTACCTCTAAAGGCATACAATCTAATTAGACAAAAGAAACAAAAGATGGGAGGAAGTATTATGACCACCATTTTAAAGATGGGGAATTGACAGAGTTAAAGGGTAGGATTTTCAAATGCACTCAGTGGCCTAACTCTGCTCCCATTGAAGTAAAGTTAGGCAGATGCTGAGTGCCTTTGAAAATCCTACCTGGAGGGACCTGCCCAACGTCTCACAAACCAGCCTTTACTGGAAATTAAGATGATTGGCCATGAAACTGAGGAATCTATAAGGGGACTGTAATTGGAATGTAATCAAAGAGACATGCCTTTCAGACTGATTGAGATGAGGAATCTTCCTAGTTTATGGCTGCCAGTGTTAACTATGGGGATTCATCTTTGATTGTCTGGTATTTTTGTGAACTGATTCAGCCACGTCAGAGGAATTAGTATGATGCTGCTGAAATCTGCCTAGGACCATAGGGTGTTGCTGGTGGGGTGTCTCTTCTGAGGATTGAGATGGGGAGACAGAAAGAGCTGTATGAAGTACCTTTCACTGACTAATGAGAGAACCCAGAAAATTAAGGTGACCTTGGACCATTCATCCAGAGAGAGAGAGAGAACCTCAGAATTCCATGGAGTGGGAACAGCCAGAAATGATGGCAGCTAGCCTTCCCCAGTCCAGGCCAAAGTTTGGGTCTAGAATTGCGTTTGCGAAGGGATGAAGCTTGTATTACAGGTATTTGGAGCTGGTGGGCCAGGTGATTTTCAGATGAGAAAAATACATCATGTTCCTTCTTGAGGAGAGTAGAAGGACTGAGGTCTATATCCTTCTTATCAACTGAAAACTATTCAAGTGCCCATGCACCTCTTTTAACTGAGGTTAGTCAACAGCTCCTCTGAAGGTGAAAATCTGTTACCACTCTAAAGTATCCTCTAATTAGGCTAGTACTTAAAAATAAATCATTCAATGCAACTGAATTCTCAAAACTGTTACTCAGTACCTTGCCTTTCTTCCTACAAATCCTAGTTCAGCAGCTCATCAGCAAGGGTCTCTCCCCACTCCACTCAGATACTGCTAATAGCCTGGACCTCATTTAATCAGGCTTCAGGCCAGGACATGGAACAGCGTTAGTGGTATAGATGGATGATCTTCTTTTTGGCCAAAGACAAGGGCCACACAACCTTACTCTGCTGGCTGAATCTCTCTGCAGCATTTGATACAGCTGACAAGAGAATCCTGTTCTCCCACCTTAGAGACATAGCAGGAGTTAGAGAGACTTCACTGAAATAGCTTCAATTATTCCTACCAGACACCTTACCCAGGGAGTCATGGTGGGCACATGCTCCTCCACCTCTAGAATCTTCACCTGAGGAGTCCCTTCGGGATGCATCTTGTTCAACTTCTGCGTGCAACTTCTGGAGAGATTGTAAACCAGCAGGAACTTAAAATATCAGCTATACGCAAATGATACCCAGCTCTATATCATCTCCCCATCAGGCACAAACAACAATATCTTCCAGCTATGCAAGGACTTGGCTGAGATCAGTGACAGAGTGAAGAGCAGCTAGCTGCACTGAGGTGTGCAGTGGGGAAGATGGAAGCATTTCAAGCCACCTCTGTAACATTGCTGTCCAGGGAGAGTGTCTGCCTTCAGATTATTAAGACAGCCTGCATTCTTGGTGTCTGCTTGAACTCCTCAGTGTTTCTGGACATCCAAATATCCATGGTCATGAAAAACACCATCTATGCATGGCATGAATAGTGTGTCCCCTTCTGTCAGATTGATTTTTCCACAGTGATCCATGCATTTATGAATTCTGGTCTGTTGATGTGATTAACTATGCCCAAATATGAAACAGTCAGCTTAAAAATTGGTTCAGAACACAGTAACTTGTTTGCTTTAACAGCAGCAGCCACTGAGACCACATCATTCCATGTTTTTCTCTCTTCACTAGTTTCTCCTGGAATACCAGGCCAAATGGAAGGTTTCAGACTTTATTTGCTTAAGTGTCCACGGAAATAGTTCAGGACACTTAAAGGGACCACATTACCCTGCGTGATCATGGTCTCCTATAACAGCTACATTCCACTGATACAATGGAACTGTCAAACTTAACAGAGAAACTTACGTGCAGGAGACAGATTTCTCATCCATTGGCCCATGAAGAACCAAAGAGTATCAGATAGATAGAAATATTTGCTTCCAAGGGAGTTTAGATCATCAGTATGGGAGGTGATAGCTGAGTACATGCTAGTAGCTAGGCAAAGGTTGTGGAAGGGTAGGTCTAATGTATAGATTTAAAAAGAAAATTGACACTAGGACCATTTCAATTGCCTTCTGTAGATTGTTGAAGGAAATGGGCACTGAGGGATTGTGATCCTCAAGGTCTGAGCTCATCTGACCTTCCTTTAGGGGTTAGAGAAATGAGTGTGGGTGGGAAGCCTAATGAGGCAGAAAAAAAGCGCCCTAGATAGAACTAAGGAAGAAGCTGGAGAATATGTGGAAAGTCAGAGTTGCCCAAAATTTTTTAAAAAAAAGGAGTACTTGTGGCACCTTAGAGACTAACCAATTTATTTGAGCATGAGCTTTCGTGAGCTACAGCTCACTTCATCAGAGTAGAAGTGGTCAGTGAGTGGGGAGAAAAGAGGCATCAGAGGTCTTGTTAATTCAGTCAGTGCCCTCCGTATTTAAAAGTGCAGAGTCAAGGAATGGCTAGTAAAGGGAAAAGGAGATATTGTTCCTCTTCTGTAATCTGGATCATCAAATACTTAGCAACAACTGGAACCAACTCTGGCATCAGAGGCAGGGCTTAACCCAAGGGCTATACCAAAATAAAAAATAAACATTACAACGTTTCACGTGCCCCTGCTAATTTCCAGCCTGTGATGTACAAGATATTGCTGGATCTTGATCACATCATGGTTTTGTTGTGACATTTCAGTCAGGGATTTCTATGAAGAAACACCAACAGACTCTGGAGGAAATGCTTACTTGCATAGAACAGTATGAAGTCCGATTGAGGCAGTTTTTATAACCAAATGTTGAATAACTAGGACATACACTGAATGCTGAAAGGTCACACAAATGCTAGAAATGTTCCATCCAAAACCGAGGAGGCACCTTAATAAAAAATTGTTTCTGAACTCTGATTGTGTTCAGGTTTGTTGAATTCTTGTAGACATTTTTTAGAATAGCCATCAGTTATGCTACAGCCTTTATGTAATGTAAATTACTTTGCATAGTGTTTGAAGGAGAGTGATACTGCTTTTAACAAACAGCTATTAGACAACAAGGCACTGATGCACCATGAGACTCCTAAACCACTCTATCTATCTAGCCTCTGGTGCATCACTATATGGATTGGGTGTTGTGATATCTGAGAGGATGCATTAGAACAAGAAGAGACTGATTACCTTTTACCAATAGTGAAAAGAATCAATCTCTCTCTCTGTAAGATACGCAACTTCAGCTACGCTATTCGCATAACTGAAGTCGAATTATCTTAGTTCAACTTACCTGGCTATCCTCACGGTGGTGAGTCAACCATGGCGGCTTCCCCGTCGACTCCACTTACTCCTCCTGCTGAGGTGGAGTACAGGCATCGATTTGGGATTGATTTATCACATCTAGACAAGACATGATAAATCGATCCCCGATAGATGGATCATTACCCGCCAATCTAGCGGGTAGTGAAGATGTACCCTATGTGTTAGCTAGGACAATTGCTTACAGGTGTTTGTCTAACCTGCTCCTAAAAATCTCCAGTGATGGAGATTCCACAACCTCCCTAGGCACTTTATTCCAGTGCTTAACCACCCTGACAGTTAGGAAGTTTTTCCTAATGTCCACCCTAAACCTCCCTTGCTGCAATTTAAGCCCATTGCTTCTTGTCCTATCTTCAGAGATTAAGAACAACAATTTTTGTCCCTCCTCCTTGTAACAACCTTTTATGTACTTGAAAACTGTTATATCCCCACTCAGTCTTCTCTTTTCCAGACTAAACAAAACCAATTTTTAAAATCTCCCCTCAGAGGTCATGTTTTCTAGACCTTTAATCATTTTTGTTCTTCTCTGGACTTTCTATAAATTGTCCACATCTTTCCTGAAATGTGATGCCCAGAACTGGACACAATACTCCAGTTGAAGCCTAATCAGCGCAGAGTAGAGTGGAAGAATTACTTCTTGTGTCTTGCTTACAACACTCCTGCTAATACATCCCAGAATGATGTTCACTTTTTTGCAACAGTGTTACACTGTTGACTCATATTTAGCTTATTATCCACTATGACCCCCAGTTCCCTTTCTGCAGTACTCCTTCCTAGACAGTCATTTCCCATTTTGTACGTGTTGTGATACAGCATGGCCAGAGGGCAGCAGGGAGTGTTAGAAGGGAGCCTTATTCCCTGTAGAGGGAAGAAAGTTTGCTATAGATTAATTAAAGCACCTGAAGTCAATTAGAGCACCTGAAGCTAGTCATCCAATAAAACATCCCTGCTTCAGTCAAGGGGAGGAGTTGAAGCAGAGTGGATTGGTGTTGGAGCAGAGAGCAGTTTGGAGGGAAGCAGAGGAAAATTTGGAGAAGTGCTGTGGTGGGCTAAGAAGACCAAGACCCTAGGTAAAGGGACACCTGGTTTGTGCAGAGAGAGGGCATGAAGCCCCACAAGCTGAAAGGCAGGAAAGGGAAGTAGCCCAGGGGAAGGAAGTGCTAGTTCAAGTGGTTTACCGCTATTCCTAGGGCCCCTGGGCTGGGACCCGGAGTAATTAGAGGGCGTGCCCTGGTCCCTCCCTCTCCACTCCCCTCCTCTAGGACACTAGTGGGGCAGTTAATACCCCCATTCAGGGGCAAGAAACGGTGCCCTGACCCCCCCAAGAAGAGAGAGCATGAGACCCATCATAGTAGTGCCAGCAATTTGCCACAGTGTGCAACTGATTGGTCCTTCCAAAATGGAGTACTTTGCATTCATCCTTACTAAATTTTATCCTATTTATGCCAGAACATTTCTCCAATTTGTCCAGCCCATTTTGAATTTTAATCCTATCCTCCAAAGCACTTGCAACCCCTCCCAGCTTGGTATCCCCCACAAAATTTATAAGTGTATGCTCTATATCATTATCTAAATCACTGATGAAGAGATTGAACAGAACTGGACCAAGAACTGATCCCTGTGTGACCCCATTCACTATGCCCTTCCAGCATGACTGTGAACCACTGATAACTACTCTCTGGGAATGGTTTTCCAACCAGTTTTGCACCCACCTTATAGTAGCTCCATCTAGGTTGCATTTCCCTAGTTTATTTATAAGAAGGTCATGTGAGCCAGTATCAGAAGTTTTACTAAAGTCAAGATATACCACGTCTACCGCTTCCCCCCATCCACAAGGCTTGTTACCCTGTGAAAGAAAGCTGTAAGGTTGGTTTGACACAATTTGTTCTTGACGAATCCATGCTGACTGTTACTTATCTTATTAACTTCTAGATTTTTGCAAATTGATTGCTTAATTATTTGCTCCATTATCTTTCCAGGTATAGAAGTTAAGCTGACTGGTCTGTAATTCTCCGGGTTGTCCTTATTTCCCGTTTTATAGCTTGGCGCTATATTCACCCTTTTCCAGTCTTCTGGAATCTCTCCCATCTTCTATGACTTTTCAAAGATAATCGCTAATTGCTCAGATATCTCCTCAGTCAGCTCCTTGAGTATTCTAGGATGCATTTCATCAGGCCCTGGTGACTTGAAGACATCTAACTTGTCTAAGTAATTTTTAACTTGTTCTTTTCCTATTTTAGCCTCTGATCCTCTCTCATTTTCACTGACATTCACTATGTTAGACTTCCAATCGACACCAACCTTCTTGGTGAAAACCGATACAAAGACGTCATTAAGCACCTGTGCCATTTCCACATTTTCTGTTGCTATTTCCTCCCCCCCCTCGTTGAGTAAAGGGCCTGCCCTGTTGTTGGTCTTCCTCTTGTGTCTAATGTCTTTGTTGAATGTTTTCTTGTTACCCTTTGTGTTTCTAGCTAGTCTGATCTCATTTTGTGCCTTGGCCTTTCTAATTTTCTCCCTACATACTTGTGTTGTTTGTTTATATTCATCCTTTGTAATTTAACCTATTTTCCACTTTTTGTAGGACTCTTTTTTTGATTTTTACATCATTGAAGATCTCCTAGTTAAGTTAAATGTCTCTAGTGTCAAAAGCTCTCCATAGTTACTAATCACAAGCTTTTGGTGGCAATCTGAGGTCTCATGTCAGCCATATCTACATTGATTGCATTAGGGATGCAGTGGTAGGCATAGCTCTTTCTTGCTTGCAGTTACAATATTGAATACCAGAAATCAACAGACATTGATAATGCCAGTGGTTTATCAAGGTAATCACATGAAGTTCAGGAGAGTTCTGCTGAGGAAGGGGAAGCTTCCATTTGTTCTGATACTAATGAAAAATCTCTGGCCTCCAAAGGTAGTGTTGTGCAGACTTAATAGGGTGGGAGTACAGAGTGAATTTCAGGAGGGTCCATGGGGCAGCAGCTCTCTGTAAGCACTGACCATGTGGTTCTGTTGGAGCTGCACTGCCATGGAATAGGGTTGCAGGGTGGGTGGAAGGACTTCTGTGCAGACGTCCCTAGCCCCCTGTTAATCTCCTGAGATCCGTGGGTTTTGTAGACATGCCTTGAAGCTTGTTCCCAGCTCCCTTCTCCCCCAAAGGAATAATTCAGGAGCAATTTCACCCCCCTTTAGCTCTATCTTGTACGCATCTCTGTGGGACGGGGTGATCAGGCCTGGTAGCACTTTTGATTGTATGTATATCTCTCTGTATAGATTGCCATTGTATATAATACATTTGATTTCTTGGCTGTCTTTCCCACTTGACTTTGACTGGAAAAGCATAAACTGCATGTAAGGTTTGGAGATCAGATCATACCCTCTTGATATCATGCGGTAAGTACCCTGATCACTTCATATTACATTTATTATTTCTGGCAATATCATGGTTCTAATTTTGGAACCTAAGTGGGGTTTTATAACACTTGTATATATTTGGATATTTGACTACCTTCTGGTTATGTTTAAGCACAGAGGTGCTGCACTTGTTCCCTGCCCTAATACCATTGTTTGGAATCCCCATTAGTCATACATTTACGTAGCCCTGGATGATCACAAAGTGGCATTGCCAAAACCTTGTAGTATCTCAAGTGCTATGTGCTGTAATTGTAGGATGACTTTAACATGTGAGGCATTATTGCAACCAGTTTGGTACTTATATATACTGCTGAGGTCATACACTTTTACACTCAACTGAAATATACTGATGAAAAGCACTATATAAGAGAGGCATTATTGTTATTACAAGTACCACATTAATTTATTGCCTCAAATGCAGCTGCATGTAGATAAATATAGACACATACAAATGTAACAACCCACATACGAAAACAAAAATATGTAAATGCTCATCAGAGAAATATGAAATTTTCCTTACTGCTCTTCAGGTCATAGAGGTAAATTAGGGCTGTTGAGCAATTAAAAAATTAATACCCACCATTTTTTCCCCATGGGTGCTCCAGCCCCGGAGGATCCACAGAGTTGGCGCCTATGCAAAATCCCACATGTGTACACTATACCATAGTTTGGTTTTATCTTATATACTTGAAAAATTTGAATATAAGCAGATCATAGTCCTGATTTATGGATCCTCAAATGTTAGGGAAATCAGCTCATGGATTTACTAAGTGTACCCCTGAGAATTGGTTTGGAAAGTCCTGGTGAACTGAGGAGGTCTTGTACAAGAAGACTTGAGAAAAACAAATGGAACATTTACACTTGAAAAACAAGGGCATCCTATAAGTTATATCCCTAGAGACATAATGGAACAAACATAACAAAGTCACAAACCATTTGCAACTAGATGATACAACCATCACTGACATCAGTGAACACCTGTTCACAGAGTAAGTGTTCATCGTCAACATCAGAAAGGATTGCACAATCTAGTCCTTAGAAACAGTAAGTAGCATGGGACCATGAGCTAAAAGTAGCATATGCCTTAATAAAGAAAAATGTTACCAGACAAACATGAGTGCTTATATATAGAATTATATTAGCAGATGAAGGGAAAGCTGCTTATGTCATATTTTTGGATTTTCACAATTAGATACAGTATCTCCTGAAATCTTCCTCTCGGTTAATTTTAATTGACCTGGATAGGAACACTGTCATGTGTATTGAACATGGGCTTGAAAGACCATTCAAAGTTTAACAGCTTTGGGTTAGGTGTCTAGCGGGGTACTACATGTTGGTGTTAGATCTGGTTTTAGTTACCATTTTCAATAGTGATTTGGAAATAAACAGTGTATTCGTGCAAGTTACAGGTGATGCCTGATTGGAAGGAGTTGTGAACACCATTTAGGACAGAAAGAACATGAAAATATCTAGAGAAATTAAATATATGGGAAGAAAATTTCAAAATGAAAACAGAGTTTGGGAAAAACCCAAGTCTGGGAAATGTAATTTGGAAACACAGATATTCAATATATGGGAGAAACCTGGGAGCAGTAATACTGGAAGACACCTAGGAGCTAGAAGAGGACACCAAAGCAGGCACTAGTTTGCAATGCAATATGGCACCAACATATGGCTAGACTAAATCTGGAGTGCATTGACTTGGACATCGCATCATGGGGTTGGTGAGAATAGTCTTATTTCTCTTTCTCTCCATGGATCTAATATGACCTGTGCCTGAGCATTGCTTTTGGTTGTGGCCCACTTCACCAGACATTATTGATAAATTAGAGGTTATTGAGAGAAGAACTACTAATAAGAACAGGAGTTTGGAGGACTTGATTTTGTGATGGAAAAAGCTATATATATATGTATAGCATGGGTAAGCAATGATTAATGGGGGTACATAGGTCTACACTTAAAACACTGTAGCACTTCAGTGAAGATGCGAGTAGGCTGATGGGGGGGCTTTTCCCATTGGCATAGGTACTCCGCCTCCGCGAGAAGCCCTCCCGTCAACATAGCGCTGTCTATGCTGGGGGTTAGGTTGGTTTACCTGCGTTGCTCAGAGTGTGGATTTTTTTACATCCGAGTGACATAGTTATCCTGATGTAATTTCCTAGCACAGACCTGGCCATAGTCGACAAATATTTGAAAAGAGTTATCACAAAGAGGTGACATTATTAGTTAGGAATGAGTAAAGGTTGCATGAGTAATGGGCTTGAATTCAGAAAGTTTTCTTGACATTCAGCCTAAATTTTCCCTTTCTGAGAGTAAAATGGATGAGGTTGCTGAATAATCTCCCAGGAAAATGGTCAATGTACCATCTCATGGATCTTTAGAACTAGACTGAACAAAGTGCAGGAAAATGTAATGGAGGAAACTTTCCTGCATTGGCAGGGAAATAGATGAGATGACATAAATGTTCATAGACTATCACAGTTGGAAGGGACCTCAGGAGGTCATCTAGTCCAACCCCCTGCTTGAAGCAGGACCAATCCCCAATTTTTGCCCCAGATCCCTAAATTATCCCCTCAAGGATTGAACTCACAACCCCGGGTTTAGCAGGCCAATGCTCAAACCACTGAGCTATCCCTCCCCCTGTTCTGTACCATCTCTGTTCTGAGTGTCAGAATGGAATAAATATGTTCTGTCTGTGCCATGGGCAGAAGGCTCATATCCCCTTTGGTCCAGGATAAATGGTTTGTCCAATGAGTCTGTTGGCATTTTTACTACCAACAGACTACCAGTGAAAGATCTGATGGTGACTTGAATTTCCTTTTGAGAAATATTCCTCATCCAAAGGCTAGAAAAACCAGTTTTACAAGATGCACAAGGAAAATGCACCTCAATTGCGGGTACTCCACCCAAATTTATTCATAATCATTTAACATAGATTTGTTTAAGGGAGGTGTTGTGAAACAGGGATAAGGGGAGGTTTTGGTTCTCTTTGGGATGCAGATGCTCAGTGTCCTTTTAAAATACATTTCTAAGGAGTCCTTCAGAGGCTGAACATTCTGTTTTTCATCCAGAGCTTTTATACTTCAAATTGGGTCTGCACCAGATTGTAGCTGTCTGTGTAGTGTATGACTGTGGAGTCAGGGACATTACTCTATTAGTAAGTACTCTGTGTGTGTGTGTGTGTATGTTTGGGATGAGGTCTTATGAATAAGGCTAAGATTTTGTGATAGTTATTGTTAGTAAAAGTCACAGACAGGTCACAGGCAATAAACAAAAATTCATGGAAGCTCCATTGTTTCCCCTGCCACCTTGGTGGCTGGGAGCTATGGGATTTCCCCTCTGCCTGCGGCAGCTGGAAACTGCAGGGTGACGATATTGCCCAAAGAGGAAAATAGGACAGCCCCAGCTGCTTGCCCGAGGTGTCCCCCTCCCCCCGTGTTAGGCTGTCACCGTCACTGGAACCCTGAGGAAGGCCCCCTCAGGAGTCTGTCACCTGTTTCTGGAACCTCACGGGGGCCCCCTGTTGCTGCTTTCACCAGAACCCTGCCAGGGCCCCGCTGGCTGCCAGTTCCGGAGTCCTGCAGCCACCGGAGGAGAAGCAGAGAATGTCATGGAGGTCTCTGGAAGCCACGGATTCTGTGACTTCCATGACCTCCATGACATAAACGTAGCCTTATTTATGAACTGGGATCATGTGTGCACTACATAGATGCCAAAAATACACCAACGACTTTGGTAAGAGTAGGGGTGGTCCTTGGACAAAATTGCCACTCCTAATCCCTTCCCAAGTGCTGTGCTGTTGGTTGCTAGCCTCCAGCCTCCAGATGACTGCATTTTAGTGGTGGTGTATGTAGTTTATGAAGTGATTTTCTCTGATGCCCTCAAGAAGTGAGTTAACAATAACAGTCAGCTTGAGCTAGATTGTGACTTGGACTAACTACATGCCCCTGCAGGGAACTATAACTTACTTGTATGGGCTTCCAAAATCTGGAGCAGGTGGGGAGGGAAGGGTGAACTAGGCAGAGTAGGGACATGAACCTGCATCTCCTATGTTGTAGGCAAGCATCCTAATGACTAGGCTGTTGCGGATGGGGAGTGGGTGCTCCATTTGTCTTTGGTTTTGACCAGCAATTTCATCCTGGATCTGAGAAACCTTCCCTGACAAAAGCTCTGTTGAAACTGGCACATTCCCATGGAAAGTTTAGGTTTAGACAAATTGGCATTTTCCGACTGAAAAACCATTTTGTTGAAAAATTCCTGAGTAGCTTTAGTTATTACACTTTGATGCATGGAGGACGTAGGGAAGCCATCGTCCCTCAGAGGGTGTCTCTCAGGTGTAGTGCTGGCAGGGACTATTTCTGGGCTGGATTATATTTAAATATATTAATTCCTTTGAATGGAACCAACAAGATTAGCAAATTCCTACTGTGAAGCTGTAGGTTCTTATTGCTGTAACCTTTTCCTTCCTCACCCTGTCCCCTCCCTACTGTTTATCATCTCCACTGGTCATATCTTAACATAGATTGTAAGTTTCAGGGCAGGGACTTTATAGTTGTACTGTAAAGTGTCCAGTATGCTTTTCAGTGCTGTAAAATTAATTGGCCGTGTGTGCTGATATCCTTTGGGGATTACAGGTTCTGTATAACTGTACTGCATTGTTCGTTATTATTTGCTAGAAAGCTGTACTTGAGAGGATGAGGCCCCACTGATCTCAGTGTCCTCAGTAAGGTAAATCAAGGCAGCTGCAAAATCAATATTCCCATCTTCCATTAACTCAGTAGACTTGCCTTAATAGGCTGAGGAAAAGATGAAGAGATTGCTTAATTTTTGGAAATGATGGAGGGGTGGGGCTCTGAGTCAGTTAATAAAACACCTGCTTGTTCACTTCTGCCAGTGTAAAGACTGTACAGGAATCACTGCTGGCTGTGCGGGACATAGTACTCAAGTGCCCTCGTTATCAGCTGACTTGTATGCAACAGGGACCGTGATGGGATCAAATTCAAGTTCCAATCAGGTAAGGAAAACCCCACCAAAGCTCAACAAAATTGTTTGAGGTTCCAAATCAGATGTTTCACATGAGAAGAAGTGGCGAGAGTTCTGCTTGAACTGTGGGGAGGATCTGGGAAGAGCAAGTCTGCTGTTCCTCAGGTATCCTCAGTTGCAAGGGTTGTCCTCCTACTGCATGTTGTTGTAGTAACTAAACTGTATGCCTAACAACATTACTAAAACAAGTTTATGCAGAATAACCTGCTGTTCAGTGCAGTGGGGAACTATCATGGTCTCGGAGGGCTTATTGAGTATCTTTAAATTTGGTTTTAATGTGGGATTGTAAATATGAAATTATAATAAAAGCAGAAATGGAAGATTTTTTAAAAATGTAACCATTTCTGCTCTCGATTTTTCAGGGCCTAAGCAGCATCCCAGGACAAAAAATGAAAGAGGTGGGTACTAAACAGGTGGAATGTCACTAAATGCTGTCCAGTGCTGATTATAAGAAAATGTTAGGAACAAAATCTGTTTGAGATCCAGTTTGGGGCGGGAAGAGTAGTGACATATTTGCTAAGCACCATTCAATTTAATTTTAGGGGTGAAATACCTGTATATATAACAGTTGGATCTAACCAGTCTAATCTATCTGTCTATGATATTTCTAATGTGTGCCTATCATTGTCATATTGCATCTAGGTACGAGTTCATCTATTCTGTGTTCATTTTAAAATGTCTTGCTCTCTCTGTGTTTTGATTTTGGTGCAGGAACCTGCATGCTTTGTGTCTCCAACACTTCAGAGACAGGATTTGTTTAAGGGGAGCCTCTCATTTATTAATTTCAATTTATTTGACTTGCTTTTTGGAGTTGCAGTGCTATGGCATAGCACTTTAAGTGCACTACGCAATACAACTTTTTAAAGCATACCCTACAAGGAACATGTCAGAAGTGTGTTTATTGGTGTTAGGTGTACCTAACCTTTGTTCCCCCCTTGGAGAATTTAGAGGCTAATGATAGGACAGGGAACGCTGAGAGAAAAAATGCTTAAAATGAAAGAAGGCTCACAGAGGGATGGGGGCAGTGACGAGCTGCCACAATCTTAACAACCGGTTCCCTCACCATCCCATGAGGATGTCGTGGCCTGCCCCCCGGGACCCCTGCCCCATCCACCCCCCTCTTCTGTCTCCTGACTGCCCCTGGAACCGGGCAGGAGGGTCTCATGGGCCACTGTAGTGGGTGCCCGTCCTGGCCCACCCCTAAGAGCCAGAAGGACCTGCCGGGGGGTGAGGTGGGGAGTCCCCGCGGTGCTTACCTGGGGTGGCTCCTGGGAAGCATCTGGCAGGTCCCTCTGGCTCCTATGGGTGGGGTAGCATAGCTGGGGGGGCAGGGGGAGCGGCTGCTCCCCCTCACTGATCACATCAAAAGTGGGGCCTTAGGTGCCGACCCCGTGGGTGCTCCGGGGCTGGAGCACCCACGGGGAAAATTTAAAAAAAAAAAAAAAAAAGTAGTTCCGTGCCCTGCCTCAGTTCACCTCCGCTCTGCCTCCGCCCCTGAACACGCCGCCCCGCTCTGCTTCTCCGCCCCCCCAGTTTCCTGCGAATCAGCTGTTTGTGCGGGAAGCCTGGGAGGGCAGAAAAGCAAACGGCGGCTTCATGCTCATGCACAGGGAGGTGGAGTTGAGCTGGGGCGGGGAGTGGTTTCCCTGCGCTCCTGGGTTACCCGCCGCAGCGCGGGTGGCCCTCCTTGCACGCCCCACCCCCAGCGAACAGCTGATTCCCGGGAAGCCGGTGGGGGGGGGCGGAGAAGCAGAGCAGGACGGAGTGTAACACAAGGGTGGAGGCGGAGTGGAGGTGAGCTGGGGCTGGGAGCAGGGAGGGGAGCTGCCGGTGGGTGCTCTGCACCCACCAAATTTTCCCCGTGGGTGCTCCAGCCCCAGAGCACCCATGCCACTTTTGGCTGGTTGTTAAATTTAGAAGCCCTTTTAGAACCCACATTTTCTTTCCTGTGTTCCAAATAGCACCTCAGTTTTTTAAAATGGAAAGAATGGAAACAGGTTTACTGTTTGTTGTTTATATTTGATGTCTGTACTTTTGATGTTTTTTCCTCATTGTGAATAACAAAAATAGATCAGTCAGTTACTCTTTAGCTTCTAGTCAGTTTCCCTCTGATGCATTAGCCACATGCTATAACAATTGGGTTACAAACACTACAGAAAATATTTTTATTTAAAAAAAAATTTAAATTAATTACCATTGGTGGTTTTAAAAGAATCCTAGAAGAATTTCTATTGGTTTAAACTTTAGCAAAAGTTATTTTTCACAAAATCTAAACTTGGGGCTCAGTTTGACCTGACAGTTTACCATGAAATTGGGGTGGGAATTTGGAATTGGTGTCTGCCATAAGTGTTTAACTCTGCACATCCATTCATTTGGTCATAGAGAAAGGAGGAAGTTTTTTGGCTAACAGCATATATGTGGAAGAAAAGTCTCACAAATAAATGTTTCACTGGTCTTCTTGGAAAGAAGCTGGAGGACTGGAGTCAATGGGGTGAGGAGGATGGAGAAGTGCATATGAGGGAAGGAGAAGTAGAGGAGATGACAGAAGGGCCAGCTTTTGGGCAGACGTGATCAGTGATGATGAGAAAGGGAGGAAGTGTGAGGAGGATGCTGGGCAGCTGGGAGAGAAGCAGGTGTGGCAGCAGGGGGGAAAGTTTACAGTAAAGAATACGGTTGCCAAATAGGGTGGGATGGTGAAATTTGAAAACTGAATGGGAGAAGCAAAAGGCAAGACAAGGCAGGAGATCTGGGGTCAGAAGTCAGGAGATGAGTGAGAGAAGCATGGTAATGAAAAGAAATGAGGAGAATGGGATCAGAAAGAGGTTAGCCAATTACTGAGGATGGTAAATGATCCAAAAGAGTGGGCAGGCAACATATCCATTAACAATGAGAAGACAATTAAAGAAATGAACAGACAAAAAGGCTTCCAAGTAGTTTCAGTGAGAGATTGGTGTACTGGAAACTATGCAGATGAGTAAAGTTGTGGCACAAGTTACAAGGAACTGAGGATATGATGGCAGTGATATTGTTGAGGGAATATGTGAGTGCATTTCTTCTGGACGCACTGCTTCTGGCAGCTGTGATAACTCTGTGGGGACTACGTGTTAGATGTCTTTAGAAGAAGAGTTTTGTTCCTTACTGCATGGAGTGGTCACTCCGGTCGTCGGTGATGGCAGACTCAGTCTGGTCTTCTAGAGCCTGTTTCTGTGGGGTTGCAGTGTGAGAGTCCTTGGAGACTATTTATAGCTCACCTGAGTAAGTGGAGATTTGGTCCTTGTCTCATGGAGAAGTGACTCCCGTTGCTAGTGGCAACATCTGCAATCTGGAATCATTTTGTGCTTTACTTCTTGGGTTTGAAGTATATATACAAGAGTGCAGTGAGGATTTAAACTGCAGAGTTCTCTCAAAAGTGACTCAAATAAATTGGTTAGTCTCTAAGGTGCCACAAGTACTCCTTTTCTTTTTGCGAATACAGACTAACACAGCTGCTACTCTGAAACCTGTCTTTAAAAATGGTACAGTGGGGTTCCTTGTTTATTATCTATCAAGTGATCCCAACCAGGAGTGCTCAGTGTACAAGTAAAAAAACATATTTATTTTAACTACCAGCCTGGGCTCTCAGTGTCAAGCTGGGTTCCATGCACTTCATCACCTTATTAATGGATCTGTAATCCAAATATTTCCTCTCATGACACCCCTACAATCCCATTGTCTTTAAATTATGACTTCTGTCTTCAAGGGACTTGCACAGGTATAACTGATTTGAACTTAGTATTAACGTTTCTGTTGATGATGCACAAGATGGACTAGGATCCAGCTCCTTTTCTCTCCGGTGTGTTGGCTGTTCAGGAATAAAAAGCAGTTCAAACCTTATTTTCGTCACTGAAGTTGGCAGATGTGACTGTGGATACACAAAGTAGATCTGTTACATAAGAAGGTGCCATTTTTACACAGTTACCTTTTCAGAGAAGTGCCATGCTTTAAAACTTGATTGTGAGGGCAACCTGCAGTTTTGCTTAGTACAGATGATACTTAAATCAGATCAGGTGGCTGACATAAAACATTTATTTGATGGAAAGTTGTTGGTTGTGACCCAAAATAACATGGCACTCATGCTGAAAGGCAAAATAATTAATAATTATCCAGCTACTTAAGGCACTGCACCCTGTCAAAAGAATGTGAAGCATGCAGATTAGCACTGTATTGTCACATAGTCATCTGAATCATGGCAATGACTAGGTCAGTTTCTCTTTGCATTTTGAACCCATCAGAGTGAGAAACTTGGAGCATGGGCCTATGCAGATCAGAGGTGAAGAAAAGTTTCACAAGAACTCTTGCAATCTGAAACCAGTGTAGTCTGCATAGCCTTACAAAAGACAGGTCCTGATACATCACTGTGTTACTCCAATTTCATACTGGTGTAACTCGATTGAATTTCTGTTTAATGCAGTAGCGAATCAAACCCCATTAGGGGACGCTCCGAGGGGAGAGAAATAAGTATGTTACAGCAGCAAATGGGGGGGCAGGGGTGTGTGCTTTAAGTGCAGTTGAACTTACCTGACAGACAGACAGCTGAGCCTGCGGTCTGCACTTGAAGGGCTCCAGATTTCACAGAATCAACATTTTATGTATTTTACTCTTCTATTTTAATAATATTTTAAATAAGAAGCACACATCCTAGCGCACGCTCTCTCTCTCTCTCTCTCTCTCGTTTTTAAAAGATCTTGAAATATAGAAGAGAAGAATAATACTTTTCTGTCATAAGTATTGTGTTTGGCAGGCTATTTTACTTTGGTATTTACCCTTTTCTCTTGATATAGCAGAAATGTTTCCCATATTTCATTTTATTTTTCACATAAGACACTCTCCATATTTTCATAAGTGGTGACTTACTGGGATCTGTGTATGGAATATCTGACAGTACCAAGCAGTCAGGGTATGTTGACTAAATGTCATTAGGATAAGGACAATCATAATGGTAGTTGTCAGTGTAGGATAATATCCCAGAATTTCTGGGTTCATGAGGGACTCCAAAATACATGGGCCTGAGCCTGGAGTCATCAGTTAGCAAAACACTCCTAGGACCTACTTGTGCAACTCTTACATGAGCACTTATGCATGTGAGTAGTCCCATTGACTTTGGTGAAAATAAATGTGTAAGTAAGCATTGCACAATTAGGTTCATAGACATTAATGGGACTTTTGCGTGAGGTACAACTGCATGAAGTATGACTGTATGATCAGGCCCTGCATTTGTAACCTCATTTTTTCGCAATTCTGGCAGTAGTAATTATAGTGATTACACCATGCTTCCTGTTTATGAGGTAGTAAGCCATGTCCAAAATAAATACAGAGACTGAAAGCTGAGGTGTTTGTAACCAATGAACTCAGAGGCTTTTGGAGTCCAAACTTATTAGCCTATGATAGGGTTATTGTTGAGTTAACGGAAGACTGAAAAGTTGTTGGTTATTGATAAAGAGAAGAAGGATTGTTTGTGGTTAGAGCATTAGTCTTGGACTTTAGAGACCTGCATTCAATAAACTGCTCCACCATAGACTTCCTATGTGTCCACGGGCAAGTCACTTAGCAACTCTATGCCTCAGTTCCCTATCTGTAAAAAGTACTAGTCAGTAAATACTTCCTTAGTAACTAGTACTTCCTTACCTCAAGTAATTTAGTTGAAAAATGTGGCAAAATTATTAACCCTGTACATTTTTTGCCCAATATTATTTGACCAGCTCACCTCAACTTTCTTATCCATCAACAAATCAGTGCCAATATTGAACAATGATGATGACAGAACACAGCCGTGCCAAACTCCTGTGGCGATAGAAAACCATGTCGTGTGTCTACCATTGACTCGAACGCAGCTTTCCATTCTATCTACCTTCCAGGGATGCTGAGTCACCTCATCAGATCCCATGAACTTGCATGGTGCTCTGAATCAAAGGCCTGATGGAAATCTGAAAAGTGCTGCACGGGGTTTATTAAACTCATCCATCTTCTCAGAAGGTGTCTCAAGGTACAGATCTGGTTAACAGTGGAACAACCTGGTCTAAAGCCGCCCTGAGTATCCCAGCCTTTGCTACCACGTGCAATATCGGCATTGAATGGCTGATGGATAAGCTTGAGGAAGGAGCTAACAGTGGCATCGTGGGCTGAATGTTGTTCTGCTTTGAGATCTCAAATATGCCAATGATGTTGTCTTGTGGGCTCAGTTTGGTGAATCGCTGCAGATGATGGCTGAATTAGTTAGGCAAAGAGCAGCGCGCATTGGTCTGGTTAATAAGCTGGATAAAAAGAAGTCACTGGTCATTACCATCAAGCAGCCTCCAGTTCTAGATTACAACCAGTTCAGTATTAACTTGTCCAGGCATGACACTGCGCAGGTGGCAATTGTCAAATATTTGAGCAATGTCACAATCAGTGCTTGGAGGATGCTCGAAAATGTGGCTACTTGAATAGCAGAAGCTGCTGCCATCTTTCAGCCCCTTTAGAGGTCTCTGTGGGGATGCCATGTCATTAAACTTGCCAGCGAGCTGTGGATTTATAGAACCACAGTTATACTAACTGCAGTGTATGGCAGTGAAACATGGGCACTGAAGAAGGCTGGAGAACAATGGATTCATGTTTTTGATTCTTGTTATCTTCATCAACTGCTCCATATCAAGTGGAAGGACAAGACTGGAAATGAGGATATTTGAAGCCTAACCCAGCAATTGCCTCCAACAGCAATGAATCAGTTTTGTTGGCTTTCTTGGTATAGAAATATTATTTGAATGGAAGACCAAAAAGTACAGAAGCATATGTACCAAGGAATGCTGCTACATGGCAAATGATCACATAGATGTCAAAACTTCCATGGCACCACAAGATCGCCAGTGAAGGACATAAATAGAATATACAGCCAGACACCACCTACAGCACTTTGCCAGAGATGGATCTGGGAGGTGCTCAATTTGCACGGAGGCCATTTGATATTTGTTGAGCTCTGCAAGCAGAAAGTGATCTTGCCTTACCCCTTTTCATTTGCAGTTGTGAAAAAGGTGGTGTTTTGTCAAACAAGTCTGACTTTTTAAATTGTTTTCTGGCTCCAGTTATCCCTAACTATGAGTAGCTCGTTTCCCTTTACTATCTCACAGATGTATATGCTTATGTGAGTATTTCCTTGTATGCCTTTTTTTCAGAGTATTTTCCTCCATGTTTTCCACGTATGCATTAGAATAGAATAAGTATCATGTAGATCATAACATGAGTAAATAAATAGTGTCCTGAATGTTTGGTATTAGTAATACATTGTTCAGTGTTTCCCTAGGGCATTCATGTTTGTTGATGCACTAAATACTTTAATTTTTGGGATATACGATAAGCTATATGGTGTACTTTTAAATTTGGCAGTTTGAACCCTGCATTGCATAGACCACTATGTCATTTGAATCATTTTAATTTGAGTTTGTAATTTTGCTACAAAAAGACTGAAAGTGTTCTTTCTGTGGCCATGAAGGACCTTGGATATATATATATTTTCTCAGTTCAATTTTGCTGCACTGGAGTATGGATGGTAGGGTTTCCGGACCCCATGAAGGGTGTCTGTCTCCAGGCTGCCACAGAATCTTGCTCTCTATGGATAAATGTGCAGTGGAGTGGAGTTTGGGCACGCTGAGGAAATGTAGAGCAGATTCACCTGCTGGGGCAAAGGGATTGCTCTAAATTATGCATGTTTCCTAGCAACTGCTCTGCTGCCAGAGAATTGCTAGGGTGCATTGTGCTTCAACTCCGCCTCTTCATGCCTTCTTCCACGTTCTGTACGCAGGAGAGGGGTGGGTGGACTATGCTGCCTTTACATACCTATGCTATGGGTAGTCCAAGCTGTGTTCATATGACAACTGTCCTTCTTTGAAACGTCAGAGCGGCTCAAAGAGGAGAAACTGAGGCTAGGGTCTGTTTCATTACTTATATTGTGTTGATGTCCAAAGCTTATGAGGTTGGATCCCCATTGTGCTAGGCCCTGTACAAACAGGTAAGATTTGTTTCACAGATGTAGAGAGGGTACACAATTTAACATTTTTAGCTCGAGTAGATTTAAAAAAAAAATCTGTTAAATATACTGAGAAAATGATGGTAAAATACACAGGTTTTATTAGCACTTATTTTGGATGACCTAAGTATCAATAACTCACTTATGCCTTTTCTGCTCCTGAGTAATGTGGTTATTGAAAACTTAGGCCAATAAAGCCTTTGTACCATGCCATACCATCATGTGTCTCATTTCTCTATATTAGATGCGTGTCTATTGATGAATACACATCTTAATATATCTGTTTGTCTTGTTAATCATTCTTGTGCAGAGAGAAGTAACTTCTATCAACTTTCTCCATGTAAAAATAATAAGAATGAGAAATCTCCGGAAGGCTGACTTGTGTGAGTATTTCTACTGTTCCTAGCTGTTTTTCATAGCTCTTGAAAGCAACGAGAGTATATAATAAAAGTATAATTGTCATTGGGATGTACTCAGGCATCAAGAGCTCCCATAGCACACTGTTTACTGTCAGAGTACAAGTACCCATAAGGGTGTCCAAGTATAACTAGGATTTTAAAAAGCATAAGGTACCTGACACACTACAGTCTACATGGACTACCATACTTATCAACTGTAATGTCAGATTTCAATCCTAGATCCAGTTACCATCGTCTGTATTTATTTTATGTGCTAGAAAACAGTACCTTGTGCTACAGGATTCCCACAGAAACATCAGACTCCAGCATCTGAGAGCTAACTGGAGGAAAAAAGAGACAATCTTAGGGTAAATAATTCTAACACACAATAATTTTTCTAGGGTGAAAGGAAAAGGAATAATCTTTATTTTATGTCTGTGCTAGCGTATTTTGTTGCTGCAAACTTGCAAGAATTATTTTTTTGTGATGTTAAAATAATATATTTTATTCTTGTTAGTCTTATGCATTTATATTTGCAACAAGGAGGACAATAGATTACCCAAAACGGGTTAAAAGGGTGAAATGATTCAGTGGTTTTTAGGATTAAAAATATCTCACTATGCCAGATTTTCTTTCAAAAAATGATATCAGGCCTCAATCCCAATCAGAAAGACGTGTATGAAAGAGTAAAGAACTGATTGACATACTTTTCATTTAGAAACCTGAGTAAACTCTAAGCAATCTCAAAGGGGGGAACCAGATAATACAAATTTTAATGCAATTTCCTTTAACATCAAAGCTCAAAAATAAACACAAAGAAAAACACACCCGAGTTCTTCATATAGAACATTTTCGAGACAAGTAACAAAAAAGAGAAAGCTACGTGCAGAAGATGTGGTAAAATGCAACATGCATGGAAAAGGTTCACCACCCACAAAGCTGAATAATATAAGAGTCAGGAAAAAGAACACTATATGCCACTGTGTGGACCTTAAAAATAGGTGGAAGTGATGCACAGTGAAGAAGAATCAGGGAAAGAAAGATGTCCACAGCAGAGGTAATTAAAGAACAGTCACTATTTGATCACAGCACTAGAGATAATAGCATAGAGGAAACCTTCACAATAGAAGTGAAAAGAAAAGGAGTACTTGTGGCACCTTAGAGACTAACCAATTTATTTGAGCATGAGCTTTCGTGAGCTACAGCTCACTTCGTCGGATGCATACCATGGAAACTGCAGTAGACATTATATACACACAGAGACCATGAAACAATACCCCCTCCCACCCCACTGTCCTGCTGGTAATAGCTTATCTAAAGTGATCATCAAGTTGGGCCATTTCCAGCACGCATAGTGGTGGGATTAACCTGAAATCAATTTGAGATCAAGTTGAGATTTTTTGAACTAGAAATACAGATTTTAAAAAGGAAATTTTTTTTCCTTTGGAGCTGCTGGAAAAGCAGCTTGTTTTCTCTCTGCTTTGGTGCCAGAGCTGAGACAAAAGGGGATTATCTTTGTGAATTGCAGGTTTTCTTTGCCTGGAGGCACGGTACTTAACTCCTGCAGGGAAATTCACAGTCTTCCAACCCAGAGGTTTTTTTTTTTTTTCCCCCTAAAAGTAAATAGGGAGGGGGGTGTTCTACCCATTTGCCTCGAGACAAAAGTGGCAGGGTTTTTTTTTTTAGGATTTTGATTTTTTTGTTTTACAAGGAGCACAGGTTTGAAAAGGAAATTTTTTTTTTCCGTTGGGCTGCTGGTAAGCAGGTTTCCAAGTAGTTGGAGGTTTTTTGCTTTGATTTGGGCCCAGAGCAGAGACAAGGGAATTGTCTTTTTCTGTAGGCTGACAATCACTATCAGAGAATAGGTATTCTATTCCAGCACAGAAAAATTTTACAGCCAAGTTTTGTTTATTTCTAAACCTTGGGTGTAAAGTTAGTTAAAACAGAGAGGTTAGAATGACAAAATCCACGGCTCGACACAAGCTCTGGAAATGGCCCAACTTGATGATCACTTTAGATAAGCTATTACCAGCAGGACAGTGGGGTGGGAGGGGGTATTGTTTCATGGTCTCTGTGTGTATATAATGTCTACTGCAGTTTCCATGGTATGCATCCGATGAAGTGAGCTGTAGCTCACGAAAGCTCATGCTCAAATAAATTGGTTAGTCTCTAAGGTGCCACAAATACTCCTTTTCTTTTTGCAAAGACAGACTAACATGGCTGTTACTCTGAAACCTGTCACAATAGAAGTGGTAACAGAGTTCTACTTTTGTCTGATCATGGCAGTCCTGGGATTGGGAATGCAGATCCATCTTCTCCTCTAATACATCTTAGTGAGAAGTAGCTTTCTGAAGATTGTGATAATAGATCAGTGATGGATTTAGATGCAAATTAAAGACTGATAGCCTTAGAAAGCAGGGAACTTGTAGTAAGTGGAAAATAAAGTTAGCTCACTGTGTGGATACTAATTTGACTCTCCCAGCAAAGAATTTGGTCCCCCTCTGGGTTTAAAAATATCCTGCTAATGGGAGAGCTTGCAGATGGCTGATGCTCAAGTCAGGAGGTGTGAGCTGCTTTCCTCAGAGCAGGTTTTGTATGGCCCAAGTCCCAGGCTGCAATGAAACCTATTGAAATGCCATTGGTAAATGTGACAATGCAAAAGATAATGATCTGTGTGGTCACTTTGTTCCTGAATTTCTGAGTAGTGCATCAGGTTCTTCAGAGAATCCTGAGCTACAGAATGTGGAAAGGTAGAGAAAGAAAGAAGTAAAATAAAGAAAAGAAGAAAAAGGAAAATGCCAGATATAAAAACAAAGGGAAGAAAAAGGGAGAGCCCAAAATCAAAGAGAGAAAGCGAGAAAAAAAAAACATTGTTAGAGAGCCTGCTGAATATGACTCAGAATAATCTTGTTGGTTGACTGGGAGGTTCAGGTGGTTTACCATGTTCTCCTGTTAAAATTTATATTCAGCCTTATTGATATTAATATGTGTTATAAATTAAGATTATAAACAAGTCTAAATAATCATGGTTTGGGAAGAATGTTTTTGGATTTGGCATGTGCTAGAAGGCACTCAGTTAATTCGAGCGTAATTAATACACCCAGAAGTAGGGCTGACTAGCTTGGTCACTTCCTGATTATTGCTAACCTTTGCTGCAATCACATGTGACTGTGCTTTCTGCTCCTACCTGACCCACAGTATGACACTGGTAAAGTAGTATGCAGGGTGTTGTAGCTGTGTGGGGCCCAGCATGTTACAGAGACAAGGTTGGTGAGGTCATATCTTTTATTGCAGGGGTTCTGAACCTTTTTCTTTCTGAGGCCCGCCCAACATGCTATAAAAACTCCACCGCCCAGCTGTGCCACAACAATTGATTTTCTGCATATAAAACCCAGGGCTGGCATTAGTGGGCAGCAAGCAGGGCAATTGCCCAGGGGCCCCCGTGAAGCTAAGTTCCAAAGGCTTTGGCTTCATCCCCGAGTGGCAGGGCTCAGGGACCTGAGCTTCAGCCCCATGTGGCAAGCCTTCAGATTTCTGCCCTGGTCCCCAGCGAGTCTAACGCTGGCCCTATTTGGCAGCCCCCTGAAACCTGCTCGTGGCCCCCAGGTTGAGAACCACTGTTTTACTGGACCAATTTTTGTTGGTAAAAGACAAGTTTTCAAAATTACACAGAGCTCTTTTTCAGGTCTGGAAAATATACTGAGAATGTTGCAGCTAAATACAAGGTGGAACAGATTGTTTAGCAAGAGTAGTTAAAACAACCACTCGACACTAAAAAGTCATGGACTTAAGCCATAAATCCAGTGTCTCTGTTGTAATGATCTACAAAACCACTATGACTGCAGAGGTGTTAATTAGCCACTTCACATTGAATGGTCCCTTGAAATATGTGTTAACTACTTATGCTAAACAATCTGTTTCATCTTTTATTTAGCTGTGTACATTTCCCAGACTGAAGAAGAGCTCAGTGTAATCTCAAAAGCTTGTCTCTTTCACTCACAGTTGGTCCAATAAAAGATATCACCTTATCCACCTTGCCTCATTTAGGGTGACCAGATGTCCCGATTTTATAGGGACAGTCCCAATTTTGGGGGCTTTTTCTTATATAGCAGGGGTGGGCAAACTTTTTGACCTGAGGGCCATATCTGGGTGGGGAAGTTGCATGCAGGGCCATGAATGTAGGGCTGGGGCAGGGGTGTGGGAGGGAGTGCGGCATGTGATGTGCAGGAAGGGGCTCAGGTCAAGGAGTTGGGGCAGAGGAGGGATGTGGGGTGTACAAGGGGGCTCAGGGAAGGGGGTTGGGGTGCAGGAGGGGGTGCACAGTGTGGGAGGGGGCTCAGGGCAGTGGTGCAGGGAGGGGTGCAGAGTGTGGGGGGGGCTCAGGGCAGGGGGTTGGGGTGCAGGAGGGGTGCAGCAGAGGACTCAAGGCAGAGGGTTGGGGTGCAGGAGCGAGTGGGGGGTGTGGCGGGGGTTGGGGTGCAGGCAGGGGGCTCGGCAGGGAGTTGGGGAGCGGGGTGCAGGAGGTGTTTGGGTTCTGGCCCAGTGCCACTTACCTGGAGCATCTCTGGGGTGGCAGCAGCGCACACTAGGGTCAGGGCAGGCTCCCTGCCTGCCGGCACCGCTCCGGGAAGCAGCCGGCACCACATCCCTGCAGCCCCTAGGGGTGGGGGCAGAGGGCTCCGCGCTCTGCACTTGCCTGTGGGTACCTCCCCCAAAGCTCCCACTGGCCGCGGATCCCCATTCCTGGCCAATGGGAGCTTTGGGGGAGGTACTCACAGGCAAGAGCAGCGCGGAGCACTCTGCCCCCCCTTCCCAGGGGCCTCAGGGACGTGGTACCGGCCGCTTCCTGGAGCGGGACCCACTGCGCCATGGGGGTGGCAATCCTGTGGCCGGTTCCAAAGCCCTGAGGGGCCGGGGCCGGATCCCTGTTTCTAGGTAGCTATTACCCCCCCACCCCGTCCTGATTTTTCACACTTGCCCTCTGGTCACCCTAGCCTCATTGGTAATGTAACTGTCAAACCACTGTCAGGCACGTCTTATTCTCAGGTTTTAAAGGTGGAATAATCTAAAGTTTTAGCATCTTGTAAAGGACAAAGAAGGGAAATACCCTGAGCTTGGGCACAAAAAGAATTATATGTAATACCAGCAACAAAGTGTTACAAGATGAGAGCATGATGCAGGGGTTAACCCTGTGTTCACTAGCTTGGCCTCTTCTGACTTGTGTAGTCTTGTGCAGAGATCAAGATGAGTGATTATTAAGTGTTGTTAAGGTGAGAGAGTGATAACAGTGGTGCTGGAACACTTTCAATAGTGGGGGGTGAGCCCCCTTGCCCCTGTCTGCCTCCCCCCTGACCCTGAGCTGGGGCCAGGAGCAGGCCGTGTCTCCCAGAGGGGGCGACCCAGACAGGGGTAAGGGGGCTGAGGCGGGGCCAAGAGCAGAGTTCCAGGTGCAGGACTGGCAGCTGGGACCCCGTGTGTGTGTGTGTGTGTATATATGTGGCAGCGGGGACCCTGCATAAAACCTGGGGGTGCTGCAGTACTCCCTGCACCCTTAATTCCCACACCTGAGTGATAATTACGTTATATGTTACTCTAGAGGATTCATAGATTATAAGGCCAAAAGGGACCACTGTGATGGTATCTTTACAGATTGGTTAATTATTGACCTTTAGTTTCTATTCGCTGAAGATATCTTGCAGGATTCTCCCACACCCCTCCTAGAGTTTAAACGAGTTTTCATTGCAGGTGATTCTGTTCAGATCTGTGCAGAAGTGATGGTAGGAGGGAAGTGTGGTTTGCATATAGTGGTTTTGGTGGTGAGTACAGCTGGTCAGGAAATGCATTTTATTTCCCACAAAACTTTTTGAAGAATAGTTCCATTTTTGTCAAAATTTATCACTCAATTTTGTTTTTGCTGCAAAATTGACAATTTTCTTGGTTTTTAACAAATGAAAACCAAGCATTTTTGGTTTTAGTTTGTTGAAAATTTCCATTTTTTATCTAAAACAATTTTTGGTGAAAAATTTTCAGTCAGGTCTGGTGCTGAGTTTGGGGAAGGGAGTGCGGGAAGGCTAGCATCCCCACTAGTGCAGAGTTAGCCATGTGATATGTGTTGTCATTGGTATATGATGGTTGTTCCCGTGGTGGAGTCTGTCTGTCTCTCTCTCTCTCTCTCTCTCTGGGAGGAGGAGGAGTAGAAAATATATACTGTTAGATCCCTTCACTTTTCATTCCCTTGCTTTTATAGTTTTGTGTAAGGTATGTTATGTGCAAAGCAACTTTAACACACACACAGTTTAGTGGTTTGCGTAAATATGAATGTATGTGTATGTGGAGGTGTTTGCACATAATTATTTTTCTGATTAAAAATGTTTTAAAAAAAAAGCTAGTTAGATGTATAGAAGCAGGAAAAGGGCCTAGAGGTGTGTTTAGTGGATTGTAAAACGGTTGGGGGACCTATCTTATAGCACCTGCCTCTTACCAGACCAGACTTTGCTCTTGTTGAGTCAGCTCACTCCCTGGGTTAACTCTGTCTGAGCTCTCTGAAGGAATCTAGGGAAGCAGTTTCCAGCAGGGTTAGCTATTTTATTTAAGCCTACTTAACAAAGAAATCAAAACCTTGCAGACTCTTCCCTCAAAATTCTGTGCAGGCCGAGTAGTCCCTCCCTCAATTCTCCCTCTCATGCCAGCAACTTCAGTAACCAATATTTCCTGGCTCTTACCTCAGAGCCTCAGCAATGAAGGACTCCACACACTCCCTTCTGTCCATTTGATTTCTGGAGCAATACCTCTCTGTAGTGCATATCTCGAGTAGCAGTCCATTGGGAGATGGCTCCTGGTCTCTCAGCTTTCTGGAAGGTGTTGCAGTCCACCCTCTATTTCTTGCTGTCCTCTTTTATAAGGGTCAGCTAATTAAGTTCCAGATCTTTTTCAGGTGCAGTAGGTGGGCCTAATCAGCCAGCCAGCTGCAGGCCGCTGACCCCAGAGGAATGGTATCCCTTATGCCTTCACAAGGATGTTTCTCTTTTTTGGGGATATACTGCTTTATTGTACTATCTGTTCCTCTTTCTGGGCTGCATGTCTCAGAAAGACTTGGGAAGAAATCAACTACTATACTCTCTCTCTTTACACGTCAACAAAGTTTTAAATGAGTCTGATGCACTAATTCCTTCAGTGATACTGCACATGGGGTAGACTCTTCACTTATAATTTACCTCCTTTTATACAGTAAGCCAGTCTGATTGCTATGTGGAACTGTGGCTGCCGACTGCCTCAACTCAAAGGGTCCGGACCAAAACAATCAAAAACTGTAAAAATCCAATCTGGAATGAAACCTTCTCCTACAGGATTGACAGTCGTGTTAAGGTATGATCCACGAGAGCTCCCCATTCCTGTCAGGGATCTGAACCTCTCCAAATAGGTCCTGCAGATCTAAACTGAGCCAGAATTTCTTTAGACTTCACCCTGCAATTAATACCCACTCATTTACTAGAACTCTTTGAAGGACCCTTAACGGGATGTGTGCATATCTCACCTGTCCTGTGCCCATTAATTCATCTCCCCAAGGACATATTCTAACATTCCCAACTCCTGGACAGTTTCAAGGTGCAGCCATTTTATTTTCCAGTCAACCTATCTGAAAAATGCTTCCTCCTCCTTCCCCCAGAAAATTACCTGCATCTGAGGTCTAGGACAGGCAAAATTCAATCCTGGGCCAGTGACTGCTTTCCTAGCCGTAACATTGTTATGAATATGTAAAGTCCTATATCTTTGAATTCTGCAGGATTAAATGTGAACATCCTACACCATTGGAAGGGAAAGTTTCTAAGTCTCCTACTGGGGCCCATAACTAACTTCTAGTCCTACAAGGTACAAAGATAATAGACTTAAAAACAGAGACATTTTAAAGCATGGAAATACTATTTTAGGTCATTTTTCAATGTTTTATTCTCACTCAGAACCCTATAGTTACATAGTCCCAGAATCAGACTCTAGAGAAATATACATATGGCCTGAGGGTACAATCCCCCCCCCTTATTACTCAGTTTATTTCTTTAAAGCAGAATAAGCGTAACATGTCATCACCCATTCTGTCTTACTCTCTCATTTCTCCCAGCCCTTCTTTTACTACTTGCGCTATCTGCACAGACTAAACATGCATAGCCTCAAGGATTTCCTACTAACAGGGTTCTTTGAAATTATATAATTTATAAAATCCTTTACTTCTGTTCCCAGAACATTCTGGAGCTGAAAGTCTGTGATGAAGACAGATTCAGCAAAGATGATGAACTCTGCACAGTTCTTTTTGACATAGCTAAACTTCAAGTTGGCTATAAAGTTCGTGTGAAGTTTGTGTTGAATCCCCAGGTGAGCAATGAAATCATAGAGAGAACTGAAGGAAGAGACACTTGTGTGGTTTTCCTTCTAAATATTTTCTTGCACTGTGTTTTATTGGTCCTTCCTGTGGATTGGATTGCCCCCCTCTGTCTATCAATCTTTCTTAGATTGTTACAGGAAAAATCTGCTTGAAAATTTATTCCGCCATGATTATAATGAAGAGTTTGGCCAGAATTTCAACATTCTTGACCAGTGGAAGTTGAGGGTGGTTTGATACAGTTGGTCAGGTTTGTTTTTTTCTAGGAACAAATCTCTCCACTGACTTGCAAAGGTTGAACTTTGCAGAGATTATGAGCACCTGAAAGCACTATTCAGAATTACTCTGTTGTAACTTGTTTGCCATGAATTAGTTTGCTCAGACTTTCCAAACAATTTGGATTAAACTGGTATAAAAACAGCTGATCATTTTTACATGGGTAGTTCAATGTTCAAACATGAGCAGCCTAAGTAGAATAGCCAAATACCACCTCTGGATGTTCACATTGGCACCAAGGCACCTACATGTTGATTCAAGCAATCCAGGGCATGATTTCAGCGTACAGATTAGGTGTTTTGTTTTGGAAATTGGGCCCAGTATTTCAAAAAATTTTCCTATCTGATAATTTACAAAGTATATATAGCTGGGGAAAGACTATTCTAAAGAGCTGTACAACGTGCTGAACACAGGTGATGAAATAGTGCTGGGGAAGCTTCCCGGCACTAATGAGGGAGAGCAGATGCCAGAATTCTTAGAAGAAGAAAAAAAGATTTTGATAGCTGAAAACAAAAAGGTGCCAGGGAGTGACAATATAATTGTAGAGCTGCTGCAAGTAGGTGAGGAACACATAGTAAAGATGATGCACCAACTATTCAACAAGATTCACAGACAAGACTGTGCTGGGAAAAGCATTCACCAAGATTTGCAGAAGAGAATGAAGAGCTATGTGGAATTGATGCTTGTAGGTGAACAGGTTGTGGATTTAGACTGGGACAGAGTACAATAAATCATCTCTTTGTAATAAGACAGGTATTGAAGAAATAGAATATTCTATGGGAACCAAACCTGTTACAACAACTTTATAAACTTCAAACTTGCGTTTGCCAGAAAGGGTTATGGCAAGTCTTGGGAATGTCTGGCATCTCTGAAAAGTTGACCAAGGTGATAGAAAACGTCTGCAGCAGGGGTAGTCAATTAGTTTTTGGCAAGGTCCAAATTTCTTGGTCAAGGTATAGTCAAGATCTAGACTCCAGAGAAAATAATAATTAAAAAAGATAATAAGTAAATACAAAGATTTTGGGGGCCCATTCAAAAGTGTCTAGCAGTCCAGATTTGGCCTGTGGTCCTCCTATTGATTACCCTGGTCTACAGTATGTAGATGAGTGCAGTGAGAGTAGACAAGAAGCTGATAGAATGATTCAAGATGGCCATAGGAGTGAGACTTGTTATCACCAGATTTGTTCAACTTGATATGGAAGTAACAATGGCTGTACAACTGAGAGATGAAATGGAGAAGTCATGTTATATCGGAGGACAGTGAATAATCTTAGAATCCCAGGTGATATTGACCTCATAGCATTGATCAAGGAGGATTTACAGAGAATAACTGACAAGGTAGATCAGGAAAGCAGAAAATTTGGACTGAAGAGCAGCACAGAGAAGATAAATGTTATGGCAACTGGAAGACAAGAGGAAAAGATCAAAGACAGAGACAAAGAATTAGAACAATTGAAAAAAGGTGTGTTCATTGGAAGACTAATATCAAAGGATGGGACTTGTGAAGATGACAGAAGAAGCAGCATCAGTCTAACTGCTCCTGCATTTGGAAAGCGCTAAGATCTGGAAAGCTAAACACATTTCCACAAAAACGAAAATCAGCATATATGAGAGAATTGTGCCATTACTGCTGCCTGGGTCAGAATGCTGGCGTATGAGGAAAGCCGATGAACGAAAGTCATTGACTGAAGATATGAACTGGCTGAAGCTGAATGGCATACCAAGAATTTCAAGACCACAGAAAATAAAAAGTGGAGTGATAAGAAAACGGCAAGGGCAAAAAATAATGCTACTACAGAAAATTCAAGAAAGATGACTGCGATGGCTTGAACACGTATCAAGAATGGACTTGGAAAGGATACCATACATGGTGATACATACCAAAGTGCAAGGAACTAGACTAGAAGATGTGTTGACTAGACATGGAACAAAAAGGTTTAAAGGTGAAGAAAGCCATGAAGTTGGTACAAGACAGAAAGTGGTGGAAAGTCTTCATTTGGCTTAATCATTGTGGTTTAGCTGATGGATGGGAATCAGAGAAGAAGAATATAGTGGGGGTGGTGGGTGTTTGGCAGGAAATAGATCTGCCCAATGTCTTATGTCCAATTAACAATGATGGCATTTGTGGTAAGGTGCTAGATATGTTAGCTAGGAGAGTTAAGAATGTGTCTTCCTCATTCAGTGATGTTCCTTTCCACTGGAGCGCAAGGATCTTTTTCAAAGTAACCTTTGCTAATTTTTTCCTGCCGATACAGTCTCCTTGTACACCTGTGGATCCAGGCTCATACAATCCACAAAGTTACCCTTATGGGGAAGGGTTATTGCATATTGACTTCATTCACTTCTTTTTGATTTTCAGGAACAGGAGGAGCTGGAGGTGGAGTTCATATTGCAGAACATGTGAGTAAAACCTTGAATGTTATAGACTCTCTAACTGGTAGAAAAAAAAAACAATTTGGAAAGTAATAACTTGGCAATGGGGAATGTGCTCCATGTGTCTGCTGCCTCCTAAGGAATACTCAGACCCAACAGAATTTTGTCTTTCCAAATTCTAATGGATTCTTGAGTGGAACGATGTACACAACTTATTTTCATACTGGAGTATGGTAGCTTGTCATGTAATGTAAGTATCATCAAGATTAAGTTTTTGTCCCAGATATTTTTAGTAAAAGTCAGGGACAGGTCACGGGCAATAAATAAAAATTCACGGAAGCCCATCACCTGTCCCTGACTTTCACTAAAAATACCCCTGACAAAAGGGGTAGGCGGGTTCAGCACCCACTGCTGCTCTAGGGCTCCCCGTTGCTCCACTGCTGCGGTGCTAGGGAGCTGTGGGGTCCCCCAGCTGCTGGCCCTGGCTGCCGCTGCTGGACAGTTGCGGGGTGTGCTGGCTGGCTGCCGGAGCTCAGCAGCTGTGGGGAGTCCCCCCGCCGTCTGTCGCAGGGTCCATGTCTGGGCAGCTGCAGGGTCCCCCCACCAGGGTGGGAGCTGGGAGCTATGGGGGCAGAACTGGCTGGGAGCTCCAGCCCCTGGGCAGAAAACGTCACAGAGGTCAATGGAAGTCATGGATTCCATGACCTCTGGGACATAATCGTAGCCTTAATCATTGTTCATGTAAAGAAATTTTGCCTGATGTGGTTATTGACTGTTGTCTCCCCAGCTTAAATCAAGGTCTTGTTGATTCCTATTAAGAAAAGCTTACCTGTATGGGTCTGTTACTTTCTTACCAAGATCTTCTAATAATAGCTTTATTTAGAAAGTGTAATCACAGGCCCAGAAAGGTGGTTGCAGCACATTACAGTGATCCTTTAACATTTTCCTTTGTTGATTTCACGAGTCTGGCCTGCTGTGTGACATCAGTGGGAAAGATATGCCTTTTGACTTCTAAAAAAATGTTAATTTGACTTTTCCATACTATTTCATCACCAGACAGCAACATGAAAATTATTTTATGCATTCATTCCAATTAACTTTTGTCATAAATATAAAGGGAAGGGTAAACCCCTTTGAAATCCCTCCTGGCCAGGGGAAAGCTCCTCTCACCTGTAAAGGGTTAAGAAGCTAAAGGTAACCTCGCTGGCACCTGACCAAAATGACCAATGAGGGGACAAGATACTTTCAAAAGCTGGGAGGAGGGAGAGAAACAAAGGGTCTGTGTCTGTCTGTATGCTGTGCTTGGCCAGGGATAGACCAGGAATGGAGTCTTAGAACTTTTAGTAAGTAATCTAGCTAGGTATGTGTTAGATTATGATTTCTTTAAATGGCTGAGAAAAGAATTGTGCTGAATAGAATAACTATTTCTGTCTGTGTATCTTTTTTGTAACTTAAGGTTTTGCCTAGAGGGGTTCTCTATGTTTTTTAATCTAATTACCCTGTAAGATATCTACCATCCTGATTTTACAGGGGGGATTTCTTTATTTCTATTTACTTCTATTTTCTATTAAAAGTCTTCTTGTAAAAAACTGAATGCTTTTTCATTGTTCTCAGATCCAAGGGTTTGGGTCTGTGGTCACCTATGCAAATTGGTGAGGCTTTTTATCCAACATTTCCCAGGAAAGGGGGGGTGCAAGTGTTGGGAGGATTGTTCTTAAGATCCAAGGGTCTGGGTCTGTAGTCACCTAGGCAAATTGGTGAGGCTTTTTACCAAACCTTGTCCAGGAAGTGGGGTGCAGGGTTTTGGGAGTATTTTGGGGGGAAAGACGCGTCCAAACAGCTCTTCCCCAGTAACCAGTATTAGTTTGGTGGTGGTAGCGGCCATTCCAAGGACCACGGGTGGAATACTTTGTACCTTGGGGAAGTTTTGACCTAAGCTGGTAAAGATAAGCTTAGGAGGTTTTTCATGCAGGTCCCCACATCTGTACCCTAGAGTTCAGAGTGGGGGAGGAACCTTGACAACTTTGATTTAAAGGGAAGAAAAGATTTTGGTTGTTTGGTTTCTGTTACTATGATGAAAACCCTCGCTAGCCTTCTGCCTCCACTCCTTACACCACTACCTGCAGAGCCCCACTTTTTAGTATCAATACCAATAGTACGGTCCAAGAACCAGATACTTTGGTTCTGACCAGCCCAAGTAGCTGTGCATGTGCCTACCTGCAGACTGCCTTTGCACCAACAGCTGAGCCAAGCCATGGCAGACACATTGCCCAACTGCCTATGGGCCCATAGCCCAGGCCTGTGTGTGGGTGACAACTGCTTGCCCCTGGGTAGCAGTGACTGAGGAGGTAAGTCATTTTTATTTAGGTGGTTCTTTTGTGTTGATTTTTGTTGTGTATTAAACTTTGTGTTTAATCAATACTCATGTTTCCTTTCTCTTTCATGTTTCCACTGGTAGGATCCAGAAACAGGGCAACCCTGTGCGAGGTGCTGAAGGGATAGGATCCAGGCTGGCTGGGTGGCTTCGCTTGGCCAATATTCCCTTTCTCCGTGATCTAATATAGCCTAGGCCCTGATACCAGGGGGCAGGCAAGGACTTGTGGCAGATCCTGGCAAACCAAAAGGTACTGTCAGTGTATAAAGAGGTTGTAGGGACCTCGAGGGCCCAATGGGTTGTTGCCTCTGACATTTTTCTTCCTTCTGTCTGTCTTTCAGATATCCCAACTTGAGGAGGTGCTTCTGCTGCAGTTCCTAGAAGACTGAAGGCCCTTCAGCCCCCCTCCAAAGGCTTTCATGTCACACACACCACCTCCCTTGTTTGGAGATGTGAAGGAAAATATTTTTTAAAAAACATGTAAAATAGAAGAAATAAATGTAAATAGATGTACAAAAAGTTGTGTAAAATGTGAATGTTAAAAGATAATTATCGCAAAAGGTGAAAGTATGTTTTTTGCAGTTTTTAGTAAATAAACAGTCCTTAGTTGCTTTAACTCTGGTATATTATTTCTAGACGTTTCCTCTAGGGTGCTAAGAGCAGCTGATTACATTAGTTAGCTGTTTTGGGTCCTGCAGAAGGAAATCAGAGCATCAGGCACAGGGGATGGTGGCTTCTGAAGCTTTATGTATATTGTTTCTTTAAATCTGAAGCAGAAAGTCAGGCATGATGTGGGACTGAGGAAGGTTCTGGGTAGAAGCTTGAAAGTGAAGGAGAGGGACAGACAAAGTAGCTTTGGGACTCATAATTGTTTCTTTATTCCAATAAAGTGTTAGAAAGGATGCTTTACCATGTTCACAGGACAGTGGAATTTTCAGGAGATGAGGCAGGTGACATGAAAACCCAGACTTGTAGCCTGATCCTGAGCTCACCCAGGTTTTATACCATTGTAACTTCATGGTCTTCAGTACATGTATTCCAGATTTGTAGTAGCATATCTGAGAACAGAATCAGGTCCAGAGTGGGCTCATGAATCAAGAGGCCACTGAGCTGTGTGTGGCAGCTATTGAAAAACGGGAAGGCCAGGTCTTCCTATGAAAGAGTTCAAAAAGTACATATTTATCTAGCTAGGAATCCATCTTATCTTGTATTTATTAAACACAACATAATTCCTCACCCCTGCCAGAAACAAGGACTGTAATGACTGTATCTGTCTAACTACAACTTTAACTACTAACACAGAAACCAAATATCAGGAGCTTTGGTGTCCATTTCCTGGAATAGGCTTTGTGTAACTGCGAATGTGTAGGGCGCAGGTTGTGGCATTTCCACACACCCTCCAGAATAACATACCATCCATCTCTGATTTTATCTGCTCATGTTCCCTATATATCTCCATATAACAGTTAGCCTGATAAAGGAAAGAATATTGGGTAACATATTTAAAACTTAACGGCCAGATTCTCAACTGGTGGAAGTCATTTAAATCAATAGAGCAACAATGTACATGAACTTGAGGATCTGACTCTAAATTATTATGACTATGTTCCACACGTCACTAATAACATGAGTTACACGGCTGAAATGTGAGTTTGCAACTGTAATATTAAAGAATGATGCATTATATGATATCTTGAATAGATCAGGAATTGCCTTATTTATCAGAGAGGGGGAAATTTTTACTATCTCTCTCTCTCTCTCTCTCTCTGGCATTATTTTGAGTTTCATTTCCATTTTGCCGTTCACCTTTAAAACGAGTATAGAAAATTCTCCCCCCATTGTGCTAGTATGGAATCTTAGATTAATGTATCAGGTTTTCATCTATGGAGGCCTGGGTTTGAACCATTCAGACCGATTTAATGATCTCAAACTCTTCAGAGGTTTAGTATGGAGTATGTAAGAAACCGCTGCATGCTCTGACACAGCGCACAGCGTCTGCTTGGCACAGTTCCAGGGCTGGAATATCAGGGGCTTTAAAGGTCAACTTCTCTTTTCCACTGTTAAAGAAGTGTGTGGAAACTTGCATAATACCCATATGGTAGAACTGGCTTCTAGTGCTATTCCCTCTTCTGGGACATCTATAAGTTAAAATAAATAAATAAATGTAAATGAGCAATATAAATGTTGAGGGGGAAAGTCTGTGTCTGATACACTTAGTCATTTAAATAATACTAATCATGACATTTGTATTTTTAATTTTGTTTTGTAGTCTGGACTGTCCTGAAAACATCATTACTAATGGAGTACTAGTGGTAATCTTTTATTTCCTGTGATCTTTCCTGTCCCACACAACTGCTAGCACTGGGAAAACTTGTTGTCCGGTGCTCGAAGCACACGCTCCTATGGAGAGACAGCCTGGAACTGGGATAGCTGGGATCTCTCTGCTATTCTAGCAGAGTCACCTTCTGCCAAAGACTGAAAGTGGTGCAGCTGTGAGCACCCAGTATTCCCACCTCCTAATGCAGGCGTGAGAATTTCGCTAGTCACTACTCCTATGCTGTTCCCTAAAGTAGTTAATGCTTAATTATTAAAAGTGATAAAACACACACAAACAGCTTCTCTCAAGCTATTCTCTCAAGCTATTCTCTCAAAAAAACCAAACCCCTATCTGAATAGCTTTCCATTCTATTATTCCCCCTCCCTTGAGGAGTTACATTACTTTTCTGTTCATACTTGTAAGATGCTCCTATTTTCTCCTCCTTTATACTCCCCAACATGGAAACGATATGTCACTGTCACCGTCCCTGCATCTAAGGACTAGATATGATTCCCTTTGTTGTCACTGCTTAATCACCCAGAGGAGTTAATGGAGAACACGGTGACTCACTTAGAACTCCATCTGTGTCACTCTTTGTCATTTATTTGGTCATCTCTGTTACAGTCACGTGAAGTTTCCTGTTTGGAAGTTAATGGGCAGGCAAAGAAGCTAAAGCAACAATCCACAAGTGAGGTTATTTCTTCATTAACTGGCTATTTATATGTTATGATTCTGTAGTTATAATCAAAGTTAGAAAATGAATAATCCATTATTAAGGGCTGTTATAAAGAGGACTGTGTTCATTTGTTCTCCCTGTTCACTGACAGTAGGACAAGAAATAATGGGCTTAATCTGCACCTTGGGAGATTTAGATTACATATTAGGAGCCACTTGCCAGCTATAAGGGTAGTTAAACACTGGACTAGGCTTCCAAGGGAGGTTGTGGAATCCCCATCATTGGAGGTTATTAAGAACAGATTGCGCAAACACCTGTCAGGGATGGTCCTGCCTCAATGCAGGGCGCTGGACTTAATGACCGCTTGAGGTCCCTTCCAATCCTACATTTACATTTCTATGATTATGTAGGTGATACTGACTGTCATATGATACTTTAAAGGCCCAAAAACCCCTCTCACTAAAATAGCATTACATTTGAGACTCAAACAACAGTCAGAAAATTTAAAATTTTGGCTCTCACAACCACCTTTTCTTTATTCAAAGAATACTGTTTATGCTGAAATTTTAACAAAACATTGTGGAAAAATTTCTGTTGTTTTTAGGTTTTGTGAACCTTTTATGTATGAAATGTAAATTTGGGGCTAGACTTGACCTGACATTGACCTTTTAAATATTATTTCATAACTAAATTTCTGCAAATAAGGCCTAATCTGTAGACTTCATTTAGGCCTGTGTACATACCAATTCAAAGGTTTTTAAAGGTTTTTTTTTTTAGTTGTTTGAGCAAAAATAAAGTGTCTCAAGGATTTAAATATGAGATTACACATGGATGTGGGGATCCACACAAACAGATCTTATTGCAGGAATGGGGCCCATGTTTATAAAATCAGTCTTGTTTAATGTAGCAGGGATCTCTGATACTCCTTGCGTACACATTTCAATAGGTGGGTTCTTTCCCAAGATTTACACATTGAACAATTTTTGAAAAATCATTACCTGTTGTTAGACAGTTCATGAATAGGAGCAGGGGGGGTGGGGGAGGAAAGCCAAATGCTTTGATTAGCTATTGCTGAGCCCTGGAATCGGAAATTTGTGTCTGAAAGGTACTTTCTGGGGAAAACTACAAGTGACAAGAAATATAGAGGCTTAGGTCTTGATCCTATAGGAGAACAGTGACAGCATCTCCGTGGGGATGCAAGCATCTGTGCAAGGTTTTGCTCTTGCTCAAAATTCCATAGGCTGTGAAGCGGGGGAGGCCATGGCTCAAGCATTTTTAAGCAGTGGTCCTGTACTAAATCAGAAGGGCTGCTGTGAAGCAATCAGGATCACTGCTGTGGCTGCAACGCCACTGAAATTTGACCCGGCCACCCCTCTATAGACATAGAGGGGTTGCCAGGACAAATTTCAGTGAGTGATGTTGTGACCTGTCACATGGGTTCGTAATGCTGCTTAAATTTCACCTGCCTGCTCCTCGATGCAGATTGAGGAGCAGACAGGCCAAAGGGTGTTGCGATCTGGTGTGTGGGAAGTTTGTTTCTGTACTGCGAAGTGCAGGGGAGTCCGCAGAGAAGTTGACTTCTGGCAGCACTGGCTCATGAGCTGTGTGGATAAGAAACAGGGTACTTTCTGGCTGAGGAGACCTAGGGTCTCTGTGAGAGTGGGAACCAGAATGGGATCCTTGCCAGGGGAGGAAGGAGTGGAATTTGCCCCCACCTCATCTCCAAGAAGTATCTGAATTGGCACCACTGAATGGAAGGATCATTTCAGCTATAACACCACCATTGCTGCTGCTTCTTCCTGTATGTGTAACATGCCTCAGGTGGCATGTGACCAGGATTCATCACTGAATTTGGTCCGCTGGATGGATCATTAGCTTCCCTGGGCTGGGCCAGGTATTGACAGGGAGTGCGACATGAATGCTGATCCCTGTCCCCCACCATTGCTACTGAGCTGTTATCACAGAAAGACACTGATAAATCACTCTATTTGATTTGCAATTAGGACCTTTGGCTTTTATAAGGAGTATGACATTCCTTCTAATCAAAATTCTAATCTAAATCTTGGTTAGAGTCCTCCAATTAAAGCACTTACTCAGTGACTCACTGAATTATTTGAATCCTCATTTACCTGAATATTTGTTATGGGATTTTAGAATCTTTTGGGGGCAGTCTCTAGATTTACTAAGCAACCACTATTATGAGGACGATGCAAAGAACTTCTCAGTGAATGCAGTGTATAAGTCATGCAAAGTTTGTTTCTGGGCACCTACAGTTAAGGTTCTCCTTGTTCACTGTCTTTTGTCTTCAGAGGAAGAGCTCACACTTACAGTCAAAGGATCCTATGAAGAAACCCAGAAGATTTCATTGGACGCTGACCCCAGTCTCAGGAATAGAGATTCCGTGTTGTTCCACTATGTCAAGAATAAACAAACACAACTGGATGTTACACTGCCAAAGAAGATGCATTACTGTGTTGTATGTTATCATTAGCCTTAACGAAAATATCATTTGGAGTAGAATGTAAACAACAACATCAATCTAATTCATGTGTTTTGGGGAGGGTTAGCCCCTTTCTCTTTGTGATAAATCACCACCATCTCCACTTTTCTTTTAATTGAGCAGACCTCAGATAAAGAAGAATCCCTGCCTCTGCCTCTAAATTCACTCCCTTTGCAAAAGAAAATAACAATAGCAAGGGTGAGTGCTGCAAACCTCTTGGAATAAATATTTTAACTATGTTTAAGTTTTTACTAATACGGGAAAGTTATTAACATGATAATTGTAGTGCAAAGTGTAGCTGATTATGTAGGTTTATAAAAATTGCTCAAAAAATCATCATACTACTTTATTAAAGTACCAAATAGCAACAATCAATTTTTTTGTCCTGATAACCATTTGAAACCTGAAACTTTAAGATTCTATACTTAAATGATCTATAAGACTACAAATCCCTCTGTCACACATGTATCAGAATGCATTTATAAAAAATGGGGGTAATGGCTTTTCATTATTGTAGGTGATAAAATGAAATTTCAGTATACATTCTTTAATTACAGTTCCTTCGGTGTTGATTTTCTTCATTATATTGAAGACAATCATAATTTATTGATAGAATATAAAGGGAGAAGTAATACCTAACACATGCTATTTTATTAAACTAACAATTAATATTGCATTCTATTACTAACATCCTGCCACAATAAACCTCCAAATAGAATGAGACTATTCCACTTATTACCGTATCCATTGTACATTTGCATTTTTCCATTATCTGCAAATACATTTGCAGTTATTTGAGCATATGCTATAATTAGATATTGCTAATTGGAGAGTAGGCAAAACTCACTCTAAGAGAAAGGAAGGTTTAAAAATATGATGGTAATTTATCTACTTTCTTAATTTTCAGGACAAAACATTTGACTTGCATGTGAAGGCAAAAGAGTGGTAAGATATCTTATCTTGGTTCTTAGGCATTATCTACACTGGCAAGTGAAAGACGAAACTTCTGTCCTTCAGAGGTGTTAAAAAACATACACCTCTGAAAGATAAAAGTTTTGTGGATGACAAGCGCTGGTGTGAACAGTGCTTTGTCTCCGGCCAACAACGCTAATGCCGCTCATTGGGAATGGAAGTTTTTGTCAGCAGTGTCGCTAAAAGCTGCATAGTATAGACATAACCTTAGAGTGCTAATGACTGTCAGCTTAACTCTCTGCCCTCTTCGTCTGTGTGTGTGTTTTATTTTGTTTTTTGTTTTGGGAAAAATATACTTACAGTATGTCAAGAGCTTCTGCAAACATTTAAAGTACGATTCGGTGTTGAAAGTGACTGTGTACAATTGGCACATTTTTGTCAGGTCTGTTCCCTGTTTGTTGTCAGTCAGATCTGCTGACCTTTGAGACTAAAGTAATGTGTACTCCTCTTTGGTTTTGCTAACTTGACAGAATCAATCATGTATTGTATTGTATTATCGCAGTGTCTAGGAGCCTTAGTCATGGTCAAGTACCCCACTGAGCTAGGTGCTGTACAAACTTAGGACAAAGACAATTCCTGCCCCAAGGAGTTTACAATCTCAGTCTAAGACCAGAGATGACAGATGGATACAGACAGATGGGAGAGCACAAGGAAACAATGAGAAATCTTGTCTGAATAGACAAGACAGAGACAGAGTGCGTGAAGGGGTATCACACACAAGCGGAGTGAACAATGTGGTGGCAGCAAACATCATGTCAGTTCCATGATTTTTTTAATGGGTTTTCTTAGGAGGGGATCAGCTCAATGGAAATAAAAAGGAATGGGAAGGGCATGAGGAGGAGAGACAGACTAGGAGAGGGTCAGGTGGGAGTGACACTCATGTGAAGAGTTCGCAAGGAGGGAGGTGGAGCAAGAGCAAACAGCCAGTGAAAGTTTTGACTGGAATGTGTAGTGTTTCAAAGCTGACAGCTTCTGTGCCTACCAGCTGGAGTCTCTGGCTGGCAGCTCTCTGCAGTTGTCCCCCGAGGTTGCCTGGTTGGGGTTGGAAAGAGAGGCACTGCCTGTGTCCTAGCACTCCCAGAGTATGGGTGATCTTTCCTACACCATTTTTGGTCCAGGGGGACACTGGAGGGGAGGGGCACCACTTTACCCCCAGAATAGTCAAGAGAGAGTGAGACAGGTTCCACTGCTTCTCATGCATCATCAAAAGAAATGTTAACTGAGAGTCAACCAGTTGTGTCTGCACAGGCATCACTGAAAGCATAATGTGAAGATAATGAGGTTACACTGATGTAACTGAGGCACAATTTGGCTGACAGAACCTTTATTACTGGGTCTGATGCACAAGAAAAAAAGAACGCAGTTTGACTTTCGGGAGGCATTTGTAGTCAGGGAAAAAACTTTTTACTTGTAAACTTAGCACATTTGATATGGAATCACTGAAACAGTAAACATGGAATCCCATGTTGCCATAGCTGCAGTTGCTTTTCGGAGAATAATTGCATTTTAAAAACCAACCAAACATAAAAGAGCACACGTTGTTTGTATTATAACACACAATTGGCCAGATTCTGGAGTCCAGGTGAAGGTCTTCCAGCACAAGGTGTGGGCAGGGTGGAAAGGTGACTAAGTCACGTATGTGGTCTCCCAATGCTGGTGCTGCTCTAAGCTAGGTCAGACCCAGGTGTCAATGGCCTGAAGGAGCTGTTGTGGCTGCTGGGAATCACTGGGATGCAAGGATTCTTGGTGATCCCCCATTTCTCCTTTCCATGCCCTCTGCTCTAGACAAGGGGAGAGAGTGGCTTAGGCACTGCCAGGATGGCTCTATGCCACTGGAGAAGCCTCCTATCTTGGAGAAATCTTTCTGTGGCTGGCTAAGCAAAGATTCCCTCTGCATGAGCAAGTCTGGGCCAGTATGGTCATTATTTTCATGGGGCTCATAAAACAGAGGTTAGCCAGCAATCTGAAATTTAAACACACGCTGACTGATGCTTCCCTTCTCCTCAGATGAACTGATAATCTTGCTAGGTAAAACTAATATTATATGTAATATTGGAATTAGAGCTGGTTGGGAATTTTTGACGAAACACTGTTTCACTGGAAAATGTCAATTAATTGAAATGGACCCTTTCTCATGAAAAGTTTCTGTTTCAGAAAACTTCTTGACTTGAAATTTTTTTTTAAAAAGGTTTGAAATTATTGAAATGTTTCATTTCAATATTTTCTTAATGAAAAATTCGTTTTCCAGGCTGAAATGTCTTTTTGTTTAAAAATTCAAGCTAATTATAGTACTGTTAAAAATGTTTTTGAAAAGGTCAAAAATCTAAACAAAATGTTTCAGAATTATCAAAACAAAGTGCCTCAACTGAAATTTTTTCAGATTTTGTTTTTTGAAAATTTTTGAGGTTCTGACTCTTCATCCTGATTCAAGATGGGAAAAATTTTCAAAATCTTGAATTTTTTTGCAGGATGGAAAAGAGTTTCCTATCTGGCTATAACTGAAATATCTCATAGACTATTATTCAGTCAGACTTGATCAGAGGAGACATGGTAGAGCATATGTCACTGCAGTCTTAAAAATGTTTTTCAGGTCTTGACAGTACTGTAGTTCGCAAAGAAAAAGGACCACATGAATTATACTCTTCCGCTTTCTAGAAAGGAGGAAGAGCTGTGTGCTTAATCTCAACCGAGAAGTGAACTTTATTAGAAAGTCAGAAGAAAATAGATACAGCTGTTTGGGACTTTTTTGGGGTCTGAGGGTTTTTTCCCGACCATTCTGAAAACATTCAGACACATTTTTACATTCAGAAAATCATTTAAGTGACTTCGTTTTTAAAGATTAAACTTGGTAAGTGAACGATGTGTGCTTTGCAAAAGTGGCTGGGAATGGAAAATTATAGTAGTCGCCCATGAAACATCCATGCTCATGAACTATCATTTCAGCTAATATCCTGTGTAGTTTGCACCCACCAGAGGGCAATGTGACCAAAGCCTTTTGGGAAATTCTGCATTCTATCCTGAAGCAATTTTTGAAGACAAACACACAGATATGAATCACCATCTGTGTTTTTGTCTTTTAAGTCCCAATTCTGCAAACACTTAAGCACATGCTTAATTTTACTCATGTGAGGAAATTCATTGGAATTGTCCATGTGCTTAAGTGTTTGCAAGGACAGACGCTTATATTAGCCCGAATGGCCATGGAGGTCTACTTGGGAGGGGAGGTCTTGCAGGATCTGTGCCTTAGATTGCAAGCTCTCCATGTATATATTGAGGCAACACCTACCACATTTTGGGTGATAATGTAATATAAACAAATTACAATAGAACATTGACCTTGCATAGCATACTCGTTCATTACCAATGTAAGAAGTGCACACAGAGTGGGGTTATCCAGCTGTTTTCTACTAGAAGTAGATTATACACAGTACTACACCTGTACAACTGCACACAAGTCAGTGGGGTTTCATGAGTTAACTGAGGGCAGAATTTGACCATGTGGTGCAGTGGTAGCTGTATCAGTTAAGGTTGTGTTGCAGAATTCAGTTTAACAGGAACACTAAACCTTTATTTTGTAAACAACCTCATTGCAAGGGCAAAAAACACAAGATGAAACTGCAAACTCGGAGTGCTATTTGAATTTTTCAGGGTGGTTTGATGAGAAATAGATTGACACAGGAAAAAATACTAAGAGTTTAAAAATGACCCTGCAAATGAAAAATGCCCAAATTGTCTCAATTTTCTTTGTGACTTTTGCAAGAAACCTGAAACATGCTGGGACCTATCCTTTGTCCACATTGTTGCTCCTCATGTGCCGGTAATAGAAATATCACCCTCTTTCTTACATTGCTCAGTCTTTATACAGGTATGGAAATAGCCTGTCGTGTAAGTCTGATGATGGAGTTTATCGATTGTCTGCTCTATATAGGTCCTAAGTGATGATATATGTGCATACACTTTTTGGCGTTGCTGAGCTGATGGATGGGAATCAAAGACGACGACGTTTGCTGTAGTTTGTGTTTCAGGCCAAAAGACATGGACGTGCGCTTTGGGTTTGACTTGTGCACAGAGGAGCAGGTTTTCCTGTGTAAAAGGAAGAAGTATGTTGCTGCTACTGTGAAGAAGGTGCTCCAGCTAGAGGAGGACCTGCAGGACCATGAAGTATGTGTGGAACTGAATTGTGGGTGTCCCCCTCTTTCCAATGGTAGTGTTGCGCTCAGCTGGTTCTTCCGAGTAGTCATGACAAGCAATGGATTATTTGCTTTCAAGGAGTGCAGTGAGTGGCTCCAGGATTAATCAGTTATATTAGGCTGCATTTATTGGTAGCTTTGAACAGAGACGATACTCCCTGGATAGGTGCTGACCACTGGCGGGAGAAATGAGTCTAGGAGTTGTACAGCTTGCCAGTACCTTCTCCCTCCCACACATCCCCAGGCAAAAGTTTGAGGATGTCCAGGGTACTGGGTCTCAGCCACCCACCTCCACCCCCAGCACCATGCAGGGCAGGAGTCCTCTCCCTTCTGTTACCTGCCAAGGGCAGGTCCAGATCTCTGGAAGGAGAGACTGGGAACATAGGAACTGTCGTAGCAGTATGGTGAGTGAGGTGGGGCAGAGCAGGCCAGGTGACGTAAGCCTTTACAGCCCTAGTAGTCTCTCTACAGTTCCCTGATGTCATGAGTTACAGGTTCCTTTTGTACACTGCTCATTTGTATCAAGGAAATGCTTGTCAGGCTGGAGGTTTGCAGTAAATGCTAGAGGAGTGTCTGCGGTTGCTGAGTGGAGGTAGTTTGTATGATGGAGGCAGGGTGGGAATATGTCTGTTGTAAGGGGGATATTTGGCTGACTTCATTTTTTAGTTCAAAATGACTTTTCATTTTGAACTTTTAGGCAAGTTACACTAAAAAAAATTAACGATTTTTGCAAAGGTCAAAATCAAAACAAACCCGACATTGTTGAAACAAAATGTTTCTATTGACGTAATCTGATTTTTGGGTGGGAGGGTGGGGTACTGATTTGCAAAAAATTTTGCCCTCTCAAAAATTATTGGGGGACGGGAAAACTGTTTCCCAGCCAGCTCTACTCATTTACTCTTTTCCATGACAAAAGAACAGCAGAGCACATGATGAAATTAAAGGGTAACAAATTTAAATAGGCAGATGAACATACCTTTCTACGCAACATATAATTAGCCATGCAACTCACTGTCACAGGATGTTATAGAAGTAAATGGCTTAGTAAATTAAGGAGGACATCAAGTAATGATCAGGTTGGGGTCAGGAAGCACCTCCATGATATTGTACTGCACAATTCCAATTATTATAAGGTGTTGTGCATTTTTCTGAAGCACTGACCAGTGTCAGAGACAGAATCGTGGATTAATTAACTGTTCTGGTAGGGCAATGGCTATATTTTTATGCTGACTTCCAGGTGATGCTCGTTAGGAGAATTCTAATATAGTGAGTTGGTCAACAATTGTATAATAAAAACAAACAAACAAATCTGAAGCAACAGAATATGAGCCTTCAGTTAGGAGATAGGAATGGAAGTAGTTAACATGAATTATGTAATTGCTCACAAACTGACATTTTTATTGGTATTATCCATGCCTTTACCATTTCCATCCTTCATACAAATCATTTCTTATTTCTGACGTTCAGTTGTTTTTCACCTGTCTTCTCCTCTGTGTGTTGAGCAGGTGCCAGTGGTGGCAATCACGACAACAGGGGGTGGGACAAGATCATTAACAGCAATGTATGGCAGCCTGTTGGGTCTTCAGAAATTGAATATCTTGGACAGTATTTCTTACATCACTGGTTTATCGGGCACTACATGGTAAGCTGGACATGAGCAACAATTGTATTTGATCTTTCTGCATGCCACTGTTTGTTTATTTATTATTTATATAACACTGTTTGTTTGCGTGACACTTTATAGATAAAAAATAAACCCACATATTTCCCTATGTCTACACCGAGAGCAAAAATACTATAAGCTAAGTGGTGGGCAGTCACACTGACCAACTGCCTGTGCCACCTAGTGGATACTGTATATGTCTTAGATCTCAGAAGTAGAGTTCAAATAATTGTTAAGAATGTATATTTATTTAAACATCTATTACCTTTCCGTATTATGTCAATTATACTCTTGATCCATCATACTGAATCTTGTCTTTCAGCTAGGATTGGAGATAGGAAGATGAAGGGGTGGGATTTTACATCCTGGCCATACACACTGACCATTCCTTCCTACGGTGGAGTTGGAGGTGTAATTTCCAGTTTGGGTAGACATACCTGCGCTAGGTTTAGCATAGTAAAATTACCAGCGTAGCCATGGCTGCACAGACAGCAGGATGGGCTAGCCACCATGAGAACAATCCCATCTGAAACCTTAGGTGTGTACTCAGGGCAGCTATCCCATCCCACTGTCCATGCAGCCTCAGCTACACTACTGTTTTTAGCAGGCTATCTCACTAAGAGTTTGTGGTAGTATGTCTGCCCAAGCTGGAAATTGTATCTCCATTTCCAGTGTAGGCCTACCCTTATTGTTTAACATCCTATCTCCCTTCCTCAGGACTATGGCAAACTTGTACGAAGATGCTAACTGGTCACAGAAGTATCTGGAGGAAGCGATCAATAAAGCTCGGAAGCATGTGACCAAATGCAAGATTAAGGGTTTTACCTTGGACCGTCTGAAGTACTATTACAATGAGCTAAAAGAGCGGTGCCAACAAGGATACAACACGTCATTTATAGACTTGTGGGGGCTCATGGTTGAATACATACTACATGATGAGGTATTGACTACACCATTCTTTTCAGAGCCCTGATGAACTTCTATCTCTAAGAATGAGCAGAAAATAAACTTGGAAAGGGAGGCCCATCCAACAATACTGTAGGGTTACTGATGCAAAGAATTTGTTAGGATCTTTTGTTGTAGATAGATACAACTATATATTCAAATACAAACACTGTTCTCACTTTAAAAATGTGGCAGACCTATGGGTACCATAGAACCTTAAACTGCTCGAGCCAAGAAATTCCAACATGCCAGCCTTAGGTTGACACTTTTTGTTTTTAAAAATCTGAATCCATGCAATTCATTTTGTAATTCAGATGCCTATTTGGACATTGCATATCTTCAAACGTTCATTGTTGGTTGAAAACTAAATTGACACTGTAAAATTGGCTTCAAGAAGGTGACATAAATCCTAGTTACATCACAGACCACTTGTTTCGTATGTGTTTGTAATACTGTCTTATTTATATTCTTTCAGTGTTGTTTTTAGAGCTAGTTGAATTGCAGAAAAGAATATTCCTTGAATGTATTGTTGTATGGATTTCACTTGTACTCACTGAGGAATGTATTTGCCAAATGGTATACGATCAGCTATGCAGCTAGTTGAATCTGTTTTTAAAAAGGTATTTGGCAAATGCATTTTTTTGGATGGAAAATGGTGTAATTTGTCAAACATATTCACCAAATATTGGCCAGGTCTTATTGTTTTATATGCATACGCTAAAGAATTTTAGAACAGTTAAGGAAGTAAAGCATGGATTTATTAAATCATTTGGGGCTGGAATAACTACAAAATGTTTTAAAAATTTAAGGCAATGTCACCTTAGGATGAGTGCCATTAACAAGGTTGAAAAAATTTTGTTTAGAAATAACAGTATTTGAAAACTGACTAAAATAGGTTATTTCCTAGTAATTTCTTTTCACAAGCAAAGACATTTAATGCATCAGATCCACTATAATGCCATACCTGAGCACATATATATCTGGAATATTACAGCATAACCTGCCTAAGATGATCATAACTTAGACAGCTCCAGTCCCTGCTGCACTCTAGTCACCTGTCTCTTCCCATGAATTTCCCTCTCTGTGCTTGTTTGAATCCACAATCAAACTGATCACATTTCTTAATAACATGTAAGCATCAAAGAATAGCTGCTGTTCCTGGGACTTTGGGCAAGTTTGGAATAGCCTAGACAAACATTTGTATACATCCCAATGAGTTGAGAGCATAAAAGAAAACCTGGCTGAAGTTCAGACGTTACATTATAAAAGTTCAAATGCAGATCCATTTTTTCCTATTAATTATTTTTCTTCAAAAACAGAAAGATAACCATAAACTCTCGGATCAGCAACAGGCAATGAGTGAGGGCCAGAATCCGCTGCCCATTTACATGGCTATCAACCTCAAAAACAGCTATAGTGCTCAAGATTTTAGAGGTAATGGTGATATTTTAGAGTATGTGATTTATATTTTAAGAAATCTTCATTCATTTTGTGTGATAAACCAGTTCCACTAACATTATAACCCTTTGTTCCTAGCCCCAAACTAACCTTTTTTTTTAACCTTCTTTTTTAACCTTCAAAAAACTGTGGATACAGTTTTAAAAAATGTTAAATGCTTTTGTTTGATGCCTTTAGTCTTTTGAGTTCTGACTTGGACCGGAAATGAAAGTTCATTTGTAGCACAGGATATGTCAAGTTCAGAGTTCATCCTCACTACAAAAAGTACCAGAAATCTTTTGACAGAGAGATTTCTAGACACATTTAGTAGAATCAGGAAGTCCCGGGATTCATCAGATAAACCTGTAAACCTTTGAATATAATGTCAATCAAATATACATCTCATTTATCATTGATTTAACTATGCTTGCTTAGTATGAATAGTCAAGAGGAGAGAAAGCAAATAGAAGTACTGGGCTTCTTATCAGTGGAGGAAATAACTGTTACCTCAGCTATAATGTATGTCTGTTGTATCTGATGATGACATCACAGCATCACGTGCGTTGTCACATGGCTGTATAGTTCTGATGTGTGAGGAGCATGAACAGGTCTCACACAGGCATGCACAGGTTCCCACTAAGACTTGATATGATGCTTGGTCCTTTAAAAATTCTTTTGTTTCATCTGTCTTCCTTAAAGTATTTACAACCTTTACTGATAGTTGCTGTCCATTCAGGTCTCTCCTTGGCTATGTCTTCAAAGTTGTAACAATTTATGCTGCATAAGGTCAGTTTCTGCCTAAGGATGTGTTTGAAGTGTTTTTGTTGACCACTCTTCCTGCATTTTCCAAGTGTCAGCTCACCACAGAGCACTTTTATTTTGGGGGGGGGGGGAGGGGCAGAGACTGTCATTGCCCATTCTGATAACATGACCTATCCCTCTAGAATGTTCCAGAGGCCATTTCTACTCATCTTGTCAAAAAAATTTTTTTAGATCAACAAAGACAGCATACAGTTCAATGTTTTGCTCAGTGCATTTTTCCTAAATCTGCCTCTCAACAAATATCAGGCCTGAGGTGCTCCAAATTCACACTGGGTCTCTGGTAGAAACTTCTGTGATACTGTTTCCACAAGCTGACTGAGAAAAATGCAGGCAAGGATTTTACTATCTATAGATAGCAGGGAGATATCCTGGTAGTTACCACAGTCAGATTTGTAGCCTTTATTGTTGTATAGATTAACTAGGATTGTATCTTTGAAGTCCTGAGGAATTTCCTTGGCTTCCCAGATATTCTTAATGATTTTGTGTAGATAGCTGACAGTTTTGGGGCCTGCAAGTTCAAAGATTTCAGCTGGGATGCTGTCTTACCATGGTGACTTACCTGACTTCATTTATTCAACAGCTTTTTTCACTTCTTCAGTGATAGATGGCTGGTCAGTTTCTTCATATATGGGGTACTGGGTTGGTTCCTCTAGCACCTGTTGGTTGCCCATAGAGGGATGGTTGTGTAGCTCAGTGAAGTTCTGCACATATTTTTCAGATATGCCTGTTGTCCTTGATTAAGGTAGATCCATCTGAACTCTTTAAAGGAGCTAGTCTGGATTTCAATGGGCCATAAATGGTCTTCAGGGACTCATAAAACAACTTTGTGGTCTTAGTATTGGCATATTGCTGTATTTCTTCTGCTCTCTTTTCACACCAGTTATCCTGTAGAACATAAAGCTGTCTTTGATCCTTGGCTTGCAGATATTTGAACATATCTTTCTTTGATGTCGATTCTTTGTCTTTGTGCCAAGCTATAAACACATCTTTTCTTTTCCTTGAGGATCTTTTTGATTTCATCATTGGTTTAATATAACCAATCCTGGTGCTATCTTTGATTTTTACTTAGTTTCTTCTGAGGCTTGAAGAATGGCTGATTTGAATATATTCCACTTTTTGAGTAGATTATTGGGTGATGATGTAATGCTATCACATTTTTCCTCTAAGTTTTCCCTTAGTTTTTGTTGATGAAATGGATGTCTCAGCTTTGCTTTGTTCAATTTTGATTTAATCTTGTTCAGCATTGTTCCGCTGAACAACATGTACATTAAAAATGGCTCTGATCAGCCTGTGGTCAGTTCAACAGTTTGCCCCTTGCACTGTTCTGGTGATCTTGATGACCCGAATGCCTCTTTGCCATATCATGGCATAATTAATCAGGTGACAGTGCTTTGATCTCGGATGAATCCAAGGGGTTTTATGTCTGTTGGCTTGCCTGAAGATTGTGTTGATAATAACAAACTCATGCTCAGCATACTTACTGAGTAGGAAGAGACCATTGCTGTTTATTTTCTGACTCCATTATTCTTTATTACACCATTCCAAACCTCACTATCTTTTCCAACTCTGGCATTCTAGTCTCCCAGAAGTATAAGCTTGTCTTCACAGGTTATAGATTTAATTATGTCATCCAAATCAGAATAGGACTGTTCCTTTGTTTGTTCAGTACTATTCATTGTTGGAGCATAGGCACTTAAGATTCTTAAAGCATGATTTTCCAATGGGAAGATGAGCTATATAAAACTTTATAGATGAACAACTATAGCTGAGTACTTATGGCTTTGTTCGCTCCAAGGCTCCTTCCACCCCCAAATTTCTGTATTAATGGACCTCAGTCCGTACATGGAGGGACCATCCCCTGTTGATATGAGGAAAATTGCTTTCTAGCTCATCGGCGTTGCAACCAGTATTGATTAGAAATATAGCTAGTAACAAAATTGTATGGTTTTTAAACTATAATTATACACCAAGAAATTGATGCTGGAAGGTGTATTCCACTGATCTTTTTCTAGTCATCTGATATGTATATCTTTTCCCACAGTCTGGGCACTGCAGTAAAAGCCTTTTTTGTTGCTCTCTCTATAGAATGGTTGGAGTTCACGCCCTACGAGGTGGGATTCTGGAAATATGGAGCATTTATTCGCTCACAAGATTTTGGAAGTGAATTTTTCATGGGAAGACTGATGAAGAAGTTCCCAGAAAGCCGGATTTGCTTCATGGAAGGTGATGATTATCTAGAGCAAATGTTAACCTAATAAGAATACAGCAGGGTATATAACTAGGCATTGGTGAGCAAATGATCTATCACTGGTGAAACTGGTGTGGAATCACCTTCCAGAAATCTATGTATGGTATCACCTATGGCACTAGCAGATAATGATTTTCCATGTGAGTTTAAATTGTCCTAGTGTAACTAAACCTGTTGTATGTTTGGTTTAACTGTGCTATGAAACCAGGCAACTCACGAACATAGGGCAGCTGCTAGATTCTATATAACTTTACTTGAGTTCATTTGTCCAACATTGGCATTTGCTACCTTTTATATCTCAGTTACCTGGAATTCAGCCCTTTTCAGTTTTAAAGCCTGCCTTGAAACTGAACAGACTACAACAAGTTTGAACCTGACCCAAGCTTGAGATTGTTGCGTTGTTTACATACCTGACCTGAACCCAACTTTTGTAGTTAGGTCCTGTTGGATTTGGGTCGGGTTGCAAGGGTCTCGTGTGTAACAGGGGTGGAGAAGGTGTGGGAGAGAATGGGAGGGGGCAAGTGAGGCCATTGCCTGCAGAACCAACAGCTTGTGCACCCCTTGTGGCTGTGCCCAGGGGGAGGATGGTGGTAGTAGCTGGAGCTGCAGGGGTGCTCTGCAGCACAGGCTGGGTGTGTCAGTAGCTGAGCAACAGTCAGATGGGCAGGGTGGGGGGGAGGGAGGAGGTGGCTGCTGCTCTCGCTTGCCCTGTTGGCTCCTTTGTTCACACCAAGCACACATGGTCTTGTAGGGCTGGCCCTGGTCACTCAACAGGATCTCCAGATCCTCCAGCTGGTAGGTGGGGGGGGGGTGGTCAGGTGACACCGGGGAGCAGTGGCTGGCAGGGCTGGGCTTTGCAGTCCCTGCTGCCTCGCAATCACTGGCACTTTTTGCCCCCCCACTTCAGCTTTTATGGTGCTGAGCATCTCCACTGGGGCCCAGGATCTCTCAGTGCGTGTGGGGGATACTGTGTCCACTGGGTGACCTTGAAAGTTTCTCTGTCTGGAGCAGACATGGCTTCTCCCCCTTCGGCATTAGTTCCAGCTGCCCTGAGCCTGGTCCAGTTCCTGTTTGTCTCTTAGTGGCTGCCAGGCTCCCTGGCATTGTGCCCATCTGTGACGGCTCCACGCTCTGGCTTCCCTGCCCAGGGCCACAGCAGCACTGGGTGAGCCCCCTGCTCCCTGCACCACCTCCTGCGGGTGCCACCACACAGACAATGGGGAGCCTGTGCAGGTGAGCCAAGTGTGGGACCGCCTACAGGGCGGAAGGGAAGAGTTTCGCTTCCTGAAGCTGCTGCACAATCCCGGGAGGGAAGGATGAAAGGAGACACAGTGGCAGCAGGGTTGGGTTCAGGAGGCGTGGCATGGTAACGTGAAGCAGGATCTCTTCTCATTACAGCGTTGTCCTCTACAGACTCAGGTCTACTCGGGCCTAATTTTAAAGCCTAATCCGAACATGACCTGAGCCTGAGAGTTTTGACTTGTTTTCGTATTAGACCTGACCCACACCCGACCCTTGTAGTCAGGTTCAGGTGGGGCTGCCAGGGTGTACTTTGCAGCATAGTCCAATTGCTAACTTTTAACTATAGCTTGTGAGAAAATGTTCATCAAAACAAGATTTTGACCAAAAATTAAACAGAATCTTTTGACTTATTCTATTCTTTTCCACTTGGCTCTTATTTGAATCCTGATGAATATAGCAACATAGCATTGAAACATAGCCTAATAAACATCAGCATAATTAAACAGAACAGTAATGTTCTGAAACAGTAGAATACAAAGCAGCTTTTTAATGCAATCTTCAGAGAGCTAATGTTGTTATTCAATTAAATAATAGCAAAGGGAGAGAGAAACTGAGGTATTAAAAAAGGAACAAAATCATATGTTTTTCTGATGAAATATGAAGAAGTTGCAAAGCTGAGATGGGAAGATAAGTTGAAAACTGCTACCTTATGGAGTTAGTTTAACAATTTAACATTTTCTGTGTCTGATTTTACTTGGAACTAGTTAGCATTTAAAGTTCCTACAGCTGAGGTAGTTATAACAGTAGCTCAGATAGGCCCCAGTCTTGCAAACACTTGATTTCAATGGGAATACTCATGCAAATAAGGTTAAGCATATATGTAAGTGTTTGAAGTATTGGAACTATGCCCACAAAGATGTCTATAAAATTTGGAAGGAAATGTTCAAGGGGTAGGACAAAAGGCAGTTTTCAGTTAGAAGGCTTCCAAGACTTCATCAAATTAGTTTCAATTGCATCTCTTCCACTTTACAGGCATGTGGAGCGGTATATTTTCCTTCGACGTGATGTATTTCTGGAATTTGGCCTTTGATTCAGAGGACTTCTGGTACAGATGGACTCGAGACCGAGTAAATGACATTGGTGGGTGGCTTATCTTTTTTTATTGCATTCACCTGTTTTTGTTTTTCCATACATGGTCAGAGGGGGGAAGGGCAGGGAAGGTATTAACAGGATCTTCTATTGTTCTACTGTTCTAAAGCAATCTCTTTGCTTGATTAAGGATCTGCTTTGCCTCGAGCAAGGGAGATACAAAGCACGTAGGAAAAATATTCAAGGGTAATTGCCAAGTTACCTCCTCAAAAGTTCAGGGAGCAGTGATGTCTTCACAGAGGGCCTTGACTCTGCATGCTATTCCCTGCACCATACACCAAATCACAAGTGCCAACTTCATAGGGACTGCGGGGCTGGAGCACCCACAGGAAAAAAAATAGTGGGTGCTCAGCACTCACCGATGGGCCCTGCTGATCAGTTCTTCCCCCTGCCCCCCAGTGCCTCCCACCCGCTGGCAGGTCCTGCTGATCTGCTCCTCCCCCTACTCCCCAGTGCCTCCTGAACGTGGATCAGCTGTTCAGCAGTGGGCAGAAGGTGCTGGGGGCGGGGAGACGGGAGCAGGGGCAGGAAGAGGCGGAGCAAGAGTGGGAAATGCTCCGTGGAGGGGGTGGAACGGGGTGGGAAAAGGCGGGGGGGGGGGGCCTTGGGGGAAGGGGTGGAGAGGGGACGGGGTCTGGGGCAGAGCTGGGGTTGAGCACCCCCTGAGAAATCAGAAATTCGGCACCTCTGCACCAAATTACAAATGGGGCACCATTCTAGTTAGGTTTAAAATATTTGGTTTTAATTGTAGACTTAATGTTATATTTGTGGGTAGTAGTTCATTTAATTTACTGGGTTTTTGTGGGGTTTCTTTATCATTCTGCTCCCACTCTGGGTTTTATTTGGACTCGAGGCCTTAGCTTATATTAAAAAATATCCTTTTTATGGATTTGTCAGAAATTCAATTTATGAATGATCGCATTATTATTATTTATTTTATTGCTTCAGAGAACCCTCTCCCTCAAATTAATCTAGGCAAACTAAGAATTTTAGATTTTTTTTCTCCTTTCTGCAGAGGAAGATCCTGTTCTACACATAAGGCCTCATGAGACAGCGACTCGCCTGTCGACTCCTGCAGGCGCCCTTTCTACTGCTTTCCGAGATGTCTTAACAGGGCGCCCAACAATTGCAGAATTCCCCAATTTCCTAAGGGGCTTCCAGTTTCACAATGAGTACCTGGAGAATGAGCATTTTTCTACATGGAAAGGCACAGTAATAAAGCATGATTTGCAGTGGTATATTTTGAGATGGTTTGGAATGCAGCAAGGAGAGCTGCATGCTGTGGAGAATATGTAGATTTCATGTTTAAATTCCACCTCCCCTTCCTTAAGCTCTGAAGTTTGAACTAAAGTTCAGTCTGTTGGCTTGTGCAGGGCTGAATGTTCATAATGAAATTGCTTTGGTGGGTCTTAGTTAATTTTTTGTTGGGTTGCATGTCACCAGGCACAGTGACTGCAAAGTTAGGGGGAGGGGCAAAATAGATAGACAAAAAGGCTGAAAACAATGTGAGGAGTCTAAGAAGGGAATGAACAACAAGAGACTTGTTCCTCTAAGTCAAGGCTGAACTGCTGTGGTACAACAATGTGTCAACACCCAAAGAAAGCAACGGGGTAGGGGCAGAATTTCTTCTTTGACCCATTTCTTTGATCTCCTTTCTTCTCTTTGACCCATTTATTATCATCATCAGGAAAGCAGCTCATCTATTCTTATGGTAGTTATAACCGGACATGTTTGTATTTCAGACACTGTGATAGACACTTGCCCTAACAAACTAATTGAAACAGCACAGCACCCTCTATCCCTGGCAGATACTGGATTTTTTATCAATACCAGTTACCCACCACTCTTGGTACCTCAGAGGAAAGTGGACGTCATCCTGCATTTAAATTACAGTGGAGGATCACAGATGTTGGTGAGAAGAGTCAAATTATCCTTTGGTTTTTCCATTATGGCCATTTGCCTCAAAGCTTTTAGCATTTAGTAGCCAAAATCATAGGCACCTACTCTGTGGGTGCTCCAGGGCAGAAGTACCCACGAAGAAAAATTAGCTGGTGCTTAGCACCCAGTGGCAGCCAAGCTCCCCCTTCCCTCCCACTCCCACCTGTCGATGGCCCCCGCCAATCAGCTCCTCCCCTCCCTCCCAGCACCTCCTGCACATGGCGGAACAGCGGTTCTGTGATGTGTAGGAGGCGCTGGGAGGGAGGAGAAGGAGCAGGTATGGGGCGCGCTCAGAGGAGGGGGCGGAAAGAGGTGGGGAAGAGGCAGGGTGGGGGGTGGAGCGGGGGAGGGAAGAGATGGGGTGGGGCCTTGAGGGAAGGGTTGCAGTGGGCCCCATCATCACCTGGGGCTGAGCATGGGTTGAGCACCCCTGGGGAAAATTAGAAGCCGGCACCTGTGGCCAAAATAACTAACTTTCCAATAGTAGAAGAGGAAATTGATTCCAGAAGAATGAAACTTCATTTAGTTTACACTACTAGTTCGACAATGGCACACCTCCTTGTTTCAGACATTGTGGCCTAAATTCTCTATTTAATTGAATCTATCTGTGCTTCTAATTCTCTGTTTTAATTCCTAAGTCTGTTAATGGCTGATCTGATAGGGAGAACTCTATGGTCTTCAGAATTAAGGACAATAAGGAGGAGTTTTTAAAAGTACATTGGAAAGACAAGGAATCCTAACAACGCATTGGTCCATTACTAGTTCAAAATCGTAGAATTGTTAATAATAATGCTGAACAATAGAGGTGTTTGGGAAATATTTCTATTCTGTGTATTGTACTTTTGAAGCAGGACTTAATTCAGGGAAGTTCTACAGCCTGTGTTATGCAGGAGGTCAGATAATAGTTTATGACAATTGTCCTTGAAATCTATGAAGCTATCCTATTCCAACAAATTCACGGAAGATAATTTATGCAGATATTCTCAGTGTTCCTCAGTAATTTTCTAGGAAAACTAGGAAAAGAAGTTGGCAGGTGCACACAATAAGAAAAAGTAGTTATTAAGGCTGATGAAAATTTCTTGTGAAGAAAATATACCTACCAAAAAGTGCAGTTTTGTTGAAACTGAATTTTTTGTGGGGGGAAATGTCAATTCCAACAAAAATTAGATTTTGCTACATGAAATCTCCGACAAATCAACATTTTGAAATGAAACTCATTTTTTCATTTTATTTCAACTTACACAGTTGTGTCATTTCAACTTTTTGATTGATAAAAAACCATAACAAAACAACATTTTATTTCAAAATGGTGACTTGAAATGACAGTTTTAATTTTGGACTTAAAATGTTTCATTTTGGGTTTCTGAAACTCAAAAACTTGAAACAAAATAACATTTTAAGTTCTATTCTATATAGGTTTTCATACTGTGCTCATCACCATAGTATCTGAGTGCGTTCCAGTATTGTATTAAGCAATGTGACTACACATCTGTCACATGCTGTTTGTTCTCTCATTTTATCCCCAGAGGGAGAAGTGCATGGTGTGTCTTGTTTGGTAGGTGGTGGTTGTTAAAGAAATGTACCTGTTGATTTGTATTCATATTAGAGAAGGCAAGATCAAAGAAATACTTCTTGCACTTGGAGCAGAAAGTGGTGAGGTTTCCATACTGTTTGTGGAGGGTCCTCTGTTTGTGGGGAATTCATTTCACTGTCTCGGATCACCCCGGAGAAGGCTGTATCTCCTGCACAGACAAGCTTTGCTCTTATTGTGGAGAGTTCTATTGTCACATAGGAGTGAAGTTGTCTAAATGAAATGAAAAATATTGTTTCATTTTGAAATGTTGATTTGAAACAAAAAAACCCACTTTTAATCAGTTCAAACATTTCTATATAGAAAACAGAATTTTTTTTTTTACTAAAACATTTCAGATGAAGATTTTTTTTTTTTGTCATTCAAAATTGCTTACAGGAAAAATTTCTGTTTTCTGACTAGTTCTAATAGCGAGAGTGTTCATCACAAAATTACATGTAATTATATGGCTATTCCTTTTTGATTAGATGATTTGAGGTTTTCTGGCAGCTGACTCTGTGGTAGATGGGACAATTCAATACCTTTGGACTCAAATTTCTACAAGGTCTTTCAGTAACTAATTTTTCATGTTATAAATTATCCTGATGAAGGATGGACTGGTAGTTGGAGCACTAGCCCAGGCTTTGGGAAGTCCAGGTTCAATTCCCTGCTTCCCCACAGACTTTGTGATACATTGGGCAGGTCACTTAGCTTTTCTGTGCTTCATCCTCTGATCTGTGAAGATGGGAATAATTGCACTTCCCTACCTCAGAGGGGTGATGTGAAGCTAAATACATTAAAGCTTGTGAGGTGCTCAGATACTTTGGTGATGGGGCCCATATTAGTAACTTAGAAAGATACATACACTCTTTCTGCTTTTCTCTCTGATGTTCCATTTCAAAATCTATTTATGGAATCCTCTTACTCAGCAGTAGATTTAAATTAATACTTTAGTTTTCAGCTGCCTGTGGAATCTATACTACTGTAACTGCATTCTCATTTTGTTTAAAGTGCTACAGGGAGCAAAATAAACTGCAACATCAGTATTCTATGATGTAGTCTTTCTCCATCCTCATGTATTCCCATAGGAATTCCTGTGTAACGCCTTAGATATTGAAAGGCAGTTTAACATTAGTTACTGTGTTTCAGGAAATCCTGGTCTTTGTCCCTTCTTTGAGTTCTAAAATCTTTGTTCTGTGATGATTCAGCCTCTGGACCTAATTGAGAAGTACTGCTCGGAGCAGGGAATCCCATTCCCCAGAATCGAGATGAGTGAGGAAGACAGGAAAAATCCAAAGGAGTGCTATCTGTTTGAAGATGCTGAGAGTCCAAGAGCTCCTTTAGTGCTTTTTTTCCCATTAGTAAATGACACCTTCAAAAAATACAAAGCTCCTGGTAAGTTATCAGCAGACAGTAACGTTATCTCCTTGATCAGCCTGTCCTGCACATTTCATATCTGATGACTCTCTGCTGGCTGTATCCTCCTTTCTCATTTCAATACGATCAACCTTTCCACAGACAAGAAATACCATTTTCACTCTGAGTTAATGCCACTCAACCATCCATCATTATAAGGCACAGTGCTCATTTTGGCCATACAATTATTTTGATCTCTCACACACGGTGTTGTCTTGCTGTGTGTAAATGTAAATTAACTGAATCAAAAATGCAGATCCTTAAAATGGAGGCTATGAGAAACACTATATTGTTGAAGCAAAGCCCAGCCACCACTACATGCTTCATTGACATCAACGGGGGGTTTTTTACACACATTTAAAGGCCTGTGTCACACACTTGGGTCTTGAGGGGTTGAGAACTTTTCTTTCAGCATTGTTGATAAATTGTATAGTCAGTTGCTTGACCACTCTCTGGTTTGTTATGAAATATACTCAAGAGACGAAATAACCAATGTCAGTCTGGTTTATTGCTATAACTCAATAATAATAATAATATAGTACAGGAAATAGGTTCTATGTGATACCACTCTCAGAGAAGCCATCTTGTGCAATAGTATTACATTCACCTTATGCAGAAGGTGTGCTCCCAAAGTTACACCCCATGAGCCGTATTTTTATACCCTGACGGTTTACAAGTAAAAGATACCGTGTACATCATCTAGAACTAGATTTAACCAATCAGCTTTCTACCTTGTTTTTCTGGTACTATGATGTACCCCTTTCTCTTTGTTCTGAACACCTGCATTTCAGGAATGAAGGCATCTCCTAGGTTTGTATTAGGGTAGACGAATCATATGTCTTCTCTTTCCTTTGGGACATTCCAGTACAGGCCTGTGAGACTAACTCCCTTTCTGTTGCTATGGTAAAGCACTCATCTGTCCTGATCTTGACATCTTTCTTAATTGCTCAAGCCAAAACTTACTTCAGGGGATGCAATGTGTTATGAGACATTCTTAGCATAAGTGACCAGCGTTATATAAAAATCATAGGCCAATTTAGGCCATATAACTGCTATAATATTTGTGCTTAATGCTATTTGTGCTGAATACTTACTAATACCTATTATTAATAGATGTATATATGCTAGCCAGCATACATTAGTCAACAGTATCAACAATCTTCTCACTGAATGGGTCATCATTTTTCCTTCAGTATGGCCAGCCAGTGTTGGCTGGGTCATTGATTCACGGATTATAATTCATTTTTGAGTGGCCACCTGTCTTTTACATTCTCTCCTGCTCTCGGTATTCCATTTTGTTTTTGCTCACTATCATTGAGACATCTTCCTTTCTAGATTGGGGAAGCAGATATGCAGATCATGTAGGTCTCCTGTAAATGATACTCATAGGGCTGACCTGTAGTAAGTGTTGTTACAACGGGTTCTTCCCTATCCTGACCCTATCAGCAATACGGTTTTTGTCAGTTCTGGAGAGTGGTAATGTAGAGATTGAAAAACTTGATTTTGCTAGAGAAACTTGCACATCCCTATGGCAATTAACTTTGCAAACTTTCTTGCTAGAGAGAAATCTCCCTCCTTGGCCAATTATCACCTTGTTAATTGATATAAGCTCCAAACTGCAATAATGTTTCACTGGTAAAACTTGCAACATTTTTTTCTTAGGTGTGGAACGCAGCCCCACAGAGATGGAGGAGGGGAAAGTTGATGTCTCTAGTCCCCTTTCCCCATATACTACAAAGGAGCTCTCATTCAGTGAAGAGAATTTTGACAATCTGGTGAAAATGACTGACTACAATATCCTGAATAATGAGAACTTGATTGTTCAGGCCTTGCGCACAGCAGTGGAACGGAGGAAACAGCAAGCTCCCAAATACTACAAGGGAGCTCTCATTCAGCAAAGAGAATTTTGACATTCTGGTGAAAATGATTGACTACAATATCCTGAATAATGAAAACTTGATTATTCGGGCCTTGCGCACAGTAGTGGACTGGAGGAAACTGCAAATAAAATAGTCACTATCCAATAGACTTAATCTCCTGGGATTATATTTTTTGTGTCTTCTACTATGTAGAGAGACCAAAGCCTTCTGATGGCTTGCTAATGTTATATATCTAGAAGTAGCCTCATTGTGATGCCTCAGTGGACTCCAGTTCATTCCATTTAAGTGACAGTTCAAATAAACAGAGTTTGCTAAATAATGTCATGACCAAGACTTTACAGCTGGTTCAATTGCAACCAAATTTCACACCATCAAGGTTAAATTTTAGGTTTTCTTACCTTATCAGTTTATCCACAAAGATATATTCATTTAAAGTTGAAGAAGTGCACTTCACCGTGTTAATAAAATACATAACCCATTAAAAAGTATTTTAACATGCTCACACAAAAATACAACAGTATCTAAATCATCCTTTTAAAAAGTCAGTAATTCTGCTTTGTTTTCTGTCAGAAATGCTGCTTTGTGAATTGGAGTCTTTATAGCACATAGCGAATCCATTTTTCTGGCACTATTTCATTGTCGTGGACACACAGGAGAAGAGTCTGTCATCATTGATCTGATTATTTGTCTCTTGTCTGTTTTTTTCAGTTGGCTCTCTGCTGCACTTAGCACTTCAGTTTGAATACTCTTTGGCGTTCTTTAAATAAAATCTGTATAATCGTCTCTGTCCATAAACAACACCACTGGGTTCAGTAATTTTTGTTTCAACTCATTTTCACTGCCACACAAATTATTAAATAACACATTATTAAAGAAAAGGAGTACTTGTGGTGCTTTAGAGACTAACAAATTTATTTGAGCATAAGCTTTCATGAGCTACAGCTCACTTCATCGGATGCCTCCATCTGTTTGCATTTGGAAAAGAAGATGTCTGTCTGTATCTGTACGAGTTTTTTCATGAAGTTGATAGATTTCCACTCCATACTGCTAAATTCAGTGCCTTGCATAATGACAGGTTTCAGAGTAGCAGCCGTGTTAGTCTGTATTCACAAAAAGAAAAGGAGTACTTGTGGCACCTTAGATGAAGTGAGCTGTAGCTCACGAAAGCTTATGCTCAAATAAATTTGTTAGTCTCTAAGGTGCCGCAAGTACGCCTTTTCTTTTTGCGAATACAGACTGACACGGCTGCTACTCTGAAATCTGACATTATTAAAGGAGTACTTCAAGGTGTATCTTTTCAAAGGGTGCCATGCATAAGGCAGCATGCAGATTGTTAGGAAAGTCCAACTTTGATAGTGATTTTCAAGCTATGTTGTTTGTGTGACCAAATGTTGACTAGAAATATGTGGGTCCCAAGTGTTCAACTTGCCCAGCCGTCAGGTAGAAACACCTTTATTCCCCTTCCCCAAGTGGCCTAAAATACCCCTCCCCACCAGTCTAACCTCTTTTGGAGCTGGATGGCCCCTCAACTTCTTCCTGATATTCAGGAGGTGGTAAGTAGCCACAACCCTTGATATAAATGGTCTTCTAGGGGGCTGCTCTGGGTGGTTCCTCTCCCTCACCTACCCTAGAAACATTTTGTGGGTTGACAGTTTCTTGTGACGACCTTTCCACAATCCTGCAGCGGCTAGATCATGAATTATTCCTGCAGCCAGTGCTAGCACTAGACAACAGGGCTGAGGTGCCCATAAGGCCTTGTCAGAGCCTCTAAGGAAACCAGAGGCATTTTCTAGCTGCAGCTAACGGGCTCATACTCTTGCTATATATTTCCAACCCAGAGCCAGTGTGTCAGAACTGACCGTGAGAATGGGAGTGTTTGCTCATGCTCAGGCAGGATGGACAGGTTACTTCTAGCTCACCCAGAAGACTTTTCTGGGTACGGCAAAAAACAAGTCTGTTTGCTCAGAGAAACACTGTTGGGGGGCAGTCAATTGGAACTACTTGAATATTGGATGAGGAGAAGTGGGCCATAATATTTACATATTGTAGTGGTTATGCAGTAGGTGTGGATTTGAAAGGGTATGATGTAATCCTGTTTTTTTTGTGTTCTGCATCTTTAAAAGTAGGGGAGTCTCCCTGCCTGCGACAGGGATGGTTGTGAGACAGCCATAATTGTGTGTTTCAGGACAGACTCGGTACGTAACAGAGTCAGCAACAGTTGCTCACTCTCTCATGGAAATCTGTATATGTACTTTTGTTGTTTGTTTCTTAATTGGAAATAAAACACATTCAGACTGAAGGTACATGTTTTACTCTTTGCATATGGGGGAATACAGACTGCAGAAAGATTCAGGTTGAAGTTATTTCAATGGCATAGGCAGAATGCTCTTCATTTATTATTATATAATTTTGCCAGCTACCTTTCAATACTTAGTTACATTTATGAATAGAGATTTGAAAGATTAGCACCGTTTCTAATTTAGGGAGCAGATGAATAAGAGAACGCATCATAGAGGAATATAAATTAATAAATGGTACAATATAGAGATCAGTTGGATGCTCCTATTTATCCTTTTCATAACACCAGAGCAAGGGGAACCTTGCAAAACTCACAAATAACCTGTGGTGCCCATTGCCACAGATGTTGTTGAGACAAAATGCTTATTATGAGTTAGAAAGGGACTGGACATTTATGTGAATACTAAGAATGTCATCCATTGTTATACTAGATAGGATAAACATATGCGGATAGCAATCCTCATGCTTCAGGGCACAAGCCAATATCTCACTGCCTGGAATTAGGAAGGATCTTTTCCCACAAGCGTACTATTGCAAAATTGTACTATATGGGGGTTTTACACGGGGAAAATTTTTCTACAATATTTTTTGTCTGAATTTGTTGATTCAGCAAAATTGAATCATTTTGTGGAGAAGGTTCAATCTGGCTGAATTTCTGATGGGTCTATTGGAAACCTGACCGTTTTCCTAGATGCTTACCTGTCAAGCTCCTTGGGAGCTTGGACCACCAGGGTCCATGACTTTGTGGCAGCTCAGCTCTCCATCCAGACTGCCTCGGGGTCATGAATCCCAGTGCTTGCAGGGTCTATGGCCCTAGGATAGTCCACCAGGAGACTGCCACAGACAGGGCAACCTTAGTGCTTCCAGTGTGACTCTGGGGCAGCCCCACAGGAGGACAGCCCTGGGGCTGTATTCTCTTTTGTGGAGAATGATTAAGTTTTTGGTTTTCATTCAGAATGAATCCAAATTTTGAAATATCAAACTCTTCCACAAAACAGAACCTCTTTCCTCACCCAGTTCAATTTTACAGTGCCCCCATAAACTTCAGGTACTGGCCACTGTTGAAAATAGAATCCAGTGCGGCATTTCCTATAGTGCTGTGTTCCCTTGTGAAAGGGTGAAGATTTCACTTCTGGAAGAAAGAATCTCGGTACCATTCAGTCCCTGCTGCCTCTGAGGGGACTCCGTCAAGACAAAGTTGCTGTTGGGGAATGTTGTATCCGCCACAGCTTTCAGAATTCATCCTTGTACCAGCGTGAGGGCAAGCACATGGACACAGGAGCTATTCAGGAGCTGCTGAGGGCTAGCTTCAGGACTGCTTCAGTTTGGACCCTGGTTCCAATAGCCACTATGGTGGCAAACAATTGTAGTTCATGTGCAGAGGGCAGGGGGACTACCATTTCTTTCCCTTTGGCAGTGAGGGCACTGCTGCTGAGGCAGAGAGCAGTGATTCCAGATGGAGTGCATGGGAGGGTGAAGTTGTCAGGAGCAAAACTCAAAGGAAGAGCTCTGGTGGCTGGCGGCCTACAAGGTTGGCAGGTGGGAATGAAGGTGGGAACAATCATGATTTTTTCAGAAAATTCACTGAGACAAACCTAAAGGCAAAAGGAGACAAAAATCAAAGAAGAGCTTGTAACATTCACCAGACCTCTTGTGGAAGTTCTAATACATTTAGAGACCCCCCTCTAATAAGATTATACTAAATTGGTGTGCAAAAAGTTAACAGTCTTGTCTGCTAGCCTTGATGAAGTTTAGTATGTAGAATAAGTCTGACATTTTTGGATTTATTTAATTTTGAGTTATGAGTGGACCATCCCTCCTCCCAGAACAAAAGATAACACAACCCCAACCAGTCCAATTTTCCAGAAGTGCTTAATAAATGTGGTAATTTTCTGATTAGGAAGTTTTTGAGTTGCTGCTTAGAGTGGCTTTTTGTGTTTATATCCTTATGCTACATGGTGTCAGGAATGAGTGAATCCCTTTCTCTAAAGGAATAAAGGAAAGAAAAGAGACCCCTCCATCCAGACTAACAGAGTGGTGAGTGAGTGGGGAAAGCAGAAAATAATAATAATAATATGTAATACAAGGACAAACGACTCCTGTACTAGGATTGCCAGCAATACAAGGACTATACCAAGCAGAGAAACTGGAAAGCATTAATGGCAAAAAACAAAAGAAACAAAAAACAACCCTGTCATAAATATAAAGGGAAGGGTAATCACCTTTAAAATCCCTCCTGGCCAGAGGAAAAATCCTTTCACCTGTAAAGGGTTAAGAAGCTAAAGGTAACCTCGCTGGCACCAGTACAATGACCAATGAGGAGACAAGATACTTTCAAAAGCTGGGAGGAGGGAGAAAAACAGAGGGTCTGTGTGATGCTTTGGCCGGGGACAGAACAGGAATGGAGTCTTAGAACTTAGTAAGTAATCTAGCTAGGTATGTGTTAGATTATGATTTCTTTAAATGGCTGAGAAAATAGCTGTGCTGAATAGAATGAATATTCCTGTCTGTGTGTCTTTTTTGTAACTTAAGGTTTTTGCCTAGAGGGATTCTCTATGTTTTGAATCTAATTACCCTGTAAGGTATTTACCATCTTGATTTTACAGAGGTGATTCTTTTTTACTTCTATTAAAAGTCTTCTTGTAAGAAAACTGAATGCTTTTTCATTGTTCTAAGATTCAAGGGTTTGGGTCTGTGGTCACCTATGCAAATTGATGAGGATTTTTACCAAACCTTCCCCAGGAAGTGGGGTGCAAGGGTTGGGAGGATTCTGGGGGGAAAGACATTTCCAAACTATGTTTTTTCAGGAACCCAGATAAAGTTTGTTGGTGGCAGTGGAAGTCCAAGGGCAAAGGGTAAAATAGTTTGTACCTTGGGGAAATTTTAACCTAAGCTGGTAAAAGTAAGCTTAGGAGGTTTTCATGCAGGTCCCCACATCTGTACACTAGAGTTCAGAGTGGGGAAGGAACCTTGACAAACCCAAAACCCACATCCAACAACAACCACAACAACACAAGTTGTACTGAAATTGTAGCCACACCTTTTCACAGGCCTAGGAAAGCCGCCAGGAGAGTACAAAATAAAACTGGTTCCATCATTGACTCCCTTTGCTCTTTCAGCCCATGTCATACACCTATATCTTTTCTAGGGAAAGTCAAAGAAAAATTAAAGAGAATGGAAGATATGGGGATTATTTCCCAGATAGGAGACTGGTGTGCAGGGATGGTTGTAATATGAAAGCACAATGGCAAAATGCAAATGTGGATCTTGCACAACTTAATAAAAGCATGTTGACAAATTGGAGGATTGGGCCAAAAGAAATCTGATGAGGTTCAATAAGGATAAGTGTAGGGTCCTGCACTTAGGACGGAAGAACCCAATGCACAGCTACAGACTAGGGACCGAATGGCTAGGCAACAGTTCTGCGGAAAAGGACCTAGGGGTGACAGTGGACGAGAAGCTGGATATGAGTCAGCAGTGTGCCCTTGTTGCGAAGAAGGTCAATGGCATTTTGGGATGTATAAGTAGGGGCATAGCGAGCAGATCGAGGGACGTGATCGTCCCCCTCTATTCGGCATTGGTGAGGCCTCATCTGGAGTACTGTGTCCAGTTTTGGGCCCCACACTACAAGAAGGATGTGGATAAATTGGAGAGAGTCCAGCGAAGGGCAACAAAAATGATTAGGGGTCTGGAACACATGACTTATGAGGAGAGGCTGAGGGAACTGGGATTGTTTAGTCTGCAAAAGAGAAGAACGAGGGGGGATTTGATAGCTGCTTTCAACTACCTGAAAGGGGGTTCCAGAGAGGATGGTTCTAGACTATTCTCAGTGGTAGAAGAGGACAGGACATGGAGTAATGGTCTCAAGTTGCAGTGGGGGAGGTTTAGGTTGGATATTAGGAAAAACTTTTTCACTAGGAGGGTGGTGAAACACTGGAATGCGTTACCTAGGGAGGTGGTAGAATCTCCTTCCTTAGAAGTTTTTAAGGTCAGGCTTGACAAAGCCCTGGCTGGGATGATTTAATTGGGGATTGGTCCTGCTTTGAGCAGGGGGTTGGACTAGATGACCTCCTGAGGTCCCTTCCAACCCTGATATTCTATGATTCTATGTACAGAGAAAGACATGCTTCCTACAGTTGACCAGACATTAACTCAGTTATCAGAAGCCAAAATCTTCTCAAAGTTAGATGCTATAGCATGCTTCTGGCAAATTCCCCTGGCAAAAGAATCAATACCATTAACTACATTCATCACCCCGTTTGGAAGGTACTGTTTTAATTATCTTCCATTTGGCATGTCTTCAGCACCAGAACATTTCCAAAAGAGAATCACTCAGATCATACCAGGTTTGCCTGGCATCCTTTGCTATGTAGATGATGTGTTGGTATATAGGAGAGAGAAAAATGATTACATGCAGTTTTGACATGCGTCCAACAAACTGGCCTCACTCTGAATGAGAAATGTGAATTTGGAAAGGAGCAGATAAAATTTGTCAGACACATAATTAGCAAACAGGTACTTCAGCTGGATTCAGGCATACTGAACCCAAAAAGGTTTCTAGGCATGACAAATCATTTTGCAAGATTCTTTCTAAGAAATCTTAAGATATTTCTTTAACGGTCACAATATGTGGATCTGGGCTAGCCCACTACAAAACACATTTAATAACATAAAAGAACTACTGACATCTCCATCTATTTTGGGACAATATTTGGTAAACTATTCAACAATGATAGCAGTGGACGTATTTTTACATGGTTCAGGAGCAGTACTCACACAAAAGCAGACCTGTTGCGTTCATATCGAGAAGCCTCACAGAAACCAGGCAGCTATATTCTTGAGTGGAAAAGAAAGTTGTAGCAGTCACTTGCACCTATGAATGGTTCACTGCATGTCTGTCTGACTGGAATTTTAATATAGGAACAAGCCCTTAATGGCATTATTGGATTCAAAAACTGGATGATCTTCCACCTAGGATTCAAAGATTTCAGCTGCATCTGATGAAATGTCCTTCAACACTGAGTGTACTAGGGAGAGCACTCAAAGCAGCAGACACTCTATCTAGACCCCCAATAGTTCAGCCACGAATGGAAGAAGAAAAGGCTTTAGAGAAAGATGTCCGTCTATGTTTACTTTGTTGTTGCAGCAATTCCAGCATGAATTGACAGCTGACTTCAGCAAATTAGAAATGAGCAACTAAAGGATGACACTTGCCAGAAACTGACTCAACTCTGCCAAAGAGGGTGGGGTTGAAGGAGTCAACTTCCAAGAAACCTATTGGTAGGACCAAAATGACATTCAAATGAGTGATGGCTTGCTTCTGAAAGGACCGCACGTTCTTGGTAGTGTAAAACCACAGATTTGTTTTTCTAGAAAGGACACACATACATTATGTAGTTAGTTACTGCTCCAGATGTATTGAATTGGCTCTACTTACACAGACTTAATCAGCACAAGTCATACAGAAACTAAATAAAATATTTGCAAGACATGGAGTTCCTGTAGTTATATCTGATAATGAACCTCAATTTACCTCTGAAATATTCCTAGCATTTTCATAGGACTTTGATTTTGAACATTGTACTAGTAGACCACATTACCTACAGAGCAACAGGGAGGCAGAGAGAGCAGTGAAAACTTTAAAAAGTCTTCTACAAAAATCAGTGGACCCCGATAAAGTACCCCTGGCATATCCGTCAATTCTGCTTGTGTCCAGACCATGTCCAGCAGAATTCTGACAGGAAGATGACTAAGGACACTTTGATATGTGGTGCCAATACAGCGTAAACCTAAATGGCCTGATCTGAAGGAATTTTGAAAACAGGATGCTGAAATAAAAATCCTGCCACAACAATACTTTAGTGTTCCACACAGAAACAAAAACACTACCTGAACTGAGACCAGGGAACAAAGTTTGGCTCAAGAGTTCCCAGACATTTGGAACTGTTCAGAAGTTGGTGGAAACTCCCAGATCCTACCTAGTGGAGATTCCAAGAGGATTTCTTTGGAGGAATTGGGTTCATCTTCAATATTTTCCAAACACAATGAAGAGAGGATCTGGGACCTGCAGGTACTCTATCAGGAAGCGAGCCCCCTCTGTGGGGAACTCCATGCACAAACTCAAGAGAAGTGATAACGTGGTGTGGAAGACAGATCAGATTCCCCTCAAAGACTTGGTCTTTAGAATGCTGTTCAAGACTATTTAAATGCAATTGATAAAGGGACATAGTAGTGTAAATAATGTTAAAGAATTTGAAGTTTATTTTGAATTGTTGTGTGTATATCCATTGGTGTACAATTAAGCTTTAATCTTTTAATATAAAGAAAGGGAGGTGTGGAGTGGTTATAGAGTTCCTAGTCCTTCGCAATTACCAGAGAAGAGACAGATGTGTTGCAGTGAGGAGCTTAATAAAAATAGGAACGTCTTAGTTAGGAAGTGCCCTAGTTCCTGCTTACAGCATGGGTTTTTGTGTTTCTGTCCTCACACTACATACTGGACCCAGGACAGACCCCTGTAGAACCCTGCCAGATAAGCCCTCCTAGTTTGACAGAGAACCATTGATAGCTACTCTTTGAGATAGTCTTCCAACCTGTTTTATACTCACCTTATAGTTATTTCACCTTGACCATATTTCCCTATTTTGGTTATGAGAATATCACATGGGACTGTGCCAAAAGCCTTACTAAAATCAAGATACATCATGTCTGCAACTTCCTCCCTATCCATTAGCCCAGTAGTCTTATCAAAGAAGGAAATTAGATAGGTTTGCCATGATTTGTTCTTGACAAATCCATGGGGACTATTCTTTATAACCCTATTAAGCTCTAGATGCTTACAAATTAATTTTTTAATAATTTGTTCCAATATCTTTCTAGATCTGGAAGTGAGATCGACTGACCTATAGTTCCCTGGTTCCTTTTTGTTCCCTATTTTAGAGGTAGGTACTATGTTTGGCCTTCTCCAGTCCTCTGGGACCTCACCCATAAGTTCTCAAAGATAATCACTAGCAGTTCTGAGATTGCTTCAGCTAGATCCTTTTGTACCCTGGAGTGAATTTCATCAGGTCCTGCTGACTTGCCTACATCTGACTTATATAAATATTCTTTAACCTGTTCTTTCTCTATTTTGGCTTGTATTCTTTCTCCCTTGTTGCTGTTAATAATTGTGTTAAGTATCTGGTCACAATTTACTTTTTTAGGGAAGACTGAAGCAAAATAGGCATTAAATACAGTAGCCTTCTTAATGTCATCCGTTATTAGCTCTCCTTTCCCTCTAAGTAGAGGACCTACATTTTTCTTTGAATAGAACTTCTCCTTACTTCCTTTCATGTCCCTTGCCAGGTGTAACTCCTTTTGTGCCTTAGCCTTTCTGATTTTGTCCCTATATGCTTGTTATATTCTTTTGTACTCTTCCTTAGCATTTTGTCTATGTTTCTACTTTATGTGGGATAGTTTGCTGTTGTACCTTTAATATTGTCTCCTTGAGAAGCTGCCAGCGATTCTCAACTCCTTTATCCCATAGATTTACTTCTCATTGGACCTTACCTACCAGTTCTCTAAGTTTCTGCTTTTTTGAAGTCCATTGTCTTTGTTCTGGTGCTTTCTCTCCTTCTTTTCTTTAGGATCAAGAATTTTATCATTTCATGATTACTTTCACCAAATTGCCTTCAACCTTCAGATTCTCAGTGCATTCCTTTCTATTAAGTGTAAAATGGCAGTCCTTCTGGTTACCTCCTGCACCTTCTGAAACCAGAAGTTGTTCCCAGTACATTATCAAAACTTATTGGGCATTTTGTGTTTTGCCATATTATTTTTCCTACAGATACCTGTGTAGTTAGAGTCCCCCATTACTACCAGGTATTGTGTTTTGGTTATTTTTGTTTTCTCTTCTAGAAATGCCTCATCCTCCATCCCCTCTTGTTTTGGTGATCTACAGTAGTCCACTACCATGAAATTGCACCTCCCGCTCCCCCCCCCCACTTTTTACTTTGAAAAGCACTCTGGCATCATTTATAATCAAAGGGGTTGTATAAATATAAAATCTTATTCATTATTTATATGCTACGCACCCATAATTGGAAGGATAGGGCCCTTTTTTGCTGTATTGTCCCTTCCCCGCCAATCACTAAACCTACAAAGGAAATCTTTCCAGTTCCCACACCTAATGAGAGAAAAGAGATGGGACTTACTTAATTTTTGGAAGTCATGGAAGGGTGGGGCTCTGAGTCAGTTTATAAAACACCTGCTCATTCACTTCTACCTGTTTAAAGAGTATAAACCTGCTTTGGGAGTCACTGTCAGCTCTGCGACCTACGCTCAAGGGCCACCTTTAGCCTCTGACTTGAATGCATCAAAGATCACAATGGGGTCATCTACCAGTTCGTACCAGGTAAGAAAGAACAAAATAAGAGTATTTGAGATTCAGATGTGCACGCAGCTTCTGCAGTTTGTGCTGCTTTCAGAGTTTTGCTTTAACTACAGAAGCAATTGATGGTAGGCAGACCTGCTATTCTCTAGCTACAGCTGTGAGAAACCTTTGTCCTACCATGCCATCTTTCATAGCAACGAAGGCACTTGGATGGGTTTTGTGTTTGCTCTATACCTCCAGCTTGATCAATTAATACAGTAGCTCTATGTCAAATAGGTAGTCAGATGACATGGTGATGGGAACAGTTTAAGAAATTACGTATTCAAAAATGACCCTGTTTTTCATGCATCTGTGGTGATATACAGGGGGAACTGTGGGAAAGGTTAAAACACTTAAGGGGTTAATAAATGCCTCTAAATTTGGGGGTCCACATGTGACCCTGCAATAATAATTTATACCAACAACTGAAACTGAAAAGATGTTTCCTTTTAAATGTTGCCACTGTCTCCTCTTGCTTCCTTTAAAAAGGAAGCAAGCAAAGAAATCCATTGTGAAAGGTAAATAGAAATCAGATGAATCAGTGCACAGTACAGTGCAAAAAATTGATCTTATGCAAAAAGTACCAGGAGAACAAACCAGGTTAGGTTTCTGTTTGTTTTTAGTGGGGGTGGAGGGTGGGATTGAATTTGCTCATCACCAAAAAGTTGAACAATTAATTAGTGATAGCAGCATTCCCTGCTTCATAGGTGAAATGTCCTTTTGTTTCTGCTTTGAATCCCTTCCTCTATCCTTTATTCACTGTGAAGTTCCTCTGTGTGTGTGTGTGTGTGTGTGTGTGTGTGTGTGTGTGGATTGGAGCATGGAACTTTTATTATTTTCTATCGTAATTCCTTTAAAAGTAAATTCATTTACTGAACACCCTACCCTCCACCCCCCTATGCTTGTGGACAGGTGCCACGTTTCTCTGATCCCTACCCAAGATAAGAGTTTTCCTAAGTCAGCCTTATGTCTCACATTCCTGACAGGATTGTTAAGTGCCATTCAGTTTTCCAATGATTTCCCTATGTTTCCAGGATAAATATTCTTTCTGGCTCCTTCTTTGAAGAAAAAGTTGCCCAACCAAGGATACTGAGGGAGAGAATTCTAGAGATGTCAGTTTCACTTCCTGTGTTCTACAGGGGTCTGAGTCTTTGAGACCCATTTTAGTTAATATTCTGGGCCAGATCCTCAGAGGGTGTAAGTTGGCATCGCTTTATTGAAATCAATGGAGTTACGGTGATTTGAATCAGCTGAGGCTCTGGTGCAGAATGTCAACAGTATTGATGTTAGCATTTTTGGTCCTGCTACATTATCTCCTGTTGACTGTACAATATGCAAATAGTTGCATCATGTCAGAATGTGATGGTTTCTGTGGAGATTCTCTACTTGGGTGTAGCCCACTGATTAGTGTGTGTTACAGTTCCCCCTTCTGTGCCAATCCACAGAGAATGAGTTTTTACAGCCACTAGCATCAGAGCTTTAGATTAAAATGCTTTCAGCTTTGGAGGTCCCTGGAATTGCTGCACCTAGGTATGAACTGCCAGCCATTGCAGACTCTGAAAGATATGCAATATGCTTCTTAGGAGAAGCTCAACTAAAAGAGAGGCAGCAGATTTTTCAAATAGTTGAAGTTTCCATGTGGTTTTCAGTTGTAGCTCCATATAGAGTATATTTAAAATATCACTTAAGATTTAATAAGGAATAGACATATTGTTCATTCCTATACAGACTATGCTTCTTCTGCAAGGAATCCACCAGATTAGCTGTGAATGATTGCATAAAACCCAAAACAAAAGGAATGCTGTTCAGTGAGTTAGTAATAGAGTCTGCTGGAATTTAATTTGTTGTTAAAGTTATGGTGGATGTGAAATGACTTCCTTTGAATTTGCACAGATCAGTGGAACTGATATCTTTATTTTATATATATTAACTGGTATTGATAAAACAAAATAAATTTATGAGCCATCATATATCTCCATGTCATTGGATCATAAGATGTTACGTCACACCTGTCATTTTGATTGTTTAATACAATTTTCTCCCCAGCTCTTTTTATTGACAATTAGTGAGTGGAATAAGTTATAATAAATAACCTCACACCTCTAAAATGGAGCCTCCCCTAGCTCTACCAGAATAAAAAAGGGAAGAATCTGCACAGCACAGATCTACATGGCCCTAAACCTGCACAGAGAAAGAAGCTGAATATGTCACAAGGAAGAATTTCATCCAGAAACTCTTTGGTGATTAGTATTGAAATATTTAAGATGACACAATAGCAGACTCAGCTTACTCTGGATTTCATTTCTCTCTCTGTGTATGTTCATTCCATGTCTTTTGTTTATCATTGTTCAACAGATGGAGCCCTCTCCTTGCAACTTGCTCAGCGTAAAAGTTATCAGAATGAAAAATCTGCGGAAAGCTGACCTGCGTGAGTATCTCTCCCGTTCCCAGAGCTTCCTCATAGATGTGAAAATACCGGGTGTATAACTAAGCAACATAAACACCATACAGATTACAAAAAAGAAAAGATGAATCCCTATGCTGTACCTAGATCCCAGGTGTACACTTGGAGGACATTGTATATTATAAGAGCTTTTGTCAGTGAAATTCTAAAATCCAGTTACCATATTGTACAGAAGAAGCTTTGGCAGAATGTCTTGTCCCACTGAAACCATATAGCACTGTCAGATTCAAAAGTACCTTGGAACACACCAGAGAACCAAAGTCCATACTCTGCCCTTAGGATCCATGCATGACAGGAACTTCTGTGTGTGTGGCTCTCCCCAGGCAGATGGTTGAAGGGTCAAGCACCCTCACAGTGCTGTCCCTCTCCACCCCCTACCCCCATTCCTCTGAAGAGCACAGAGTGGTGTCTGCAGGTCCAGGGATTCATGAGTAGAGAGGGGGGATGTTCATCTCCTGTGTACTGTGAAATACAATACAGCCAAAGGCACTATTTCCCTTTCTGTGACAAGCTCTTTGGATTGAGGAACCCCTTTTAAGGAAGGTGGGGGTCAGAAGGAGAGGCACCAGCTTCAGGGTCCCTTGCTTTCTGGCTTCCAAGGAGAGACAATGTCAGGAAGCCTCGGTAGAGCTTCAGGAAGTACAAAGCCAATGCAGAGGCACAAGGCCTTCATGTGAATAGACATGTGTCCACAGTAGATCCTAGAGGACTTATGGGTCAGACCTCCAGTATCTTCCTCAGGGGGGCAAAACCCAGCCTTTGACAAAATAATGCAGAGGAAAATAATGAGGGGAACCTTGCAAAGCTTTCTGGTTCCTTTCTGTTTCTGCCCAGAGGCGTTTCCTCCCTCTGAGATAACCTTAGTTTAAAGAGAATAGATGATACTTTGCCAGAGGAGAAGGAAAAGGAATCTAATTCACTTCTCTTCTCTTACGTGATTTTCTTACTGCAAATGTGTAGGAATAATTTACTCATGGCTTTAATAAAAACAGCATCTTGTGCTTTACCTTCCTATTATGGAAGCTGCTCAGAATAGGTTGTTCAAAATAGGTTAAGACAGATTACATGACTAAATGAAAAATGCTAAGATTTAATTTCACATTTCTTCCAGTATCGTGTGTTGTGTGTTTTCTCAAAGAGTCCAGCAGTTGGTGTAAATTTGTTTATACGTTTCTTGTTTGTGTACTGAGAGGACAGTTTCTGTTGTTGTCAAGGTTCCTTCCCCACTCTGAACTCTAGGGTACAGATGTGGGGACCTGCATGAAAGACCCCCTAAGCTTATTCTTACCAGCTTAGGTTAAAAACTTCCTCAAGGTTCAAACTTTGCCTTGTTCTTGAACCCTATGCTGCCACCACCAAGCATTTTAAACAAAGAACAGGGAAAGAGCCCACTTGGAGATATCTTCCCCCAAAATATCCCCCCAAGCCCTACACCCCCTTTCCTGGGGAAGGGTTGATAAGAATCCTCACCAATTTGTACAGGTGAATACAGACCCAAAGTCTTGGATCTTAAGAACAATGAAAAATCAATCAGGTTCTTAAAAGAAGAATTGTAATTAAAGAAAAGGTAAAAGAATCACCTCTGTAAAATCAGGATGGTAAATACCTTACAGGGTAATCAGATTCAAAACATAGAGAATCCCCCTCGGCAAAACCTTAAGTTACAAAAAGACACAAAACCAGGAATATACATTCCAACCAGCACAGCTTATTTTACCAACCATTAAACAAAAGGAAATCTAACGCATTTCTAGCTAGGTTACTTACTAACTTAACAGGAGTTGTAAGGCTGCATTCCTGATCTGTTCCCGGCAAAAGCATCACCCAGACAGACAAACCCTTTGTTCCCCACCCTCCAGATTTGAAAGTATCTTGTCCTCTCATTGGTCATTTTGGTCAGGTACCAGCGAGGTTATCTTAGCTTCTTAACCCTTGACAGGTGAAAGGGTTTTGCCTCTGGCCAGGAGGGATTTTATAGCACTGTATACAGCAAGGTGGTTACCCTTCCCTTTATATTTATGAGAGTTGTCCATAATGACAATCTCCAGGACTTTCTGGTCACCCTCAGTGAAAAGGCACCATTCTCTTTAGGAGACACACTACCTCCCGCAGTTCCCACTGGGCAGTGTGGCACTGCCCTTCCCCCAGTGTGGTCTGTGCCTTCAAGGCATAATTGAGCCCTCACTTGGCTAATTGTTTTTATTCCCAGTTACTCTCCTAGAAGCCCCAGAAGGTTATAACTATGCAAATTAGTACTTTAGTCATATTCTTAAAGAATACATACGATTCATAGTACAATAGAAAGTGCTGTGAACAATGATGATTTCTCTTCTTCAGAAAACAGTAGGGAGTGATTTGTCTTGTATTGGTAAATCTATTTTAAATAGAGAGGCTAAAATCAAAATGCCTTTACATGAACCAGCCCGAACTACCTTGGTTCAGATAAAATGATGCAGGATTGCAACCATCCAGAAGTTTTAGTTTCCCAATACTGGTGTTTTGTTTGAGTCCCCTATAGGCTTCCCCACTGACAAATGGATGTGAAGAAGAGCCTTCTGATTCCCCTCTCCTTGTGGAAGGAGAGTGAAGTAATCAGGAACATGAAATTTTACCTGAAGACCCTTTTCCTGTTGCTCAGTGTAAGGAGGAGGACTCCTATGTGAGTTCCCAGGCCCCTTCTCCCAATGGCCCAGTGCAGGAGTCTGAATAGAAGCCTTCAGAACCTCTCTGAGAGCAGAAAAGGATCTTCCTCCCCCATCTCAATCCTGTTTGAGGAGATTGAAATGGCCTATGGGCCTGAAGACTATCTCACCCTGTCAAGCTAATTCTGGGTCCTTATCTCCACACAATTCCCCTCTAATGGGCACTGGCCACTTGCCTGAAATTGACTTTACCATACCCCTTCACCAGCTCTTTTCTTTTCCTTTCCGTAAATGTCTTCAGGGAGGGAAGCCAATGCTTTTTATCCCTTCCTCACATCTGATTTTCTTTTTTGTGGGAGTTGCCTAAAGTTGGATTACTGCCCTTCCTAGTTCAAGAAGATCTTTGGATAAAGGACTCGGCAGTGGAAGAGCCAGGATTAGAAGTCAGGAGTTCCAGGTTCCCAGTCCTATACTTATTGTACTAGATCATGCTGCCTGTTAAAGTCATTGCTTGAATATAAAAGGCATATTCACACAATAACAGAATGCAATCTGGAGTCTGGAACCAAAACAGTATTGGACACAAGGTGTGTTTACCATGCTGCAGCCTTTCTACCTTACTCTGTGAAACATAGACAAGTTATTGCCTGCAAATAAATGCTGAAAGCATTTAATCAACAACACCTCTAAGCTATTATTCACACAAAGTGGCAAGATGAAATCATGAATAATGAGAAGTTGCACAAACAACACTGAAATGATGCTTGTGAAAGGAGAGCTTTGGTGGACTGGGTACATCCTTCAAATGAGGAACACCGGGCTCCCAGCGAAAAATTTCCAAGGTGCAAAAGATCAAGAAGGAAAAGAAACAAAGTTTTGAAAACAAAAAGCATCACCTCTTCTGAGGCAGATATTAATATGCAGGAAGTTACTGCTGTAAACAAATTGGTTTGGCATCCTTTGGTATCTGATTCAGGATGTTTTGAGATGTATTGAGAGCATTTTGCAAGTAGGAGTTGCAGATAATCTGTGTTTACTGATGAGTGAGTAAAACTCACTAATCCACAGGGTTGAAATGTGGACAGTAAAAATGGTGGCACTTGTGATTCTGACTTCCATGCCCACATTCACAGAAGTCCCCACTCACCATCCCTAGTACTCAATACTACAGACATTGCCCTGAAAAAATCCTCTGTGAAGTATTTCTGTATAGAGCCCCAATCTTGCAACTAGAACGATGAGGACAGACCCTGTGCAGAGCCTTGTTGAAGTTCTCAGGGCTCCTACTAAATCCATGGGTTCACCTGCTTGGATCTAGCTGAAGAATCAGGGCCTAAATGACTGCTATTTAATTTCAGTAATATTTGCTCTCTGTAATTCACTGCATCTAATTTGTATGTACTAATGGGATCTCTTATGACAAAAATACAACTGCCCCTATGAAATGCATAAAAATTGGTAGACTATTATAATTAAACAGGTTTTCACTAAAATATGTCTGTCTTTTAAAAAAAATGTTTAAACCCTTTGGGCCAAATTCACAGGTGACAAAGGGTGATGTAAATTACATGTTGGCAGCTGGGTGTAACTTATGCTGTGAAGAAACAAAAGGGGAGGGTGTAGCAGGATAAGTAAATTAATAGGAAGATGTAAAATAACACAAGCCTCACAAGTTTTCATAGAATCATAGAAAGATGGAAGACTTCATTAGATCACCAAGTCATCTGCCTACAGTACATTTTCCTAGTGTTTTGTTTGGTCTAGTTTTGACATTCTGGAAGGATAAGGCTCCACCACTGTTCGTGATTTCTCCGCAGTGTCAATGTGGAGATTTCTCCACAGTGTCAGTTTCCTAATATTGAGATTACATTTTCTTCTCTTAGGTTCATCTAATTCATCCAAGTTAAACCCTTGTGTATGACCATAAGTAATTCTCTCTCCTATGGATACTTGCAGATAAAACATCTATCTTACTTATTGCTGAACCAACCTGTATGTATTTAGCTTTTAAAATCATTCTTCATAAATCAGTCCTTGCCCCCTTTTGCCATTTTTGTTCCTCTTCTCGGAACACCCTTCAGTTTGTCGGTGTCTTTTGGGAAATGTGGTGTCCAGAAGTGAACAGACTATTCCAGAGGTCATTGCACAAGAGCCAGATAGTGAGGGACTGCTACTTCTCCTGTTCAGTCCATTTTCACTTGCAGGTGGCTTTATCCATTAGAGCTTTCTGGCCTATTTTCTCCCACTGAATATCTGTATTTAAGGTTATTTTTTCCCAGGTATTTTACTCTGCATTTTTCCATGATGAATCTCATTTTGTTATTTTCAGCTCAGGTTTCTAATCTCTTTGTATCATTTATCTGTCTCAGCTGGTGTTTAGAACTCCTCCCAATAGAATAGCATCTGATTACTTTTTCTTCCAGATTCTTAATGAAGATGTTAAATAAGGCCTTTCCTACCACCTGTCCCTCAATAGCTCACTAGCACTCCCACCAAGTAGATACATTGCAGATATAATCACTATTTGTTTATGGTTGTTTTAATGAGTATTCATTCCGCATAGAAGAGCTTTTGTCCAAGACAATTTGAAGTCTTTATTTAGACTTTTTGTCTTGCATCTTCATGCCCTCTCCTGCTACAGCCTCCACTGTCCCATTGGTATGTAAGCTACACCTATTTATACCAATTTGCAACTGTTTACCAATAACTGACAACACCATTGACCATCTGTGAATTTGGCCCATTGTCTGTGCCCTAGATACTCTCTGCCCCCACATTACAGACATATAACTTGTTTTAGACCATGTCTGGGGCTTGGTTGCTTATAACTAGATATTAATGCAGATTATTTTAATCCTTATGGGATTCACTGACCCTCCAGACCTCACTATAAACATTGCCCAGAAAATATCACAAAAATACCACTGCTGTTATTGCCAGTGGTGTGAGTATTTAGGAAAATCAGAGACCCAGTTGCTGGCAGTATAATAAACAATACATAGGTATACTGGCATCTTAGTACCAATCTTTTAAAAGTGGAACAAAAAGGAACCAGGGAATTATAGACAAGTCAGCCCAACTTTGATACTGAAAAGATACTTGAACCAATTTTTGATCAATCAATTTGTAAGCACCTAGAGGACAACAGGTTTATAAGGAATCACCAGCATGGATTTGTCAAGAACTAATCATGCCAAACTAACCTAATTTTCTTCTTTGACAAGGTTACTGGCTAGTGGATGGAGGGCGGGGGGCAGCAGTAGACATGAGATATCTTGATTTTAGTAAGGCTTTTGACAGAGTCCGAGATGACATTCTCATAAGCAAACTAGGGATATATGGTTTAGAAAAATTATTATAAGGTGGGTGCACAACTGCTTGAAAGACCATACTCAAAGAATAGTTATCAGTGGTTTGCTGTCAAACTGCCACGGCCTATCTACTGGGGGCCTGCAGGGGTCTGCCCTGGGACTAGCATTAGTCAATATTTTTATTAATGACTTGTATTTGGAGAATGTGCTTATAAAATCTGTAGATGACACCAAGTCGGGTGGGATTGCTAGCGCTTTGGAGAGCAGAATTAGAATTTAAAAGGACCTTGACAAATTGGAGAATTGGTCTAAATTCAACAAGATGAAACTCAGTAAAGACTGAGTGAAAAGTACTTCAGTTAGGAAGGAGAAATGAGGGGCACAGCTACAAAATGGGGAACAACTGACGAGGCGGTGCGACTGCTGGAAAAGGATCCGGGATTTATAGTGGATCACAAATTGAATGTGAGACAACAGTGTGATGCAGTTACAAAAAAAGAAAAAAAAAAAAAGCGCTAGCATTATTTTGGAGGGTGTCAAAAGAAGAGTCCTATGGAAGACATGGAAAGTATTCTAACTGGCAGTGATGAGACCTTAACTGGAGTACCGTGTCCAGTACATTAAGAAAGATGTGGACAAATTGGAGAAAGTCCAGAGGAGAATAACAAAAATGACAAAAAGTTTAGAAAACCTGACCTATGAGGAAAGGTTAAAAAAACTGGCCATGTTTAGTCCTGAAAAAAGACCTGAAAACAGGCTTCAAATATGTTAAGGGCTCTTATAAAGAGGACGGTGATCAGTTGTTCTCCATGTCCCCTGAAGGTAGGACAAAAAATAATGGGCTTAATCTGCAGCAAGGGAGATTTAGGTTAGATATTAGGAAAAACTTTCTAAGGGTAGTTAAGCTCTGGAATGGGCTTCCAAGGGAGGTTGTGGAATGTCCGTCATGGGAGATTTTGAAGAACAGACTAGACAAACACCTGTCAGGGATGGTTTCGGTTTACTTGGTCCTGACTCAGCACTGGGGGCTGGACTTGAGGAATTTCTCCAAGTCCCTTCCAGACCAACATTTCTATGATTCCGTACTAATGGCATGCACTGGTACACATTATTGCTCCTCGAACAGTTCCCCACTATATTAGCTATAGGATTAACATTCAGCTCTTACGCACAGCACACAAAGTTGTGTAGTGCAAAGATGCAGCTGTCTGTATGCTGTTTGAATCATCCTAGGGCAGTGAACTTTGGACACTGGGTGTGTGCAGCCACAAGCAGTAAGCACATCACTTATACAGCAAGTCACTGACATTTCAATATTTCTCTGTCAGCTCATTGATCACATGGGATTAGGAGCAGGAAGAGGGCGAGAGTGGGGTTATCTGGGCACAACAAAACTGATCTGGTTTTAAAGCAAGGGGTTGTACAATGGCACATGGTCTTGATTAGGGGCTGGGTGCACCAGTCCCTTTGGGCCTGTTGGGTTGACTTTGGGGTGTTTAGGCACATTCACTATTTGCTTATTTATAGCATCCATGCAAATGAGCACTATGGAAGATTAAATGGAAATATATATACATACTTTATAATTACACTTGATCCATGCCATACTGGGGGAATGCCCTGCTGTCCACCATTATGTACTGGTTCATACAGTGTGCAGTACATTATTGCCTAAGGTCATCAATAATAATAATTTGTTGCCATGATTGTAACCATCATATGTCTTAGATCAGCAGCTGAATCACCTCCAATTTAAAATTACAGAGTGACTGGAAATCTTTGAAGAAATATGGCCTCCAATGTTTGATTTTTTTTTTTTTCAGTTTACATGCTGGTCTTGTACACTGTTGTAGTGTTCTAAAAACATAAGATTCCAAAGTGGTAGGCATTGTTTCCTGCGGTGCACGCTGTGCTTGAGGTGTTGTGACATTGCACAGATATCTACTCGCAGGGGTATACAAAAGCATGGAAGCCTGTTTTCTATTCATGACTCTGCCTCGGGTTCCCCATCTGTAAAAAGGGGGTTTGTTGACCTACCATGTCAAGTGCTTTGAGATCCTTGAATGAAAGATATAAAAGTGCCAAGTACTATTATTTATCATTACTTGTTTGATGAGGTGTGTTTCTGTGTGATACCTATTATGGGGACATCAGACTTGGTTCCTTGCTCCAGTATTGGTATTATTGGCTTGAGCAATATGTGTTGATGTGATATTTTCAGACTTGGATCATGTTGCTGTAATGATCTCTGATGGTACCGTGCAATTAAGACCCAGCCCTGCTTCTATACCAAAAGATAATTAGTAACTTGTTTAATAGCCTAATAAAGTATATTGCCCAACACTGATCCTAGGGCTGACACATCACGCACACTTTTAGGGACTGGATATACCATGATTAGAGCTGAGTGAATAACTGGTTTTTCCTTTTGGTGAGTACCTGGATCGAGCATGGTAGAATACAAAAGAAAGCTATGCAGAAAATGTAATAACAGCAATTCTTGGCATTTCTATAGTGCCTTCCACCTGAGGATCTCAAAGTACCTCACAAGCATGAATGCATTAAGCCTCATGACACTCCTGGGAAGTAGGAAAGTATTATGAGATATATTTTACAGATGGGAAATGAAATACAAAGACGTTTAGTGACCTGTCTAAAGTCACCCCGAGGGACTGTGGTAGAGCTAAGAATAGAACCTAGATCTCCTGACCCTCGTCTATTACATGTAATTACTATTGTTTATCATGAATATAAAGCTGCAGATATGCACAACACTGTACAGCAGCCTGTAAAGACCACACAGATAACAGGACTTTGCCGCTAAATATTTTTGGGTGGGCTTGTGAAACAATATATTGCTCTCCACAAACTCCAAGCATGATCACACCACTATAGACAAGGCTGGACTGAGAATTTTGGGGAGGGTCAATGAAGTGATCCTTTGGGTTACTGAAAAATGAAATGTCTCCTTTTACATTAAAAAGGGGGCAAGGACAGCTTCCCCTTGCCCCTTCCAGGTCTCCTGCCGCAGGGTATAAGGAGCTTAGCTACTTGTGCTGGAACCTCTGTGCTGTTTCCAATATTTAATTTTTTTTCTTGGTCTGGTTCCCCAAATAAGCTCAGGTATGGGAGCTACTAGGACCATTGGAGGAGGTGTTGGGATGTGTGAGACTTTACAAGCATTGACATATTCATCATCACAACCTCCTCCATCACCTATGAGGAAGAGAGATAAATATTATTCTTCCCATTTTACAGACGGGGAACTGAGGCAGAGAGGTTACATGACTTGACTAAGAGCCACAGAAGGAATCAGAATCAGAGCAGGATTTAGAATGCAAGAGCCTTACACAGAAATGCTAAACCATAGCAATGGGTTTACACTTTCCTGTCTATCTGTATGAGGGAAAGGGCAGCAAACAAAAACCAAAAAACCAGACAGACCCAAGATAGCTTTGTCACTTCCAAGTTCCAAATATTGAGGAAAGGAAGAGTAAAACCATTGACCTTGTGATTCCCAAAGGTCAGGGCTACCCATAGAATATACAGTTTAAAGGCACAAGCAAAACCAAATAAGACAAGACACAGCTTATCCAGATTTGGGTGTGTCCATTGTACTGTAGCTTGAATACTTGAGTGGGTGTGTATTTCAAATGGAAAAGTTTTCCAAATAGCTTCATAAACAATATATAGTGATTTGTACTTATGACCAGTTTCCTCCATGCCACTTGCAGCAGTCTCCTCTGGCTAGTCATCCATTAGTAATAGACCTTCTTTCTTTAGGGTACACTTCATACAGTTTTAGGGGTGGGGCACAATGGACAGTGTAACCCTATGATTCACATTTAACCTTTGTGTCCTATTGTCTGAAACAAAATGCATTCACACTTGGGTATAATTTTGCCACAGGATTATTCTTATCCATATACAACTTCCCTTAGACTGTGTCAAGCATACAGCTGCTTTAACATGGCCTTTTTTAGGAAAAGACCTGGGATGGTCATGATGGTGAAAAGGGCCAAAGTCATATTTGTAAAGCACTGTGCATATAAACCCAATCAAAAAAAGAATTTTGATTCTTTTACCAGGTAGAGAGACCTCATCGCTCCGGAAGGAGCTAAAGTGCTCGGGAATGATCGGGATATAGCAGAGTAGTGCTAGAAATCATCCCATACTGAAATCTTGGATCTGAACATCCCTCAGCTATAAAGGAGCTCAGTTCTGAAGCCAAATTTCATAGCTGGCCTATAATTCTATAACCGACTGAAGCAAAACCCCACACCAAATACCCCTGAATTTTGGGCAAATTCAAATCCAGATGTGAAGGTTGTGGCATCAGCCCATATCTAATTAAAACAACCAGATTGAAACCAACACAATGCCATGCAAAAGAGCACCCTCATCTTACTCTGCTGCTTTGAAACTTGGGCACATTTTCACTCACATAGCAGCGTTTTACAGATTTCATCCAGCTGCACTTTTGGACTCGTATGGAAATCAGGTGACAAGATAAAATTGCAAACAATGAAATTACGCAAACCATAATAAAACTAGGTTTATAAAAGTGTACTTTTGCTGACTTAGACTCATCCCTAGGACGGCAGGTTCCCAAGGCAAATGTTACATAGTCAAACTGTTCAAGAATGTTAAAAATGTCAATGACTTTGGTGGGGTTTTTTGATTGCTGTTTTTTTCACCAGCTTATGGAGTGGTAATTTTTTTCCCCAAAAATTCAAAACATGGGCAAAATACGTTGATCGGGTCTATTCTATAGTATTTTTAAAATTTTTTGCAAAAATCAAGAGCCGGCAGGGATAAAGATTCAAAGCTGGGACTTCTCCATTCTGACAGACCCTGCAGAAGCAAATACATCAGTTTGGTGAGTTCCCGTTGCAGAAAGTTGTGAAGCCAGATGTATTAGTAAGAAAAAAGGATACTCAGTAAGCAAAAGGAGCAGGAATCAGTCACAATTACCATACCAAGCACTAACACATTTCCTTGCCAACCTGTGGAAAGCTCTATCAATCTAGAATTGGATTCTTTGTCTTGCTAAATCAGTCATCCTGTACTCTTACAACAAAAAGCTGATCAGCTGTCTATGCTGTTGTCACAGATCCATAGGATCAGTGCTATACCCCAGCTTCTAAACAGTCTCTTGGAACAACTCCTTCAGTGTGGCAGATCCCCAAGGGGTCTCAACCATCCTTCTGGGTAGGGCACACCCTGCCTCCTAGACTGAGTGGGCTTCAGCACTCCTGCTTCACACTCAGCAAGTCCAACTGAGATAGGTTCCTAATGGTGACTTGGACAGTCTTCAGGGACTAATGCACCCTGGGTATTTGCAGTGACACCCAAGTAGTGTTTTCAAAACAGAGTAGGATTTATTAGTCAACTGGACCACAGCATTGAAAGTCCTTATGGTAGCCTTATAGAGACATAAAGCTTAAAGCATAGTCCATTATGGTCAAGCCACAGTTCATCAGCTAAACTGTAGTGAGTTCCATTTTCAGGCTCTGTCTCTCTCTGATTTCATTAATCCCAGGGGAGAGCTACATGGTTCTTCCAGAGCCCACACTTATTGCCCAATCTCACACCTCTCAGTCCTTTGTTTTCCAGCTGGAGTCTCTGCTCAGCTTCCCTGCTGAGAGTGTCAATCCATGCGTAATTGGAGCTTGCATTGTCTCTCTGGACACCCTGCTAATCAGATCAGTTTCAAGCAGTTCCTTAATGACTCTGTTCATTTCATCAAAACACGGAGACTCTTGGGGCAGGTCCACACTAAAAACATTGCTATTGAATGCATCCGATGAAGTGAGCTGTAGCTCACGAAAGCTTATGCTCAAATAAATTTGTCAGTCTCTAAGGTGCCACAAGTCCTCCTTTTCTTTTTTGTGAATACAGACTAACACAGTTGCTACTCTGAAACTAAAAACTGTGTGTCTGTGTAGCACTTAAGAAAAGATGCTCCTGTGCAGGTGGGAGAGAGCTCTCCTGCCTGCATAGATAATCCACCTCCGCGAGAGATGGTAGCTATGTTAGGGGGAGAAGCTCTCCTGCCAACATAGTGCTGTCTACATGGGGCGTTAAGGTCAGTATGATGCAGCTGAGTGATGTAGTTATTCTGACAAAGGTCTGTAGTATAGCCCTGCCCTTAGTCTGCCCTGAGAATAAACTTAGTTCTTTTTCCCTCAATGGGTAGCAATGCAGAGTCTGACAATCCCTGGTACCATGCTGTGTGCCCCCCATCCTAGGCAAGCCCTATATAGGCTTCAGCTGTCCCAGCTCTTTGGTCTGTAGAACCTTGGTAGGTTCCAATAACCCCCTCCAACTACCTTGAAATGCTTTGCTCCTGCCAACAGCCCCAGAAATCCTCCCTCTGTGATGCATTTCTCCCAACTGCCCTGGATTCTCCTCTGTTGGCCACCCATCGCCTCCCCGAGCAGGGAGAAAAGAGCAGCTGTAGAATTACCATCAATAGACTCACCAAACTTCCCTCTGCTGACCCACCAATGCTCAGCTGATTCACAACAAAACTATAGATCAGTTCTTCCCAGCCAATTGGCTGTGACCCTCAAGTGGGCCATAAGAGCTCACCCACTGGGTCAGACTGCACCAACTAAGAGCTGCACTGTACTATCCTGACAGAGGAAGAGGAGAAGCCACCTCAACATACAACACTAGCCATTCCTCCAAATACTGCCTCTCCCACCCAAAAAAGCAACCAGTTTCTGCACCCAGCACTAAATATCCAAAACAATTCTGATGCCTTTGACAGGCATAAATCAGTCCTTGCTTAGGCAATACAATATTGCAGTAGCCTTCTACAGTATTAAGTGTGCTGTCTGTATGGACACTATTCAGTGGTTGAAGGCACCTAGCATATGCTGTCTTCTTTGATTCTGGAAGGACTGATTTTTCCAGACATAAAATAGTGGAAGGCAAAGGTAAAGCATTTTGGATTAAGAATAGGCATCAAACTGTTGAGACATTAGCACGTATTTTTTAGAATTCTTTTTGTACCAGAGAAGTACAGGCAAAGGTGAAGGAAAGTGTAAGTCCTCTACTTAGCAGGGAAGAAAAGCTAATAGCAGACGACATCAAGAAGCATTAAGTGTTTAATGCCTGTTTTGCTTCAGTCTACACTAAAAAAGTTAATTGTGAACCAGATACCTAACACACAATATTAACAACCAGGGGGAAAGAATGCAAACCAAAATAGGGAAAGACTAGGTTAAAGAATATTTAGATAAATTAAATGTATTCAAGTCACCAGGGCCTGATGAAGTTCAGCTTAGTGTACGTAAGGAACTAGTTGGAACAATCTCGGAGCTGTTAGCTATGACTTTTGAGAACTCATGGAGAATTGGTATGGTCCCGGGGTACTGGAGAAGGGCAAACATAGTTCCTATCTTTGAAAAGTGGAAGAAAGAGGACCCAGGGAGCAACAGACCAGTCAGTCTAATTTCCAAATCTGGAAAGATACTGGAACAAATCATTAAACAATTTGTAAGCACCTAGCGGATAATAGGGTTACAAATAATAGCCAGCATGGATTTGTCAAGAACAAATCATGCCAAACAAACCTAATTTCCTTCTTTGACAGTATTACTGGCCTCGTAGAGGGTAGGGGAAAGCTGTAGACATGATATATCTTGGTTTTAGTAAGGGTTTTGATAGAGGCCCCCATGACATTCTCATATGCAAACTAAGGAGATGTGGTTTAGAGGAAATTACCATAAGGCGTGTGCAAAACTGGTTGAAAAACTGTATTCAAAGAGTAGTTATCAGGGATTTGCTGTCAAACTCGGAGAAAGAATCTAGTGGGTTCCCCCAGGCATCTGTCCTGGATCAGATACTAGTAAATATTTTCATTAATGACTTGGATAATGGAATGAAGAGAAATCTTATACAATTTGCAGATGACACCAACCTGGGAGTGGTTGTAAACCCTTTGGAGGATAGGATTAGAATTCAAAAGGACCTTGACAAATTAGAGAATTGGTCTGAAATCAACAAGATGAAGATTAATAAAGCCACTTGCAAAGTACAACAAAAGGTTATGTATCAAATAAAATCATAATACGATATCTAGAGACTAAACTTAACAGGTTAGCCTCCTATCTAAAGAAGTTTATCTCACCCCAAATGACCTTTGCAGCATTTCAACCAGGGCAGCTTGTGATCCCATTTGTAAGTGTACTGCCCGATTACTTCCTAGGTGCAGGATAAAGTGGTGTCTTCCTGCCTTCTGCTCATTTCCCCCAGAGTTCATTGTTTGTACCCAGAATCAAATAACCCCCTGCAGCCTATTCTCTGGTGTACTGCCTCCCTGTTGATTTCACATCCCCCTGTTGACTTTGAATGTAAACGGAGCTTCCATTGTGTTGGCTTACAACACTTAATTTAAATGTCAACAGAGACAAGTGAATACGCATCTTTTGGCAGGAAACCTGTTTGTCAGCTATGCCCTGAAACAGACTTTAGGAACATATTTTCCCTATAGATACATAACTCCTTACCTTTTACAACAATATTAATGACCAGTGTGACCCTGGCTTTCATTTAAGATTTCTCGTGATATATGTTGGTGAACTAGAATGTACATACCAGGACCAGGATAGTTTTTGTAATCCCCTTGCCAGTTGGCATTGGGAGATTCTTAGTCACAATCCTGCCCGGATCTTAGGGGAATGGTGGTAGTGGTGCTGATCATGCATCCTATGGTTGCAGAGGGGGCTAGTGAAGTGCACTGCCAAGCGTACATGCTACTTCTTTGATTAGGAGCAGCACACACTGCTGACAGCAGAAAATATGCTAGCTGGCTGACCAGACGAGCACCTGCTTAGAGAGCAAAGCACATTGGGAGCAGGGCATGGTGCATAGATGACCATGCTGCCCATGCATTTCCTCCCAATTCTGGCAAGCACTCGGGGAGAAATCCTGTCATGTGGCTGGTGAAAGAAAAGAGGATCCTTAAACCTTCCTTTTTCCTTCAGAGTGAGAGCCAAACATGAGATGATTCCTAGACCAGTTCAGGGAAGAGCTTTTCTGATACACAATGATTTGTAGACTGTTAACCCTTTCTGAAGCCCCAGATAATGCAAAGCATACAAACTTGATTCTGATTTAGAACAACGCTTCCTCAGCTCTCGTCCCCTAAAGCCCCTACTCTACTTGCGCTATATTGATGACATCTTCATCATCTGGACCCATGGAAAAGAAGCCCTTGAGGAATTCCACCATGATTTCAACAATTTCCATCCCACCACCAACCTCAGCCTGGTCCAGTCCACACAAGAGATACACTTCCTGGACACTACAGTGCTAATAAACAATGGTCACATAAACACCACCCTATACCGGAAACCTACTGACCGCTATTCCTACCTGCATGCCTCCAGCTTTCACCCTGACCACACCACACGATCCATCGTCTACAGCCAAGCTCTGCGATACAACCGCATTTGCTCCAACCCCTCAGACAGAGACAAACACCTACAAGATCTCTGTCAAGCTTTCTTACAACTACAATACCCACCTGCGGAAGTAAAGAAACAGATTGATAGAGCCAGAAGAGTTCCCAGAAGTTACCTACTACAGGACAGGCCTAACAAAGAAAATAACAGAACGCCACTAGCCGTCACCTTCAGCCCCCAACTAAAACCCCTCCAACGCATTATTAAGGATCTACAACCTATCCTAAAGGATGACCCAACACTCTCACAAATCTTGGGAGACAGGCCAGTCCTTGCCTACAGACAGCCCCGCAACCTGAAGCAAATACTCACCAACAACCACATACCACACAACAGAACCACTAACCCAGGAACTTATCCTTGCAACAAAGCCCGTTGCCAATTGTGCCCACATATCTATTCAGGGGACACCATCACAGGGCCTAATAACATCAGCCACACTATCAGAGGCTCGTTCACCTGCACATCCACCAATGTGATTTATGCCATCATGTGCCAGCAATGCCCCTCTGCCATGTACATTGGTCAAACTGGACAGTCTCTACGTAAAAGAATAAATGGACACAAATCAGATGTCAAGAATTATAACATTCATAAACCAGTCGGAGAACACTTCAATCTCTCTGGTCACGCAATCACAGACATGAAGGTCGCTATCTTAAAACAAAAAAACTTCAAATCCAGACTCCAGCGAGAAACTGCTGAATTGGAATTCATTTGCAAATTGGATACTATTAATTTAGGCTTAAATAGAGACTGGGAGTGGCTAAGTCATTATGCAAGGTAGCCTATTTCCTCTTGTTTTTTCCTACCCCCCCCCCCCCGATGTTCTGGTTTAACTTGGATTTAAACTTGGAGAGTGGCCAGTTTGGATGAGCTATTACCAGCAGGAGAGTGAGTTTGTGTGTGTATGGGGGTGGGTTTTTGGAGGGGGGTGAGGGAGTGAGAGAACCTGGATTTGTGCAGGAAATGGCCTAACTTCATTATCATGCACATTGTGTAAAGAGTTGTCACTTTGGATGGGCTATCACCAGCAGGAGAGTGAATTTGTGTGGGGGGGCGGAGGGTGAGAAAACCTGGATTTGTGCTGGAAATGGCTTTTAGATAAGCTATTACCAGCAGGACAGTGGGGTGGGAGGAGGTATTGTTTCATATTCTCTGTGTATATATAGAGTCTGCTGCAGTTTCCACGGTATGCATCTGATGAAGTGAGCTGTAGCTCACGAAAGCTCATGCTCAAATAAATTCGTTAGTCTCTAAGGTGCCACAAGTACTCCTTTTCTTTCTGCGAATACAGACTAACACGGCTGTTACTCTGAAACTTGATTCTCTATCTCCTTGGTGGAGAGTACAATATAGCTATGCATTTTGAACAGGTTTAAGTTCATTCATTATTTTTCCAATAATTAAAAATGCTAATAGTTTTGCAAAAAGAGAAAATTGGTTGGGGCAAATGGCGCCATATTGGACAGGCATGATCGAACATCAGCTACCTTAGTGTACTGAATTATCTAGATCGCCATGTATACATAGAGTAAATTCAATAAATAAATTAGCCCTAGATATAGTATATTACTTCATTTCCATTTAATCTGTACCTTTCTTACACAGTAACCCAGTCTGATTGCTATGTGAGCCTATGGCTACCGACTGCTTCAGTCAAAAAGGCCCGGACCAAAACTGTCAAGAACTCCAAAAACCCAGTGTGGAATGAAACTTTCCACTTCAGGATTCAGAGTCAGGTCAAGGTAAGACACCGTGAACTCCTTGTTGTCAGGGGCTGGTAGATCTCTAGTCCTGCCAACCAAACTCCTCAAATGACCCTTGCACCCTGACCATTTCTGAAATAGTAAAACGAGACTTTTCACAGCAATGAAAGTGCTGCTTTGTATCCCAGCTATGTGCCGCAGCCTCAAAGTAGGAAACCCCTCAGCCCAACCTGGATGCTGAGCTGCAAGGCCTAGGCTGTTGAACTGTGCACACTAGAACTCACATAGCACATGAACACCAAACAAAGTAATGTGGAAGGGCTGGTTATACTGGAAAAGATGCGTGGCCACACTTGAGCAGCAACTAGTATTGCACAAGATGTCACATTTCTACTCAGCTGCTTTGCTGCCTCTAGAGAGTTTTTTATACCTTTGTGTACAAGATGTGAGGACACATATCTCCACCTAGCTACCATTGCTCGCTGATGGCAAACTGAATTACACTTCCGAACTGGTTAGCAAGCCTCATATTGTTTTGCAGAAAGGGAGAATATTTAGGATAACTATTTTCCCCTCTGCACAGCCCCATCACACATTTTTGTGCAGTTTTGCTTCCCTCTTCATCTCACAGCAGGCAGGAGCACAAGGCATATATAATTATGCAGTAATTATACTAGTTCATTTTATATTATAAGCTATTACATTTATTGGGTATAAAAATAATCACCAGCTGACCTGCAGTGTGGATTACTGGAAACAAATAAATATGGATTAATCCTGTAATCACCAGGAGCTTAACAGTAATTTCCCTGCCCCACTATAGTACTTGGGGTGGATATACCGGCAATAACCATATAAGGGTTACCATAATATGTATACTATGTAACATTACATCTTCCATTTCTTTCTCACAGAGGGGATAGGAATAGTCTTTTGGATAGCAGGGATTACTGTAGATAAATCTTTGAGCCAACTCAGTAGAGGTTGCATGTCTTAATTCATGTAAAGGTAGCTGAGTATTATTTGACCACACTTCTAGCCTTTGACACTAAAAGTGGGCAGGCAACAAAGCAATATTTTATTTAGACTTTAAATATACTTATTCACAGCTGGGTCACTGCCAAACATCCCCTTTCCTGTTTTCTTTGTCTCATTTTATCACTCACCTTTTAATTCTTCTCAGAGAGGTGACCAAGAAAAAGCAGAAAGCCTACCAGGAGTGGAAGATGGGAGGGATTAGCAAGGAAAGCTACTTTATTGAGGTCAGAACTTGTAGGGATAAAGTGAGAAAGGCCAAAAGCCATGTAGAGTTTGGACCTTGCAAAGGCAATTAAAACCAATAGTAAAAGGTTCTATAGTCATATAAATAAGAAGAAGAAAAAGAAAGAAGAAGTGGGACCGCTAAACACTGAGGATGGAGTGGAGGTTAAGGATAAACTAGGCATGGCCTAATATCTAAACAAATACTTTGCCTCAGTCTTTAATGAGGCTAATGAGGAAGTTAGGGATAATGCTAGGTTGACAAATGGGAGTGAGGATATGGAGGTAGATATTACCACATCTGAGGTAGAAGCCAAACTCGAACAGCTTAATGGGACTAAATCAGGGGGCCCAGTTAATCTTCATCCAAGTATATTAAAGGAACTGGCACACGAAATTGCAAGCCCATTAGCAAGATTTTTTTAATGTAAACTCAGGGGTTGTACCGTATGATTGGAGAATTGCTAACATAGTTCCTATTCTTAAGAAAGGGAAAAAAGGTGTTCCAGATAACTACGGGCCTGTTAGTTTGACATCTGTAATATGCAAGGTCTTGGAAAAAAATTTGAAGGAGGAAGTAGTTAAGTACTTTGAGGTCAATGGTAATTGGGACAAAATACAACATGGTTTTACAAAAGGTATTTTGTGCCAAACCAACCCGATCTCCTTCTTTGAGAAGGTAACAGATTTTTTAGACAAAGGAAATGCAGTGGATCTAATTTACCTTGATTTCAGTAAGGCATTTGATATAGTTTCACATGGGGAATTATTAATTAAATTGGAAAAGATGGGAATCAACATGAAAACTGAAAGGTGGCTAAGGAACTGGTTAAAGGGGAGACTATGACGGGTCACACTGAAAGGTGAACTGTCAGGCTGGAAGGAGGTTACTAGTGGAGTTCCTCAGGGATTGGTTTTGGGACCAATCTTATTTAATCTTTTTTTTTACTGACCTTGGCACAAAAAGTGGGAATGTGCTAATAAAGTTTGCCGATGACACAAAGCTGGGAGGTATTGCCAATACAGAGAAGGATGGGGATATCATACAGGAAGATCTGGATGACCTTGTAAACTGGAGTAATAGTAATAGAATGAAATTTAATAGTGATAAGTGCAAGGTCATGCATTTAGGGATTAATAACAAAACATTTTATAAGTTGGGGACGCATCACTTGGAAGTAACAGAGGAGGAGAAGAACCTCGGAGTATTGGTCGATCACAGGATGACTATGAGCCGCCAATGTGATACGGCTGTGAAAAAAGCTAATGTGGTCTTGGGATGCATCAGGCGAGGTATTTCCAGTAGAGATAAGGAGGTGTTAGTACCATTATACAAGGCACTGGTGAGACCTCATCTGGAATACTGTGTGCAGTTCTGGTCTCCCTTGTTTAAGAAGGATGAATTCAAAGTGGAAGAGGTACAGAGAAGGGCTATTAGGATGATCCAAGGAATGGAAAACCTGTCTTATGAGAGGAGACTCAAAGAGCTTGGCTTGTTTAGCCTAACCAAAAGAAGGTTGCGGGGAGATATGATTGCTCTCTATAAATATATCAGAGGATAAATACCGGAGAGGGAGAGGAATTATTTAGGCTCAGTACCAATGTGGACACAAGAACAAATGGATATAAACTGGCCATTAGACTTGAAATTATATGAAGGTTTCTAACCATCAGAGGAGTGAAGTTGTGGAATAGCCTTCCAAGGGAAGCAGTGGGGGCAAAAGACCTATCTGGCTTCAAGACTAAGCTTGATAAGTTTATGGAGGAAATGGTATGATGGGATAGCCTAATTTTGGCAATTAATTGATCTTGACTATTAGCGGTATATATGCCCAATAGCCTGTGATGGGATGTTAGCTGGGGTGGGATCTGAGTTACGACAGAGAATTCTTTCCTGGGTATCTGGCTGGTGAGTCTTGCCCACATGCTCAGGGTTTAGCTGATTGCCATATTTGGCGTCGGGAAGGAATTTTCCTCCAGGGCATATTGGCAGAGGCCTTGGGGGGTTTTTGCCTTCCTCTGCAGCATGGGGCACGGGTCACTTGCTGGAGGATTCTCTGCACCTTGAAGTCTTTAAACCACGGGTTGAGGACTTCAGTAGCTCAGACATAGGTTAGGGGTTTGTTACAGGAGTGGGTGGGTGAAATTCTGTGGTCTGTGTTGTGCAGGAGGTCAGACTAGATGATCAAAATGGTCCCTTCTGACCTTAAGGTCTATGATTCTATGAATTCTGCAGTTCATTTCCCCACTTGTGAGGGCTGGAACTTCTGTTTCCTACACTTTTAAGCATTATCTTACTTTTGTTTCTAGAATATCCTGGAGCTGAAAGTCTGTGATGAAGATGAACACACTCCAGATGACCATCTCCTCACTGTTTTTTTTGATGTATCTAAAATCCAACTTGGAGAAACAGTTCGGCTGAACTTTCTGGTGAATCCACAGGTGAGGACTGAAATCAAAGGCAGAACTTGATAAGAAGGATACACTTATCTCAGTTTTCCCTGTAAATGTTCAAACTTATTTTTTCCTTGCTGTGTACTTACAGTATTAGCCATCTCCCCATATCAACTTCTCAGCTTGCCTCATTGTAAGACACCACAACATTGTTTCTGTATTTAGAATAAAAGTGTGGACAAGCACCTTCACACAGTTGTTTAAAGGATGTTGGTGAGAATTTGACACCGTTGACCAAGTCTGTCTTATTGCTGATCTTCATAGCAAGGCTGAACCAGCCAAAGACTATAGTTTCACCCCTAATGGCATTAGAGGCTCTTTTGCAGTTGGAGCTAGTGGTTCTGATCTGTGGATCTATTTTGCACTGACACAGAAACAACTGATGCAGCAGTTATGTACTGTGAGCCCAATGTTCAAACATGAATGTCTAAATAGGACTTAAATCCACGTCTTTGTGGTAAATACAAACTGATTCTATGCTGGGGTCCTCTGAGAAATATTAATGCCAATTTTATAATTTAAGTCTCCAAATTCAGATTTGGGTACATATATCAGAAAATTGGGCCCCGTATTTCATGTTTTCTTAAGTGACAAATTATTGTCAGTAGAATGTAAGGTCACTTGAAAGGAAAGTTTAATGTCTGATGACTTATGTGGTGTATTGTGACCAAGCAGGTTAGGTACTGTTGCTGCTAAGGTAAGGAAAGTTTTCAAAGACAGGTGAAGCTGTCTATTGCTCATTCAGAAATATTTCTCTCTCTTCATCATTCCCCAAAGAGGGAAAAGAGAGTGACAGGTGTGACTTATTTCAAAAGCCTCTCCTGGTAATGGGAAAATCAGCTACTGGAAAGCAGAATAATATAATGGATATAATATAAATTAGATTGAAACTGAAGAAAATGAAGCACATTGCATTTGCACCAAGACGAGGGAAAAGTTACTTTGCGGAAGTTCTATGCATATCAAGGGGTCAGATTTATATAGTATCTTTATGGAGAGGAGTAATCATGTAATGACTTAATTAATTTCCATTTTTAGGGAAAGGAAGAGCTAGAGGTTGAATTCACAATGGAGAGCAGGTGAGTAAAATCCAAGTGTTGTCAAATAACATAATTGTTAGAGGCGTCAGAAATTAATTAACAACAAGGAACATGATTTGTACACTTGCTCTCACCTAAAGCCACGTGGCCAGACCCATGTGGATGTAGTTGATAGTGTATGTTCAGCCTTACTGGACAAGTACATTAGCTGGATGTTTCTGAATGGCATTGAGTAGTGGAATAGTTGGCAATGTTGTTTTAATGAGGTCACACTTAGGCATCCAGGTGAATTTTAAAGCTAAAATGAAAATTGAGGGAAGTGCAGGAATGTCTGCTGATTTCCCCCACCAGTTGGTCTGTATGTGGCATTTAAAACAGATTTAAGTACTAAAAAGGCTTCTAACCCATTTCTGTGAAATAATAAGATGGGCATGTATATCTCAGTTTTAAATTTAGTTTTGCTATTGATGTTCAGAGTGAATGGGGAAAAATTGTCTCTTTATGCTTATTATGACATGATGGACTAATTCATTAGCCTTTCAGCTCTGGTCCTCCAGAGTCAAGTGTGGATATTTTTGGCCAATGGAATATATTCAGTGGTTTCTACCTGTCAGCAAATTCAGCTTGATGTACATTTGAAAACTACCCTCTTTTGGCACAATCAGCAGTCTCTGCTCAGCACAGCTCTAGTACTGGAATAGCAGGAGCTTTAAAAAGCCAGATTTATTTAGAGTTTCACAGGAATACGAGGAAAACTGGAACATACATTGAGAATTACTCCTGTTGCTAGCCTGTGCTGTCAGACTCAACACTTCCAAGAGTGACAAAAATTAAAATAAGCAAAATACAAATAAAGAACAAAAATGGCAATTCATGTCCTTAAATTATTATTTAAATACTAGTTATGAACTGAATATATTTCTTTCTTTCTTTTTAGTCCAGATCTTCCTGAAAACATTGCTACCAATGGTGTATTAGTGGTAATTTTTATTTTCTATTATCTTTCCTCTACTGTATAGCAATGCACATCATACTGCTTTGAACAGAGAACGAGTTGCCCCACAGTTATCCTTCCAACACAAAATCTCTTCTGAGAAATAGGCTGGCATTGGATCCCAGTGACCATGACAAAAAAAAAAGGAGTACTTGTGGCACTTTAGAGACTAACCAATTTATTTGAGCATGAGCTTTCGTGAGCTACAGCTCACTTCATCGGATGCATCGGATGAAGTGAGCTGTAGCTCACGAAAGCTTATGCTCAAATAAATTGATTAGTCTCTAAGGTGCCACAAGTCCTCCTTTTCTTTTTGCAAATACAGGCTAACACGGCTGCTACTCTAAAATCAGTGAACATGACAGTCCGCTCTCCCGCACATCTCCCATGTTAGGAGAAACTGAACTGGAAGAGCTGTGAACTGCCCCAAGCCGCGCTCCTCCACAGTCCCACAGTGTGTCACTGAATGGCAAAGACTAGAAGTGGTACAGCTGTGAGCATCCTCACAGCCAGTGTTCCTGCTCCATTATCTAGAGTGACTCCTGTTGGGAGAAGCTAAAATTGGACTAGCTGTGAGATTTCCCATACACCATTACTGATAGTGTGGCTGGTATGAGGTAGCAATATATCTATATAACTGTAAAGCTTCTTCTGTGGCTGGTCCTTTCAATTACAGCTGTTATTTCAGTAGCTTTCTCTCATTTTTTTTCCTGGGGAATCTATTGCCTCCTTGGTGCAGGCCTGAGGATACTTCTGTTTTCTCCATCCATATACAACCATCCTAGAAGTCATATAGTAAGTCTCAACCCACCATCCCTTCAGCTGAGGACTAGACACGAGTCTCTCCAGAGACTTTCATTGGAAGCTGTTGCAAAGCATCATGGAGTAATTAGTCCTCCCAGGGGCTGATCTTGCAGTCTGCACAACACCCCCACCTCCTTCCCATCTGGATAGCAAGAGACTAGCAGGGGAATCAGATTTAGTTTTGTTTGTGTCATTTTATCTATCTTTTATTCGTTGTCTCTGGTACAGTCTCGTGAAGTTTCCTGTTTGGAAGTTCAGGTGGATGAGGGGAGGATAAAGAAGGAATCCACAGGTTAGTACCTCCTTAACTGGTAGAGTTGGATGAAACTGGTTAAAATTTTATAGCAAAATTTCAACAGAACAGTATCTACCATTTCTGGGGTGATTTGTTGATATGCATTACAGTAAGGGCATTTGGTGTTTTAAAGGAAAGGAGAAACTCCCATCGAGTCCTATGGGCTTTGGATCAGGTTCTAAATGATCAGACAACCTATAGGGAGTATTACAGCATTCACAGTTGAACACCAACTGTAGTTAATTAAACAGAATAGTTTCCATCACAGAATCCTGTTGCCGGATGCTCATGGTTTTCTGAAACATTCATATATGGAGAGGAAATTTTCCATGCCTGATCTATTCCAAGAGTTGGAGCGAAATGCCTCCAGGTGTTTGAGTTCAGAGAAGATGGGAGTAAGTGGGGTGAGAAACAAAGCTCTTTTCTCAATTTAAAAATTTCTAATTGCCCTTTTCAGACAAAAATACCAGCAGTTTGAGACCTGAAATATACTCTATATTACCTGAGATACTCATTGCACATCTTCGGCTGTGCATAGCCATTTTGTTTCCTCTATATCCATAGCCTTATGGATTTGTAATGCAACTTTTAAAATATCATGTGTTGGTCCCTGATCCAACAAAACATGTAAGCATGTGGATCTTCACACTGAAGTCAGGGACACTTGCTCTCATGCTAGATCAGAGCCAAGTTCCTTGACTGAGAAAATTCTTTTAGGGATTCCATGGTTGGCCTATATAGTCTTAAATATGTGGATTGATGTGGTACTTTTCCTGTTGTTCATAGAGAATGGAGAGGTTTGGCCCAAACCAAACCTATCTACTGTAAATACCAATTTTTAAGTTTATACAGACAAACTTTTGAATTCTCTGAGTGCCAAAAGTGTCTAAAACATTGTATAAGAGCTAAAAATGTTCTAACACTCCCTAGCTAACTGAAGAATAATCAAGTAGATGAAGGGTTGGATTCTCTTTGACTTCACTGTGAACTGAGGTATGCCAGCACTGAGCTAATTTGAAAATCCCACCCTTCCAGAAACAGGAATTTCCAGATAAAGTTATAATCAACTGAAACCAGGGGTTTTGAATGTCTGGTATCTCACCAGCAGTGAAAGAACTGCTACTGCAATGCTCTAACACTCCAAGCAAGAATTATAGTGCAGATCGTTAGAATATAACGAGATTGTTTCATAAGGAACTAAAACTGAAGTCAAGATGCACAGATAAATCAGTATAATTGTTTGTCACCTAAACCACTGGCTGTCAAAATGAGTGTAGTGTATAGTAGAAGAGCTTTTCTGTATTGGAGTGTAATATGACTCTCTTATAGGGCAATCCTCCCAATTACATGAATCCCTTTTATATGGAACTCCCTTGTACTCTACAGTGTAAATGCCTTATGGCCTGATTGTGAGAGATGCCAAGTCCCCTCATTGACTTCACTGGGAGTTGATGGTGCTCATAGGACTGGGCCCCTAGACAATGTTTATTATGGCTATAAAACATTATGGATACATGGTTTATATGGTGTCTTGGAACATTGTTGGCTTATTAAGCAGCATCCACATTATGAACTTAATGTAGAGAACTCTGAAATGTTGTTTTAAATTAGTTAAAGATGTGATAATCATGGGTTCAATGTTTGTTTTGTCACCTGTTTAGAAAGAAAATTCGCATTTACAGTGGAAGGATCCTATGAAGGAACCCAGAACCTTTCACTGAGCTCCTACCTTTGTCCTGCTTCTCCTGCCAGATTTCACTATATCAAGTATAATCACTCAGAGCTGGGCATTGCACTACCAAAGATGAGACAGCTCTCTGTGGTACGTTATCATTACAGACCTTTATGAACACAGCTCATCGGTTTATCTTTTCTGGGGACTTGGAAGTATGGGGGCGAAATGTTTAACCATTTTCTCCTTGTTGTATTACAATTAACCTCCCCTACCATTTTCTTTTTAGTCTTCCTCAAGTCAAGATGAAAGTGAGTCCCTGACTCTAGCTCTGAATTCACTTCCCATTCAAGATAAAGTAACAATAGGAGAGGTGAGTGTTGACCCACCAATCTTTATAGAATAAATACCAAACCAGGATGCTTTCAACTTACAGGGAAATAACTTTGCATTGTCATTAAACTCCAGTCAGTTTACATATTGTTGCGTACACACAGACACATTCACTTGTTAAAAGAACATGAAGGTTGCAAAGTCAAGCACTGGAAAGTTAAGAGATACCAGAATTAAGATTGCCTGTATAACTTCAGTTCAGTTCTGTTGAGCATATGCATTATAATACCATTTTTAATTATATGACTACATGCTATTTTTTCCCACAGGACCTTTGCCTCATTCAGCTCACAGGATGGATGGTGCTCATTTAATAAGCAGTTGTTCAATATTTTGATCTCTCCTCTTTAAATTTGTGGCCTCAAGCCTTATCTACTCCCCACTATTCAAACCCTGCTCCAAAGACACAATTATTAATTTCCTCATGGGATTTTGTATGGTGCTCATCACTAAGACTGCAAGTTTGTCAAGGAGGTCATGGACTTTCTGTGACCTCCGTGCCTTCTGTAGCAGCTGGTGCGGATGGCTCCGGAGCTGTCTGAGCAGCTCAGGCAGCCTCTGGGCCAGTTGCACCGGCCGTTGCTGGGGAAATCTTGGGCCACGCCCCGCCCCGCCCACCCCAGCAGCAGCAGAAGTTTTGGTGGGGGGGCTCAGGGCTGGGGGTTGGGGGCGTGGAAGGGGGTGAGGGCTCTGTGCGGTGCTTACTTTGAGAGGGCTCCCCGCAAGTGGCAACATCCCCTTTGCATGTCCTAGCTCAGCATGCTGCCTCTGCATACAGGCACCGCCCCCGCAGCTCCCATTGGCTGCAGTTCTAGGAGCATAGAGAGGCATATATTGCCACTTCCGAGAAGCCGGGTAGGGAGCCTGCAAGCCCCGCCAACCACACCCCTGCCCCAGCACCAGTGGGGGTCCCGGGCTGCTCCCACCTGAGCAACCGTGGTGTCCCTGGACCTCCCCCCAGCACTCGCGATGCCCCCTAGACTGCCCCCCGAGCACCTGAGGCCCCCCTCACCTTCTGGGACGCCCACCCATAGCACTCCCAAGATTTAGTCAGGGGTATAGTACAAGTCATGGGCCATGAATTTTTGTTTACTGCCCATGATCTGTCCATGACTTTTACTAAAAATATCCGCGTCTAAAATGTAGCCTTACTCATCATAATAGTATCTGAGTGTTTCAGAAACACTGATGAATTTATCCTCCCAACCATATGCGCTGACTTCTGATCGTGCCGGTGGGTGCTTGACCCCGCTCTGTCCCCAGCCCCAGCCCAACTCCACCTCTGCCCCACCCCTCCCACCCCTGCCCCGCCCCCATTCCAACTCCTTCCCCAAATCCCTGCCCCAGCCCCGCCTCCTCCCCGAAGTGTGCCACATTCCTGTTCCTCCCCATCCCTCCCAGAGCTTGCTAGTTTGCCGGCGGCAAGTGCTGGGAGGTAGGCGGAGGACCGGGAACATGGTGCGCTCAGGGGAGGAGGTGGAGCGGAGGTGAGGTGAGGTGGGGCGGGTGGGGGGAGCGAGCTTGGCTGCCGGTGGGTGCAGAGCACCCATTAATTTTTCCCCATGGGTGCTTCAGCCCCAGAGCACCCATGGAGTTGGCGCCTATGTTCCCAACAGCCCTGCAAGAGGAACAGCTATTATTATCCCCATTTTACAGATGGAGAACTGAGATAGAGTGGAGTTGAAGTCCAAAGTGTCCCCACTTCTGCAAATCAGATCACAAGGTCTTAAGGTGGACCTCAATTCATGACCACCTGTGAAAAATCTGGTTTAAATTAATTGCTCAGCAACACATAGGAATTCTGTAGAACAGGCAGGGATTAGAATCCAGTTCTTCAGGACAGCATTCAACTGCCTTAACCATGAGACTATCCTTTCTCATCTTCTAAACTTCTGTATACCATTCACTACACTTCCAGCTTCTGCAACAAATGAGACAGGGGTCCCACAGAGGGGTTGTCTTTAGTTTACTACCCAGATGCATCCCCAGAGCAGATCCATTCTGAGCACTGAATGAACCAGGGGTCCTGTGGGGAAAAATAGTTTAATCAAAAATTAAAGACTGTATCATAATGTGGATGCACAAAAGGCCAAATTAAGGTTGCACAGGTAACCTTAATTGTGGCATTTCCTAACTTGTGAATGGTTGACAGTGAAAACTTAATATTCTTTTACTGATTTTTTTGTAATTGTAATTTCCAATGTTTTAAAAATGGCAAACTGAAAAATAATGGTTGTCATCCTCTATATGGAACAGCACTAGAAGGGGATGTGACACGTGCCCTTTGCTAGTGGGTTTCACAGATATTTGCTGAGAGCAGAGGAATTTAGAGATTCAGGAATGCTGGGTTCCATTCCAAGCTCTGCAGGTTAGCATGTCTAGTGGTCACAGATCCTTCTGTCCATTCCCCCCAAGATTGATCCCTTCTCCTCCATCTCGTTCCACCTGTCCATGGCCTAGTCCCCTCTTTTCCACACCCTGTCTTCACATTTCAATCCCAATCTCCTTGCCTAGCCAGTTCCAATCTTCACCCCAACTCTCAGTCCCATTCTCCACCCACTCAGAGCCTCAAAACCAATCTTCCTGCAATCAGTCAGTTTGAGTGTCTCACTGCCTCCCAGTCTCCCCCGGCCCACCTTCCAGTCCCAGTATCCTTGCCCAGTCAGTTCTAGTCTCACCCCCCACCCCCCTAAATCCCACTTTTGTCTTTCTTCTTGGTCTGGCTTTTGTTTCACAGAATTAGAATTTAGTCAAATTTGGGTGCATTTTCATGGGAATAACAAATGGCACATCCTTGACAGAAAAGCCAAATTTCAAGTCCCTGCTCCAAAGCATGGGGGCACTGCAACTTCCAATGAAAATACTATAAGAATTTTTCTAACATGAACAAAAAAAATAATTTTTCCTTAAACTCATTCCTGGAAATGGCTGAACCGCACTGTCTGAAGCTTTCCAAAAATACTCATCCTGAGGCAGAAACCCAGCATGGAAAATTTTTAGCTCAAACATTAAAACCTGGCAAAGTTACAAACAACTGAAAACACAGGGTCTATAACGGGAAGTTTGGGCAACCTTAATAGAAGGTGGTGCTACCAGACTTTCCTGTAACAGGAGAATTTCTTTGTGCTCTGTGCATCAGCTTAACTCTACCTGCTGCGGGGAGGGATTTACTTCCTTCTTCCACTCCCTCCTTTTTCATCAGTGAAGACAAGAGAAATGGAGTCCAAATTAAAACCACAAACCAGAGTGAAATCCGCACACACGTATGATAAATGAATGTAAAAAATCAGTTTGCACCCGGAGGGTTGGAATCTCAGATGGCCTAAATTAGCATAGTCTCATTGACCTCAATGGAACTACGCTGATTTATAATAGCTGAGGCTCTGGCCCATTATTAACCCATGTCCATGGCTAATTAGTCTGGTATTTAGAGCATACATTGATATGCGTAGTTTAATTAAAGGTGGCAATTACTGGCTGAGGCCTTATGTCTTTTAAACTGGTACAGGTGCCTGAAAACATTGGAAAGATTGAGTTAAAATGGTAGACTGAGGATTAACTAGTGGTGTTGAGTAGAACTGTGTGAAATTTTTCAGATGAAACTTTTTTTTATGAAAAATACAGATTTGAGTCGATGAAGACTTTTCACAAATTTGTGTTGAATATGCTGTGTTGTTTCAGTTGAAATCCTCCCCCACAATAAATTAAAAAAAATGAAAAATACATTTTTGAAATGAAAGGCTTTTGATTTTTTTCAATTCAAAATAACTTTTTGTTTCCAAATTTGCCTCAATTTTAGTTGTAAAAAAAGATTTAAAAACTTGGAAGTGAAATGTATTATTTTGGATTGACTGTAACATTTTAATTCAATCCAAAACAATTTTTAAAAACTTTTCAGTTAGCCAAAAAACTGGAAAAAAATTCATTTCGGGTCTATTTGAAACAATTCCCCTCCCCCCCTCCATTTTTTGTTTTGCATTGTCCGGTAAACTGAAAAATCAGTTATTCGCACAGCTCTAGTTTTGAGTCTGTCTATAACTGTATTTCTCGAATTATTGATGGTCAGGCTCTGTGGCTTCAGTGCTAATTGTGGAGCAGGTAAAACTCATCCCAAGGCTGAGAGGACACACAAGCCTAAAAATATGATGATTCTTATAATTTTCCCTTTCTTGGTTTTCAGACCAGAACGTTTGATTTGCATGTGAAGACAAAAGAATGGTAAGAGAGTCCCCATCTTGCTTTTGGATCTGTGTGGATAGATCCCCACAGGGCCCAACTGAAATCAGTAGAGCTCCATACAGGCATGGGGATCTGTCAATTGCGAGAGAAGGGCACTTATTCTTTGGAAGTGGATAATGTCAGCAGAGCTTTTCCCTTTCCTTGCTGGGGAATAATGTCTTGCTGCAATCATTTAACAAAACAGAATAACCTGTAGTTGATTTCAACAGCAGATGAGAATATGTCATGAAATGCAGCATATTGCGAATAGGCTAATCATTTTAATGCAACTCTTTCATTAGATGCCATAGAAGCACCAGTCAAACTAGCAATTAGAAATCTGTACACACACTGGCTGGTCTGGCGTCATCTCCCTTCCCACAGCCTTGTTCTTCTATGGTACACAATTTAGGGCTCTACCCAGCAAGGTGCTGAGCTTTTTGGCCCTGATCCAGCAAAGCACATAAACCCATGCTTAACTTTAAACATGCTTCTAGTCCCATTGACCACTTATGGAATTAAATTTAAGCACATATTGCTTTCTCTATCTCATTTCTTACATTAGTCTGTCTATACAGAGGTGTTGGAATGTCTTTTCTGTAAACATATCCAAGGTTATATATATATATATATAGAGAGAGAGAGAGAGAGAGAGAGACTTGAAATTGACTACAACAGATAATAATTTGTGGGTTTTCCTTGGCTTCAGGACTCAGGGCCTGTTTAACAGCTCAAGAAAACTAGATGTACGTTTGGGATTTGACCTGTGCACAGAGGAACAGAATTTTCTGAAGAATCGGAAGAAACTGGTTGCTGCTGCTCTGAAGAAAGTTCTTCGGCTAGAGGAGGATCTGAAGGACCATGAGGTAGTTGAGGCAGAAGAATCTTGTGTCCTGTATTGCCCCAGATGAATGCTGAGTCCTGTTGGGTACCAAAAGCCTGGTCCAAAGCCCACTGAAATCAATGGGGAGTCTTTCATGGTGTTTCAGTGGGAGTCACTGTTGGTGCTGGTTACAATGAGTGATGTGCTGTTGGAGGGGGACTGAGAAAGTAGCGTGTGTCCTGTGTAGAAAGGCAAAACCTAGGGGATCCTTCTCTCTCCTTTCCCCAGGCCAGGACAATAGGCACATGAGTGTTCTACCCCCTTCAGTCCCCCATTCAGCCCAGGAGAAGGGCATTCCATGAGGAAGTCTTCTCTCCAGGTCCTGTTCAGGCCAAGGAGGTCTCAAGTTTGACAGACCAATGTTCTAGTCTGGACTGGCAAATCCTATATTCCTATGTTGGCCTCCGGGTGAATACCCTGTTTAGGAGAATCCCAGAGCTGTGAGTTTGACCCCAATTACCATACATATTTTAAAAAAAACAACCCACTTTGACAATGGAAGAATCTGAACTTCACTGTATTCAGCAGCAAGGAGAGTATCAAACAATTTAGAATGAAGCATATGCAGGGCCGCCCTTCTTGTATTATTTTGCTGTGCCACAATTTATGGGAATGCTGTAACCACTCACAGATCAGATTTATTTTTTGCTCACCTTTTGTTTATCTTTCTCCTTTTTAACCATTAATGCTCCTCAGTGTTGTTTGTCACCAACTTTCTGCCATTGTGTGTTGAACAGGTGCCAGTTGTGGCTGTGACAACAACAGGAGGTGGGATAAGAGCTTTGACAGCCATGTATGGCAGCATTTTGGGTCTTCAGAAACTGAATGTTCTCGACTGTGTTTCATACATCACTGGCTCATCTGGGACAACATGGTAAGGAGCTCATTTTATAAGATTTTATTTGATCCTTCTATAAGCTTCTGGGGGAGAGAGAAGTGCTCAAGGAATAGGTTATCTTGCTTGGAAATACACTACAGCGTTATGCCAGCATAGCTACAGCATCCTAGCTATTCAGCTACAGTCCCTGTAGACACGGCCTAAGGGTAAAATTTTCAAAGTTGCCTAAGTCCCATTTTAAAAAATGATTTAGGCACTTGGGACCTTAAGTCTCATTGAAAATCAATGAGATTTAGGCTCCCATGTCACTTTTGAAAATGAGACTTACGCTCCTATAGATACTTCAGAACATTTTCACCTAAATTTTTCTTATTTTCTAGCTAATAGTTCTTTTCCTGGCACTTAGATTTCAGCTAGCAAAAATAATGATAGTTTTAGGTAATTTAACCCCATTCATGAATATCAGTGGGGAGTCACTGGATAGCCTACCATATAGTATATATTCTGAATGGAGTGAAGTAAAAACAACCAGATGAAAGAAGGAGAGTTTACCAGAGATTTGTGAACATTTCCTCAATCCTGGGTAAAGTTTCAAGCAAACCTGTGTTGAGTTTTGACAATGAAACTCGACTGAATTTTTTTTGCATTGGGTGGAAACCATGTTGAAACTTGGAAATCATGTGGCTTTGCACATCTTTGACCCAAAACCCAGTGTTGTCAGATGAGTTTCCCTCTGGGCTTTGGAATTTGTTCATCTCTGAAACTCTAAACAAAACATCAATGGTGTGAGTTAGTTTAAGTGAAGTGAATCTGAAAAAAGGTTGCATAAAGCTCTGCCACATAGATCCTTTGAGTTTCACAGTCCCCTAATTCTAATTCACTGTTGTCTTTAACATGGTATTTCCTGTTCCCAGGACCATGACAAACTTGTATGAAGATGATGATTGGTCACAGAAGGATCTAGGGGAGCTAATCATTGAAGCTCGGAAGCAAGCATCCAAATCCAAAATGAGTGCTTTTTCCTTGGAAAGTCTGAAGAATTATCATAGGGAGCTGAGTCAACGCACCCAAGCAGGATACAAGACATCTTTTATAGATCTCTGGGGGCTCATGATTGAATCCATGTTGAATGATGAGGTACTGTATACATCCCTCTTTTCACTAAGGATTATGTTCTCTTTCTAAAAATTAGGAGAAAATTAAACCCTAGGAAGAGAGAGCCATTCAATATCTTTATAGTTATTCACTCAAAGAAATTCCACTGGATTGATGGCAAATCAATACCTCATGCACGGAATAGGACTTTACGATCACATGCTAATGACAGAGAGATGCAGAGTGAGTTACTAAATTTTGTGACTTAGTGAATAAATGAACAAACAGAAGAGAAACAAATCAAGGGCAATGAAACACGTACTGCATTTTCATGTATTTTCTCAACTGTGGTTTCAGGTTAATTATTTAGGACAGGGATTCACAACCTGAAGGGTTGCAACCCTCTTGCCCTTCTCACGCAGCGAAATGGCAGAGGGCAACCTGGCTAGATCCTGACTAAATGAAAGGGGAATTCAGATGTGGGTGAGAAAGTTTTTGTTGTGGAAAAGGGGTATCAGTATAGAGAAATATTGAGAACCACTGATAGGCTAATAATCCAGAGTATATTCGTAAATTAAAGAGATAAGGTGGCTGAGGTAATATTTTTTTATTGGACCAACTTCTGTTAGTGAGACAGTTAGCCAGAGCTCACCTCACCCACCTTGTCTCTCAAATATCCTGGGATCGACACAGCCACAACAACACTGCATATACTAGTAAATGTTCTGTAACATATTTTGTAAAAAAAACCCAAAAAACAAATTTTAGTGCCCTGAAGTTCCCCTACAGCATCGGCTATTAAATCTTTGCTGAGAACTGGAGCAAGACTGTCAATTTTTGTGGGGGTTATAAGGGGTGTGATTTAGCAAGGTGTGTGTTAGTGAGGTTCAACTGTATTAAAATACATTGTATGTTCAATACAGTCATTAAAAAAATATAGTGGATCTATTGCTCTGTCAGACCTTAAACTTACAGGACCTTTAAAATTGCTGTTCGTCAACTTGTGGCAGCGGTTTTGGATTTTATCTCAAGCAGGTGTTTCTGTGGCTAACTTTGAAAGTTATCATAAGATGTGCACAAGCAAAGCTTGAAAAATCTCAGTGGTATTGCCACACTAATGGTGAAAGAAGCCCTTTCAAACTAAATGGGCAAAACCAAGCCCCTTTTTCATGTGACATTTTTCATTCTTCTTCTTGGGCCAGAAGTTGTTTTATAAAATTTGATAAAAATCTGTTTCGCTGTTTTGAGAGATCATTTCAAAAATATACTTCATTTCAGATTTTTTTTTTCACTATAGGTACAGTAGAACCCCAGAGTTACAAACACCTTGGGAACAGAGGTTGTTCATAACTCTGAAATGTTTGTAACTCTGAACAAAACTTTATGGTGGTTCTTTCAAAAGTTTACAACTAAACATTAACTTAATACAGCTTTGAAACTTTACTATGCAGAAGAAAAGGTCTGCTATCCCTTTATTTCTTAGTTTAACACAATATTGTACTGTATTTGCTTTTTTATTTTTGTTTCTGGTGCTGTCTGATTGTGTGCTTCCGGTTCCCAATGAGGTGTTTGGTTGACTAGTTCATAACTAGTCAACCATAACATAATTCATAACTCTGGTGTTCGTAACTCTGAGGTTCTACTGTAACTCAATATTGGCTTTTACTAAAAAACCCCAAACTTTGGAATTAATTTAGGCAGAGTGTCATTGACATGGTGGCTTGACAAAATCATATTTTAAAAAGATGACATTAAAATATAGGAGAACAGTAGAAATAGCATTGTCTCTCCTATTTTTTGCACAGTACATGAAGATGCCATGCTACAGATATACTGTGTAGTCTGCAAATTCTAGTATCACACATTCAAATAGAGTATAGGCTGGTTAGTAGGATCCACCTTCACCAAGACCATTGAGAGGCCCCTGACTTCTTCCCAAATCTCTCTTCCTGTGAGTGAAGTACATAGAGGAGAACCTAGGAGGGAATTCAGACATTTCAGTGACTTCCGAACTAAGATGTTGTAGTTGTGCAATGATTAGTGTAGGCAGCACCTCCACCAGTACATGGAGCTATAGCCTTATCTTAGTGTTAAGTTGTTGTCTTGTGTGTTATGTTGTTGATCTGACCTGAGGGAGGAGTGGGGGTTGGCAGAAAGTTCAGTCCTGTCAGTGTGTGCCGGAATCGGTACCTGCAGTATCCCAATAGAGCTTTGTGATTCTGTAAGTGAGTATTACAGTAGGTTCCTGTGTCATTTTTGTTGTTTCTCAGTTAACCATTTTTTCTTCAAAAACAGAAAGAGGAGCATAAACTCTCAGATCAGCAACAGGCAGTGAATTGGGGTCAGAACCCACTGCCCATCTACCTGGCTCTCAATGTCAAGGACAACATTACCACTAAAGATTTTAGAGGTAATGACTATATTCCAGAATTACAGCTGAGTTTAAATCTAAGAAGGTCCTACTTAGGCTTGGACAAACCAATTAGATAACACAGGAACCTTCCAAACTTTCACCCTGTGACTGAAACAATCCTATTAGGAGGGTTAACAAAGTTTGCATACTTTAACATACATATATTATTGTGTTTCCTTTTGTGTGTGCACGTCTACACTGGGATCTAGCCAGGACCTGAAGTTAAATGTGCAGGATTATGGTGAAATAAGATGTTCTCCCAGTATTACTCCCTCAGCCTAATTGGAAGCAGGGAGTGCTGAAATCTTGTAAGAGCCCGTTCTCATGAGATTTCCAGACACAACTTGCAGACCTCAGAGGTCTGGATATTCAGTTACGTATCTAAACTTATAGGCCCTTAAAGAAACTAATTCTCTGAACCTTTTGGAGATCACTTATCACTAGTTCAGTGCTTCTTTTGCATGACAAATCAAAAGGAATAGAAGCCAAATTACATCCTGGTCTCCCTTTCATTGGAGGAACAAACCCTTTCCTTGGTGAAAAGGAAGTTGAATCTATGTTCTCTTTCAGATCCAGTATTGCTCCATCAATTAATCTGAAATGGACAGGAAGTGGAAAATAAAGTGGTGTTACACTATTCTCGGTCTTCATTTGACACATTCATAATTCTGATTTAGAGGCTGTACATGGGATTGAAGTGATGCATAGACCTCTTGCTGGCCCTTGCATGGGGACAAATATCACCCTATATGTATCTCTCTCATTTACTTGGTACATGAGTGTTTGTTCTGACCATTGCCAGATTAATTGTAAATATACCTTTTACCCATTTGAAATAAAATGTTTATATCCACAGAGCACTAATCCCATTCCACTGACAGTTCCCATCCATTCTCTTTGCAAGGGTGGTTATGCCCCAGGAGATGCTCCCCAGTGTTTGCAATGCTGCCCACCTTCAGGTCCTGTCAGGGGAGAGTTACTTCAATTGTCAGTTGGAGCTGCATAGGAGCCCTGTCACTATAGGCTGCCATGGGGACATGCTGACTCATTACTCCTCCCCATTGCTTCTAGCCATGCTTCTCTTCTGCTACTTTGGGTGACTGACTGCAGGCTCCCCCGTGGAGGGGTTTGGGGTTCCTTGAACTGCCAGCCCCCAAACTGGGTGGACCTTGTGCCTCCGGTGACAAAGCTCATGTAAATTGAAAATGAATTAAGGCCACTGTGTGGTCCATTTTGAGGACAGAGCTACCCCCTCCATTTGTTAAGTCCCAAGTCACTCTCCATGTCCTTCAGTGGCACTCATAGTAAATAAAAATGGCTAGTCACAAACAGTGGTGGTTCCTATAACATAGTTCACCTCGAAAAGCTGAAGCTCAGAAGGTTTATTCTACTTTTAACTCTCTTTACCTGCTAGCTAACACCACGACTAGTTACCCACTGCAGTTAAATAGGTTTTTGTGACTCTGTTTGCAGAGTGGGTGGAGTTCACTCCCTATGAGGTGGGATTCCTGAAATATGGAGCCTTTATTCGTGCAGAGGATTTTGGAAGTGAGTTCTTCATGGGCCGGCTGATGAAGAAGCTCCCAGAATCTCGGATCTGCTTCATGCAAGGTGTCTTATTCACTTGGGAAAGTGTTTACCTAATAAGAATACTAATAGCTATGGAAATCAGTGCCTGGCAAGCCACTGTTCTGTGACTGGCAGCAGTGGTGCAGTATCAACTGAAGAAAATGTTTTTATATCTTAATGAGCAGCAGATAAAGTTAAATGTGATTCTAAATTTTCCTAATAGTTCTAAACAGTTGCACTTGGTTTCATTTTCTTGTGATTCCAAATGATAGATTCAGAATAGATGTGAGATTTTATACATCTTTAACACCTGAGTTTGCAGAAAACATCACACACTTTTATATTCCAAATCTCTGAGGTTCAGCCCTTTAGGGCATAGTTCTATTGTTAATTTATAACCCTGAGGAATACAGCACAATAATATTGAAAATTTAGCCCAATAACTAGCAGCATATCTAAACCCAGTAGTAATGTCTTTTACGCAAACTGTATGCCAACAGCTCTTCAAGAATTTAAAGAATAATTACATGAATAGACAACATATAGTAGCAAAGGGGGGTTATGAAAGAAGTTGGAGAAGCAAGGTATAAAAGAAAATTATATATCCACAGAAATTTGAAAAAAGAGAATAAATAGAGATATAGAAAGTCTGCCATTTTCTGGCAGTTAGAGAGATAAGAACAAGAGCACCTCAGAATTTTTTTTGACAAATTGCTTTCATTGAATAATACTGATTTGTCCAAACTGAAACTGTGAAAACGGGTCAGTTTTGACAACTTTCCTGACTCAAGGGTGGGGGAAAAGGTGGAAATTGTCAAAATGGGAAAGCGTTTTGTCATTTTTTTTAAACAAAACATGCTGGTTCTCTGCTTCAGAATGATTTTTGTTTTGAAATGTAATCTAATTCGGTGGGGGGGAAAGGGTCTAATAAAAGAAAAAAGTTGAAATCAAAATGAAAAATTTCAAAATTATCAAAACAAAATGTTTCAATTGACCTAAAGTGGGGGAAAATTTGAAATTTTGGTTTGTAAATATTTTTTAGATTTTTGACTTTCAGAAATGGGAAAAAAAATGTGAACTTTCAAAAATATTTGTTGGATGGGAAAACTATGTCCCACCGAGCTCTAATGACAACCTCTGTGGCTGATTCCATGAATTAGTGCTGATTAGAGAGAGTTTTTATTTGAATTTTTTTTATTAAAATGCCTTTCTATTAAAATAAAGACTTTTGAAAAAAGGTGATTTTAAATTTTCTGGGTTTTTATCAAACTAAATATTTTGAACTATGTTCCCTCCCACTTTTCCACCCTCCCATTTCTGTTTGCTACTGAATTCAGTAGAATGACTGATATCTAGGGTCTTCCCTCACCCCACACACTTTTTTTACTTTTCTTTTCTATGTTTCCTTTGGCCACACTGTAACTTTTCAAGACTTTTTCCACTTTGGAAAAGTTACAGAATGGCAAAAGGAAAAAAACCAAAATAAGTTGGGAATGGGAGAGCCTGACTTTGAAGATTTTTTATTCTATTGCATTCAGTGACAAAAAGGGAGAAAAAGAAGAGAAAGGGGACAAATTAAAATTCAAAGTTTGTCAAAGATATATTTCAGGGAAAAAGAAAAGCAATTGTTCCAGGTCAAACCCTATGAAGTGGAAACAACTTTGAAATATCCTGTGTAGGTTTTACCAATTTTGAACCATCTCTCTCATTGAAATACAGAGTTCCAACAGCTGAGGAGCAAAAGCTGGATTGAGGAATGTGCCAATATTTGGATCTAGGGGATAGTCCAATTTCAGAGGTGTCTTATTTTGATAATTTGCAGTGATTATAAATATGGGTGCAAATCAGCTTTGCAAATTTCACTCATACAAGATCTGCAGACTTTGCACCCTCAGGAAAAACTTGCTTTACATTCTTCTTTTCCTGCTCCAGGAATCTAGTTGTAGAAGCCTGGGCTATATGTTAAAATTAGAAAGAAATGAGAAAGCAAATTAGAACAGATTTGTGGGGAGGGACAAAAGGTCGTGTTCACTACAAATGCTTCAGTCTTCACTTGGACTCATAAGTTGCTATTAAATCTCTTCCCCTTGATAGGAATGTGGAGTAGTGTATTTTCCAAGAATCTCTTGGATGCATGGCATGCAGCTGACAATTCAGAGGACTTCTGGCACAGATGGACCCAAGACAGAGTGACTGAAATAGGTACATCTGGTTTTTCCTTCCATTTTGTTTTGATTGGTCCTGCATGCTCATCTGATGTGAGAACTATACCCACATTGGCAGTGTGCTCAGTCTGAGGGCCAGGGCAGGACCGGGAAGGGTAAGCCGTGCCTGGTGTTGCGGAGCAGCACTCTCTTTGGTTGATCTTGAAGCAGCAATAATAAGATACTCTTTAGGTGAAGGAGAGTTGCCATAGTGTAGGGCCTAATGAAAATGAGGCAGTCTTAAAGGACTGGGAAGAAGAATTTCCTCTACTGGACTTAGTGTTCGTGCAGGAAAGCACTTAGTGGTGCTTCCCACATAAAGCATATTTTGCCTGTGTTCTGGAATCTCTGCTAGCCCCCCAAGTTTGTTTCCGGATACAATTCAAAATGTTGGTTTTTACTCTAAACATTTTTCCTGGACTACCTTGGACACTACCTTATTCCTTGTGTGAAACAGCAGCAACTAAGGTCAGCTGGACTGCACAAGCTAACACCTTTGGGTGTAAATGGGTGGGGCTGATAGCAGGGCATTTTCAATGAGGGGGTCTTTGATGCTACAATTTGCCTCCCCTTTTCTCTGCATTTGCTGGCTTTGAGATCATGTTACAAAGTCAGTCTATTTCCCCAGTTTTCCGAAGCCAGGTCTTACGCTAGGGAATTGTCATTATAACTATGTTGTTCATGAGCATATGAAATCCGCCCCCAAGCTATCCAATTAAACTGACATAACCCCCGGTGAAGACAGCGCTATGTTGATGGGAGGGCTTCTCCTGTTGACATAGTTACTACCTCTTGTGAAGGTGGAGGTGAAGTACCTATGCCACTGGGAGACCCTCTCCCATTGGTGTCAGCAGTGCCTTCACTGAAGTGCTACAGCTGTGATGGTCCAGCGTTTTAAGTGTAGACTTGCCCTTAGTGTTGGGGTTCTGTGGGAGTAAGTAGAGCAGGTGAGGGAAATGTTAGTTTTACTGGGTCCAGGAAACTATTAATATGGGCATTAGGCCTACTGGATTTGAATGTTGTTGTTTTTATTTTTTGTAATGTATAGATATCTATTTTATTTGGACCTTTACAGATGAGCCCTTCTACAGTTTTGTGTGCATGTATGTTAAAGAGAACAATAATCCCAGACATAAACCAAAAACAAATTTTGAATATTCCTTACTCAACAGTCTAATAGTAATAATAATGATTCCACCCCTATTAAACCAACCTTCAATCTCCCCAGCATTCTCCCTTCTAAAAAGCTTGGACACAGACAGGTTTTGCAGTGTTCACCAGCTTTACTAGACCAAGGGAGGAAGCAAGTTCCAAAGTTAAAGGCCCTTTACCGATCATGCTTTGCCTGCAGCTTCTTCATGGTTAAACTCAAGGGCCTCCACTGATCTCACTGCAGAATTATCTTATTAAGAGACTGGCAATCTCTCTGGTAAACACAGCCATTTGGGGCCAGATTTTGAAATGAGAGTTAGACACCGAGATACCTTTTAAAATCTAGTCTTTATAGGGTTAAAATAAACACATTAAATTGAAACAGAAGACAAATTGGTAATCTATGCAGATCACAGGAGTAATGTACCCCTGCCGGAAAGACTGCTAAGCTCAAGGTTGCCAAATTCTGTACTAAACAAATTTTATGAATCAATTTGAAATGTAGTCCCATGTAGATACATTACAATAATCCAGTACTGAGCTGACAAAATGGGTACCAATAGAGAGCTCCAGATCCATAAGAAAAGTCATATCCTTAGAGCCAAGTGTAGACGGGAAAAAGTATTCTTGGCTGCTGCTGCTACCTGAGCACCCAGAAGCTGTCTGAGGATCCAGTATACGCCACAGGCAGTGAAACTGTGTCACGAAGTGTCCTCGGAAAACCCAGATCAAGGGAGATGAAATAATCGGGGCCAGTTCTTTCAATTGCTTCCCCCAAGGAAAAGAATATCATGACAATGTTGTCTAATTTGAATCTTGGCCCTCATTCTGAAGGTGCATGAAGGGCCTGATCTAAATCCCATTGTTGAAAGACTCCCATTGACTTCAGCAGGCTTTGAATCCAGACCTTAGGTGCATATTTAGAAAACTATATAAATAATAAATTATTATTATTACTACTATTGCAGAAGACTATTCCACACCTCCCCGTTCACCTGCCCCGAAAACATGAATAATTTATGATATTTCTACCACCTTTCTTCAGAGGAAGAGCCTGATCTACCTGAGAGGCCACATGAGATGGCTACTTGCATGTACACTCCTGCAGGAGGCATTTCCAATGCACTTCGAGATATTTTAACGGATCGCCCAGCGGTATCAAAGTACCACAGTTTCTTAAGGGGTTTCCAGATGCACAATGAGTACACACAGCATGAGCAGTTTTCTAAATGGAAAGGTATAGTCCTGCCACTCAATTTTGAGAGGCTTCCTTTGAGATAATTTGGGGGTCTGAAATTTAGTGAGGGAAACCTGTTTGTCTTGGAGGGAACTGAATGGGCTTTATGTTTAATTCATGCATTATTTTTTCCTGAATAGGACAGGGAGAATTAATTAGCTTCATTTTTTTAATCCCTTCACCCCAAATCGCAAAATTTGAAGCTAATTTTTAACAGAACTATTCAATTCATCTATTGAATTGTTTGGGGCTGAAAGTGCTTAGTGGAATTGGTGTGGTGGGACCCCACTCATTTTGTTGTAGGTCACATGGAAAAGCTCTCTCAGGTTTGGCATGGTTCATCGATTTTGATGACCAGATGGAAGAGACTGAATGGACAGTCAGAAGGAATGCCTTCTCAACCTAGGAGAGGCTGGCTACTAGAGCCAGTGCCTGGGGTGAAGTAATAGGAGGATGCCAGAAATGGAATGACCATCTATGTCAGAGAGGACCCATGTCCAGGCATGGATTCTCAGCCTGAGGGTCATGGCCCTTTGGGAGAGTGGGAAAGGGAGTTCCATAGCTCCAGGTAGATTTTAACAGCTTTTCTTTTCTTTATGCCTAGATAAAAATGGGTCCCGAAATGATAGGAGGTGGGGTCCTGAAACTCTCCCCTCTTGTAACATGGGGTCATAGTGCAAAAAATGTTGAGAACTACGGACAAGCTATAGTGGTATAGCTGTCACAAGCAAAAGAAATTGTGCATTTCTTGGGAGGGAAGGAAGCTGTATTTTTCTTTTCTCTCTGACCCTTGAAATTCAAGAGGTAGCAGATCTGCTCCTGCAGTGGTTCATTTATAAGAAATACTTACCTTTCAGACACTATGCTAGACTCTTTGCCTAATCAACTGAGACACACTGCAGAGCATCTGGAGCTGGTAGATACTGCATTCTTCTTTGATACCAGTTACCCACCACTTATGAGACCAGAGAGGAAAGTGGACGTCATTCTGCATTTAAACTACAGTGGAGGATCACAGACAATGGTAAGAGCGGTCAGCTTCTCCTTTGTTTTCTTCAGTAATGGCCATTTGTCTGTAAGTCTTTATTAGCCAATGTTAGTAATTTCCTACTTTTAAACATTAGAAGAGAGAGGTGATTCCAGGAGGAAAAATCTTGATCTAATTTGAACTACTTTGTAGATAGTGGCATGCATCCCTGTTTTGGAACAATGGTCTATGCGCCACATTTAATTAAGGCATTGTGTGGCATGACACTAAGGGGTAGTGATGGTTGAGATGACAGAAACCTGTCCTGTATTTTAAGGAATAAATTCACCTCTCTGACAGCCATTAGGGTTTGAATGTTCTTTTTCAGTCCACATGTGATTGGTAAAACTTTATTTGGTCTTTTTTATTTATTTACTTCCTGAGTTATCCAAGGGTGATTTAATGAATGGAGAAATTCTTCACATACTTGTTTGTGTTCCCATTTAAATGTCAGACTTGTTTTATGAGAACAGCTCACTAGATTTCAGTGCATTAGAATCAGATTCTGACTGAGAGTCCTACTTCTGATTTGTCCTCAAACACAAACTCTGAAACGGAGTCTAAACCAGATCTGCAGGCCACCTCCCTGACCCATCTATAATTGAACGCAGACATTATCTTTGGTAACTCCATTCTTTCCTTTGAATTCTTGCTGTGTTGTTCCCAGTCAAATTCCTGTTTTACAACTCTCTTGGCCACTAGTGTCTTTAAATGAATAGTATAATTTTGAACTGTCTTTACAATCTATACTAAACGTTTTCCTGTTTTGTGCAGTAAGATTATTTTTGGACAGCCCTCCAAGGAACAAAGTAAAATGTATTGTCAGCAACCCGTTTAATGTAACCCATGTGTCTCCAGTCACTTGCATTCCTATTGGCATCCCAGTACAATCCTGTCCTGACTTTTGTCTTGTTGTTGGTTCTAATGTTTGTTCTGTTCTGCGGTGATCTAGCCTCTGGACCGGGCCTCTACGTACTTCTCAGAGCAAGGTATCCCATTTCCTAAGCCTGTGTTGAATGAGGAAGAAAGGAAGAATCTAAAGGAGTGTTATATGTTTGAAGATGCAGAGAACCCAGGTGCTCCCATACTGCTTTATTTCCCTCTCGTGAATGACAGCTTCCAAAAATACATAGCACCTGGTAAGTAAACAGCAGTCAGTCACTGCATTACAGTCAGCATGAGCAGCCTGCTCACTCTCTAGAACTTTGTGTTTTATTTCATACTAATAAACATGTCTCTTGGCTGGGTCCCTTTTTCTACTTTCAACATCACTACTTCTAAATGATCACTTTCAGCCAGTAATATCACTCATTTATAGAGTTTGGGCAAAATTTTTCATAATTCTGGCAATTCCACAGAAAGCAAAAATAAAAATTGGTTTTGGATTCAACCAAAACCAATTTTTTTCAAAATTTGTGACAAATTGAAAAGTTTTTTTTTTTTAAATAAAAGCAAGCTGAATGAAATGTTTCATCTGAAATGAAATGTTTTGTTTCAATTTCAAGCTTTTTTATTTTAAAATTTAGAAAATGAAAATAAAGGACATTTAAAATAAAAATGGTTTTGAATCAAAATGTTTCCGTTCAAAAGTATCAAAACTTCCCCCCCCAATATGAACAATTCAGCGAATTTGATGCGAATTCATGAAATGTTTCTGTGTTATAGTCTGAATTTTTCACTGAAAAAAAGGTTCTTTGCAAAATTTCACCCAGCTCTCCTCATTTGTCCCATATAACCACCCTTATTTTAGTCTCACATTTACCTCAGTCTGACTCAAACTTGGTATTATCTCACCAAGTATTAGTGTAAATAAATCAAGACCACAAAAGTTTACCATTAAGGTTAACGAAAACATTCAGTTTAATATAAGTTCAGGCACCTCTACAATATTTTTTAGTTCCATAACTTGTTTTTTAGGCCTTTGTTGAACAAGTTGGAATGCCAGCACAAGTTATTTAAGTTTTGGATGGCTGAGAGCTAGGCTTTCAGTATAAACCATGTGTTCAACATGTAAGTTACTTGAGGCAGCTGTGGGAAAAGGTGAGGCAGTTGAGGTTGTATTCTCTCCATGTGTTGGTGTTACTCAGCTTTACGTAACTTTTTTCATCAGATTTGGGTACTGCAGTTTTCTTGTTTTTCCAGGGTTTACCTCCCACAGGGATCTGGATAAGAAGGAGGTGAAACTGATTAGCAGAGTTTGCAATAGATCCAAGGAACTGATGAAGTGGGTGTTAGCCCACGAAAGCTTATGCCCAAATAAATTTGTTAGTCTCTAAGGTGCCACAAGTACTCCTCATTGTTTTTGCTGATATCGACTAACATGGCTACCACTCGGAAACCAGAGCAAATTCAGAATCATTAGACTTGATTAAGCATTTGAAATTTTTTTTTTTGTTCACCTTGCTGTATAACTGGTATAAAGTGTCAAGTGATGACATAGAAAACAATTGTATGCCTTCACAATTTTTCCCCTTAAACAAAATTTGGTTCCTATACTAATCTCCACGGCTCCTTCTATTGGCCACAACAATTCACAGTTTTAGGATACTTTTGGACCGTCATCTACTCATGGATTATGAGGGAGTAGTGGTAACTGTGTCATGTTGAAAAAGGATATGTTAATCATATGAATGTGGGTATGTACCACTATTTTTTGTGTCTGTAGTTAGCTAAGATGACATGGCCTTTCTCTGACCATCATCCATGACTTTGTCACTTCCTGCTCAGTCTAATGCACTGTGCTCTGCTCAGGGATACTTTTGCAGACCACTCAAAAACTTCAGCAAGTACAAAATGTAGTGGGCCATCTGCTTGGTGGAGTGAGCTCACGTGAGCACATTATACCTGTGGTCTGTGAATTGTACTCACTTCCTATGCACTGTGGGAGAAATTCAAGGTGTAGGGTTTCATTTATAAAACCTTGAGGACTTTAGGATGTGTCTGTGGGTTCTACACACACAACTGAGGTCTGGAGAAAAAGTGCTCCTTGTTGACATCTTCCAAAGTCCAAGTTTAACAGCCTTCAGAGTGCAGTGCAAAGCATATCTTTTAAATTGATTTCAGATGATTGTTGGGAAGGTTTTTCTTATGGGGTGAAGCAGACATGGGAGGAGGCTGTTTGTCCTTTATACTGTGGGCTGTTTGAGGAGGTGGTTGTTTGTGTTGCAAAACTACTGGATGAATCACAATTTTTCTTTTTGTGATAATTTCTGGAGATACCAGTTTTCTACTTCTTCCTGCTCTCAACGTCCCGTTTTATTTTTTCCTCACTGTCATTGAAACCTCTTCCTCTCCAGATGGGGTGGTGGACATGCAGTCCCCTGTAAGGTCCCTATAAATGACTTTCCATGGACAGTAGGAGGTGCTGACAGCAATGCAGTCACCTTCATTCTCTCACTCATCACATTAGGTTTCAGATTTGAGACTGATGTTCCAGAGATCAAAGTACTGGATTGGCAATTAAATCTGTCAGCACCCTCTGGGCTGTTCTTGACACAGTGTATTAAATGGATCTATACCATAGGGTATAACAGGGCCTCAGTAGTGAAACCCATTGTTTTTGTTTTTTTCATTCCCCAGGTGTGGAACGCAGTGCATCAGAAATAGAACTGGGCAAAGTTGATGTCTCCAGTTTCTATTCCCCATATTCGACAAGGGAGGTCTCACTGAAGGCACAAGATTTCAACAAGCTGCTGAAACTGACTAATTACAACATCCAGAACAATGAAAACTTGATTCTTCAGGCCTTGCATGCAGCGGTGAGGAGGAGAAAACAATCTCAGACCCAGTCCCCATCCCAAGCACAGTCATCCTCCTGAAAGACATCTTTCCTGAAACCCCTTTTCTGGCCTTCAGACAACCCCCCAATCTCTCCAAGATCATCATCCTCATGGACCAGGACACACTAACTCAAAGCAGCACCAGACCCTGCCAGAACAACAGATGAAAAACCTGCAGACATATCTCCACTGCTACAATGATCAACACCCCCTCAACACTTCTTTCAAGATCCATGGGTTCTACACATACCTATCACAATATGTGATGTACCTCATCCAGTGCACTAAATGCCCCAATAACAACTTTGTGGGTGAAACCAGACAATCACTATACTTTTGAATGAGCTCACACAGAAAAATTATAAAGACAAAAATACCCGATCACCTGTGGTGAACACTTTTCACAAAGCGATCATTCCATATCTGATTTCTCAGCCCTCATCCTCAAAGGAAACCTGCACAATTCCTTTGAAAGATGAGCCTGGGAGCTTAAATTCATAACTTTGCTAGACAGTAAATGTCAAGGACTGAATACTGGATTTATGGCTTATTACAACAATCTATAACTCACTATCCTTCTCCCCTCCAGCTTCCCCCCGCTGCCACTTTCTCCCCTCTGACTGGTAAGGTGCTAACAGGTTACTTTACCTTGAATGATCCCTTGAAATATGTGTCAACTACCGATGCTAAACAATATGTTCCGCCTTGTGTTTAGCTGTGATACTGAGTACATTTCCCTGACCTGAAGAAGAGCGCTGTGTAAGCTTGAAAACTTCTCTCTCACCAACAGAAGTTGGTCCAGTAAAAAAATATTACCTCACCCACCTTGTTGCTCTAATCCTCCTGAATGCTCTATCTTCTGCAACTTGGGAGTGACTAAAGCTTTCTAATGTTTGGCCAGACCAATAGATGTTTAACTTGGGATGCTTTGGTGGATTCTGATTCATTCCAATTAAATAGCCATCCCTGTAAATAGAGTTAATTGAGTCATGACCTAGGTATTTGTTTTAAGTAAAGGACAGTTCATGGTATTTTATGAAATACTATACATAATATACACATTTAAAAGCCATAATAAAAATGACAGCACAGTAAACGAGCATTTAAATAATCTTTTAAAACCTCAGTAATTCTGGTTTAAGTCAGGAATGTCTGCTCTGTGAATTGACTCTCTGTCAAATAGTTTTACCCACACACTGACTAGTCTACTTTTCTGGCTCCATTTCACTGTTATGGAGAAAATGCAAAGATACTGCTGTGTGCATAGGGCAATCAGTGTAACTCCTCCTCATCTATCTGTCTATTTTCAGCAACTGTTCTCTTTAGAGTGCCTAGTACCTTGTCAGCTATAAAATCTCCTGTTGTTTCACTGGCATCCATGTTAACAAAATCCATAAAATCCTCGCCATTCATAAGAGGATCATATGACATTATTGATTAAATTCATTTGTTTCAGTTTTGTTCTCCCTATCACATGAATTAAATAATATCCAGCCTTTTAAAAACAGCTCTGTCAAGTGTATTCTTTCATGAATTGCTATACTCAATGTAGCATAGAGCATCAAGGAGATTCACTTTCCTCACAGTTTCATCAGCACGTTGCCCTTCACCTGTTGTTTTTATGAATGTTTTGTTTGATGGTGGCCTTTAAGTTTATAATTACGCCCATGCTTATTAGTCAGACCAGTCTTGTGATGTTTGAAGAAGACCATCAGCCTCCGACAGCGTCTCTCTTTTCCTGTTCATGTGGGTGTGTGCTGAAGGTATCCGCCCAAAGTGAAATTTGATCAACCTCATCTTAGCTCTTGTTCAACACAGTGAGAGAAGCAGGAATCTTATGGCAACAACTAGTATGTGTTCATTTTACTTCAAGATCATATCTTAATGCATATACACAAGAGGGGAAAGGAGTAAAATACCAGTAAGCTGTGGACTGCACCAGGAGGGTTAGCTGCTATACAATCATGTAGTATCAAATGCAGCTACTAAGTGTACTTATATATAATTAAATGACACCTTGATAATTATACTGTCCTATATGTCATTGACTAGCTGCTGATCCAGTAGACTGACACAGAGCATGTGCAATGAAACAGCTGAGGAGACTTCTGTAAAATAAAAACAGTGACAATTAATTTTCATAACACTGTCAAAACAATGTGTTTTAAACCGTGATCACAACTAAACTGCATTTAGCGAAGAACAGTTGAGTCAATACCCTGCCTGTGAGTACATTAAATGATGTGTGTGTAAGCATGAAATAGGAGATGGAGCACACTTGAAAAATCAAAAAGCAGCTATAATGATACACATGAATCTGAGTTTTCTACACAAGATCATTTATCTACCTCTGTAAACACTCATGTATTATTCACAAGCAACAAAAGTGCTTGAAGAAAAGAAGGTAGTAATAATCAAACATCACATACTGATGCATGCATCTAGTGTACAATGAACTCTGATTAAAAGATAATTGTAACCAAAATATGAATGTGATGGACATTAAATTGCCTGCCACATACCATGAGGCTGCAGCCTCCACCAAGATGGCAACAATCCGACAATGCATAAACTCATACATTTTCCTGCAGTTCCACATTATGCTTTTCCTGGCCTTTGCTGACTAGCCCCTCCTCTTCAGATGACAGGCTAATTTATCCAATCCTAACTCCAGCCCCCTCTTCCCCAGACTGGGTCCTTGCTACCTGTCTCCATCTTTCTACTCACAGCACAAGGTTCCTGACCTATTTCACTGGTAAAGCTTTCTGACAGGCCGTGATGAAGATTGTCCCACTTACCCTGGTGAAAGTGAAGTGGTGAAAGACATCAGAGTCATACAAGTGAGGTGTGGTGAGAGATGCTGGGGGCCTATATGAACATCTAAATGGAGTGAGAGATGCCAGAGCCATATATGTGTGTTGATGGACTGTTGGGACTTGGAAGATGGAGGGTGCTAGGGAATTCTGGATTATGATTGTGAGACTTTTATAATTTATATAAATAGCCCTTGAGGGGTTAATTTACCTGGAAAGCTTGCTAGGAGTTACTGGGGACTCCGGAAGAGAGACCTTAAAGCAGAGCCATCCTGAGGACATGAGGGGGCACCTGAGAAATGGCCACCTTATGACAGGACTAAACATGGGCGGTATCAGAATCTGGCTCTTAGCATTTTTGCTATTTTTGGTGTTGTGGTCACCTGTCATGTGAAATTGTTTCTGCTTCCTGACTGTCTCAGGTTTTTATATGGCTCCCACTACTGTAGTATCTGAGCACCCCCCAATTTTCAGCGTAGTTGTCCTCAGAACACCCTTGGGAGGTAGGGAAGTGCTCTTATTCCCATTTATAAAATGGAAACTGAGGCACAGAAAGGCTATGTGACTTGCCAAGGCCACACAGGAAGTCTGTGGAGCAGAGAACAGAACTCCCGTATCCTAGACTATTGCCCTAACCATGGGACCATCCTTCCTCTCTACACTGAAAGCCTGAACATTTTTAAAACAGCCTGAACAGATAAGGAATAACCAATTTTCTGCTGAAGCTATTTGGCAATGGAATATCGGGATTGCAATTGTCACATTGTCGACAGAAAATATCTACTTTTCATGGAAAATTTTGCCTTTTAATCAAAAACTGAAAACTTTTTTTTTTTTTTTTGTTTTTTTTGCTGACAACTTTTAAATTTGGGAGTTTTCATGCATGCACAAACATGCTTTGCCTATTTATTTCTTCAGTTGAAGTTACTGAAGTCTTCAGTTGTTTAATTAAAAATAAAACCAGTGACCAAAAGCAGAAATATTTGATTCAAAACAACTTTGTAACTTTAATTTTTTATTCTGCGGCCTTCCCAGGCGTACGTTAATTTTTCTCACCGTCTCTGCCTCTTCGCTTTCAATACACATACGCAAATACAGATTCAGATTTTCAAAGCAGTGCAGGGGATTCAGCCACACATCTTCTATTAGTTTTACTGTGCTGCTTTGAAAACCGCAGCCAGTACATATATAGACACCATAGTCACAAATGCATATGCACGTGTGTATATTATTATCAGTATGCACACTTCAGCATTCATCCTGGCATTTTTTGTCATTGTGCTACAGACAGAAGAATTCCCTTGCAGCTTGGTCTCTGTAAAAATAATTAGAATAAGAAATCTGCAAAAGGTGGAGCAGTGTATCTCAGTTGTTCCTTAGAGGTTCCTTGTAGCTCCGAAAGTAATGAGTATAACTGAATGCCGTTTGTGTGTACATGCACTGCAGACGATCTGAACTACACTAGCGTCAAACTATACATGCAGCATTTTGCTCCTCAGTGGCTAGTCTCCAACTCTGACCCAATGCTCCAGGATCCATGAAAGAGGAATTGCTGATGCTGGGTGGATGCCAGTAGCTCTACAAGGTAACCCAGGAGTACACTATGTTGCTTCTTTCCTCTGTATGCATCTGCATAACCCTTTTTACTTACAAGTGATGCACCTACAGTCTTCTGTGTGCAGGAGAACACAGACTGCAATGTGGCCCATTGAGAAACAGCTTTTTTTTTCTGTAAAATATTTACTAGAATTTGTTTTGAAAAATTAACTGGATTTTCCAGGCAAAATAAATAAAGGAAAGTATTTCTGAAGGGTTGTGGGAATAGCTGGAAGCAGGAGCGAGGTGGGAATTGCTCAGTGGCTACATGGTGTAGGGGAGAGGGATAACCCACAAGAGCTGCATGTGTTTGGAGGATGGGACTGGCCAACTCAAGAAAAGAATCTGGCACAGAGAGGAAGGACAAGGCTGAGCTGTACAGGGAAGGGAGGTCATTTTCAAACAGCACTCGAAGAAGTTTCTGTGTGTGTGTAATTCAAATAAAAGTATCTACATTTAGAAAATACATATATTTCAATATAGATTATTATTCAAAAGTTTCCCTTTAATCTATTGAGTCTAATACAGAGCGTGTTGCCTGAGCCACAGGATTACACAACACGTCTCAAGAGGGCATTGCAAAGTTGGCTTTATACCACCTTTACACGCTTCCAGTATGAAAAGTACAGAGAAGGGCTATTAGAATGATCAGGGCAATGGAAAACCTACCTTATAGAGGAGATGCAAAGAGCTTGGCTTGTTTAGCCTAACAAAACGAAGGCTCAGGGGAAATACGATTGCTCTCTATACATACATCAGGCGGATATATACCAGGGAGGGAGAAGAATTATTTAAGTTAAACACGAGTGTGGACACAAGAACACATGGATATAAACCAGCCATCAACAAATTTAGGCTTGAAATTAGATGATGGCTTCTAACCATCTGAGGGGTGAAGTTCTGGAACAGCCTTCCAAGGGGAGCAGTGGGGACAAAAAACCTAAATTGTTTCAAGACTGAGCTTGTTAAGTTTTTGGAGGAGATGGTATGATGGGACTGCCTACGATGGCATGTAGCCGATCTGTGACTGCGACACTAACGGGTGGAGATGGGACACTGTACTTTGCTCTGAGATAATTGCCACCTTAAATGTTCTGTAGATCTTACAAACTGGTTCATTGACACTTGTACAATTGCCATCAGCTACTTTTGATTTACAAGGCACAGCTCTGTGACAGTGCCAAGACATTCATAAGCATATGTGCTGTTCCTACAAAAACTGCCTGGGGTACGACAGTTTCTTTTCAAAACTACTTGATCTGATGTGGACCCCATGTTAAAATAAATTATTGGAGTTTGGAGATTCAAACTTAGTTTGCACTCATGATACTTTGCCAGCCAATATACTCCCCTGAGCTTCCTTTGCTTTCAATGGTATTTCATCTTGTGAAACCTGAATTTCACACAATTTCCCCCATTCAGAGAGATTTAAAATAACAGAAAAGGCCTGTCAAAGCTGTTTGATAAGGAGCCATATGCCAGCTCAGGTTCAGTGGAGTGGAGAATAGCCCCTCCCTCTCCTCAGACTCCTTTATACTGAAAGATATTAGTGCAGGAGTGCTTGGCACCAGTTAAGAATTCTCCTCCACTAAGGGAATTCTCTGTTGGCCAGTTACAGAGAGATTTCAGCTCCCTTGTGCTACCTGAGTGGCACAAAGGGGCTGATCAGAAAGAAGAATGTGGTCCACAGCTTGTTTACAAGCTTGTTTCCTGTGGGTTAATGTTTTAGGTAGTTTTCGTTCAGAATCCCAACGCAGACCTCCCCACACACGAGAATTTAACTGGGGTATGGGAAGACTGTCTTTTTGCAATAAGGCATGATTACTCCCGGGGAGTTTGCATGGTGTACATGTAATTTTATTTTCATTTGCATTCAAAGGCAGCCAAGTCATTCAGCTAACGAGGGTGGGATGTTCTCCTTTAAGCTAATTTCATTTTGGTTGTTTCTGAATGAGGCATGGAGTTACTGGAGGCAACAGCTATACTTCTGCTAGTACTGGGAACTTCAGCTGGGACTTCTCACCCAATCACTGTCTTAGTTCATGGAGGGAAACCTTCACCTGACGATGATCCTTTTGAAAAGCTACCAATGAAACATATGAGCAGTCTCGTTCACATAATCTTTTATGTATTTAGCAACCCTTTTTCCTGAGAAAAAGATTTTCATTTTAGGAGTCAAAGATGACTTTTAAAAAGAAATCACACTTGCCTCTGTGTTACCTTTGCTAATGCCTGAGCTCTTATAGACTTCTTCTTAGTCCAATCCTGAGGGTTTTTTTAATGTGACAGGCTTAATTTATAATAAGCTTTTTTATTAACTAAAAGTTAACTTTGCTCCTATTGAAGTCCATACCAAAACTCCCAATAGCAGTACTGCCATTGGCTTCAGTAAGAACAAGACATGGTGGCTGAGTTTTAACAAGCTCTTACACCAGCCAAATCCTGAGTTTTATTATTACACACCTTGTTTTTAATATGCTTTAAAAATGTCAGCCTCTACCTCTCTACCACAATAGCAAATTCTTCTCACCACCCTGTGGCCAGAAGTAACTCTGCTATGAAGGAAGGGAAATGGTGAAGTAAGACGTGCATGTGAAAAAGCCCCCAGTGCATCTTGGTCCATTCTGGTTACTGTCCTTGATCTGCAATAGCACTATCCTAATAGTGGGAAGCAGCATTACAAGGCATTGTAGTGACACTAATAGAGAAGAGCCAATGTTGGCTAGATGCCAGCATTGCCCGTAGACAAGAATGAAATCTTGGTCCCATTAGAGCGAATGGAATATTTGCCATTAACTTGAAGTGGGACAGGAGTTCACCCTGAGCATTCCACAGCCTGTCTCATGGTCAAGAAGGAGGAAAGGAAAGGGCACAAGCCTTTGAAACCAAACTTTGTTGGTTTGCTAACTTGCAATGCATCTCATGTGTGTTATCCCAAACCAGTGACTGCTTAGATATGCTGAGGTTGAGCTGGTAGAGGGAAATCCTAAAGGAAACGTCCAAGGAACACTCAGACATAAGAGTCTGAGGTGGGGGTGGTGGCAGGGAGGGGAGAAATAGATATGTGGGTCGTTAGAAGGCCTCAAATAGGCCTGTTAACAATTGTCTCCTATGTATTTTAGAAGCCATTTTGTAACCTGTGACTGGAACCAGGTGGCATAATGGAGCCCTTTCCCTTCGCCTGGCCATTCCTCCCTCATGATGGAGGGGTGGCCTGGCCAAATTTGTGTGGCATAGTGACCCCATGCACCAGCTTGCATTGCCACTCACTCAAATTTAGCCTGGCTGTTTTGCCCACCATAAAGGGCTGGCTGGGCCAATCTCCCCCCTCTTGCAGTCCTTCCAGCACCTCTGGCTGCTCTCAACATCTTGGTGGATGCAGTAGGTCCAAAATTTGATGCGTTAGCTCTGGATACCAAAAAACATCTTGAAAATACATCCAAATAAATATATTTCAATCCGAATGAACAGCTCTTATAATCCACTAAATTCTGTGCTTTTAGCCCAGAGTGAATGAACTCTGGGTATCGCCAATTAAACTGATGGGCTAATTAACCAAGGTCCAAATTGTGACCTGACTAGGTGTGGTATGGGGTGTAAGTGCAAATTTTGGCTCATTGCATGATTAGCACCTACTGACTTTGGGTTGACTTCTCAGGCACACTAAGGTCACTTTATGCTGTCATAATGGTGGAAAGGGCGTTGGTGTAAATGAAAATCAGTCCCAATACATTTCCAAGCTTCTCTGATCACATCACCAGATTGGCATCCATGAGTGATGTGACTTTTACCTCCAGATCACTCAGCACTAGCTACCGTGTGGTGCTGCCTCCAGTGATGACAATGGAAGCCTGATTATAGTCTGCTACTATTTAATTATATGCTTCAGTAATGATGTGACCTCTCCTGTCTTCCCATTTCCTCCTAAATAGTTCTTCCAAGGCTCACTGAGAGAAACAAAGTGCATTTGCTTCCAGCTATATTTGGGTTTGTAGTTTTTTGAGGTTTTAAAATCCATTTTCAACTCCTGTGGACCATCAGAGCTGATTAGTTCATGCACGAGATCTTTGGATAAATTCAGCCCAACTCAACACATTAATTAATTAATTTAATCTTATGGAGGAGGAAGCCTCACCAAACCTGGAGGTCTTAGAGCTCTCACTGCCAGTCAGCTGGTTTGGTTTATATCAGTGCTGATGAGCTTCTGTTCTTTGGTAGCCCCAAATTTCACTTGGAAGCGGAGCTGGTCAGAAGATGGCTTTTTTGTCCCCACCGAATATTTTGACTTTTTGGCACAAACTCGGAAGCTGAAAACTTTTGGCTTAAAACTGAAAATTTCAACTGAGAAATGCCACTGCAGTGCCTCATGCCTCCATTCTACTCTATTGGCCAGGCTTCCTGCCAGGCTACAGCTCCCATGCGGCATTATGGTTTACCCTCCTACTGAGCTGCTGTGGTGCATCATGGGAGATGCAGTCTGGCTGAGGAACCTGGCCCGTAAAGGAGAATGGGGCCATGAGACACCTGAACTACAACCTCTGGGAGCCAATCACTCTTTCACTATTTATCCACAGCGATTCAGGGAGCCCCTCCACCCCCAAATCAGAATATCCCACAGCCCAGCCATTAGAGCACTGCTGTGGGGCTGGAGCGTCCACGGGGGAAAGAACGGTGGGTGCTCAGCACTCACTGGCAGTCCCCCTTTCAGAACCCCTCCCTCCCACCAGCACCTCCTGCCTGCCCACGGGCCCCACCAATCGGAACCTTCCCCATCCTCCCTGAGCATCTCCCCCCACTGCAATCAGCTATTTTGCGGTGTGCAGGAGGATCTGGGGGCGGGGAAGGGGGAGGAGCGAGGACACACTGCGCTTGGGGGAGGAGGTGGAACGGGGTGAGAAGAGGTGGAGTGGGGGTGGGAAGATGCAGGGGTGGGAAGAGGCGGGGTGAGGGTGGAGCAGGAGCAGGAAAAGGCATGGTGGGGGTGGGACCTTAGGGGAAGGGGTGGAGTGGGGGTGGGGCCTGGGGCAGAGCTGGGGGTCAAGCACCCCCCCAGCACTTTGGAAAGTTGGCTCTTGTGAATTCCTTTCTCCCCAACAGGCTGAGGAGGGAATTGAACCAAGGTCTTCCATATCCCAGGCGAGTGCTCTAGACACTGAACTAAACGTTACACGATGAACATTGGCACCGCCACCACTTTGTGTGGCATGAGGCATGTGCCGCTCTCATTTTCACAAGGAATGACTTAGGCACCTTAGAGTGTGATCCACAAAACTCAGCACACTAGTAGGGGAGCCGCCTAAACAAGTCAGTGAGAGACGCCAGTGAGAGGGCTGTGTCCTAAGCTGAGCCCCTCTTGCGGAGATAGGCGCCTAAGTCCAAGCTGTTTGGGGACACTTAGCTTTGCTTGTGACTCACAAGTGGAAACCTCTCTTTGATAATAAGGTGGCTTAGGTGCTTAAGTTCTAGGCCCAAATACTGTGACTATTCCTTTTCACTGGTCATCTCTTTGTCTTCTGTGGAGTCCATGTACTTGTTGGTGATGTTAGCATGGTAATTCCAGGTTGACATACTAGCAAGGGTATGTGTTTGTGTGTGTGTGTAATAGGCACACATTTATGCACCGGTTGCTGACACAGGCCTCCTGTGCTAATGGTCTATCATCCTGTAGAACTCTCTGCTAAGTGGCATGTTTTCTGAGTACCTCACTGCATGGCAAGAATGTACCCTGCTGTTATGTTAGTGAGAAAGTTGTAGGAACATTAGACAATTGGTTTCGGACCAGTCCCTTGCTGGGTGACAACTGCCCTTTCATAGAACTGCCTCCTGACTTTTGTGCCTGGTGACTGTACTTGCTTATTGCCTCCTATTTGCAGATCTGATTGTGTAAGCGGTAATATAGCTCCATGACAAAGCCTGTCTCCCATACATATACTTAGTGTTGTATACTTGGGAACTGGTTCAACAGTTAGCAGAAGCTGAGCTAAATATATTAACTATCCAGTCAGTCTTGCTGCAGTGTAGCTTGCCTGTACATCTCTGATTTGCTGTTTTTCAAACAGTCAGCTTGTGTATGGAGCTGCATGCTGAGATTCAGGGCTTCAGCTGTTCAGATTTGTGGTAGATATTAATGTGTATTCTCTCTCATCTGATCTGCTTCTTGAGCATTTTCAGAAGGATGTAACTATGTAAATTCATATTTTATTTTAACTTTGTATAATTGATGTCAGACAAAGTGTAATAGGGAGTACTGTGGACAGAGAGGCAATGACTTTACCTCTGGTGCTCAAAAATCGATGTGCCTCATAACCAGGGAATATAAGTGCCTCATTAGTCAAGGTACATTTATATAAGACCTGTTTTTAGAGCTGGTCAGAAACTTTCCAATGGAACATTTTTTTCATCTGAAAATGCTGATTCATTGAAAGCAAAATCTTTTGCAGGAATGTGCAGATTTCAATGACTCTTTCAATGGAACACAGGCAGGTTTTGAAACCCTCCTGATTTCCTGCCAGCTCACCTGCCTGGCTCCTCGGCAGCCTGCCAAGTAGACTACCTTTGATTTGGGACCTCAGGGCTTCCAGGGTCCATGACAAGTGGGTCAGAGGCTCCAGGAGTTCCAGGGCTTCCAGCCTTATATCATGATGATGATGATAACACTCTTTCCGTTCCATTAGTACATTGGGAGGATGTTAAACAGCAGCTACTAAAGTTAGACGCTTTAAAATCAGCAGGCCCAGATAACTTGAAGCCAAGAATTTTAGAAGAGGTGGCTGAGGAGCTCACTGCACCGTAAATGTTGATTTTTCAATAAGCCTTGGGACACTGGGAAAGTTCCAGAATACTGGAAGAAGCTCATGTTGTGCTAATATTTAAACACAGTAAATGAGATGACCTGGGTAATCATAGGCATGACAGTCTGACATTGATCCTGGGGAAGATAATGGAAAGGCTGATACAGGACTCGATTAATCAAGAATTAAAAAGGGTAATGTAATGAATGCCAGTCAATATAGGTTTATGCATAACAGACTAACTTAATATTCTTTTTGATGAGATTACAGTTTGCCTGATGAAGGCAGTAATGTTGATGTAATATACTTAGACTTCTGGAAGGCATTTGAATTGGTACTGCATGACATTTTGATTTAAAAAAAAGATATAAAATTAACATGCCACACATTAACTGGATTAACAGTTGGCTAATTACTAAAATGTAATTGTAAAGGGAATTGTCATTGGATGGGTGTGTTTCTAGTGGGTTCCTGCAGGGATCTGTTCTTGGCCCTACTCGATTTGACATTTTTATTAATGACCTGAAAGAAAACATGAAACCATCACTGCTAACGTTTGCAAATGACACAAAAATTGGGGGGGTGGTAAACAATGAAGCAGACAAGTCACTGCTACAGAGCATCTGGATTGCTTGGTAAGCCAGTCACAAGCAAATAATACACTTTTTAAATGACTAAATGTATACATCTAGGAAGAAAGAATGTAGGCCATATTTACAGAATGGGGGACTCCACCTTGGGAAGCAATGACTCTGAAAAAGATTTGGGAGTCGTGGTGGATAATCAGCTGAACATAAGCTCTGAGTGTGATGCTGTGGCTAAAAAGACTAATGTGATCCTTGGATGCCTAAACAAGTGAATATCGAGTGGGAGTAGAGAAGTTATTTGACTTCTGTATTTGGCATTGGTGTGACCACTTCTGGAATATTGTGTTCTGGTGCCCACAATTCAAAGGCGATGTTGAAAAAAACTGGAGAGGGTTCAGAGAAGAGCTACAAGAATGATTAAAGGATTAGAAAACATGCCTTGTAGTGATAGACTCAAAGAGCTAAATCTATTTAGCTTAACAAAGAGAAGGTTAAAGAGTGACTTGATTAGTCTAGACTATAGAAGTACCTGAATGGGGATAATTAACCACTGGAACAATTCACCAAGGGTTGTGATGGATTTGCCATCACTGGCCATTTTTAAATCAAGATTGGATTTTTTCTAAAAGAGGTGCTCTAAGAATTATTTTGGGGAAGTTCTATTCAGGAAGTTCTATCAATGGTCATAGTGGTCCCTGCTGGTCTTGTAATGTCGAGTTGGGAATGTGGAAGCCCTGGGAGCCACTGCTGAGCCAGGAACCTTGGAGCTTGGGCTCTCAGAGGGAATTTCCTTTTGATTATTTCAAAATGATTTTTTTTTTTAAATTTCCTGCCACAGGAAATTTCAAAACTTTTCCTTTTTGTTCTAAAACAGAATTTTTCCCCAAAAATTTTGGAATTTCTCATGACCTATTTTTCATTCTGAAAATTGTACCATCTGGGTTGGACACAGCAGAATATCACTCAAAACATTACCAAGGTCTATGTTTGTCATACTATAGTCATTCTTGCCTTTCTTTACAAAATACAAGCAAGTTAGCACCTGCACATTGAAGAACTGGAAAATATTTCACAAATGGCTGCTTCAAGCTGTTACGCACATAAAATGGCAAGATAAAATCATGCACAAAGAGATTGCTCAAACAATTTGAAGCAGTCTCTATGGAAGCACATCTGCACCTTCCCATGGATAATAGGCTCCCAAAGAAAGCATGGAATGGGAAAAGACCAAGAGGCAAACTGAGGAAGAGACACAAAGATTCTTGATAAAGAACTTCTCCTCCTGTGAAATTATTATTAACGTGGGAAGCTACAGCAGAAATCAGTTTAGCAATCAGCAAATAATATCTGCTGTGGAAAGATCTGAAATGAAGTGAGAGAAGAAGTATTTGGCAAATAGTAGTTACAGACCCAACAAGAAATACCCTCTTCTCTTGTATTTCCTTTCTTGGCCTGCAGATATACCTGTGAAACAATAATTAAACTTTCTAGCCATTTGTAGACTTATTAGAGCACTTGCTAGATCTGTGACAAGTAAAACATTTGCCTGCGCTGTATATTGATAACTAGAGAGGTGGCTCTTAAAAACTTGCCGATTCTACCTATTACCTTTCATTTAGGAATTTAACTGTACATATTTTTTTTAAAGTGTGAAAAAACCCCAAAACAAAATGAGAAACTGAAAAAAATTTATTTGGATCAAAAACCACCATGCAAACTAAAGAAAATGAAAGAGGAGATAAAATGTAGTTTCATTTTGGGTTTTTTTTTTGTTTTGTTTTGTATTTGTGTAGTGTATTTTTTGTTTCTATCCAAAACAAAAAATTTCTGTTTCTTGCTGTGGCAAGTAAACAAACAAAAAACAAAACAAAAAAAACAACAAAAACAATCAGACTGTTTTCCTAGGGGTTCCCCCCACAAATTTGGCAACAGAACTGAAAACCCAATGATTTGCTCAACTCCTAATGTGTGACTCTCATAATCTGGAATAAGAGTGTTTACACGTGAAGTTAATCAGGAACAACTATATGTGTAGACGAGCCCTGAGTCTTCAGACAGCCTGAAATGATAGCTCTGAGAAGTGTGAACTGCTCTGGTCATCTCAAGTAGGTGATGAGGTGCTAACTCTGAAATATATAGATGACTTTTAAATATAATTATTATTAATATTAACAATAGTAATACTAATGATAGCATTGTTAATATTGACCATGTTAAGCAGAAACATCAAACTAAAGAGTTTATTTCACAGTTCCAAACTGCCTACCACACTTTCTCACTTTCCAACAGCTCCATCCCACGCCTCCGCACCTGCTGAAACCTAGTTTTTCCAGTGACCATTTCTCTGAGGCAGTTATGCTTTGTCAATACAGAACTCTGCAATACATAACAAACTGAAAATGTGGGTGCTCACACACAAAAGTTGACAAGTTTTAACTAAAATGGTTTAACATCACATCTTTAGTTAAACCAGTGCAACTTTGTGTGTACACCAGATTTAAGTCAACACTACTATGAGAAGTTTGATATTTTTCATTTCCTGACTTGAATCTTTAACAAAGGAATCTGAAAGCTATATTAAAATCCTTCTTGTCTGTTTACTGATGGTAAGTGGATGTGCGTGAGTAGAGGGTGATGTAGCCTGTTTCCCTGCTTTCAATCAGCTCTGGCAATTGTACAGGGAAGGGGCTGTAGCCCTGCGTGGAGGGCGTGCAAGGCAGTCCTGCCCACTGATTCCTGTTCAAGAGGCAAGGAGTCTTCACTAGTACTAATTTATAGAGCTGCTCAAAAATGATCAATATGTAGATTAAATATTGTTGCCAAAAGTTTTCATGAAAACTGTATGCAGTTTTTTTAAAAGCAGCATAAACTTAAAAAAAAATCAAACATTTGAAATGTCATCAAAGTTTTTCAAATAGTGGTTAAGGCTGTGCTAAATGGTGAAAAATATTGAAATTACATTTCAAACAGTTTTCACTCATCATTTCAGGCAATTCTGATCTATGAAGTTTGTTTCTCCCCTTCCTCCAAACACACCCCCCCCCCCAGCTTAATGTATTTTCACATCTGAAACATAATCAGTCAAATTTGGAACCTTGAATTTCAAAGTCAAGCTTAACTCAGAATGGGCCTACTGTATTTTAAAGCAAAAAATCATTGAAATTGTTACAAAATATGGAAATTTTGAGTAGTTTCATCATTTATCGAAAATATTTTGCATAGTCTTATCATGATTCGTTTGCAGTTTTAATCTTGCTACTGTGATGAAATCAGTTGTGTTTTGGCATCTGGTAAAGCACGCAACTGCCAGTAAAAGATGAAAGGCAGCTGCTGGGTTTTAATGCAGCTCTGCTTGATTTGATATTGCATAATGCCGGAGTTGCCACCACACCTGTTCATATCCCAGGTCTCTGGATTTAAGATGCTTACTTACATTATAGCCCTCCTACTGTCCATTTCTAACCCTGAGTAGTAGCTATTTAGCATTAAAGGGCAGGTGAATACACATCAGCATGATTAAGCACAACAATAATGGTCTTTAAAAATGCAACCGATGTTCATACATATTGCATCCAAAACTCTTACAGAAATGAATGGCAAATAGGACAGAGAAATTAAGAGGAGTAGGAAAGGGATTGGGGTGGGAGAGATTTCCAAATCAGATCTGGAGTGAGATTTAGAGTAGATGAGGCAGAGACAGGGGACAGGTGCCACCTTATGACAGTTCAGGGTTATAACACTAAGGTGTCTCCTTATATTACAGGTAAAATGTAACAAGGCTACACCAGTGAAAGCAGGCATTAGGGAAGTGTGAATATCTTAATATTCAAATGTTGATCAGGTCTCTGGGAATGTCATTATTAGGAAGATATTCAGGAATCTTAGGAGAAACTTAAATCTGGAACTAAAAAGGCTAAAAGCTGAGGGGTGATGGGCAGGGGAGTGAGAAGACACAAGAAAAGGCAAAGTGCAAGAGAAGTGAGCATTGTTCTATTTTTATAAATTACAAGTGTCTCCTTCATGAGAATAGTGGCAAAGATGCAGGGGGTACCCAGATTAAGGAAGGCACAACAGTGACAGAAGTATGTGACTGGAAGTGGCTAGAAGATGGGCAGCAGGCAGCACAGCATTGGCAGTCAGGCAAAAGAAATTCAGCACATACATACCTCATGAGCGGGATGAGCTAAAAGATATGTAACTCGCCCAGCTTCACAAGTGCAGACAGAAAGGAGAGAAGAAGTCATCCAGTCCTGAGATTTTATTCATATACTTACAATATTTCATGATAAGTGTGGGACTGTCTTCTTTTGCACTGTGCCCCTTCATGAATGCAAAGGCTGAAATATCAGCAGATAGACATATGCAGTCTTGAGTGGGCATTGGGCACAGCACAACTTAGGCTAGGAATGACACTTAAAGAACTCATAAAAGCCCAAAGTTGATATTTAAAAGCCAAAAGAGGGAGGTGGACCTTGAGAAATAGTAGAGGCTCATAGTCCAATATGGGAGGATGCCACATTCCCCTCTGTGCTAACTATCCTCTGTGGGAGAACAGTTGTAGGTAACTGGATGGTAAGAGAAGCATTAGAATAGTGTGCTAATGTAAGCGAGGATTGTGACTTTTGACTTCTGTGAGGCAGAGAACTCTCATATGGGGATGAGAGTTCTCCACCTCACAGGTATGCCTTCCATACATGCTCAGCAGAAAGCAGATGTCAGTAAATAGAGAAATACTGAGCTCTGGCCAATCACTCTTGTGGCTGGTGCTTTCTAAGCTGACAGACATAACAGTTTAGTTTCCTGTGAATTGTAATTCTTTGGTCTAATTTGGGTTGTTGGGTTTAATATGTGGGTGCTGGGTGGAGTTGGTGGTTTGTGATATGCAGGAGATCAGACTAGATGGTTTGGTGGTTCCTTCTAGCGTTAAACACTGACTTTGTCATGTGCACTAGATTCCATGCTACCACTGGGTATATTGCCAAGGTCACGGGTGTCCCACCCATCGCCAGTAAGGCCTCAGGTTGACTCACTGAATTCTCTCTCTGCTACCTCCCTGCCCCTTCCAATTTGTTCCCATATTTGCTGGCACACTTGATAATAAAACTGTTCAACACTTTCAGTTTTCTGTACAAAATTCAGTAATGCAAAGACCGTGATTAACTGGCTGGGTATCTTTGCCCTTACAAGATTTGCAAGCTCTGTAGCTCCATCCTTGGATCCTCATTTCCCAGCTCCAGGAATCTAGGTGATGGAAGTCTGGCTCCGTGAATGACAGGGCTGAGTTAGCTGAGTGAGGATGCTCTTTCTCTTGGCTCAAGTGTGCTGCATTACACGGTTCTGGTCCCCTCACTACTGCCTCCATTCAGAGCCAATGGAGGTGGCCTGGTATTTCTTCTGTAGTCTATGTCTAAGGACCTTTGTTTTAAGATCTTACTGTTTTTATTTATTTATTTATTTACTGAAAATGTCCTGGGTTTTGCACAAGCTATTATTTGGTTGTTATCAGTTTTTCACCTGGAAGTGCTGGAACTCCCTGAACCCTGATCCCAACTCTAGAAGGAAAGATGGTGGCTTGGTAACCTGGCAGACCCTAGGGGGATCCCCCTGGACCTGACTCCCGCTCTGGAAGGAAAGATAGTGGCTCCAGGAAGCAGAAGTGATGGAGAAGGAAGCATGATGAGATGAAGCCCTTGCCTCCTCCACCTGTTCTGCTTCCAGGCCTCCTCTGGAAGAAGAGATGGGCTGTCCAGGTTACTGAGCTGCCATGTCAGAAGTACTTGAATGCTGTTCTGCCCTCCAGTTCCCCTAATACTAAGCCCGATATTTACCCAGAAAACTGTGACATTAATTGTTTACATTGATTTTCACTTTTAAAATTTTTGTAATAAGCACAGATGAATTCCTGGGAAACTTTAAACAAACTAAAAACTGAAAAGAAAGGGCCAAGCCTATGTGGTAGACAGATGATCACGGGCAGCACACTTTTTTGTTCAGTGAACTTGTGTAACATGTACAACTGGAAGTTCGGGCACATGTTCACAGCCTGACTTGGGCAGCTGCTGGCAGTGACAGCGTGAGATTTATGGGCAAGAATGGCACTGCTGCTGCTACTAGTCCCCAAGAAAGAGAGACATAAGGATAGCACTATAAGAAACAGGGAAATAGCATGACAAGGAAGAGGAGGTGGAGTGGGAAAGGGGTAGAGACAGTGCTATCTGGCTTGTTGTCAACATCACTACAGCTTCCCTCAGCCAGGGCAGGCAGTTCTGAATACATTGTACTGTCACTGGACATAGTGAGTGGGGCACACAGCTCAGGACCAGTTGCTTTCCTCCTTATTGTCTAAAAAAACTTTCAGTAAAAGGAAGAGGATTTTGACAAGCTGGTGATTCTGACCAGCTACAACATGCAGAATAACAGATGGCTAACTCTTCAGGCATTCGCAAAAAGAGAAGGAGTACTTGTGGCACCTTAGAGACTAACCAATTTATTTGAGCATAAGCTTTCATGAGCTACAGCTTACTTCATCGGATGCATCATGAAAGCTCATGTAGCTCATGAAAGCTCATGCTCAAATAAATTGGTTAGTCTCTAAGGTGCCACAAGTACTCCTTTTCTTTTTGCGAACACAGACTAACACGGCTGCTCCTCTGAAACCTGTCTTCAGGCATTGCATACAACAATCAAACAGAAAAGACAACAGGAAAAACAGATGCCATTCCAAGTGCCTTAATATTTTTTGAAAGATATTTGTATAACTTTTACCATAAGGAGGGGCCAAAGTGTTCTGTCGAATGACCAATTCAGATGCACAGACTACTTGGATTTTCCTTAGATTGCAGTTCATCTCAGCTAAGTGGTCATCCCAGATCCCAGCGAAGTTAACAAAAGTATGACCAATATCATGGACACCTTGACTGAGCTTCACTGAACCAATGCGAACTTTTAGAATATTTTTGTATTACTGAATCAATTTAGAAATAGATTTAAATTTATTTTAAGTTAATAAATAGCATTTCGTGATGTTTAGAAAATATAGTACACATTAATATATCTTTAAAATCAGCAGATCAAACTGTTTCAAAATTAATTACACACTGTTATAAAGTACAGATGTCAAGTGAAGATAAATGCACTACGAATATTCAATCTACTTTAACATTGGATATGTGCAATAAATATGGAACACTGAAAACTATTATTAAAGAATACATTTAGTATACTGTAAACTTGTTTAAAAATGAGACATTACAAGGCAACTAACATATACAACTGTACAACAAAGCTGTATTAAGGATGAGCTTACACTAGAAAACTGATGGGGATGGGCAAATGTGTGGGTGAGAGCTCCTGCACCAGGGACCAAAATCACCTCACCCAATAAATGTGGGAGAATGGGCACCACTAATTGCCACACACACACTGGGGATCAGAAGGGGCAGCTCAAAAATCAAAAGGCAGACAAAAAATAGTGGGCCCAAAATCATAAGGTTTTTTTAATCTCATGGTTTTTGAGGGTCTGACTCATGATTTTTGCTCTCTTATGATTGATAGTACTGTTCCCGATAAAATTGTATTGTGTTAGAACATGATCTTGAAGAGTCAGGCTCACCAACACTATGCTGACAATGACTTCATCCCTGCCCTGATCACAAGTCATGGTTAGTAAAGTGTCAGCTAGTCATAAAGTCCACTGATAGCAGGTTCAACCACAATTAGCTGACACAGTGCTGAATGTGACTGGCCTTTGTCTGCCTTCTGTGCGAGGCAGTGGTCAGCAGCGTGTTAACATGACTCCTTAAAGTCATGTTCTAATACAATATAATTTGTACTTAAGACAAATCCCCAGGAAGCCTGAGGGGGCTCCAGAGAGTCAAGCTGAGGGTAGAATGAAGTATCAAGAAATGTGACCAACAAGAAGGAACAGATACCAACCATCTGCCTGCCTTCCGAGAGCTGCAGTGATTGATGAGACAGGGGCTTGGCCAAATGACAGGAAGAGCATGGTAATGGCTAGCGAGGTCTCAGTGCAGAGGCACACATTCAGGGTTGACAAGTGTCATGCATCTTGCGCTTGTGCCCCAGCTGCAATTTCAGGCATCTGGCAGGCCTACAAATGTAGTTCTTCCTCCCATCTCTCAGGGACCATTGTGGCACCAAATCTGAAATCGCCTGTCTGCCTCCATTATCGCTGTTCCTTCTGGTGCCCAGACACTGGAGAAGAGAAGGCAGTCAATGAATGTTGCTACCAGGGAGATGGTGGTGTGGGAACTTGGGAGGTGAGGGACAGAGTAGGGGGCACTGAAAGGGGAAAGAGAACGGAGGTGCTGGGGCAAAAGGGGAGACAGAATGGGGAATGGACCGTGGAAGCTAGTTGGGAGATGGGACTAAACGGAGGCTGCTCCAGGTTCCCACTCAGCCGCCCTCCAGACTCCTCCTGCCACTGATACCATCCCCGGGCTTTCTCCCCTGCCCTCCCTGGCTGTGCCCAGCTCCCTCACATAGATGGCGGGTAGCATAGGCAGGGGAAGGCTGTGCCTCCCCAAATAGCCTGGTGTGGGCCCACCCATGCTCTGTCCCCAGGCCCCCTCCTGCCTGCTTCCAGTTCCCTTCCCGTTTTTCTGTGGCCAAGAGGATAGGGCAGGCAGGCTGGGGCCACTGCTTGCAGGCCTGGCACTGGGGCTGGAGCCACCCCATTCTGCCTGTCTGTCCACCTGGTGCTGGGGGCACTGGGACCATGCCACCCACCCAGCATTCTGGGGCTTTGGGTGCTCTGGGACTGGGGGCACTCCGGCTGTGGTGCCCACTCAGTGCGCTAGGGCTGGGGTGTGTGGCTATGGGGTGGGAGTATGTGTGCTCTAGGTTCGGGTGGGGGAAGCGGGGGCAGAAGTGGAGGAGGGACCTTGGGCAGAGGGGGAGGGGATGGGGGGCTAGCCTCCCCCAATTGCACGTTCACTCATCACCCATGCTCCCTCATCCCTCTAATCACCTTCCAGGCTCTCTCATGCAGGATCTCAGGGTGGGAGGTGGGGGTGGCGTGACCATTGGGATTTGTTTCTTAGTTTGTGAGAGATCCCAGGGGATAGCTCTGGGTAACTGTTCATCTGTCATGGATTAGGACGAAAATAAAGAAATTTACAAGCGACATGTACTATAGTTATGTCCACACTGGTCCATAGTATCATTTTGCTTCCATCCTTCTTGTTATATACTGAAAAGAGTGATGATGCAAAGGCTATTAACAGTAAGAGTGAGGTGGGCCATAAGTTTCTCAGCACCCAGCTCTGAGCCTGTCTGTGGTGTCATTTGGAATTTGTGACACCTGTACAGATGCCATTGGAAACAATACGTTATGTTTTCACACTAAAAATTTTAAAAATGTAAAACCATCTGCCTGCATATAATACCCCAACGTGCGACCTGAGAGAGAATGAGCAATGGGAGGGCATGAGTGCCTCCCTTTCAGCCAGAAACAGCTTCCCCATTCTCAACTTCTGGTAGGTGGATTAACAGGTAACATCTTCTCGCACATCCTGATCTTCCTCACACCATTTATCATCCTTCCCCTATTATTCATCCTTAATTTCTCTCTATCATGTGGCTTCTTTTCCTCTCCTCAAACATTCCATACTCTTTCCTATCTTTAGAAAACCCTCTCTAACTACCACCCAATCTCTCTCCTCTTTGACCAAATTCTTTGAAGTGTCTTGTTACCTCAGATTTCTCACCTTCAACTTGCTTTCCAACACCTAATTCTCTTCCTTTTTACTGATGTCCCACAGGGTTCTGTCCAGGGCTTTTTTCTTTCCTTCCACCATATCTTATCTCTGAATGATCTCATCCACTCTGGTGACTTCATCTGTCACCTCTGTGCATGACTCCAAATCTACCGTTTGACCATTGGCCTCTCTCACATTGTTCAGACTTGCACATTCTGGGTTTCCCACTGTTTTGGAGAAGCAAGGGGAAAAAGAGAGGGAGAGAGACTTGGAAGACCCAAGGGAGAAAATTATATGGAGGGGAGAATGGCAGGAGACCTGAAAGAGGGGGAAAGGATAAGCAATACCTGAAGAAAATTGAAAAAGAGAGTTATGGAGGGGACTTGGCAATGGAGGGAAATAATAAGGGATTGAGGTGGGCTGGGGAGGAAAATAGTTATGAGAGAGAGCCTAGAGCCAGAGGTGGAAAACTAAGGTCTTTTGGAAAAGGAGATAATGGAAAGGAGAGACATAGAAGACCTGGTAAGTACTGAAAAAACAGAGGACAAAGTGGGAGAGACAGATGAAGAGGTGATGAATTAAATGGGAGAAAAAAACCAGATAATCGGAAAGAAAATGGAAAAGAGAAAAAATGAAAGTGAGAGATGGAAGTAGAGATACAGACAAATTGTTAAAGCAGATATAAGGTTGTCTCCCTCCTCTGCATCCTTCAAAACAATCTTAACAGGCTGGTCCAGTTTAAAAAAGCAAAATGAACCAGTAAACACAATAATTTTGGGAAATCCTACAGTTCAGATTCTAACCATAACTCTGCCCCTGTATCCCTGTCCATCCGGCACATAGAGGCTACTGTTATATACATTGTGAGTGCCTGATAACTTCTGACTGTCTCCAATATAGGGTCACCCAGCTTGCCTTTCTGGTAATTAGCCCTATACATCTGGAAGAGAAAAGCCCTCGCTTCCCTAAAGTGGGCATTTTGCAGTTGGTTGTTGCTTGCTGTATCTCCCTCTCTCCCAGCTAATAAACATTCTTAGCTTCTCTTGCTTTTCTCTGTGATTTTTCCCTTTCTTATTGTAAGGAAATGGCGCATCCTCATAGGGTCTTTCATTATACAAATAGGAAACTGACATGTTTGTACATACAATAGCGTGTTGTTTTAACTCAAGGTAAAGCGTTGTTTGTTTCTTCAAAATCACAATTCCTATTGTTCATTTGGCTAAAGTCCAGCACATCTCCCACCAATCTTGGAACTGTCTAATCCAAGCTGTGACCTCTTCCCTAGTCTATATTACTTCTATTTTGTTTGGCTACTTTGCAACTGTAAAACATGGTTTGTTCATGTGTGTTCTAGTGTGCAGTTACATTGTAAACAACTCAAGCTTCTGCTAGAGACAGTATGAGCAAGTAGGCCCCAAAACATTTTCTGGGTATCTTCACAGATCCATGCATTTTGGTCACGCATGCATCAAAAGCTACAGCCTCTTATGTTCTTGAAGCCCCTCCTCCAAATTCACAACACAACAAAGATATTTATAGAGCATACTAACAATAGCAGCTGATGAACCTATCAGTTAACACCACCCTATAATGAAAACCCACTGACCGCTCTGCCTGCCTTCATGCCTCCAGCTTCCATCCCAGACACACCTCACGCTCCATTGTCTACAGCCAAGCGCTGAGGTACAGCCGCATTTGCTCCAACCCCTCCGACAGAGACCAACACCCACAAGATCTTCACCAAGCATTCTCAAAACTACGATACCCACACGAGGAAATAAGGAAACAGATCAACAGAGCTAGATGCGTACCCAGAAGCCTCCTGCTGCGAGACAAGCCCAAGAAAGAAATCAACTGAACTCCACTAGCCATCCCATACAGTCCTCAGCTAAAACCTCTCCAACGCATTATCAGTGATCTATAACCCATCCTGGACAACAATCTCTCACTTTCACAGGCCTTGGGAGGCAGGTCAGTCTTCGCCCACAGACAACCCACCAACCTGAAGCATATTCTTACCAGCAACTACACACCGCACCATAGTAACTCTAACTCAGGAACCAATCCATGCAACAAACCTCAATGCCTATTCTGCCCACATATCCACACCAGCGACACATCACAGGACCTAACTAGATCAGCCACACCATCACTGGTTCATTCACCTGCATGTTCACCAATATAATATACGCCATCATGTGCCAACAATGCCCCTCTGCTATGTACATCGGCCAACCTGGACAGTCCCTACATAAAAGTCCCTTCTTGACCTACTGCTCACAAACCGGAAAGAATTAGTAGGGGAAGCTAAAGTGGATGGGAACCTGGGAGGCAGTGACCAAGAGATGGTCGAGTTCAGGATCCTGACACAGGGAAGAAAGGAGAGCAGCAGAATACGGACCCTAAACTTCAGAAAATCAGACTTTGACTCCCTCAGGGAACTGATGGGCAGGATCCCCGGGAGAATAACATGAGGGGGAAAGGAGTCCAGGAGAGCTGGCTGTATTTTAAAGAATCCTTATTGAGGTTACAGGGACAAAGCATCCCAATGTGTAGAAAGAATAGTAAATATGGCAGGCGACCAGCTTGGCTTAATAGTGAAATCCTTGCTGATCTTGAACACAAAAAAGAAGCTTAGAAGAAGTGGAAGATTGGACAAATGACCAGGGAAGAATATAAAAATATTGCTCGGGGATGCAGGAGTGAAATCAGGAAGGCCAAATCACACCTGGAGTTGCAGCTAGCAAGAGATGTTAAGAGTAACAAGAAGGGTTTCTTCAGGTATGTTAGCAACAAGAAGAAAGTCAAGGAAAGTGTGGGCCCCTTACTGAATGATGGAGGCAACCTAGTGACAGAGGATATGGAAAAAGCTAATGTACTCAATGCTTTTTTTGCCTCTGTCTTCACAAACAAGGTCAGCTCCCAGACTACTGCACTGGGCAGCACAGCGTGGGGAGGAGGTGACCAGCCCTCTGTGGAGGAAGAAGTGGTTCGGGACTATTTAGAAAAGTTGGACGAGCACAAGTCCATGGGGCCGGATGCGCTGCATCCGAGAGTGCTAAAGGAGTTGGCGGATGTGATTGCAGAGCCATTGGCCATTATCTTTGAAAACTCATGGTGATCGGGGGAAGTCCTGGATGACTGGAAAAAGGCTAATGTAGTGCCCATCTTTAAAAAAGGGAAGAAGGAGGATCCTGGGAACTACAGGCCAGTCAGCCTCACCTCAGTCCCTGGAAAAACCATGGAGCAGGTCCTCAAGGAATCAATTCTGAAGCACTTAGAGGAGAGGAAAGTGATCAGGAACAGTCAGCATGGATTCACCAAGGGCAAGTCATGCCTGGCTAATCTAATTGCCTTCTATGATGAGATAACGGGCTCTGTGGATGAGGGGAAAGCGGTGGACGTGTTGTTCCTTGACTTTAGCAAAGCTTTTGACATGGCCTCCCACAGTATTCTTGCCAGCAAGTTAAAGAAGTATGGGCTGGATGAATGGACTATAAGGTGGATAGAAAGTTGGCTAGATTGTCGGACTCAATGGGTAGTGATCAATGGCTCCATGTCTAGTTGGCAGCTGGTATCAAGTGGAGTGCCCCAAGGGTCGGTCCTGGGGCCGGTTTTGTTCAATATCTTCATAAATGATCTGGAGGATGGTGTGGATTGCACCCTCAGCAAGTTTGCAGATGACACTAAACTGGGAGGAGAGGTAGATACGCTGGAGGGTAGGGATAGGATACAGAGGGCCCTAGATAAATTAGAGGATTGGGCCAAAAGAAATCTGATGAGGTTCAACAAGGACAAGTGCAGAGTCCTGCACTTAGGATGGAAGAATCCCATGCACCGCTACAGACTAGGGACCAAATGGCTCGGCAGCATTTCTGCAGAAAAGGACTTAGGGGTTACAGTGGACGAGAAGCTGGATATGAGTCAACAGTGTGCCCTTGTTGCCAAGAAGGCCAATGGCATTTTGGGATGTATAAGTAGGGGCATTGCCAGCAGATCGAGGGACGTGATCATTCCCCTCTATTCAACATTGGTGAGGCCTCATCTGGAGTACTGTGTCCAGTTTTGGGCCCCACACTACAAGAAGGATGTGGAAAAATTGGAAAGAGTCCAACTGAGGGCAACAAAAATGATTAGGGGACTGGAACACATGACTTATGAGGGGAGGCTGAGGGAACTGGGATTGTTTAGTCTGCAGAAGAGAAGAATAAGGGGGTATTTGATAGCTGCTTTCAACTACCTGAAAGGGGGTTCCAAAGAGGATGGATCTAAACTGTTCTCAGTGGTAGCTGAGGATAGAACAAGGAGTAATGGTCTCAAGTTGCAGTGGGGGAGGTGTAGGTTGGATATTAGGAAAAACTTTTTCACTAGGAGGTTGGTGAAACACTGGAATGCGTTACCTAGGGAAGTGGTGGAATCTCCTTCCTTAGATATTTTTAAGGTCAGGCTTGACAAAGCCCTGGCTGGAATGATTTAGTTGGGGATTGGTCCTGCTTTGAGCGGGGGTTGGACTAGATGACCTCCTGAGGTCCCTTCCAACCCTGATATTCTATGATTCTATGAAAAGGAGAAATGGACACAAAGTAGATATTAGGAATGGCAATATACAAAAACTTGTAGGGGAACACTTCAACCTCCCTGGACACACAATTGCAGATTTAAAGGTAGCCATCCTGCCGCAAAAAAAACTTCAGGAGCAGACTTCAAAGAGAAACTGCTGAGCTTCAGTTCATTTGCAAATTTGACACCATCAGCTCAGGATTAAACAAAGACCGTGAATTGCTAGCCAGCTACAAAAGCAGTTTCTCCCTTGGTGTTCACACCTCAACTGCTAGAAGAGGGCCTCATCCTCCCTGATTGAACTAACCTTGTTATCCCTTGCCTGATTCGTGCTTGCATATTTATACCTGCCTCTGGAAATTTCCACTACATGCATCTGACGAAGTGGGCATTCACCCATGAAAGCTTATGCTCCGATATGTCTGTTAGTCTATAAGGTGCCACAGGACTCTTTGCCGCTATCAGCATATGACTCACAAGAATGACCCCTACACTGATAATGTAGAGAAACAAAATATGAGAAATACAAGATATGGAATAGATCACAGTTTGGATTAGACTGCCCCAAAACTTATTTGAGAAGTGTTCTGCTTTAGTCAATGTACTGCAGTAATTGTAACATGAATGAAACGAAAACAAGCACGAATAGCCTTGAGATATAGCAACATAATACATCGTTAATTGTGTCAGTCTCTTATTTGTTTACTGAATAAATAACACTTGTGAATATAACAATTGTACACCAAATATTCATGTACCTAATGTACACAAAACTGCATGAGTTGTGCTTATTTACGTATAAATATGGAGGTGAATATACAAGTAGATGTACAGGTTTTAGGAGTGATAATTATATACAAGGAAGATTACAAGTATTTGGTGCAGCAGTGGTGTTGCATCAAATATTTGTATACTTCCTGGCTGGTATCAGTCATACCTAAAAAATACCCACGTATTTGTTGTGGATACACATTGATCTCTGTATTTATAGGTAAACATATATACTTTAAAAAGAACAAGATTCAGTACAACAGAGGCCAATGAAGAAAGTGAAAAGAGTTCTGTAATAGTGTTAATAATTTCAGGGATTTTTAATTGAGATTCTATCTGCATTAGAAATAACGGGAGAGGTCATTTTAGAAGTGTCAAAAATACTTCAGCAGCATTTTATAAGTTGACATCAATGATATTAACAGATTCCAAGGCAAAGGTATGATACTGGTTTATAATGTCTTTTTCAGGCTTCCTGGAAGGGCTAGAAAAGGCAGTTTTATAAGATATAGACAAGAATCCAAAGAAATTGCATAAACTCAGTGCTGTGGATATGCTGTGCCTCTTTGTTTATAATTATTCAATATTCATGTGTTTGAGGAGGCACTGTGAAGACTATTAAACCCCCAATCTGGCAAAGCATTTAAACAACAGGACTTGAATTTAAAGTTAAGATGTACTTAAGTACTTTGCTAGATTGGGCCTGCACTCTTGGTTGGATGCTGAGGGATAGTCATTAAGGGCCTGATCCAAAGCTAATTGTAGTCAGTGGAAAGATTTGAATTTGCTTCAGTAAGCTTTGGATCAGGCCGGATTTTCAAAGGTGTTGAGTTTCCACAACACCCATTAAAGTCAACAGGAGCTGCTGGTGCTCAGCATCTCTGGGGAGCAAACAGAAATATGTCCATATATCTTTTAAAACAAATTGCTACTGTTCTTCAGAGTTATATATGATAAATGGTAATGATACAAGACATGGAGAGGAAACTGAAATATATTAGAGATGAGGGAACTATTTGTGGCAAACTAATATTTAGAGAATTTCATCTTTTTCTTTTCAGGCAGCATTCGTGAACAGACTTGGATTTTTACCAGTGTGTTCATTACTGAAGAGTATTCAAGGCCTGTTTCATTCAAATGTATTTCAACCTATTTGTTTCTTGCAAAATTCACTCATAGTCTGTACTTGCTCTTTGTTCCTACCATTGTCATGAGGCTGCCTTCTGAGGGCCAGCTTCTAAGTACTGTCACGGGAAGCATAGTGAGTGTGGGGCTGGGTGCTGGAGGAGCATGTCACGGGCACAGCGGCGATATTTAAGGCAGCTGCAGACAGCCTGCCATATCTTAGACGGGCCTCCAGAGTTATCGAAATTACGCCGGAGGCCGCAGCTGAGCCCAGTGCAGGATCAGGAAGGTGCCAAGGTGGCTTAAAGTCACCCTAGCCCCCACTCTCTCTCAGGCTACATCTACACTTGGAGCTAGGGGTGTGATTCCCAGTTCGAGTAGCCATACTAGCTCTAGTTTATAGTAGGGTAGCTGTGGTGGCACGGGCAGGGGTATGGGCTAGCCACCCTGCATACACATCCACTGGGTCTGGGTGGGTTTATACTCAGAGCGGGTAGCCCTTGCTTTAGCTTGCCACTGCCTGTGAGCCCATGGGTACACTTCTGGTTTTAGCATGCTTGAAAACTAGCATGAGGGTGTTTACTCAAGCTGGGAACCCCCGTCTCCAAGTGTAGACGTAGCCTCAGAGGCATAGCGCAAGCCACCAGAGTCTTTAATTCTCCCAGGGAGAGAGTAGAAGCATCTTGTGCAATTAGGACACGCTGGATCACTAGGATTTGGGAATGTTTTGGACGTTTAAAACCCATTCTTTTACCAAATCTCTAGTCAGGCTTTGCCTCAGAAATAACTGCTAGAAATTGTATATTGTAAATTAAAAGCTGGGGGAAGATTTAAAATTAACTTTTCTCTTCTCATATTTACACATAGTACTTGCATGTGATATGTGAGTGTGCTGGCCTAACTATGAAGGACATGGCCATACCCTTGTCTGGTCTATTTAATTGCCCCTGTGCTAGGGCTGCAACCAGGGTTTTTGTGTGATCTTAGCTGTGATGGATGTGGCACTCAACCTGTATGCTTCATTTACTTATGTCAGGGCCAGGGCTGTAGAGCCAGGTTTTTAAAGGTATCTAGGCACCTAAAGATGCAGGTAGGCACCTACTGGGATTTTCAAAAGCTCCTATACACCCAGCTCCCACTGATTTTAACACAGTGGACAGGCTAGCCAGCTCATCAGGGTTTCAGTGCATATGTTGCTATGTGCACTAACATTCTACCGGACTGACCAACCTGGGGATACCTGGTCAACTGCCTATAATCGGAGCACAGGTCTTTGTTTCCCCCTGGAGGGTGCTCTACAATCACGGGGCACTCTGTCTTTGTAGTGCTCCTATAGGGAAGCCCCACAAAGTCAGATTATGGCCTGGCTGTTTTTGAGTTCAGTTCCAGCAGGAGTTCTTACAGATTCTGCTGGGAGTGTCCACGAGCTGAGGCAATCAGGTGCAGCTGAACCTAGAGTGCCGAGAAGCTTAAACAGGGGGATGGCTTGGCTACTTTTATACTGGATAGTGAGATCTATGTATGTAGGTATGCATGCCTGCCTAGATGCCAGGGCAAGGAACTCTAGAAGCAGAAGAACGTACTGGGTTAATAGAGAGTTCTGTCTGTGAAGTTGGCTTTTTTTTTTTTTAATTTAAATTGCATATGCCCAGAGATTGTGGTGGATCTTTTTGTTTGTGTTCTTTTGGTTGAACAAGAACCTTCTAATAAACCTGAAACTGCATATAGCTTAATTTTTTTATTGAATTTATTTTAGCTAACAGGCCTCCTGCAAAATAAAATAATAATAATAATAATTAATTCCTGCTTCCTAAAACCTGATCCTACTACATTGCCTTTCTGTGGAGACCTTAAAAACTGAGCTTCTGTCTGCTTCGATGTTATTCATTTACCTGCCCTTTCGGTCTAGTAGAGATTTGACCAAACGTACTCAGCCTAAATTTCCCCTCCTCTATTGTGAGTACTGGGGCGGTGGGGGTTGTTTAACTCGCTCCACAACAAAGATAGCTGCATTTCGTTCTACAGACACATGCAGACACCGAGAGAAGGTTTTTCGGATCTTGTTAGATTAAAAGTGCTTTACAAAGAATGGGGGACCCTTTTGGTCTGGTCTCCCATGCCTGCTAGAGCTGCTTGGAGCCTGGAATTCCCGTTTTGTGGGAAATTTGAAAACGTTGGAGAAATTTTCTTTCCACATCAGAATGAAAACTTAAAATTTCAATATTCCCTGTGGAATAGGGGGTTCTGAAATTGGGTTTGAAAAAAAAGCAAACAATCCCTTTTGTATTGAGCTTTGTGAAATGTTTCCCAGGCTCCCAAGCTGCCCAGGGCTCCAGATGGCCACCTTGTGGGATGCTGAGAAGCCAGGAGCCTGCAAGTCCAAAGAACAGGGCTTCAAGGGTATGTCTATACAGCAAGTGGCAGCCTGCAGCAATAAGTCTCAGTGCTTTGGTCCATAGACTTGGGCTTGCACTATGATGCAAAAAATAGTTGCACAGACTCATGCTTGGGCTGGAGCTCGGAAGCCCAGCCCCTCACTAGGCTTCGGAACCTGAGCTCCAGCCCGAGCTGCTGCGTTTGTACTGCTATTTTTAAGAGCCCGAGCCTGAGTCTTTCAACCCAGACTCTGGGACTTGCTGCTGCAGGCTGCCACTTGCTGTACTAGATGTATCCCCCCAGGGTCCTAGTTCCACTGGCAGCCCACCACATGGGCTGCAGAGGAGACAGCTCAGATTTCAGGAAACTAGGTAGATTTCCCTCAGAAACCTGCATGATTTCTGTCCAAATTTTGCTGAAAACAAGATGGTTCTGCAGACCATTTCCATTTTGACAAATCAGCATTTTACAGTCGAAAAAAATTCCATTGGAAAATTTCCTACTGGCTCTATTGCCCAATATAGCTGCAAAATAAATCTTCCCAGTTTACAGTCATCCAGTGCATTCAATCACACTCTATAGTAGTGGGAGGAGGCTGGGAGGGGCCATCTTTCCTTGCAGAGATGAGATGGGTGGAGCTGTAAGTCAATTTATAAAACAACTTCTCACTGACTCCTACCACTGTAAAGACTGCAAACATGTTTCAGGAGCCACTGCCGGCTCATGTGCCAGTAGTAACATATGACTTGCTTGCAACAGAGACCAAAAAAGCAGCACGTGCCAGTTCATCTCAGGTAAGAAAGCCCTATCGCCAAATTTGTTTAAGGTTTGAATTCAGATGTGTACAGCACAAAGCAGGTAGTACGAGTCCTGCCTTATTATAGTATTTATGTACCAGCTGCTGTGCAGGATTCTTTCCAGACAGGAAGCAAGACAATATGTCCCAGCCTGAAGAGCGAAATCCTGGCTTCACTGAAATCAAGGGCAAAATTTACATTGACTTCAATGCAGCTAAGATTTCATCCTTGATGTCTAAACGAGACATGGTACCAGGCGGTGGGGAAAGAAAAGGAAGGGAAACAAAAGAAGAGAGAGTGATTAGGAATTCAGCTCATCTGTGTTGTTTTGTTTTGCATTTTTCATCATTTTTATTTTTATTTTAAATATAAGTAGAGGAAGTAGGAAGCACAGAACTGAGATTTGAGATAAAAAGCAAAACTTTATTGCAGGGTTAGTCTACAGGAAGCAGGTTTGTGGTTGCTTTGATGTCCCACAGCTGAGAGGAGTCTTCCTCCATTGTTCATAGAAAAGGGTGGCACTTACATGGGGTTTGCACCCCACTTATGCCAATTAAAGCATGTTTGTGCAAAATGACTAGGTGGTAGGGACACCATTGTGAGTACTGAAACATAGTGGGTCATAATGAACAGCCATTCCAATTTGGGGGTTCAGGAACTATGAACTCATGATAAAGCTTGACAATGTTTTTATTTTTCCCCTTCTCTTTTCAGGATCTAAACATTAAAACAAATCCTTTGGGAAATGTCAAAACTAAGCATGGGAGTCTCTGTGCAGCACAGGAGAATACAGAATTTAAGGTACTGTAAATTAGAGGATTTCAAAACCAAGCTCGTTTAGCTGGAGGGAGGAAAGGTTGGGACATAATCGCATATCAATTTAAATTGACAACTCGTGACAACAATTCAAGTTTCGTGGGTGAAACTTCCTTGGGTTTAGCATTTGAAACAGCTTATTTCATTTTGGGAATTTCAAAATTGCTCTCTGTATTTCTCTTTGCATTTGATTTGATGCATGGAAAATGTCTCCTCTCTCGTTACCTTCATTCCTCATAAAAGGTGGAATTTCTTCTCAAAAATATTTCTTGTTACTGACTCTGAGTCACATTCAGCAGTGGTGTAAGTAGATGCCACCCCATCAGCTTCAATAGAGTCATCTCTGATCACATGTATTACTTTCATGACATGGTGCTTAAATGACTTTTGGGTGCTTAGACCTCGATTTCCAGGATATTTGGTGAATCACAACTTGTTCATTTGGTGGATGGTCAGCTGATATTAATGAAAATATTTATGAATTCTGTAAATTTCACAAATGATTATCTGAAAAGTCATGCTGGAATTTTGTTATTCTACTGTTTAAAAAGTTCGAGACATCCAGTTGTGGAGCAGAAATAATACCATTTGACTTTGATAACGAATCATGCAACACAACTAATGAATACTCAGAGAAAATTGGTAATTTCACTGAACAATTTTAGCCTATATGTATATGTCTAAATAATGAATACACACACACATCTGGATTTGTTTGCATAGAACTCAACAAAAACACTAACCCATGAACCTATCCTTGCAACAAGGCCCGATGCCAACTCTGTCCACATATTTATTCAAGTGACATCATCATAGGACCTAATCACATTAGCCACGCCATAAGGGGCTCGTTCATCTGCACATCTACCAATATGATATATGCCACCATGTGCCAGCAATGCCCCTCTGCCATGTACATTGGCCAAACTGGACAGCCTCTACGCAAAAGAATAAATGGACACTAATCTGACATCAGGAATCATAACATTCAAAAACTGATAGGAGAACACTTCAACCTCTCTGGCCACTCAGTAAAAGACTTAAGGGTGGCAATTTTGCAACAGAAAAGCTTCAAAAACAGACTGCAATGAGAAACTGCTAAGCTTGAATTAATATGCAAACTAGATTCTATTAACTTGGGTTCGAATAGAGACTGGGAGTGGCTGGGTCATTACACATATTGAATCTATTTCCCCATGTTAAGTATCCTCACACCTTCTTGTCAACTGTCTAAATGGACCATCTTGATTATCGCTACAGAAGTTTTTTTCTCCTGCTGATAATAGCTCATCTTAATTAATTAGCCTCTTACAGTTTGTATGGCAACTTCTACCTTCTCTGTATGTGTGTGTATATATCTTCTTACTATATGTTCCATTCTATGCACCCGACGAAGTGAGCTGTAGCCCACGAAAGCTTATGCTCTAATAAATTTGTTAGTCTCTAAGGTGCCACAAGTCCTCCTGTTCTTTTTGCGGATACAGACTAATACGGCTGCTACTCTGAAATCTGATTCAAAAAAGGGACTGAATTCATCACAAATAGTTTGACCAGCTGTAGTAACTGTTCAGTTTGTTCAAAAATTACATCAATCAATTACAACAATGAAAGTATGCTTAAGGGGCAAATTTTTACTGGGGTATTTGCAGGTGTAATGCAAAGGATAAATATAAGGGTAATTAACCGCTGGAACAAATTACCAAGGATGTGGTAGATTTGTCATCACTTGAAATCTTTAAATCAAGATTGAATGTCTTTCTAAAAGATATCTATAGTTCAGCGTCAAGCTATTGGGCATGATTGGGAACCACAAAGTAAAATTCTATAGACTGCAATGAAGAAGGTCAAACTAGACCTTCTCCATAGCAGATCTAAACTAGATTAAAAGAATTTAGAATTAAATTGCTGATACCCCAAAATTTCAAAGCATGGACTGTGGTGGTTACCCAGAGCCTCTGGCAACATAAGCATGGCCTTCCAGGCCTCCCCAGGCCCTGCTTGCTCTTAACAGGTTAACAATAGGCACACTCTGGTGCTCAGAGTGTCTCCCTGGAGTGCCCAGCCCCAGATCCACTGGACACTCACAGAATTCCCAGATCCTCTGTTCCCAAAGGGATAGTACACTGCAGCTTACCGTTCGCTGGAGAACACAGCTCTGCATAACGCCTGACACCTAGATTTGTTCATAAAGAAATCAAATATAAGTTTATTTAACAAAGACAAATAGTGAAATGATAGCAAATAAAATATTAGAAACAAAGGGTTACATATAAAATAAAATCATGAGATGCATATCCAAACCTGAACTTAACTAATGAGACATTGTCCTGTAATATAGAGCCAAAGCTCACCCAAAATCCGGTCTGGTGTATTACAGTCAGGCTGTGACCTTCCATTCATGAGACCCCATGCTGTCCTCTCGACTCCTCAGTGGAAAGATTCAGAGTTTATCTCTGCCTCTACAGTGATAGTCCAAAAAGCCATCGTCTTGCTTGCAAACAGGATAACCACCCACTGCTTGTGTTTTCCTGTCTAGGATCTCCCTTGCTGACTTTGAAATCACTTGATTAGCATTTGGCGCAGGCTGTACTTAGGCATTCGTTGTGAGTATACAATACTCAGTTCACATGTAGGCAGACTGATAGATAAACATCTTCTGGCTGAAAGAAACCTGTTCTCACTGTTTGGTGGCCAGCCCCAAGTCACAGACCTTAAGAATATAATTTTCAGTATGTATACATAACGCCATACACACATACCAGAACCAGGTGCTCCTTGTAACGCTTATGCATCCTGTGTCCTCTGCCAGTTGGCACCAACAGATTGCTGGGTCACATGGACATCCGCAGTTAGGGTATCCAAAATATCCTAACTCTGTCCACCTAGAGATCCCTTCTACTATCTTCCCTTCTTTGCATCTGGAGTATTACAAATGTGCACTACAAAACATAGTTTTATGATTAGTTTTGTGAATTAGTTTCTCTGGGTATGTCTACACTATGAAGTAGGGATGTGATTCCCAGCTCATGTAGACATACTTGTGCTAGCTCTCATCTGAGTTGTTGTGCTCAAAATAGTACTGTGGCCACATAGCCCATGCAGTGGCATGGGCTAATTGCCCCGAATATGTACCACAGGCTTTAGGTGGGTTTGTACTTGGGGCAGCTAGCTTGTGCCACTAATGCCGGTGCCAACGCTACTGCGGCCAATCTACTATTTTTAGTGCGCTCGTTGAGATGAGATGAGAGCTTGCTCAGGTGTGTGTAGGTGAGCTGGGAATCTCACACCTACATCATAGTGCAGACACAGCCTCTTATACACAGGCCCGCCTACATGAGAAGGGTGAATTGGTTCAACCTAAACAGATATAACAATATCCACATAGCCTTTTGTACCAGTTTAAGTTAAGCCTTAACTTAAACTGATGCCACTTTCTCATGTAGACAAGCTTTAAATATGATGCTTTGTCACTATACTAAGCTTTCTGTGTAAATGCTGTAATCTCATAATCTGAATTTAGGTGGTTTGTATGTGTTCGCTCTGTGTTTTATGTCACTTGGATAATTGACTTTTGTAGTGGTAATCACACATATTGAATCTATTTCCTCATGTTAAGTATCCTCACACCTTCTTGTCAACTGTCTAAATGGGCCATCTTGATTATCACTACAAGTTTTTTTTCTCCTGCTGATAATAGCTTCTTTTAATTAATTAGCCTCTTACTCCACCTTTTCATGTTCTCTGTATGTGTATATAAATATCTTCTTACTATATGTTCCATTCTACGCATCCAATGAAGTGGGCTGTAGCCCACAAAAGCTTATGCTCAAATAAATTGGTTAGTCTCTCAGGTGCCACAAGTACTCCTGTTCTTTTTGTGGATACAGACTAACATGGCTGCCACTCTGAAACCTTCAAAAAAGCCAACGAACCCTCTGTTTTTAGGGTGCCATCATCAGAAGACTATGTCTACCAAATTGGATGCAAACTAGACAAAAGTCATCTGTTCTCTGATGACATGTCTGGAGTTTCTTCTTGCAGAGCCAGACCTTGTCACAGTAATCTGTCTTTGTGACTTCTAGACTGGGACAGTGCAGTGCGTTGTATGTGGTGCTACTTGAAGAACACATATATTCTTTGCCTGTTCAATCTTCTGTCTTCTCTTTTCCTTTCTCTCATCTATGAGCTTTTATCTGGTGCTCCTCACTGAAGTATATGAGTACTTTCAACCGAATGCAGCTGCTTGCCTGTTACGCAGAATCAGTTATATGGAACCATATTATATCATATTCCTGGACCAGCACAGACTTCTTATTTGCTTCTGGGCAAAATTCAAGGTGCTGACTTTGATCTTTAATGAAGATGTATGTTATCTGGGTCCTGACTGTTCCTTTCCCTATATGCTACAATAACAATTAATGTCAGCAGTGGCATTCAGGCTAACAGTCCCTAGATTTAAACAGTTGAAGACTTGTGCAGGGCCGGCTCCAGGCAGCAGCGAAGGAAGCAGGTGCCTGGGGCGGCCAATAGAAAAGGGCGGCACTCCGTCCGTCATCGGGGTGGCACATCCGGGTCTTCGGTGGCGGGCCCTCTCTTCCTCTTCAGCGACACTTCGGCAGCAGCTCAACCAGGCTTGGTGTTTTGTTTTGTTTTTCCCTTTGCTGCTTGGGGCGGCAAAAAAGCTGGAGCCAGCCCTGGACTTGTGGCAGGACTTTCATAGTGGAGCGTCCTTTACTAAGGAGTTTCCTTCCGCATTTGTACAACAAAACTCTAGTTTGTTGACATTTAGCACATTGTGCAAAGCCCTTCTTTTCGCTCAGTTATTTTGCTTAGGGAAGAGGGTTTTTGTTTTCATTTGTGGGACTGTCCTATTCTTTTTGCTAAAAATAATAGATTAAAAATAGTTTTCATTAGATTTTGTGCATAGTGCATTTAATAGCCCACATTTTCAAATAGACTTGTACCCAGTTAGATTGCATAGTGTTTGCATACAAATTCTAATATGTGCATGTGTGTACTTAGCTGTAAGATTGGCTTAGTACATGCAATGTTTCTTGCATCTACCTTATGCAGAGTCATGTGCTTGTGCATGCTATTTTGCAGGCATTCAAATGAAGATGGTTTGACAATTAGTAGTAAATCACTCAAAGAATAAATGTTTCTGTTTTATCTCAAGTGCAACTTGAATTTGATGGCAAGATAATTAAAGTATTGTACATCACTCCCTTGTTTATTCCACTTTAGAATTCTGTTTGGGACCCTCCAAATTTTGACTCCATCATTAAAGCCTATCTATAAAAGAAAAGGAGTACTTGTGGCACCTTAGAGACTAACAAATTTATTTGAGCATAAGCTTTCGTGAGCTACGGCTCACTGAATGCATCCGATGAAGTGAGCTGTAGCTCACGAAAGCTTATGCTCAAATAAATGTGTTAGTCTCTAAGTCCTCCTTTTCTTTTTGTGGATACAGACTAACACGGCTGCTACTCTGAAACCTATCTATAAAAGAAAGCTTTTCTATTTGTTACCAATAAGTGAAGCATGATATAATTGTAGTGTTAATGGTGTGTTATGCAGATTAGAATGGATCTGAAATTGCTTTTCTTTGAGTTTACATACGCAGAGTAGCACAATTCAAATACTTTATCATATATATGTATAACTGATATTAATATTCATTATAATATTTATGAACCATCTTATATTTTTATGAAACTAGATCAAAGATATTGCGTTACAAGTGTCATACTGATTGTTTAAGCAATTTTCCCCTTCTGTTGACTAATTTAAGGGAATAAGTTAAAATAAAAATAACATTTTACACTTCTGTGTGCAAGGAGGAGTGGCAGGATTTAGAACACACATGAGAAAAGAGCAGATTTGATGTAACAAAGAGTCTATTTGTCGTCTTAACTCACTAGTGGGATAATTTTTTTAACACAAAATTTGGCAATCATGTGGATTCATGACATTATTTACTGCATTTAAACTGTATTGAAGAGTATTCATATATTTTGGAAAACAAACCGAATCAAGGTTTATAAACTGGAATATTTGAGTGAAAACACGATACTTAACTATTATTTTTTAATCTGTGGAGTTCCTGAGCTCATGCGATGCAGACAGTTGTCCTTCCAAGTACACTGTAAGGCTCATCTATTTATTTGTCCAAGTATGCGTTTGGTGTGGACTTAAGTTGGGAGGTCTGCAAGTGATGGGGTATGGAGGGACAAGAGGATGACTGCCTATTATTGTTGCTAGTCATAGTCATAGTATTTTTATTTAAATTAAGGTGCCCACAGGCTGTCACATTGTGAACATAATACATTTCTACATAAATAAAATGTAAAGGCTTTAAATGGCCTAGTCATTAGTGTCAATTTGAAATAAAAATATCACATTTGTGGGGTATAGCCAGAGTATCAGTTTGATGCATTAGCAGACTGTTTTGAGAAAATTTGACTTCACTCTTTCAATTAATGCACACATTGAGTGAAGTTCTTCTAGCCTTTCTTCATCTGAAAATGTCTCGACATCTACTCTGCCTGTATATTTGCCAACATTCTAGGTAGTCTGTGAAATGTTGTAGGAGACACAGGCTGCTTCTGTCTGAGCTGAAATCAGCTCATAAAAATAATTATGGTCTAGGACAGAGTGTGACGGTGCCCCCCATAAGGCTTTATGGAAATATGCTTATGAATGTATGTATATGACATAACTGGAATACGTTTTATGCTACATATGCCATGTAACATCTCTGTAGAAGTTATGATTTACTGAATCTATTAATCCTATTTGCATGCATGTATCATTTTTGTATTCGAAGTTATGAATATTGGCTGTATACTTGTCCGATTCTAAGTAGGTTTTAGTGAAGCAGTTGGTCAGCTTCCTGAGAAAAGACTATTCTCAGAAAGTGCCCAATCAAGAAACCCTTAAGCCAACAATGAACTTGGAGATGCCAATCCAGATCTGAGCTTTCCCAGGAATGTGGCTTGTCTGGTAAGGAACTCAGTCATGCTTGGACATGTGACTTACCCAGGTGACTCCAAAACTCCATTTTGTAGCTGGACTTTGCATAGGAGAGAGGAGGGGGTCTCCACCCACAAGAGAAAGTCTATTTAAACCCCTGGGAGACCCCTCCATTTTGTCTTCAGCTGGCTAAAGAGAGAGCCTCTCCACTCCCAAAGATACCTGAAAGAAACTGGAACAAAAGATAGTAACTACAGGGGTTGTGAGTGATTGCTGGACCCAGACTAGAAGGAGATTAGTCTGTAAAAGAAAGCTTACTGGAACTGGTGAGGTTTTTATCTGTATTCAGTTTTATTACTGTACTAGACATAGACTTGTGTGTTTTATTTTATTTTGCTTGGTAATTCACTTTTTTCTGTCTGTTACTACTTGGAACCACTTAAATCCTACTTTCTGTATCTAATAAAATCACTTTTTACTTATTAATTAACCCAGAGTATGTATTAATACGGGGTGGTGGGGGGGGGGGAACAGCTGTGCACCTCTCTCTATCAGTGTTATAGAGGGTGAACAATTTATGAGTTTACCCTGTATAACCTTTATACAGGGTAAAACAGATTTATTTAGGGTTTGGACACAATTGGGAGTTGGGCATCTGTATGTTAAAGACAGGCACACTTCTGTAAGCTGCTTTCATAGACTCATAGATATTAAGGTCAGAAGGGACCATCATGATCATCTAGTCTGACCTCCTGCACAATGCAGGCCACAGAATCTCACCCACCCACTCCTGCAATAAACCTCTCACCTATGTGTGAGCTATTGAAGTCCTCAAATCATGGTTTAAAGACTTCAAGGTACAGAGAATCTTTCAGCAAGTGACCCGTGCCCCATGCTACAGAGGAAGGTGAACCCCGCCCCCCCAGGGCCTCTTCCAATCTGCCCTGGAGGAAAATTTCTTCCTGACCCCAAATATGGCAATCAGCTGAAACCCTGAGCGTGTGGGCAAGATTCACCAGCCAGATACCCAGGAAAGAATTCTCTATCGTAACTCAGATCCCACCCCATCTAACATCCTGTCGCAGGCCATTGGGCCTATTTACCATGAATAGTTAAAGATCAATTAATTGCCAAAATCATGTTATGCCATCATACCATCTTCTCCATAAACTTATCAAGTTTAATCTTGAAGCCAGATAGATCTTTTGCCCCCACTGCTTTCCTTGGAAGGCTATTCCACAACTTCACTCCTCTGATGGTTAGAAACCTTCATATAATTTCAAGTCTAATGGCCAGTTTATATCCATTTGTTCTTGTGTCCACATTGGTACTGAGCCTAAATAATTCCTCTCCCTCTCCGGTATTTATCCTCTGATATATTTATAGAGAGCAATCATATCTCCCCGCAACCTTCTTTTGGTTAGGCTAAACAAGCCAAGCTCTTTGAGTCTCCTCTCATAAGACAGGTTTTCCATTCCTTGGATCATCCTAGTAGCCCTTCTCTGGACCTATTCCAGTTTGAATTCATCCTTCTTAAACATGGGAGACCAGAACTGCACACAGTATTCCAGATGAGGTCTCACCAGTGCTTTGTATAACAATACCAACACCTCTTTATCTCTACTGGAAATACCTCACCTGATGCATCCTAAGACCACATTAGCTTTTTTCACGGCCATATCACATTGGCGGCTCATAGTCATCCTGTGGTCAACCAATACGCCAAGGTCTTCCTCCTCCTCTGTTACTTCTAATTGATGCGTCCCCAGTTTATAACTAAAATTCTTGTTATTAGTCCCTAAATGCATGACCTTACACTTCTCACTATTAAATTTCATCCTATTACTATTACTCCAGTTTACAAGGTCATCCAGATCCTCCTGTATGATATCCTGGTCCTTCTCTAAATTGGCAATACCTCCCAGGTTTGTATCAGCTGCAAACTTTATTAGCACACTCCCACATTTTGTGCCGACGTCAGTAATAAAAAGATTAAATAAGATTGGTACCAAAAACAATCCCTGAGGAACTCCACTGGTAACCTCCCTCCAGTCTGACAGTGCACCTTTCAGTATGACCCACTGTAGTCTCCCTTTTAACCAATTCCTTATCCACCTTTTCAATTTTCATATTGATCCCCATCTTTTCCAATTTAACTAATAATTCTCCATTTGGCACCATATGAAACGCCTTACTGAAATCTAGGTAAATTAGATCCACTGCTTTTCCTTTGTCTAATAAATCTGTTACTTTCTCAAAGAAGGAGATCAGGTTGGTTTGGCATGATCTACCTTTTGTAAAGCCATGTTGTATTTTGTCCCATTTACCATTGACCTCAAAATCCTTAACTACTTTCTCCTTCAAAATTTTTTCCAAGACCTTGCATACTACAGATGTCAAACTAACAGGCCTGTAGTTACCTGGATCACTTTTTTTTCCTTTCTTAAAAATAGGAACTATGTTAGCAATTCTCCAGTCATACAGTACAACCCCTGAGTTTACAGACTCATTAAAAATTCTTGCTAATGGGCTTGCAATTTCATGTGACAATTCCTTTAATGTTCTTGGATGAAGATTATCCGGGCCCCCCGATTTAGTCCCATTAAGCTGTTCGAGTTTGGCTTCTACCTCAGATATGGTAATAGCTACCTCCATATCCTCATTCCCATTTGTCATCCTACCATTATCCCTAACCTGCTCATTAGCTTTATTAAAGACTGAGGCAAAGTATTTGTTTAGATATTAGGCCATGCCTAGATTATCCTTAACCTCCACTCCATCCTCAGTGTTTAGCGGTCCCACTTCTTCTTTCTTTGTTTTCTTCTTATTTATATGGCTATAGAACCTTTTACTATTGGTTTTAATTCCCTTTGCAAGGTCCAACTCTACTTGACTTTTAGCCTTTCTCACTTTATCCCTACATGTTCTGGCCTCAGTAAGGTAGCTTTCTTTGCTGATCCCTCCCATCTTCCACTCCCTGTATGCTTTCTGATGTTTCTTAATCACCTCTCTGAGATGCTTGCTCATCCAGCTTGGTCTACAACTCCTGCCTATGAATTTTTTCCCCTTTCTTGGGATGCAGGCTTCCGATAGCTTCTGCAGCTTTGACTTGAAGTAATCCCAGGCCTCCTCTGCCTTTAGATCCATAAATTCTTCAGTCCAATCCACTTCCCTAACTAATTTCCTTAATTTTTGAAAGTCAGCCCTTTTGAAATCAAAAACCCTAGTCGCAGATTTATTTTTGTTTATTCTTCCGTTCAGTTTGAACTGAATTAGCTCATGATCACTTGAAACAAGGTTGTCCCCTACAACCATTTCTTCTATGAGGTCCTCACTACTCACCAAAACCAAATCTAAAATGGCATCCCCTCTAGTCGGTTCAGCAACTACTTGATGAAGGAATCCATCAGCTATCACATCTAGGAAAATCTGAGCCCTATTATTATTACTAGCACTCATCCTCCAGTCTATATCTGGGAAGTTAAAGTCTCCCATGATCACGCAATTTCCATCAGTATTTACTTCATTAAAAACATTAAAGAGGGCTCTATCCAAATCCAAATTAGATCCCGGTGGTCTATAGCACACCCCGAGTACTATCACAGGGGAGGCTCTAGTAGTTTTCTTCGCCAGTGTGATTTTTGCCCAGACGGACTCTGTCTTATCCATTCCATCGCTTCTTATTTCTTTACATTCTACCTCATCCTTGATATACAATGCTACTCCACCATCTTTACCTTCATTTCTGTCTTTCCTAAACAGCACATACCCTTCAATAGCTGTAGTCCAGTCATGTCTACTATTCCACCATGTTTCTGTTATCCCTATAATATCTGGTTTCACTTCCTGCACCAGTAGCTCTAGTTCTTCCATTTTGTTACCTAGGCTCCTCGCATTGGTGTACAAACATCTTAATTTTTGCTGTTTGGCCTCACTCATATTCTTTACCCGATTAGGCACGGACATTCTACAGCCAGTATGACCTATTAGACTAGTATCCACACTGCCCTTCCTCCTTATGTCCATTCTCCTATCCACGGCTGTATCCTTTCTCACTTTGTTTTCTTCCCTCTCAATGCTAAAATCCGGCGTGGAGATTACCTGGACATCTCCCAACCATCTCCCCCAAATTCCTAGTTTAAAGCTCTCTTAATCAGTAGTGCCAGCCTCCATCCTAGAAGTCTATTTCCTTCCCTACTCAGATGAAGTTCATCCCGAGAGAACTGTCCTCTGTCCATGAATGCCTCCCAGTGGCCATACATCCCAAAGCCCTCCTTATAACACAACTGCCTGAGTTATCTGTTGATAGTCATAATCTTGTCACACCTTTGTTGCCCTTCTCTAGGAACAGGCAGAATCCCACTGAAGATCACCTGAGCCTCCATTTCCTTAAGCGTCTTCCCCAGCCTGGCATAGTCTCCCTTGGTATGTTCCAGTGAGAATTTACTGGTATCATTTGTTCCCACATGAAGGACAATCAGTGGATTCTTTCCCGCTCCCTTTAGGATCCTTTTCAACCTCAGGTCCACATCCCGTATCTTAGCACCTGGAAGACAGCACACACTTCTATTCTCTGGATCAGCTCTGGTTACAGGCCTGTCTATTGTTCTCAGTAAGGAGTCCCCGATCACGTAGACCTGACTTTTCATGGTGACGGTGCGATTCTCCAGTCTATCCCCTGTTCCCTCTGGCTGCAAGTTCTTTCCATTCCTATTCTTCCTTGTAATCCTCTTCAATCCATCCTGTATCCTCCTGGGGCTCATATTTGGTGTAGTCTCCATTGACTCTTCCCCTTTTCCTATAGGACTGACTGCTCTTCTCTTCTTCCTTGCCCTTCCACCTTCAGTGACCACCTGCTGAGCCCCTTCTTCATTTTCCAACTCTGCAAACCTGTTCTTGAGCTCTATTTCTCCTTCACTAGCCCATATTTTCCTCTGCCTGATTCTCTTAGTCTCATGCTTCCACTGTCCATTTTCTTCACCCAGCAGTCTCCCCTCAGAATTCCTCAGTCCTGCTTCCATCTGCAAGTCTGAGGTTTTCCCTTCAGCTGCCTCATGTCTTTGCTCCATAATCTGCTCAAACCCCCTTCTAAACTCAACCAGACTTTTCAGCTACATCTCCAATCCTAAAATCTTCTCTTCCATCAGCTTTATCAGACGGTACTTCATGCAGACCAAACTCTTTCCAAGTACCCCCTCCAGGATCATGTACATACTGCAGCTTCCACATCCAGTCATCTTCATTGCGTCTTCCACTACATGGGTCACTCCCACTGCTGCCTCTGTATCTGTCATAGCTGTCCCACCTAAATCCTGTTAATCTGTGAAACACAAACCACACCAAAACACCACCACCCACAGCAAAAACAAACCCCAAACAAGCACCACAAGACAAACTCCCCTTTCAAACTCCCACTCAAACTCCCCTGTTTACAGCTCTGTTTGCTGGCTCCTGGGCCGCTGCCTGACTGGCTGGCTACCTTTATAGGACCTCTAGTCAGAGAAGCCCCGCCCCCTAATCAGGGCTCAGCTTCTCTCCCAGCACAAAGCCGCAACAAGCCTCTACACATACAAATACAAAACCAAATACAAATACCTTCTCCTCCAACAGAACTCCCACGGAAACTCCCCTGTTTACAGCTCTGTTTGCTGGCTCCTGTGCTGTCTCAGTTAAGCCCACAGCTATTAGGAGATGTGGTTCAGACCTGGGTCAGGGTTTGCAGCAGGCTAGTGGGTCTGGCTCAAACCAGGCAGGGCACTGAAGTCCTAAGATGACAGGGCAGGAAAGCAGGAGCAGAAGTAGTCTTGACACATCAGGTGGCAGCTCCCAAGGGGTTTCTCTGATCCAACCTGTCACACAGAGGTTCTCAAACTTTAGCAACCCAAGGACCCCCATGTTGATTTAAATATTTTGCGGACCCCCAAACCCTACCACTCAGCCCCCCAATTCCACCCCTTCCCCCAAGTCACCACCCCTTCCCCACCTCTTTCCGCCCCCTCTCCACCCATACCTCTCCTTTTCCATGCCTCTTTCCACCCCCCCGGAGCATGCTCCGTCCCCGCTCCTCCCCCTCCTTTCCAATGCCTCCTGCATGCTGCTGAACAGCTGTTCCCTGGCATGCAGGAGGCAGTGGGAGGGAGAAGAAGGAATTGATCAGTGGGGTCCGCGGGCCACAGTTTGAGAAATGCTGGTCTAGGATTTGGATGTATTTGCTCACTGTGGGAGAAAGGGTTCCTAGGAATATGAGGAAACAGCAGCATCTGCGCCTTATCACCAAGTGTCTTGGTCACAGGAAATACTGAATTGTTTTGGGGCTCTGTCAGAGTCGCATTTTGCCAGGATGACTTGACTCTATGCAGCATATTCAAATACACCATCAGGAAACACCTTATTTTAGAAAAAAGGAAATCATATCATCCTGTCTTCATGTAGGTTTGTCAGTAGCTGCAAAGTATTGGAGACTGCCTTGATAAAAGACTATGGCTAGGATTTTCAAAGGAGCTTAAGGGAGTTGGGCACCATAACCCCACTCATTTTCAATAGGATTGATGCGCCTAACTCCTCTAGCCATAAAGTCTTCTGGAGATACTCCTCAAGTGGATTTCTGAGTCTTAGTCTTCGGTGGAATTAGGCATTTGGGGTATATGGTGACTACAAAAAGAAGGATAAGAAACAAAGGGAAACTTTGAGGTTTTGAAGACCAGGAATAGTTCCCAACAAAAGAAAACTCTCAATTAGCTTTTTAGGAGTTTGGCATTTACCTGTTAGTGGTAGTGCGTTGGAAGAAGACTTCAAATCACAAAGGGATGCTGCAAACACCCTATTAAGCTAGAAGAACTTTTTATGGTGAGGGTTTCAGAGCACCGAAGGCCATATTATGAGCAACGTTGTTACCTTCCTTCTTATTTTCTTATTGTTTCGTGTCCTTTTAATGATTAAAGCCTGAAAATGGAGTGCATGGCCAACTGGGTTTCCTGCTGTAGTGCACCTCGTGGAGCCTATGGCCCAGATTCTCAGGGTATGTCTACCGCCAAGTCGTAGATGTAATTTCCAGCTCGTGTAGACTTACCCATGTTAGCTCTGATAGAGATAGCATGCTAAAAATGGAAGTGTAACCATGGCAGCTCAAGCAGTGGGATGAGCTAGCCACTCCAAGTACGTACTTAGGATTTCAGAGGGGATTGTCCTCTGGCGGCTACCCCACCCCTCAGTTTGCGCCACGATAGTTAACACACTTCAGTTTTTACTGTGGTAGTTTGATGAGAGCTAGTTCTGCTTGAGCTAGAACTTACATCTCTGTGTTGGCATAATTGTTATGTTAAACAGGGATAAACTTGGTGATTTTATTTGAGTTTCATTTTGATATTCTGGCTTTGTTTGAAGGTAAAATTCACACAGAAACTCAAGCAATACAAACCCATGTGACTCAAAACTGAAGGAAAGATTCTCATGAACTTCTGTACACTCATCACTGAGTTTAGCTCAAGTCTACAATGCAGTTACAACAAATCACTTCAAAGCAATAAATGCACCGTGGTGGGTATCACAAGGGAGGTATCAAAGTACCTAATTTGAGGTTAGAAGCAACCTGGGGACCAGGGAGTAAGTTTTGCCATCTAGAAGGCTACAACACACTAAAAAGAGCTTTGCTAAGAATACCTGCCACTTTCCTGACTCCTGTATCTGAGAAGACCAAACCCTGTGTACTGCAACTGTTGGCAGCTGGTTCCGTAGAATTAAAATTGTACTATTTGTAAAAAGAAAAAAACAACTGCAATTTTTCCTTCTTTCCCCTAAAAACTCTGTGGAAAAAACCTAAACTCACAAGTGTGCCCTGAATTTTTCAGAAAAACACAGTTGCGTTGTTGTTAACAATAAATAAATAAAGGAATCAATTCAGGGTTTGATGATCCCTGATTTTGTGAATCTCTATATATTGTTTCAGATATCAGTCTAGAAAATGATTGATTAACATGTTTTTGCTGAACATTTTGTCATACAGTACTTGATTAGGTTCTTCATTTGTTAGGTATCGCGCCTTTAAATTTAACCTTTGTCTTTCATATATCATTCTTTTACAGATGGAATTATCTCCTTGTTACTTGCTTACTGTAAGAATAATACGAATGAGAAATCTCCGTCGGGCAGATACACGTGAGTGTCTCTACTCTTCCGAGAAATTGGTCCTAGTTCTGGAAGTAATCAGTGCACAACTGAACACTGCAAACACCCTGAGTCAGAAAAGAAAGTAATTGATGTTACTAGGGTATACATAAACAGCTATAGTATCGCAGTATAGTTGATCATCAGAGTATTACCTGAGAACTAGTAGTTATGTTATTGTGCAAGTATAACGAGTCAAATGACCTTCCATGTGTAGCAAGAAAGACAATTTATTGTTCAAAACAAATTAAGAAGTGTCACAAGGTGTATTGTTTCCCAGGAATGAAAAAGTACTAGTTTTTCTTTTACATATATATCAATATCATAAACCATGTGTTTATGAAATAATCCAGCATTTCATATAAATAAAACATGATGGGCCAAATGCATCTTTGTTATTATGTCTTTGAAATAAATGGAGCTACATCCGGGCTGAGATTGCTCTGATTGGTTTTAAAGACAAATGTTCCTGTACTGTCTGGAGTTTCTGGAGTGCATTGAGATAGGAGTTCACGCATTTTGGACAATCTTGATTTTAAAAAAGCAGCATTTTCATGCCCATCTGGCAACCTATTTTTCTCCAGCACACTTAAGAGAATCATCTTGACCTGTGAGTTTAGATGCACTTCATAAAGTTTGCTAAGATGCTTATTTACTTTGGGATCTAATAAGACAGCTCTTTCCTTTTATTTTAGACATTTAAAAAAAATGCATTTGACTCTTAGGTCAAAATAAAGCAGCCATATAAAACATAAAGGGCAGCGTACAATGTCTATTAAAATCAATGGGAGCCTTCCCATTCACTCCATTTGGGCATTGGATCAGGCCCAAAGTTTGTTTTAGCAACAGTTTATTACAGCTGACCACCTCAAGCTTGTGATATCAATAACTTGCTATTACTATTCCTCCATGCATATATGAAATAGCAGGCCAAATCCTCAGCTGCCCCAAGCACAGGAGAAGGTGGTTCGAAGCCACCTGGCTATCTCCCCTGCTTCTGGGCTGCCCAAAGGCATCTAAGGTGATGACTACACTAGAGACCTTACACCTTACTGTGTGGCCACTCTGTGCCGACAGGAGAGAGCTCTCCTGTTGACATAATTAGACCACCCCTAACACGTGGCAGTAGCTATGCTGGTGGAGAAGCTCTCCCACCAACATAGCGCTGTGCACACTGCTACTTATGCCGGCAAAACGTATATTGCTCAGCGGGGTGTTTTTTCACACCCCTGAGCGACACAAGTTTTGCTGACATAAGTGGTAGTGTCGACATGGAGCAAGATAAGCTGGCTGCAGTGGTCATATAAGATCAATTAGACCAGCTCAGGTTTCAACAGAGCACTCTGGCCCTCACCCTCCCATCCTGACCATGCCCCTCACCTGCCTCTGTGTCCCTGATGTGCCTCTTCTAAAGAGTGGTGAGGGAGCAGGTGGTGGAGTGCTGCCTACTCTGGGTCTATGCCGAGAGCCCTTCTCTGTCCCTTTGGGGAAGCTTTCAGATCACTTTGTATTGAGCAGACCCGGAGTTGAAGATTGAGCCCAGTATGCCTATGCAGTCTCTTTCTTCCAAAGGTCTATACTTTTTAATCACGTTTTCTATCTTGGCTTCATGCCTACGTGTGGTTTGTGCTCGGAATCTGAACACTCCCATATACTTTACCTTTCTTGGGTGTGCTTAGCTCTCTGGTTCTTCAAACTAAACCTTGCAGTATCTATCCGCAGTGTCTCTGACACTGTACATGGGCGCAGGGTTGAATTCAGAGGCGAATCTGAGGGAGTCCAGTGGGAATCGAAATTGGTGTAATTTTCACTTTTTTTCAGGACCCTCAATATGCATGTTACAGCAGTGTGAGTTCTCGTAGACTAAGTAGTTCTTATTTACTTAGACGGTCTCATCATCACCCACTTACCTGTTTGTAACTTGTGCTCCTGCCCTGCCACATTTCTTTTGAATTTGGCCCACTGAGTCAAAGTAGAAATTGTATAACTCTCACACAGGCGGGGCTAGAAGAGAGGCGTACAGCAAAAAATGCAACTAATACAAGAGCATGAGTGCAAGCAGATCACCTCTGATTTAACTGGCACCTTGCACCTTCCTCCATTTCCTTGACATTTCACTTACATCAGTTTAAATCCCCCTGTGCTCTCTTATGCATTGGTAAGTGGGCGAAGTAGTTACAAGAGACTCACAGTTTCAAAAATAGGCACTGAGTTTGGTGCCTAGCTTGAGACATTTTTGGCCTGATTTTCAGAGGGGCTGAGCACCTGCCGTTCCAGAGATAAGGGTGCTTCAGCAGCTCTGAAAATCAGGCGCAAGGTGGACATTAAAAAATGGAAATACCCCAAATCAATGGCCACTTTTGAAAATTTAGGCTCCCGGAGTCTGTAAGTGTCAGGCAGTCTCGCTTGTATCACTTTCCACATCACCTCTCCTCTTTGGATCTGTACTTACAGTATGTTGTTTTACTTGATGACAGCAGAAAGCAACTCTATTTTTGCCTCAGTTTTTATCTCTCTGATCTTGATTCTCATCCACTTACATTAAATGAATAACAGAGTCCTTTCTAAAACTATTACCCCAAAGCTAATGTTAATATTATTATTGGATAGCAGTGGCTGCTGACCCAATGGTGAATTCTCTTTACTTTCAAATGCTTATCTAGCAATCTCATAACGGGGCAGCTATATATTATTCTGTACATGGCATCTTTTAAAAATTCATGTGGAACAGAGAGCAATGGAATGGATTTTATGAAACAGGGAGGCGAAAAGAACTTGCCACTTGCAGGCAGGAAATTAGGTCTACATTTGTCTCTTATCTATATCTGGGAAACTATTTTAAAATACAGATAGCCTGTAACCAGAAATTTCTCTTTGAACCAGTGCAGCTATGCTAGCATAGATAAAAGGATATAGGACATGACCCTGTTTACAGTGTTTTGATTACAGTATGGAAGCAAAATGGCTTGGTCTTGGGACCCAGTTTGGCTCCCCAACTTCCTCAGGAACTGAAATATTACAGTATATTGTGTAGCACAGAAACTACCAGCCTGCATATACGTACAGTAGAAAAGAATAAAGACAGCATTGCCTGCCAGGCCACACTGAGGAAAAAAATACATGAGCCAGGGTGAAAGTAACACAATGGCAGGGCAGATAATTGTATATTTCAGAGGACTCTCCAGTACATACCCAACCAATTTAATAAGGCCAATATAACCGGTCTGAAGGAATACATAGTACCAAGCTGCATCTCTACAAAGATAGGTAAATCCTAACATGATATGCATGTAGCCAAAACCACCATGGGCAATGTGTCTCACTTTCTATAGAAGACTTTTGTCAAACACTGGTCATATTGACCAAGAATTGAATTATTACCCAGATTAAAAAGACGTGCTTTGCACGTAGAAGACTGCAACATGGAATCTGGAGACAGCATGGAGTCACCCAAAAGACCAAATTTTATTTTTCCCACACTGTAGTATCCTGCGCTTACTCTGGGACTATGAAACAGCAATGTTGGCACATTAAATCAGAAGTGTTTCATCAAGGGCTCTTTTAAACTCTTATGCATATCAACTGGCATAAGATAATAAGGTTACGGGAAGAGGCTGCAAAATAGTATCAAAGTTTTAAATACACAGCTTTGCTAGTTAGCTCAAATCTATTGTCTATATTTATGTCCCTTCATTCCTGGTTTTTATTGTTTTTAAATTTCCTGGGAATTTATCAATGTTTAATTCAAAAAATGGGTGAAAATCAGGGCAAGAATTAATGTCACCATTTTCTGGGTAAATGTCAGGGTTAATACTGGGGGATAGGAGGACAGGAAAAAAGCAACACAGCGAAAAGTAAGAGTTTATTGTTTATAAAACCATTATATTTAATCCACATTACAAAAATTAAACTTCTTTTTAAACAAAAACAGTTTATTATATTTTGACTTGAAGAGTTGCCCTTGATGTAAGGGGCTTCAGTGTGAATTCCTGGGTAATGTAGGCTCACAGCGGCTTTTCCAAAGTGTTTTTTTCCCAAGGCTTTTTCCACTGTCTCAGAAAAGGCTCTTTCCTGCAGCCCAAAATGGTTGCTATTACCTGAAGGACACCAGAGTCAATACTAATTGTACAGAACCCCCATCCCCAAGTTGTCATCTCTCCTGTCACAGAGGTGGGACACAGGGGCTGGAAGCCAGAAGAGAGCCGAACCCAATCGCTGAGACACGGAGCCATCAGCAACAGGTCCTGTTTCCTTTTACCAGCCCTGGGGCAGGAAGGGCTCTGTCTGGCGGGTGAAGCAGATGGGGCTCTGTGCCCTGGCGTTCATCTCCAGATGGCGACATGTCTCTAGGCCCAGATACTCACAAGGCAAAAGAGCCAGGGAGTGCCCAGTGCATTGGGGGGAGCAGGGTGGGGGGACTTCCTGACACTAATGGGGGGAGCCCACAGGAGTGGGAGCCAGTGGGGGGAAAGGCTTGTCTCATAGTCACTTGCTTCCCTGCTGCGCAGCTACAGCAGCCATCCCCTGGCACTTACCCTTCTGTGTAGAGGCACACTGTGCTATCTGCCGGGCAGTCTCCAAGCAGGGAGCCAGGTCCTGGTAGTTCAAGCGGGGACAAAATTTGGGTCAAAAGGAGCTGTCTATAAATTACATAATATATTAGAGGTGAGTGGGGCCTTAACTTTCTGTACTTGTTTCACTGTTACTAAGTGTTACAAGGCAGTGGGTCGGACTTGAAAATTACTCAAAAATATGTTATGTAGTTTATGGCCACCCTCAAAGCAGAAAAATCCAAAATCTGGGAATTTTTGGAGGTTTTTGGTTAAAACAGAAAACAAAGGGCCCTAAATATATGTTATTGGTAGCTTGATGGTAGCTTTAGAAAGCTACAATTTAAATACAGCTGTGAGTCAGCATTGTATTTGTGGCAAAGAGAATCATGATAACAGTCTTCAAGTATATTGCAGCGAAGGAGATTTTAGGTCTGGTCTACACTACAGGCCTACAACTACGTCTCTCAGGGGTGTGAAAAATCCACATGCCCCAAGTGACGTAGTTATACCAGCCTAACCATCCGTGTGGACAGTGCTCTCCTGCTGACATAGCTACCGCCGGAGATGGATTAACTAAGCCGATGGGAGAGAGCTCTCTCCCATCAGTTTAGAGTGTCTTCATGACCGCGCTATAGCAGTGCAGCTGTGTAGATGTGCCCTTTGACATTAGGAGAAACTTCTTAACTATATGAGAGACAAGGTGGGTGAGGTAATAGCTTTCATTGGACGAACTTCTGTTGGTGAGAGAGACAAGGCTTTGAGCCGTACACAGCTTTTCTTCAGGTCTGGGAAAGTTACTCCCAGCGTCACTGCAAAATGCAAGGTGGAACAGATTGTTTAGCATAAGTAGTTAGCGCAAGTTGTAAGGGACCATTCAAGATAGAGTGGCCTGTTAATACCTATGCAGTTGTAGGACAAAAAGAGGGGGCTAGTGGGTTATTATTATTGACTAAGCCATAAATCCAGTGTCTCTGTTCAGTCCATGATTCATAGTGTCTCGCAGAATAATGAATTTAAGCCCCCAGGCTTGTCTTTTGAAAGCATTGTGCAGGTTTCCTTTGAGGATGAGGACTGAGAGGTCAGAGCGATCGCTTTGTGAAAAGTGTTAATCCATAGGTGATAGGGTGTTTTTGTCTTTTATCATTTTCCTGTGAGGTAACGGGCCGTTCTACCTTGTTGCAACTGAAGTCAATGAAAGCTGTGCTCTGGACATATGAAGTGCTATATAATTCTAAGTACTATGAAAAACCAGCTCCTGGGCATTTCAAATTGGGCACCCAATTGGGATACTTTTACTTCAATTGCTGTGTGTCTCAGTTCCCCATCTGTAAAATGGGGGTAATAGCATCCCTTAATCACACAGAGGTGATGTTAAAAATAAATTAATTCAATTTTGTGAAGCACTCAAACAATATAGTGGTGGCAGGGGTTCTGTGGGAAAATAGGTTTCAGAGTAGCAGCCGTGTTAGTCTGTATTCACAGAAAGAAAAGGAGTACTTGTGGCAACTCTAGCTCACAAAATCTTATGCTCAAATAAATTGGTTAGTCTCTAAGGTGCCACAAGTACTCCTTTTCTTTTTGTGGGAAAATAGTGTGTGATCATGAAATTAAAGACTGCATCACAATGCATATGCACATGAGAACTGAATTAAGGCACAGGCCCATTGCTGAGAAGTGCTATATAAAAATTACCCTAATCTCTGTCTTTAAATAAATACAATTTAATTTTAGTGCAGTGCACTAATTTCTTCAGTGCCGCTTAAGACGGGGAGTATTGATACATTAACAGTTATGCTGTACCTGTTTTTATACAGTAAGCCATTCTGACTGCTACATCAGCCTGCAGTTGCCAACAGCTACATGTGAAAAGATCCAGACCAAAACCGTCAACGACTGCAAAAACCCAGTGTGGAACGAAACATTTTACTTCAGGATCCAGAGTCAGATCAAGGTAAGAAACTGAGAATTCCCCTCTTTCAGCAGCCTGGAGATTTGTTACCACTTAAGCAGAAGTAGGATTTTCAAGTCTTCTACAACCTACAGTTTAACACCCCAGATGATTAAAATACCCCCAGTAAAACTCTTTTGAGGTCACTTTCTCATTTTTGATAGCCATTGGTTTGGATAATTCATATTTTAAGTATCCGGGGTGAATTAAGATAGCTAAAATTAATTCTTAATAAAGAAATTGTTATTTTTCTGAGTTAATAAAAACTACACTAGTAAACAGGAGCTACAAAATTCAGGCTTATTCTAAAACTCCATTACCACGCAACCCCCTACAGGCACTGAACGACAACATGCTCTGTGTAACATGGAGGGAAACAGTGTATCATCATAACAAATTCAGTTATCCTAGGAATTGTTACCTAACAATAAGTGCTGGTAAATATTCAGAATTTTGACCCCATAGGAGAGTCTCATATTCTGACATTTCTTTTAATTCCAAATAAAGGGGGGGGGATATCAAAATATTGACTTTTTTTGGTGGCATGGAAAGTTCCAAGGAAATGTGGTTCAGAAACGCTGAAATGAAACATTTGCACATTTCCACAGCAAAATGTTTCATTTCAGTTTGTTGAATGAAATCAAAACATGTTGCTTCAGCTTGGCTCAACATTAGTCTGTGTCCCCCTGAGCTACTGCAGTGCCTTATGGGAGTAGTAATTTTGGTGTCTCATACCCCCATTCTCCTAAAAGGGCCAAAACCCCCAGCAGGACGGCATCTCCCCATATGCATCATGCTTGTTCAACCAGGGTGGGTCTTCAGAGCATCATGGGAGAAGGAGTCTAACCAGGAAGTCCAGTCCATAGAGGAGAATGGAGGTGCAAGGCACCCAAACTACAAATCCTATGAGGCATTGCAGCAGTTCAAGCAAATACAGATTGATGTTGAATTAAACATTTCATTTAGATTTTTCCTAAAAGAAAATACAAAACTCCAGAAAAATCTAAATTTTCCCACAAAAGTTTTGATTTTGTGGAAACCACATTTTTCATAAAAACAAAAAACAACCAAAAAATAAACAACCCCCAAAAACATTTTGATGAAGAATTTCCAACCAGGTCTATTAACTACTACTGAATTGACTGATTCTTTAGTGGATGTTATATACACCAATGTTTTATCTACTCAATACCTGACAAATTTTGAACCATTAAAGCATTGAGATTCCTCAGAGATTTTTACTTTGCTGTTCTATCTGCCATCAGAGCGATTCAGTCTCAGAACAGAATGCACTCCATTCAGCTGTGAAGCTGAGCCGGGAGGCCTGAATTGGTGAATTGTGTGCATTACAACTAAACTGACAAATATGTAAGCCAGAAAAAGGGTAATGTGGAAAGCTGGTTGTATTGGGATAGAGAGGCCAGTGACTAGTATCACATAAGGAACCTAATTTTCTACAATGAATGTAAGTTCCCATATACATTTTGCTCTCAACAGAGGGTGGTGTTCTTTTATCCATAGAATACTCTTGCTGGAGAAGCCAGCACCACTGGTAAGTTCTGTCAGCTGAACTGCAGTGATTCAATTCAATTTACGATTGCCAAATACTATGCTATATGTTGTCTCATTGTACTCATTTTTATACCATATCTATAATCTTAACAAAATTACTCTGTCAGAAGAAAATAACAATCTACAATTTATTTATTTTTTGCATATTGGTGTTTTTAAATGTTTATTAAATGACCAAAGGGATTCCAAGACCCAAATCTTTAAAAAACCAGCTAAGGTAGTAATGACACTTCAATTAACTGATGGTGAAACTACATTGTTAGACTAGTAACAATAACAATTAAAAGTTATATGCCACTTCTTATGTTCAAAGTGCTTTATAAATATTAACTAGTTAAATATTATATTAACCAACTGTTGGGACATTTAGTTATTAAGAAATAAATATATGAAAACCTGGGAAATTTAAAGTTAACGTTAAAGATCAAGTTAAAAACATCAAACATTTACAAGTCAAAAATGTTATAGTGTAGGTTAAAAAGCCTTTGTTAGCAGCTTGGTATCAAGCTAAAGTGCTGGGTAAACAGCAGGATATTTGGAATAGTTCTTTAGTAAAAGGTATTTAATTTTACAGCACACAAATGTCGTGTAAATATAATTTCCTTATATGTGACAACAAAAGATGTACTTGGTATTGCTGTGCAATTAGGCGTAATAATATAAAATCCTCACATACAGCATTAGAATTACATTTAGTAGGTACTTTACAATAGTAATTACTATGTCATCTGCATGCTGATGTCTAGAAAATAAACCACATATTCTTATTACAGATTACATGGCATTTGCTTTGGATCACTCTACCACTCAATGTAATTTGACATTAAATGAATTCTTACAGTAATCACTGCTACACAATTCATAGGCAGTGTTCACCTGCCTGCTCAGTGAGACTGTATCAGTTCGACCAAGTATGTGGCCCTGAGCTTTGTGCTAGAGGACAGGTTTTGCTCTTTAGTTACAGGCTACCCATAGCGGTCCTTCCCCTGATCACACTGAAGTCAATAGCATCATTTGCATTGATGTCAATGGGAGCAAAATGGAGCCCAATATATGTGGCCTGTAACTTAGAGGCAAATCCTTCTCCCTCTTCCACAAAGTGAAAAGTCCCATATGCAATGAAACTGGTGTGTTCATACTGCACAGGAGCGGGATTTGTGGGGGCATGGGGCCCTATACAGTCCCATGCAGTGGAGGCTGGGCATGTGGCCAGCGCACCCACCATCATGCAGATCCACCAATCATTTCCCCCTGTCCAGCATGGAATGTAGGAGCAGCTGGGATTTGGCTTCTAATGAATTTTCTAGATTCCTTCAGGTTTTCCATTGTCTCTCTCATGATATCTTTCCTATGCAGGGGGTGACAATTAGGTTCCTGGCTGTCATGAAGTGCTAATATCTGACAATTCATTGGAGGGGCCTGACTTCTTACCTATGCTGTGGACACAGAATGAATTCACTCACATATCTAACTTATAGCATTTAAACTGAACTGGGGAGGAAACTGTATTACTTCGATTTTGAATAGGAGTACTTGTGGCACCTTAGAGACTAAGAAATTTATTTGAGCATAAGCTTTCGTGAGCTATGAAATGGATGAAGTGAGCTGTAGCTCACAAAAGCTTATGCTCAAATAAATTTCTTAGTCTCTAAGGTGCCACAAGTATTCCTTTTCTTTTTGCGAATACAGACTAACACGGTTGCTACTCTGAAACCTTAGATTTTGAATAGATTTCTTCAAAGTTGGATATTTGGAAAATTTCTGTATCCCTTCAATTTTCTTCCTCTCCTCGCACAAGGTAAAAATAGACTATCCCCAGGAGTCCCTGCTTCCTGGGCTCTGTGAAAGCAAGAACGCAGGATTTCTAAACTCCCTCATCTCCCTTCCCAGAATGTGCTGGAGCTGAGTGTCTACGATGAGGATGCCGTTACCCAGGATGATCACCTCTTCACTGTGTACTTTGATGTGGCTAAACTTCCACTTGGAGAAAGAGTTCTCATGTACTTTAAGACTGACCCAAAGGTGAGGTCTGAAATAACAGGCAGGGCTGGGTGAGAAAAAGACCCTTGCCTGGGTTTCCTGACAGATACTCATAGAATATAGAATATCAAGATTGGAAGGGACCTCAGGAGGTCATCTAGTCCCACCCCTTGCTCAAAGCAGGACCAATCTCCCATTTTTGTCCCAGATCCCTAAATGGCCCCTTCAAGGATTGAACTCACAATCCTGGGTTTAGCAGGCCAATGATCAAACCACTATTACTATTTTTCCTTCCTATGTAAAGGATTGGCCAGCTATTCCTCCAGTATGTCTCAGCTACCGCACAGTAAAACTGTTTCACCATTAGACAGAGCAGTTTGGCCTCAGCGTACTTGGCCAGTGGAGCATGGCAAACATATGATGCTCTTGGCAAAGACCCTTTCTCCTGGTCTTGCCACCAAGAATGAACCTCCCAGAGACTGTCAACCCCAATGGCTGTAATCAGAGATCCATTGTCTGAGCTTTCCATTGACCCAGCAACTGTGTCATCTAGATCTGGTGCTAGTCTAAATTCAGCTAAAAATTATATACTCGGACACAATTTTCAAATACTGGCATCTGAATAAGATTTCTAAATCCCACATTTGGTCACTTAAATTGGCATTTAATAACATGAATTCCCATTTAAAAGGTAAATACAGGATCTAAATATATTTAAGTATCCATATTTGGAAGACTGGGCTCTGTAGTTCACAAAAATTTTCTAAATGATTACATTACGATATCACGTATAGCTGAAATGGAGAGTCATACAGCAGGAAAGCTTAGCATCTAGACATCTGGCCATTGTCTTTATGTTTAAACAAATATCGTTGGCATATTGGCGCTGTTGCTGCAAATATAAGGAACATTGGGCAGGAGAGTTAACAATGTCCCTGAATCATTCAGTAATTGCAGTTGTTTTTAAACGTTCCTCAGAGAGGTCAAAGATATGAGGTAACAGGACATATAATCCTGTTAACCTTCCCATATTAATAGCAAGAGCAGCTACTGGGTAGTAGAATAATGTCAAGAACATAAAAAAATTAAGACCCTAGAAGATGAAGCAAACTGTAAAGTGACTGATTTTACACCAAAAAACAAAAGTGCAGAAGCTTCATAGAGTTTTAGGCCAGAAGGGACCTTTAGAACATCTCATCTGACCCTCTATATTTCACAGGCCATTAAATTTCACCCACTTCCCCCTCTGTTGCATACCAGAGGACTAACCCTGTAGGGAGAGAATAACATATAGTGACATCACTCTTTTCTATTTTTTCTTTTTAGGCACAGGAGGAACTAGAAGTAGAATTTACCTTGGAGAACATGTAAGTGAAATACAAATTAATTAGAAGATGCAAAAATCAGAGAATAACAAACCAGCAATTGGAAACCTGCTTCATATAATTGTTGCCTCCAAAGGAAATTGCCAGACCCACTGGATCCAGACCTCAGTAAATTCCCCACTGGAATCATGTATACAGTTTATCTGTATCAGCAGAATCTGTCAGTTTGTTCTATAATCTGATCACCTTTAATGTGAAGAAATTATTTCTGGCATTGGTGAGTCTCAGCACAACATCAATTTGTGGCCTAGGTATACTCTTCAGAAGACTTGTTTGTATCGATCTTTTCATGTATGCTCAAGCTCAGATGTGGTGGAAAATCTCTTGACTCGTATTTGTAAATCGAATAGTTTGGTTAATTTTTCATCCTAATTCTTACTGAGAATCCTTTGATTGCTCCCCACAGCACTGCTTCAGTCCTATAAATTTTCTCCCCTATATACTAAATTGAATAATAATAATAAAAATTAATAATGATAAATAAATAATACAACATAGCTTTTTTCATCCATAGATCTCCATATGACAGGTGGGACACGTTGAGGTCACTCTCCTGCTTTAAATAGCTTTGCATACAGTGGGAACCCTTTGTTTCCAAACTTAGTTCCCATGCCAGTCAGTGGAAAAACATTGGTATTCCAGGATGGATTCTAGTACCAGGTGACTTGATCACAGGACCTTGCAGCCATAACTCAAAGGCTAGTTGTAACATCCTCAGGAAGCCTTCCCAGGAAAATGGGAGATTAGCATCTTCAAAGGCCTATTGTTCTGTCTAATGACTCCTCCTCACAGCAAGCCATCTAGAGCAGTGGTTTTCAAACTGCGGGTCACGACCCAGTACTGGGCCACGGACTGTAAGGCACTGGGTCGCGGCAGCTCTGGTCAACACCACTAACCAGGCCATTAAAAGTCCCGTCGGCGGTGCTGCCCAGGCAGGCTAGTCCCTACCTGTTCTGACATTGTGCTGCTCCCTGGAAGTGGCCAGCAGCAGGTCTGGCTTCTAGGTGGGGGGCTCCGGGGCTCCGTGTGCTGCCCCTGCCACGAGCACTGGCTCCCCACTCCTATTGGCCGGTTCCCTGCTAATGGGAGCTGGGGGGTGGTGCCTGTGACTAGAAGCTGGACCTGCTGCTGGCCACTTTTGGGGCACAGAGTGGTCTGTAGTGCTAGGACAGGCAGGAAGCCTGCCTTAGCACCCCCGCTGCGGCACTGACTGGGAGCCGCCCGAGGTGTCCCAGTGTCCCAACCCCGCACCCCAACCCTCAGCCCTGAGCCCCCTAAACCCAGACCCCCTTCCTGTACCCCAAACCCCTCATCCCTGGCCCCACCCCAGAACGTGCATCCCAGCCCAGATCCCAGACCATCTGCCGCACCCCAACCCCCTGCTCCACTCCTGAGCGCCCCCCAAACCCAGAGCCCCCTCCTGTACCCCAAACCTCTTATCCCCAGCCCCACCCGAGGGCCTGCATCCCCAGCCAAGAGCCCTGACCCCCTGCCACACGCCCAGAGCCAGGACAGGCAGGAAGCCTGCCTTAGCACCCCCGCTGCGCCACTGACTGGGAGCCGCCCGAGGTAAGCCTGTGCCCCAACCCCACACCCCAACCCCCAGCCCAGAGCCCCCTCCCACACCCTGAACCCCTCATTCCTGGCCCCACCCTGCAGCCCTTCACCCCAACCCTCTGCCCTAGCCCTGAGACTCTCCCAAACCCCTCATCCCCAGCTCCGTTGAGTCACGGGCATCAACAATTTTCTTCAGCTGGGTAGCCAGAAAAAAACGTTTGAAAACCACTGATCTAGACTGATTGTATTCTGACTGGTGGGTGTTCCCCAGGTGTAAACCCACTTGTAATTGATACATAGTCAATATTCCTAACTTCAGATACAGAAATGATACATGTATACAAATAGGATAATCATATTCAGTAAATCATAACCTTTCCAGTGATATCTCACATGCCTTATCTTGCCCAAAATACATCTTAGTTATGCCATAACCACATCATAACAATATCTCTGTGAAGAATATGGGGATGCAGTGTCACACTTAGAATCAAGACACTTCCCAGCATGTATATCCTGGTGGACTAGCATAATGTTGGTAGATCAAATGTATTTAACAACATGGACTGCCCTGAGAGGTGGAATTTAACTAAGATTCTAATTTACATGGTTACAGGACTGTGATAGCACTGTGAAAAACTACTTAGCCCCAAGCATGATTGAAATTGTTTTTAAAGTGTGATTACTTCATATCAGTCAGTTTTAGCACAATGGTCAGGCTCTGCTTAGAAGACCCCCCAGAACAAGAATAACAGGAGCTGTAGCAGCTGTGCACAGTCAAAGCAAGCATTGTGAGGAACTTTGCATCACATGGCTGCCACCTTTACTCTTGTTGCCTGGTCTTCGCTATCACTCCCAACACTTCCATATGAGTGACAAGCAAGATAAACATCTGGGGGGAAAACGAGTGGTCATTTGATTTAACCTAGCAGTGAAATATGTGAAAAATGAAATATTTTTCATTTTCTTTCCTAGTTCAGGCCCTCCTGAAGCCATCATAACCAATGGAGCACTAGTGGTAACTTTTTGTTCTGTGATCTTTCCTGTCCTATAGCAATACTGGTAATATAGGTGGGACTAGAGAAGCTGTGAGCAGCTCCACAGTCAGCAGGCCAACACCCTCTCTTTTCTGATGAGATAGGCTGGGAATGAAGTAACTATGATTTCTCTGCTATTGCGGTTTCACAGTATTTCTTAGAGAGTATATCCTAGAGTGACCCATGATAGAAGAGGCTCTGACTGGAGTAGCTGTGAGTTACCTCAAGCCAGTACATCTCCAGAAATGTACAGAGTAACTCCTACTTGCAAAAACTGGAAGTGGTATGACTGGGAACCCCCTCACAGCCAGTTCACCCACTCCAGTCCCTACAGTGGGAGCTGCTGAGATAGGTGTAGCTATCAGCTCCCCTCAGACATCAATCTACCATAATTTCTTACAGTGACATAGGAACTACTGCCACTAAAACATTCATAACAATATTTTAGACAAGGGCTGTTTCCACCAATGACTCCTGTGCTCTCAGTAGATTTCTCTCATTAAGTTTTTGCCTTGTTTGGTCTTTTGTATCCCCATTAGGACCCTAAAAGTGCTGCCATTTTGCGTCCTGACACACTTAACTCTAGACACCATTTAGTTTGTCATCAACCCTCACTGATGGCTAGATATGACTCTCCCAGAGCCTTTCACTTTCACTCATCCTTGACTAGAGGGCTTACTGCTGAGCAGTGCCAGGCAATTAAGCTCTTCCAGGGACTGAGAGTGCTGCCTGCACAGTGTTCAATCCCCATAGCCAGCTCAGATAGTAATAGATTAGGATAGTTAATGTAATCTCAAACTGAGACATTCTCTGTGATGAGTTGTTTTATTGTTCTTCTCTGTTACAGTCTCGTGCACTTTGCTGTTTGGAAGTTCAGGTAGATGAGAAGAAGCGGCATAAATCAAGTACGGTTATTGCTTTATTAACTGGCTGTTAAGAACCAGATACTTACCCTGCTATAGCGATATGTGTTCTATAGATCATTACAAAAAATGCATGGAATAAAATAATATTTTCAAATGATACAAACTTTTTAACAACTACTGAAAGATACATGATCTCTGTTCTGGCTTGCTTTGACTCCATTACATACATCTATGTGGTTGTATGCAAAGAGACTACATTAAAACAACACTAAAGAGGAGATTTTAGTCACACAAGTGTCAGGACATTCAGAGTTATATTTCTATGATAGTAGCCTTAATTTTGGTCCCTTGCATTAGCTGATGTATATTACAACACGGTTTTCATTAGCAAACACAAAATAATTCAGAGCCCTAAATTTTTGCATCTTTAATTACAGAAAGGAGCTCAGGGTCTTTGTATTGTATTATTTTAACCAGTATTATGAGATCATGCAATAAACAAATCCATTATAGAGCATACATGCCATGGTGTGGAACTGGGGCAAGACTAAACACACAAACAAACAAAACCCATAAAGTTAGGCTCCTAAATCCAGATTTAGTGCAAGAACAATTTTCAGACGTGCTGAGCAGGCAGCATTAATAACCCAAGCAAGAACTATAATAACTATAATAACCCAAGCAAGAACTATAGGGAAGATTATTATAATACCAACTTATTGTATGTGAAGGAACTAAATATAAAGCAAATGGACCCAAAGAAATTAGTCTATGAGTCATTTAACTAGAACTCTTGGTTAGTGTGTATGATATAAAATGCTATAGTAGAAATTTGCTTCACTGGACTATAGTGCACAAAAATTTCCATTAAAACCCCATGTGTATGAACCCCTTCAATACAAATCTCCTTCTTATCCTAATTTCAGCTACATCCCACCAATGTATATCATTTGTCAAAAATCTTGCTTGATTATTTTAATCCCTTTGATTCAAATATTTTTGATGTCTCCATGACATATTGAATACATCGCTCTGTATTATATGGCCTACATTTTAAAAAGTGATGGTGATGTTAATGTTAAACTGAAGACATCTGAAAAGGACCTGATTTTCAGTGGGCATGTGCTCAGTACTTCCTAAAAGTCAGGCCCCCTCAAGGTGTCTCAAATTGGGTACCCAGAATCAGGCAGCACTTTTGAAAATGTAAGCCTATGTGTTTTGAGAGAGAAAAGAGCTTATTTCATACATTACAATCATGGAACAAGGACAATAAAATACAGCGTGCTGCGGAAAAGCTTTGAAGAAATTGTTTAGTGTATCATACAGACACTTATTACTACACACAGAAGTTGACTATTTTATGCAGATCACATTTAGTATTAAGAGTTTAGTAGATGAGCTACAGCTGTGAACTGGAATTAACTACGTCTAGTTTTTTTAGTATGAAAAAGCATGGTAGTTATTTTCCATGAGCATTAGTTCTGTCACACTTGTATACATTAGGTTTCCTGTTGTTTATCTGAGTACTAGGTTTCTTTCTAGTGGGATTATGTTTTTCTTGGTTTATTAAATAGACTCTTTGAATGCAATATAGAGAACTCCTAAGTGTTTTCTTAAATTTGATCACGAAAGCATAATTTTGCAGTCAGATAATATTAAGGTTCTCTGTGTGCTTTGTCTTTTTCCTTCAGGGAAAGACCTCTCCCTTACAGTGAAAGGTTCCCACGAAGGAACACAGTATCTTACACTGGGCCCTGATGCCATCATTAGCCCTTCGTTTCCTACCAAGTTCCACTATGTCAAGTATATGGAGCCAACACTGAATGTTATGCTACCGAAGAAGAAGCGTTACAATGCTGTATGTTATAACTGTCCTTTATAAACATAATAGTAACATGTAGATAACATGATCTATTTTGATGGGGGAGCAGGGTAACCTTTTCCTTTTTGTGCAAATAAACTTTTTTTCTCCCCAGCGTACCTGTACCTACATTATAAACACAGGCTCCCCAGTCATGATGCTGAATTCGCTCCCCATGGGAGAGAGAGTAACAGTAGCAGAGGTGAGTTCTGGCTGCCAACCTTTAGGAATTAACAGTGACCCATTAAAAAATTATAATGTAAGAATAAAGGGCTAGATTATCTCCTCCTGCAGAAAAAACCTGCAGGAGGGTACTAAGAGGGTGAAAAACTCTATGAATTTCTCCTCAGACCTTGGAGAAAGGAACTGCTTCCTTCTGCATGGAGCTGGGATCTGTGCTGCAGGGATGACTACTGCTTCTCAGGTTTCAGAGTGGTACCCATGTTAGCAAAAACAACGAGGAGTCCTTGTGGCACCTTAGAGACTAACATGTTTATTTGGGCATAAGCTTTTGTGGGCTAAAACCCACTTCATCAGATGTATGGAGTGGAAAATACAGTAGGCAGGTATAAATACACAGCACATGAAAAGATGGGAGTTGCCTTACCAAGTGAGGGGTCAGTGCTAACGAGACAATTCAATTAAGGTGGAAGTGGCCTATTCTCAACAGTTGACAAGAAGGGGTGAATACCAAGGGAGGGAAAAATCACTTTCATAGTGATTTTGAGGCCAATGCAATCAAGGTGGTCCATTTCAAACAGTTGACAAGTTCTCACACCTTCTTGCTCCATCTCCACCTCCCATATACAGTTTGCTCAGCCCCTTCTGCACTGAGCAAGCATCCGTAAAGGGACATTTTGTGGGGCCAGTGAAGAGGGATGGTGCCACAGCAGTGTCTTTTCAGTGTCCAGATCTCCAAGAGACAATCTGGGCTGATGGTATTAAAAAAATACTGGTGCTGTGCAAATGTGTCTTGAACTGTCCTTTAAAAAGAGGAGAGGCAGGCTGGCCAGCAGGGAGTCCCAGTTCCCTAGCCTGTATGCATTCCACCCCCTTAATTCCCCAGCCGCACTCCCTCCCCATCCCCAACTCTGCCACTCAGAACAGCTCCTCATCTGTACAGTAAGCTGGCCAGTCTGCCTTCATAGATTTAGAGGCAAGTGTTGTCCTTTTGCTTTAGAAGGTGACCTATGATGAAGATGAGTTTCTTGGTGCAGTTTATAATATCTGTCTTGCCGTCACTGCTATCCATCTAGCTCTCTCTGTCTCAGAAGGGTGTATTGATGTCAACCATATGTACGGCACATTGCACTAAACAAACAAAAAATACAGACACACAAAGAAATATTATAAGTACTGTAACAACCAGATTTTTAAACAATAGAGGCTAAGATTCACATGCAACAGGCTTGCATATATTTGAGCAAGGAAATCTGTCTACTGCAAGTACTGGTAGAAAATGTATATGCAAATACCAATTAGCATGGTTAGCATGTGCAGTTAATTGCTTTGCCTGTATAAATGTGGGCACAAGCACTTATATTTTTCCCAAAAATATTACTTCTAAGAAAAAATGAAATGTTTCTCAGTCTGGCAAACCTTTTCGAAACAACCTGGCATCCAATATGCTTCCTAACCACAGAAACAAGCTCCAGCACTGGTACTTCAGGCTTTTGAGACTCGTTCGCTAGATTTCCATTCCCTGCCTTAATCATGAGCCTTTCTGCTGGGGCCTGGTATATCTTATTTTCATTTGTGCACTGTCTAATACACAATAGATCTTTGACTGGTTCTAGTCAAAATCTTGCAGTTATGAGACTGAATTTGGGAGCTCCAAGATTGCATTCTTCGTTGCGTTTGATGGTTTGCATAATTGAATGGGCACTGGAGGGAACTGGCTGGTGCCAGTTAGGTCACAGTCAGGTAAATTGGTACAGTTGTCTGAAACCTTTGGGAAATACTGAGCTACTCAGAATAAATTCTACTACAAATAAATTAGTGGTTTTGAAGCTATATACATCTCTTGGATTAGTGGGGGGACTCAATTTTGTGGCTGCTGTGTCTTGTTGGGGAGGAAATAAATCTCACTCTCAAGGCTGAAGGGAAGGAAGGAAAGCTTAAAACTATGATTGTACGTTCATAGTGACATTCTTGTTTTTCAGGAGAAAAGATTTGATCTGCATGTGAAGGCAGAAGACTGGTAAGAGCTCTTCTCCTCTTTCTTTGAGTGCTAGTGACATTGTCCGCCAAGCTTTGCCACTTTCTGCATTTGTAAAAAAACCAAACCTCTTTGGATTGAAAACTAGAACGTATTTTTTTAAAAGAATGCACAACACATACCCAGTATATGACACTGGACATTAGATAAAAGCTACATTAGACAGGGTAGCTAGCAACTTATGCACACACTGACTGATCTGTTGCCCACTTCCTTAGTGTTATCCATAACCTTATATAAATATATAGCTTTGGCAGATTAAGATCCCAATTCAAGAAAGCATCCCTATTCGGGAGAGTACTAAAGTACCTACTTAAAGTTAAATACATTCTTAAATCCTTTCCTGAATAGGGAGAGGCTTAAACATGTGCTTAAATGCCTTCCTGAAGCAGGGTCTTAATCAATCACAATACAGCAAAGTTCATTCTTTTTCAGCATTTGAAAAAGGCTTTTTTAGTTCTGTGTACAGCAGTCACTGCAGAATAGCACTCACAGGGGAGTCCCTCACCACCACTGCCTTCTTGATCAACTGGTCTGACAGTAAGGACCAGTTTCTGCTGCTCAGTTTATGAAAATACCTCTGGGCTGCCAAACAATAAACTTATCTATAACTTTTAGAATGTGTAACTAATTTCAAAGCAGTCAAAAATTATACACCCACTATACCAAGCAGTTCCTTTTAGCGTTACATCTGCTTATTAATGTATTTATCTTCTAGCCACAGCAACAATAACAGCCCTGCATTACTGAGTTCACTAAATATAATCACTAAGGGGCAAACCCTTCCCAACTGCACTGATCCCAAGTAGCTGGGTTCTGCAAGTGGGAAAAAGGAATTATCCCTCTGCTCCGGACCCTGGTTCAGCAGTGTAAAGTAGCTGCTCCGTGTTTACCAGCGTACTTCTACGGCTGTCATAGCTCATGCTGTTGTAACCCACACACCTTCTGGATGTGGTGTTCCATCCCATCTGGTGTCACCGAGATAGGGTGACCAGATAGCAAGTGTGAAAAATCAGAACAGGGGGTGAGGGGTAATATAAGAAAAAGTCCCCAAAATCAGGACTGTCCCTATAAAATTGGGACATCTGGTCACTCTACACCAAGACCACTTAGAGAGAGATTAATGAGTCTCCTTCAGCCTTCATAAGGGCCATATGGCTTTTAGCTCATGCAGTAGAGGCTCATGCACTAAGCTCCAGAGGTCCCAGGTTTGATCCCGACAATGACCGGGGTCTGCCAGTTTTACACTGTTCTCTCTCTCTCCGCCCCCGCTTCTGTCATGAATGTTCTGGTGGATCTGAATAGCGATGGGTCTGTTGCGTCCAGCCTAGCCCTGTCCTGCCCCCATTCTTTGCTCTGTGAGCCAGTCCTTAGGATGCACAGCAGCTCAGATTCCCTGTATAGAGTCCACAGATCTCATCCTCTCCATGCAGCAGAACCTTACAAGTAGCATGGTACCAATGGCCCTCTGCCGCCACTGAGCTAGGGACAGGATTGTCCCTTAATATAGTGGGTGCAGCTAGATATGGGGATCTGCATCTGATGAGGAAAGGATAATCCTACCAATCACCATCAAAAACTATGTTAATATAAAATGAAAAATGGTGTCGTGCTGCATGACTTCTGATCTGCATGGCGCACCAGCACTGGACTCTGCTGCAAATTGTGACTTAGATTCAGAACGAGTTTGTATTGCATTAAATATTTAAATGAATATTACAATCAGTGCAGTGAACTTCTAAAATTGTTTATTGCAACAGAAACCTTTTTATTCATTTCATAATGCAGCAGAAATTGCAGCTCCGATGCAGAATTTAGCACAGAAATAAGAAAGTTGTGTTGAATAATTTAGGTCCAGACTGTGGCAGACTACACAGGATTCTGCTTATAACTAATATTTTGTTGTTAAATTTTTCAAGCCGTTAGTCCAAAAGTTAATTTCATTTGAAATGCTGAAGAAAATCCACTTATCTGTTTCTGAGTTATTCTTGGTGAAGGAAAAAAATGTTTTCTATACCCCTTTTCATCTTTGCACTTGGATAACTTTAAAACCAGTTTTGTTTTTAAAATTTAAATTTGACATGCCCATAATCTTCCTCTGTAAGATTGTGCTTTGCAATTTTTGACTAAAACTAGACATGAAAAAAATCCACTAGTGCTTAGCTATGAAAAGCCATGCTTGAGTAGGAGGGTTAGAGTTTCTAGAGTGAAATCCTGGCCCCATTGAAATCAATGACAATACTCCCATTGACTTCAATAGGGCTAGGATTTAAACTGGGGGTCTCAAACACGCGGCCCGTGGGGTTATTTTCTGTGGCCCACCAAGCTCCCGCCCCTTTCCCCCCCCGCCTAACTCCAGGCACTTCCCGCCGCCAAACAGCTGTTGCCGGCACTTGGAGCTTTCCAGGAGGGAGTGGGGAGGAGCAGGGAGCCGTCCACTCAGGGGAGGAGGCGGAGAAGAGGCGGGGCAGGGGCGGGGATTTGGGGAAGGGGTGGGAAGAGGCGGGGAAGGGGTGGGGCCTCATGGATGGGGTGGAGTGGGGGCAGGGGTAGCGAGGGGAGGGTATCAGCAATGCGGCCCTCGGGTGTGCACTAGTCCTCATGTGGCCCTCATGGTCATTTGTGTTTGAGATCCCTGATTTAAACCCTGTATCCTGTATGGACTGCTGCCAGTAGAGAGCGCCATGATTACATGTTAAAAACGTAAATGTGATTCTGTGGTAGTATTTAGCCACAAGAGGGTGATGATACTCCACCAATTTTGCAGTCATCATTCAGGAGGCTCCTTTGAAAATTTGGCCTGTTAGGTTTTTAACCTTAGAGGTGAAGCAGAAGTTCCACTTCAATAAATTGCAACAATATATAACTTTAGCTAATTTTAGAAAATAAAATTAAAATATCCGCTAATACTGACATCATCCTCTTCTCTGCTTATTATATTACATCAACTTGATTATACAGGGGTGTGGAAAAGCTTTGTCTGTACATATGTGTAGGATTTTCTGTTGTGTAAGTCCTGAAATTGACTAGGAATATTAATATGTAATAAAAAGCATGTGTTTGTCCTAGTCCTTGTTCCTGCCCACAAGACCTAGATGTGCGCTTAGGTTATGACCTGTGTGCAGAGGAGAAGGATTTCCTGTGTAAAAGAAAGAAGTATGTTGCTGCTGCCCTGAAAAATGTTCTCCAGCTAGAAGAGGACCTGCAGGACCACGAGGTATGTGCAGTGGAATCCTGGGTGTCCGCTCCCTCCTTACCTCGTGTGAGTGCTCAGCAAACTGGACAGCAAATGTGGCTAATAAACAAATAATAGCTGGAGCACATGCAACCCCTATAGCTAAGTGTTTCTGTTCCAAAAGACTCTTAAGTTATGTTTTTGTAAGTATAAAAATTATTGTTGTTGACACTTTTTCTGAAGAGATGTATCCTCTCAGTCGTTTGGGAGGTAAACTTGAAAGCTGAGTTAGATAGTTGCCTGGTGTCTGGTGAAGGTTTCCTCGATTTCCATATGGCTATGATGACAACGCTGTGTACAGCTTCCAAACTGTATTGGTTCACATACCACCTTCTTAAAACACTGCTGTGAAGTGACTGGATGGAACATTAAGCTTACATGATGCCAGTGGTACACATACCAGAGTTTCAGAACCTCTGAATTCTCTGAGGCCAACTGCAAAGACCTCAGTTACTTAGCTAATTAAAGACTACTGTATCTAAATGCAGTCTGTGTCTCAGGAGTTTGTACACTGCCGTGGCACATGTGAGACACACGTAACTCCTGGCCTGGCGTCTGCTTGCCCAGCAGAGGGTCCCAGTGCTGCAGAGGCAGCACAATGAGGTCTTTATAAGGAGGCATATGGGTCTCTCATATGTCTGGCCATTTGGAAATGTGTACACCATCTCCAGTTCTGGGGCTCATACCTGTATGTTCCATTCTGGACCATAAGTGGTCTTGAATGATAAATACCCATGCACATTAACTAAACTAATGAGCAAGTATTTAATGCATTGCTTGAATTCCATCAATTGTGGCATGGGAGATAAACCTCTTCAAGGGGGCTCAGTTAACCTCTCCAGTGAATATTTTTTAAAACACCTGCCCTCTGTTGCAAGCTTGTAAATTCCAAAAGCAAAATTTCTGTTCGTTTAAGTAACTTAATGATCCTGGGGGGGTGGGGGGAAGGTCCCTGTCAGGGTGATTAAACAACATTCCCTGAGCTGTATGAATTTTCTCACAGGTTGATAAGGGGATTTAAAAAAAGAAAGGGGGAATAGAATAGAATGGAGCAATGAGGAAATGAGATGGCTGGGGGTGAATACTACATTTCTTGCATGAATAAAAGCACCTGAACTTACTATGATTCCTGCCCTTCTCTATAGAGGCGTGGTTGACCCACTGGATTTGGATCCATATCTGATTCCAAACTTACCCCGAGGAAAGATGTATTTGGATTTGCTGTTCCAGTTCTGATCCAATAAACAGAGAAAAAACTATGAAATGTTGGAACTGAACTGGGTCCAGTGTTCCATTTCCAGTCCATTTCCAGTTCTGAGTAATCATGTGTGCTTGGTTTGCACTATCTTTCTGTCTTTGTGTTGAACAGATTCCAGTGGTGGCCATCATGACAACAGGTGGTGGAATGAGATCATTTACAACAACATATGGCAGTCTATTGGGTCTCAAGAAATTAAATGTCTTAGACTGTGCAACATACCTGAGTGGTTTGTCTGGCACGACATGGTAAGCAGGACTCAATCAGGGTTTTTATTTAATCTTTCTGTAAGATGTTGATACAAAGAGCTCTGGTAAAAAATATCATGGAGATGTTAATAGCAGCTCTCCATCATAAAGATTGTAATCCTATTTTTATTATGGAGAGCCAGTAGCCTCTCCATAAGTAAAGGTGCAACCAGCTTCTATTATAAAACCTTATTTTAGCCCTTCCCCATAAGTTGTCTTGACATTTTGGTTTGGTCTGAAAATTGCCAGAATGGCTGTGAAGATTCTGCAAAGTCTGAAGAAAATCTAACAAACTGCTTTTCAGTTACAGGTCATTAAATATTACCTTGATATGAAAGTTTGACTTCGTCTAACATTTCTTCACCTGCCTCTTGCTCCAAATGATTTATTACATCTTCCAGCTTTCCATCTACTGCAGTTAAAATCCTTTAATAAGTTGCACCAGCTCTATCTGAAGAAAATGGGTAGTGTTAAGCACTGGTGTTAGGGATTTGTTGTTGTTTATAGCTTTGAGTCCAAACCTGTTTCCACGGTTGTCCGTTGCTGGTTGGGGCTACCACTACTACGAGGTGGGGCTGGTTGGCTGTACAGAGGAAGCATGGCAGTGCAGCGTGCATATTTGTCCTGTACATCGTACATTTGGGATGGGATCAACGATCTCTCCCAGAGTTCCCTGGGGCAGTGCAGTGCCATTTCACCCTAAACATTGGTCTGTCTGTCTGGCACCCTTTGGCCCAGTCTGGGCTGTAATAAGATAAATGATGGCCTTAAAGTGGGGTGATAGCACCACTGTAGTTAAGATTGAGACTAGCTGAGGTGTGGCCTGCACTAGAAAGTTTAATCAGTATGGTTTAACAGCTGATTTTTCTAAGTGCTCTAAAATTCACATGCTTATTCTAATTGTCTAATATTTCCTTTTGTTTGTTTTAAACCTGCTGCCTGTTAATTTCATTTGGTGACACCTGGTTCTTGTGTAATGAGAAGGAGTAAATAACACATCCTTATTTACTTTCTCCACACCAGTCATGATTTTATAGACCTCTATCATATCACCCCTTAGTCATTTCTTTCCCAAGATGAAAAGTCCCAATCTTTATTAATCTCTCCTCACATGGGAGTTGTTCCATACCCCTAATAATTTTTGTTGACTTTTTCTGAACCTTTTTCAATTCCAGTATATCTTTTTCGAGATGGGGTGATCACATCTGCACACAGTATTCAAGATGTGAGCATACCATGGGTTTATATAGAGGCAATATGATATTTTCTGTCTTATTATCTATCCCTTTCTTAATTATTCCCAATATTTTGCTAGCTTTTTTGACTGCTGCTGCACATTGAATGGATATTTTCAGAGAACTATATACAATGACTCCAAGATCTCTTTCTTGAGTGGTAACAGCTAATTCAGACCCCATCATTTTATATATATAGTTGGTATTGTGTTTTCTGATGTGCATTATTTCCATTTGTCAACACAGAATTTCATCTGCCATTTTGTTGCCCAGTTACCCAATTTTGTGAGATCCCTTTGTAGCCCTTCGCAGCCTGCTTTGGACTTAACTATCTTGAATAGTTTTGTATCATCTGCAAATTTTGCCACAACACCATTTACCCCTTTTTTCAGATCATTAATGAATATATTGACTAGTAGTGATACCAGTACAGACCCCTGGGAGGACGCCACTATTTGTTTCTCTCCATTCTGGAAACTGACCATTTATTCCTACCCTTTGCTTCCTATCTTTTAACCAGTTACCGATCCATGAGAGGACCTTCCCTCTTATCCCATGATAGCTTACTTTGCTTATAAGCCTTTGGTGTGGGACCTTGTTTTCTGAAAATCTAAGTGTTCTGTATTCCCTTGTACACATACTTGTTGACCACCTCAAAGAATTCTAGTAGATTGGTGAAGTGTTATTTCCCTTTACAAAAACCATGTTGACTCTTCCTCAACAAATTATTTTCATCGAGTTGTCTGACAATTCTGTTCTTTACTATAGTTTCATCCAGTTGCCAGGTACTGAAGTCAGACTTACTGGCCTGTAATTGCCGGGGTCACCTCTGGAGCCCTTTTTAAAAATTGGCATCACATTTGGTATCCTCCAGTCATTTGGTACAGAAATGACTTGCCCATTGTCACACAGAAACCCTGTAGTAAAGCCAGGATTTGAACCCATGTTGCTTATGGCCTAGGTCACTATGTTAACCACAAGACTACATTTTATCTCTCGTTTTCCTCTCACAAGGCCAGCAAGATCAAATGGGTTGCTAAGCATTAAGAAATGCATCCAGAACAGAGAGCCATATACTAAGGAGCGCCATAAAATTGATGCTGACTATAATGTGATGCCAGGATACTGTCATCAGTCAAAACTAACTTATATTTATCGTGAAAAATAAACATAGAAAATAAAATTTCAACTCTTTACAATAAATTATCCAATCATGCAAACTAAAGATTCACTCCTATTAATTTTACTCTTTAAAATGCGGCAGTCGTTGGAAAAAGGAAATATCAAACACTAGAAAAAATGTACTCACATGGGCCTTTTATAGAACAGTCATAGACACCTCAAATGATATTTTCCCCCACAAACTGCTATAAAAAAATCGAGTAGTGCACAAACTACAAGAAACACTTAAAACTGATTCTCTAACAAAAGGACAGAATTTTTGTAGATTATTTTTTGTTAATGTTTTTTTTTCTATATTACCCTTCCCCAGGACCATGTCATGCTTGTATAAAGATGCTTATTGGTCACAGAAGGATCTAGATGAGAAAATCCGTGAAGCCCAGAAATGTGTGACCAAATGCAAGATGAGTTGTTTCTCTATGGATCGCATGAAATATTTTAACCAGCAGCTGTGTCAGCGTAAACGAGAGGGATACAGGACATCATTTATAGATCTGTGGGGGCTGATCATTGAGTATATGCTGCATGATGGGGTACAGTATCTATTTATTTTCTCAGAGAGCTGCAGATGTTTTCTCTATAAGAATTAGGAGCAATAAATCTGTGAGGAGAGATTGCAAGCCCTGTGGTGCTGTAGAGTTATCTGCATCAGGAAATTCTATTGGAATCAAATTTATTTTGGAATGGTTAGGTATAAATGCATACCATATATCGGGCTGGCCAAACTTACTGACCCTCCGAGCTGCATATGACACTGTTCAGAAATTCGAGAGCCATGGTGCGCCAGCTGGAGTGGGGCTTCAGGCCCATGGGGCCCACCTGACGGGGGCTTCAGCCCCACTCCTGGTGAAGCCCAGAGCCCTGGAAGGCACTCCACTGAAGACCCGAGACCCCCCTCTTTACAGGGCAGAAGCCCCAAGCTCCCCCTCAGTCTGGTAGGTGGAGAATGGGATGCACATGGGGGCTTCGCGAGCTGCACATTAACTGTAAAAGAGCCTCATGCAGCTCATGAACCAGTTTGGTCACCCCTGCCATACATTAAATAAATTGTATTTTGGCCGCAGGAACACGGAAAGTGCAATAGATCCCCACTCCACCCTGGGGAGCAAATTGCTTGAAAGGGGTTGGGGAGATGACAGAGTTGTGGCCCTTCCCTTCCTTGCACCAGCTCACAAAGCAAAGCTGAAACATCAGGAAGTGCAGACTGTGTACACCTGTGTGCATTGAGTAGCCCGGGGGGATTGTATCTGCCTGAGGAACAATCACTGCCAGTGTTTCTCCTGGGGTGGCATGGTTCTGTGCCACCCTGCGTACAGGGCTGGGGCATAAATGCTGCAATCTAATTCACAGTAGAGAGGTTCCTGTGTCATTTCATGCATTCTCAGGTAACTGTTTTTCTTCAAAAAACAGAAGGAGAACCATAAACTCTCAGACCAGCAGGAAGCGGTGAATGAGGGTCAGAACCCGTTGCCCATCTATGTGGCAGTCAATGTCCGGGACAAGTATAGCACTCTAGATTTCAAAGGTAACTTTGATGTTCAAGTGATGTGTTTGATTATAAATTTACCAAGGTTTGGGTTTAGTCATAGGCATACCTGTTCAGTTGTTGTTGTTTGTTCTTTGCACTCTGGAAACGCTTATCGACCGCAGCCCTATTTCTGCTGTACAGACATTTGCAGAGGGTATGTCTCTACTGCAATCAGGACAGCACATGTAGGCATACCCAACTAGCCATAAAGAAGCTAGTTTGCTAAAAAATAGCAGGGTAGCCACGGCAGCATAGGCAGCATAGCATGGACTAGCCACCTGAGTACGTACCTAGGGCCCTGGGCAGGACTGTACTTGGGTGGCTAGTCCATGCCACCACCTGCGTCGTCAGACCCACACTGCTATTTTTAGTGACCTAGCATGATCAAAGCTAGTTTGGGTATAAATGCATGTGCTGCATTTGTGCCTCCTGGTTGTTGTGTAGACATACCCAAAGAGGCAGCCCATGCCCTCCAAAGCTTACAGTTTTGGTACAAGAGGAGAGTTTCGGGGATTCCAAATTTCAGGATTAGAAGTAGAAGTGTAGAAATATCATAAGACAGGCTGTTCTCAGAATATGATCTGGCCTGATTAGAAGAAGAAACCATTGGAAATATTTTGAGAAATTAATGCTGTTTTCATGACCCAAGAGGACTTCACTGAATCTTGCTCATCAATACTTCAGTATTTTTCTCTTCAGCCAAGAAGAGAGAAAAGCAAATCAAGTACTGGGCTTCCTTTCACTGCTGAATTGGAAGTACTACACCCCCTTGGATGAAAAGGAAATTAATTCCCCATGTTCTTTCAGTCCTGGGCTTTCTTTACACTGCCATTAAAAGACCTCTACCCTGGATTTGAAGAGAACATCCCTGCTAGTGAAAGAGAAAATATCTGCCTTCATGATTATCAGTGTCACATATATGGAATCAAATCATTTACTTTGAACCAGATTTTCTAGGTAAACACAGAGAGATGCACATATACATTTGTGTACACCTAATTTATGCACACAATAGGCCTGATTCTGCTAACTCCACCGATGTCAGGGGAGTTATCCTGGTGTAAAACCAGTGAAAGTGAAAGCAGAATTAGCGTGCACACACAAAACAATGACAGGTTTCAGAGTAGCAGCCGTGTTAGTCTGTATTCGCAAAAAGAAAAGGAGGACTTGTGGCACCTTAGAGACTAACCAATTTATTTGAGCATAAGCTTTCATGAGCTACAGCTCACTTCATCGGCTGCATCACGAAAGCTTATGCTCAAATAAATTGGTTAGTCTCTAAGGTGCCACAAGTCCACAAAACCATGTATTTATGTGTGCACATGCCAAGCTAGTTGCCTAACTTGCACATAAGGTAACTGCACATGTAAAAGAGGCACACACAAATTCATGAACTCAGCTTCGTGCATCTGACTTTGAAAATCTGGCCTAGAAGATGGTGGTTTGTAAATTATACTTTGCAAAGATCAGATAGAAAACAGAAGGCTTAGTCCATCTCAAACTCTTTGCTTAATTTAGTAGCAGTATCTCTCTTTCAAGTCATTTGGGAGACATTTCTGAATGTCTTTTTTGTGGCTTTGTTTGCAGAATGGGTTGAGTTCACTCCCTATGAGATGGGATTCCAGAAATATGGAGCATTTGTTCGCACAGAGGATTTGGGAAGCGAGTTCTTTATGGGACGTCTGTTAAAGAGGCTCCCTGAAACCCGGATCTGTTACCTTCTTGGTGATGTATTGTCCTGCGAAATGTCAACCTACTGTAATAACACAAAACCATAACCAGAAAGTGGATATTTGTTGGTCTGTAACATTCAGTACTAGTATAGTGCCTGCCAAGAGATGCGTGTGCGTTCATATGTGTATCTATCTATCTATCATTACATCCAAATAAGTATGTTAAAGGAATGTTAAGATTGCAAAATAAAGTAATCAAAAGTTAGGAAATGCTACAATTAAAGTTGTCTGTGCAACTATAATTTGGCCTCCTTGTTCATATGCAATATGATAGAGTTGTACAACAAGTTTCGGTTCAGTGGCTAAACAGAAAAATCAAAACCAAACCAAATATTTTTCACATTTTTTGGTGAAACAAAAAAGTCAAAACAATTTGTTTCAGGTACCAGGAAACATTTTACTCTACCCAAAATGAAACATTTCATTTTGATTTTGGTTATTTTTTAAAAAATATAAATTAAATTCAAAATAAGTCATTTTGAATAGAAAAATTGTAACTTTTCATTTTAAAAATGTCAAAACAACAGATTTAGATCTTTTTCAGTATTTTGTTTTTTTACAGAAACAATTCAGCAAATTTGACTGTGAAATGTTTCAGTTGACTAGAATCTGCATATTTTGGTGAAAAAAGTTTAAACTGAAAAATTTCATCCCGCTCTAATTATGATAGAGTCTTCAATGACATGTTTGCATACTATTTTTCCACAGGACCCCTTTCTCCAACAGTCCATAAGGTGGATGGTGCTCACTCAATGAGCAACTATTCAATATTTTGTTTTCTCCTCATTTTTCAGTGTCTGGCCCTAGGCCTTATTTGCTGCACACCATTCAAACACTGCTATGGATACAGAATTATTAATGAACTCATGGGCTTTTCTATGGTGCTTATCTCTGAAGTATTTGAGTGCTTCAAAACCATCATTTGAATTAGTTCACAATATCCCATGTGAGGTGAGAAGATGGTATTATTCCCAGTTATTCCCAGACGGGGAATTGAAGCACAAAGAGATTAAAGTGAAAAGCATCCACTGATTTTGGGTGCCCAATTTGAGATGCCTAAGGCCTGATTTTTCAGAGTAGTTAGCATTAGATAGCACTTCATGTGGTCAAAGCAATTTCCAGTGATTTCAGATGTAGCTGTGGGTGCTCAGTGCTTCTGCAAATCAGATGCAAGAGTCTCAAGTCGGGCACCCAGAAAGTGAGGCACACACAAATAGTGACAACGTGTGAGTAGTTTGGTTTACGTAACTTGCCCAACATCATACAGGAACTTTGTGGCAGAGGCGGAGATAGAAAAAAATTCTCCAGAGCAGCATTCAATTGCCTTATACAGGAGACCATCCTTTCTCATTCTGCAATACTCTGCCTCATTCACTACTCACCTTTCAATTTCTGCACCAGACAAGACATGGATTCCTTCACTACATAACCCTGATTCATCCTCAGAGCAAGTCCATCCTGTACATGAGGCAAGGTTCTGTGGAAAAAATATTATGTCATCATGTAATTGAGGATTCTATCATAATACATGTGCACAACAGTGCAAATTAATGTTCCTTTAACATAGTGTTTTTGTATATAATTTCCCGGGTATTTAAAAAAAGCAAAATTAAAAACAGTAAATCCATCAGAGGATGTCATATTGACTACCACTTGGGTCATCAGCAGTGCTGGAAACTTTAGGACCACCACACAAGCCTCTGTCACTTGACCTAAGGGAATAACTGGTAGCAGTAGTAGGTTGTCATCCTTTATGTGAACCAGCCACTCAAGGAGGATGAGACACATACTTTGCAAGAGGGTTTTCATAGATATTTGCTCATGGCAGAGGGTGATAAGACTCAGGAACATTGGGTTCTATTCCTGGTCTGGATGGGAATGTTCTCTATTGGTCACACATACCTGACTGTCCTGTCCCTGTCTCATTCCTGTCTCTTCTTCCCTACCTCATTCCTGAATCTTTGTCCCAGGCTCTGCACCTGGCCGGTCTCAGCCTTCACTCCCTCGGGATCCTCATCCCAGTCTCCCCTTCCAGGATCTTTATCTGTTGTCAGCCCTCACTACATCAAAGTTGCCTTCCCCAGTTTCCTCATTCCAGTATCCTCCAGCTCCTCATTAGAATGGAGTGATTTGAAAAAAAAAGTCTGAAGTTCAGGACATTTTGAGTTCTCGGTCCACAGCCAAGTTTAGCTTGACGCCGTATCTCTAGCCAGCATGCAGCTAATGGAGATACGGATTTATCACCAGTATTAAAAATGAGACTGTAATACATTCTGTGTACATGCTGACTCCCATCTTCTCTTCCTTGGGAGTAAGGGCTCAGCCTACATATCCTAAAAGCATGTTTAAAAGGAAGTCAAACAGAGTGTTTTGCTCAAAGATAATGTTAAAATGGTAGATGTGGTTCCAGATGGGACTGTTTGAGAGAGCTGTTCAGAGCAGCCCCCATCTGAGATGCCCAAAGTGCGAGTCTGAGACATATGAGAGAGGGTGTGGGCAGAAAAGTTGATCTTAGAAGGAAAAAAACAGTGGGTGGAATGCAAGGGGATGAGGAGGGTTTGGGGAGATGACAGAACCCTTTAACACGCCAGGGGGGACTTTCCCTGTTGATAGGGTAAACTGTGGGACAACCAGAGAATCCCCATTCAAAGGGGATTCAGGGCAACTCAAGGCTGGGATGACCTTTGTAGAGACAGGAGAGCCCTGCTCAGTGTAGTTAGGGAACCACCAGGAAAGATAAGTGCATAGGATGATCTCAGGCTTATTGCAATAAAGCTCTATTCAGCTTCCTGAGAGAGTATTTCTACACCTGGGTTTCTCTCCCATCACTTCCTTGGTTTCGAGTGCAATGTTACCTGTGGTAAGTTAGAGATCTAACACTCCCTGTAGTTGATGTCTTCAATTAGAGTTAAAGTCAGCACCTTTGAAGTGTCAAATACATTAAAACTTGAAGGTTTAGGAATGTTTGAATTGTGCTCCTCAGGCTCCCGCAAAAATTAAGTGGAAGAAAATTGAACAAGTTGATGGAGAAAGCAAAAGGCAGTTTTCAATTAGATGCTTCCAAATGTTCACTAAATTAGTTTCCATAAAATCTCTTTCCCTTCACAGGCATGTGGAGCAGTGTATTTTCCCTGAACCTGTTATACATCTGGAGTTTGTCCAACAGTTCAGAAGACTTCTGGCACAGGTGGACTCGAGACAGAGTAGTTGATATTGGTGAGACCTTTTTATACCTCAACTTCGCCTTTCATTCATGTTTAAATTGGAGATTCTTGCCTATCTGACATATGAAGCCTGTCACATAGTGTGAACATATTCTCTCCAGGAAGGTTTTTTAAATACTGCAGAAACCACAGATAGACCCAGGGGAATGCCTTATGCTGCTCTGCTAAGTTCTTTTGGCTGGGCTAGGAGCAGCACTGATGGGACCCTCCTCACCTGAAAGAGAATTACCATGATGCATGGACTTAAAGGAGGAGGATGCAAATCAGGGGAAAATATTGCCGCAATTATGATAACTACCAAAACTACAGAGTGTGTTAAAAAGGGTTAAGCTTCAGCAGGCAGTTGAAAATTGCCACACATCCTGCAGATGAAAAGGATGCAGTATCACATTTGCTGTTGAATCTCACAGACCAGCACACACACAGACCAGAACCAGTTTCAGAGACCAACGCAGAGAATAAAACTGGGCAATATTACAGCAACAACGGTACCATGGTTACTTTAAAAGTTATTGTTTGTTGTTGGTTAAATAAATCATCCTAACACCTGCCTCAACCATCACTTAAATACAAGGACAACACCCCAAAAATGGTTATATGAAACCAAAGCTTTTCTCTCCTTGTCTCCCCTTGTACAGAGGAAGAGCCTATGCTGCCTACGAGGCCACATGAGGTGAATACTCACATGCTCACTCCTGAAGGCCCTTTTTCCACTGCTCTTCGAGATGCTTTAACAGATCGCCTGTCAGTTGCTCAATATCACAATTTTCTCAAGGGCTTCCAGGTCCATAATGACTATCTGGGGAATGAGAAGTTTTGTAGATGGAAAGGTAATAGCACTGGTTTTTAACTGTGTCTTTTGAGGTGGTTTTGAGTGTGGAATTTAGTGAGGCGACCTGGGCTTGGAGGAGAGTGAATGAGCATCCATTTCTAACCCACCATAAGTAGCAAAATTTGAATCTAATTTAGAAAACAATTGTTTGACCAATCACCTGAATTGTGCAAGGCTGAAAATCTGTATTGATATCAGTTTGGTAGGGCTTAACTTCCATCTCCTTGGGGTACAGTCACTGAGTTTAACTAATAGACGTTTGACAAAGTTCATAGTTTTCTATGAGCAGAAAGAAAGGACTAAGGCCCCAATCCAGCAAAGTATGCAAGTATGCGTTTAAAGATAAGCATGTGCTTATGGGCTTTGCGGGACTCTGGCCCTATAGGCAGGCAGAAGGAGAGAGTTGGGTGCCCCCTGCAGGTCAAGAATGGGGTGGAACTGTTTAAGAGAGCCAGGAATAGAACAACACAGAGAATCCTAAATCAGAGAAGGTTATTCCTTTAGGATAAAGCTGAGCTATAGTGGTATAGCAATGGGATGAGCCCTTTCATTTTCAACTCTGTTTTCTTCAAAGAAGTTGCAGATTTGCTCATAACTGTTTTTCTTATGACAAAAAAATTTTCCTTTTAGATACTGTGTTAGACATGTCTCCCAACCAGCTGAGTGAGCAACCAGATCTCCTTGGCATGGTAGATGCTGGATTTTTCATCAATACCAGCTGCCCACCACTTTTAAGGTCAGAGAGGAAAGTGGATGTCATCCTGCATTTAAGTTACAGTGCAGGATCGCAGACTTTGGTGAGAGGAGTCAATTTATCATTTGTTTTCTCCAGTATAGCCTTTTGCCTGTAACCTTCCAATACTTAATAGCTAGAAATATTATGTTATTTCAATTATTTCAACTAATTTATTAAATAAATTACATTTTAATCCTTCTATTTCCATTTCCAAGCATTAGAAGAGGAAGGTGATTCCAGGAGAGAGAAAATTCAGCTGCCAGTATCAGTGGTATGAATCCTTGTTTCAGACCATTGATCTACACATTGCAGTTTATTAAAACGTCTCACTTCCATCTTCATGTGATCTCATCATCACAGACCTCTAGGGCTTAGAAACTGTAAAAAAATGGATACGGTTGTAGAATTCTTTTAGCAGCAGGGATTTGTGAGATGCATTTCACCTGCAGTGAGTCTTTCAGTGTAGCAGTTAATGAAATTGTTCCAATTCCCTCCTATTATGCTGGGAATGTCTGATGTTGATTTATGAAATTATTGAATCTTCCGAAAGACATCAGTCTGTTTTCCACCAGAGTTGTAAAAGAGACCTGTCATGATATACGCTGAATTGATTAGGACTTCATCTCAGACAAGATGGCTAATATTGTGGAAAACTCAAAGATGCTGCATCGGAATGCAGGGATCTTCTGTTGAGTCACATTAAATTCAGATTCTAGAAGTATGAATAAAGATGAAGAATAATTTCTGCTTCCTCCAACTAGATATATATGTGTGTGTGTGTGTGTGTGTGTGTGTATATATATATATATATATATATAGCCTCTCTGGAGCAGAAGAATTATATAGGCTGGGAATGAGGGATACTACAGGGAAAGCCCTGGAAGCTATCTTTGGGGGAGAATTTAGGCAGAATCTTAGGTTTTGTGGTTATGTTAATTAAGTTACCTATAAAGCCTTAGCCCAGGGAAAGAGTACATTTGGATCTTTATATTAAGTGTATTTACTTTGTTAGGGGCTGCGTGGGAATGCCACGTGCTTACATTGACCATCTTTGTAACATTGGGCTATTGATATATTTGAATAGACTTTTTTTTCGTGAGTGACGATAGCTATGGCCCTACTTTTCAAGTTATATGATACACAGTATGTATGCCTAACAAAGCATCATTTAATCTTTAAACATCCACTGGGATAAAATGAGTTTCATGCAGGAAGTATGCTGAGATTTTTAGCATGTTGATACAAACTATTTTCTATTTGTTTAGCATATATAGAGTAGTATATAGTACTACAAGATGCTAGACATGTGCATTTCAGGTTGTGAATCAAGTAAGATATATTATATTACTTGAGACAGAACATTGTAGCTAATGAAAATGTAATCTAATTTAAAATGGTATCATGATACTTATACACAAGGGTATGTGATTGCATGCGCAAACCAAACTGTATTGTTTCCTGATTTTTGAGCACTTAACCATGAAACCAAAACATTTTCTTAATGTAAAAAGAAAAGGAGGACTTGTGGCACCTTAGAGACTAACCAATTTATTTGAGCATGAGCTTTCGTGAGCTACAGCTCACTTCATCGGATGCATACTCTTATGCATCCGATGAAGTGAGCTGTAGCTCACGAAAGCTCATGCTCAAATAAATTGGTTAGTCTCTAAGGTGCCACAAGTACTCCTTTTCTTTTTGCGAATACAGACTAACACGGCTGTTACTCTGAAACCTTTCTTAATGTAGTTATTCGTCTAGCTTTAAAACTCTATTTACAGTTTGTAACAGTTACTGAGTTCTGTTTGTATCATATGATGATTTTGTGTTGAGTACTCTGTGGTGGGCGGCGGTGGGGGGACAGTACATAGTAGATGTCATTTAACATAGTCCATGGGTCTCAAACTACATGTAGCCTCACAGGTGTGCCAGGAGTATCTTATAGGTATCCTATAATCTTAACCTCTTTGGGATCTAATACTGTTCACTTCTGTAATGCTCTAGCCTCTGGACCAGGCCTGTAAGTACTATGCAGAGCAGAAAATCCCATTCCCAAAAGTTTTCCTGAGTGAGGAAGATAGGAAAAATCTAAAGGAGTGTTACCTGTTTCAAGATTCAGAAACCCCAGGAAGCCCCATTGTGGTTTTTTTCCCACTTGTGAATGACACCTTCCAATATTATAAAGCACCTGGTAAGTTAACAACAGCTGCAAAGCATTTAACTAAGGGTCAGCGTGGCCAGTCTACCCATTGACTGGATCCCCATTTCTCATTTGATGACTCTTTCTACTGGCTGGGTCCCCACTGGTCATTTCAATTCTATGAACCTCTCCACTGGTTAAAGTTACCGTTTTCATTGTTACTCCTATCATCAACTGTCCCTTGCTGTGAGATGCTCAGCCCTTGTTTCAGTCTCATGTTTCACTCTGTCTCTCACAAATCTGTTTGTTATTAGTATAAAATGTTGTCATCAAACTGCCATAAACCCAATACCACAGCAATGTCCTGTTGAATCTTTTTCCTAGGTGTGACGCGCTGCTGCTCAGAGACGGAGGGGGGCAAAGTTGATGTTACTAGCTGCTCTTCCCCATATGATACATTCTCAGTCAGATACACTGATGAGAATTACCGCTGGCTGGTAAATCTAAGTGAATACAACATCCTGAATAATGCACACCTGATTCTGCAAGCCTTGCGTATGGCGGTGGAACGGAAAAGGCAACATAAGAAGTAGATACCATCCCAAATGGCTATATCTTCGGGGTTGAGATTTTTGTATTTTCCAGCACAGGACCAAACCTTGCTGATGATTGGCCATTACATGCCATAGAAGCTGCTTAGCTTGGATACCTCAGTGGATTCTCTTTCATCTCTGTGAAGCTGGAGGGGAGGGATAGCTCAGTGGTTTGAGCATTGGCCTGCTAAACCCAGGGTTGTGAGTTCAATCCTTGAGGGGGCCATTTAGGGATCTGGGGCAAAAATTGGGGATTGGTCCTGCTTTGAGCAGGGGGTTGGACTAGATGACCTCCTGAGGTCCCTTCCAACCCTGATAGTCTATGATTTCTATGAAGTGGCTGACTTAGAAAACCAAAATTCACCATCTGTGAAGACTTTATACGTACTTTGTTCCCTAATTAATTTAATTATAACAAAGCTGTTTGCAGAATGCTTTAAGATTATTCTAGAAAGCTAATAATGAAGTTTAAGTAATGCTAAGCTAATACAGTGTAATTTATGGCATATAGGAAATATACTTTAAATCCTTTTAAAATGTAAAAGTAAACCAGGACCACATAGTGCAATTGTAACACCCACAGACCCTGGTCGTCAACGGGCGGGATTGAGCCTGGGACCTCTGGAGCTTAGTGCATGAGCCTCTACCGCATGAGCTAAAAGCCAACTTGCTGTTAGTTAAGGCTATAGAGCAGACTCATCAATTGCTTTCTCTTTAAGTGGTCTCAGTGCCACTAGATGGGACAGAACACCATGCCCATAAGGTGTGTGGGTTACACAATCACGGGGGGAATGGGATGGGTTGAATGAGTGGTTTCTGCCCTACAACTTTCCTTTCTCTACTGTAGTTCACAGCAAGCTCTCTTGTGCCAATGAGGAAAACAGGAGATGTTCCTTCTCTTCCTTCCCTCCCACTGCTGCTAGTCTCTGTAATAGCCCCCGATTAAACCATTCCTTCACCTTCCCTGCTGTAGCTCCAGTGGTTGGTCTGGACATACCGATTCAGCTTCTTGCATAACCTGCAGCAGAGATAGAAGTGTTAGCTGCTGCAGGGCTTATTCCTCCTGCCTTCAGGGGGTGATGTAGGAAGCCTGTATAAAGATACCCCTTCTTTCCCACCAGTTATGTTCCCAGTTCTGAGGTAACACTGAATCCAGGAGGGGGCACCAGACAGCACTTAAGCAGGAGCCATGCATTCAGGAGTGGTGCATATACTGCATAAAGCAAAGTATCCACATCATGCCGGTGGCATTTGATCCCTGAAACTACTTTCAGTTTAGCAATTATCTTGAAGGTCTGTGTCAAAGTGTCTGGAAACGCAATAAGGAGAAATGCCCCACACAGTCATACAAACAGAGCAGTGAATGGCTTCTAGTTGTGTAATGAGCCCTCTTAGATTGGGTGAATCAGACACATAGGTAGAGTAGGATACTGGAGAGTCAAACGCTGTACCTGCAAGCTCCACCCCACCAGTAGCTTGGGGTGGATAGCACCTGTAAAAAGAGTGGTGTTAGCAGACCTATATGTGGGATCAAAGACTGACAGGGCTTGCCATGGGGTTGCATTAAAAAAAATACATATTTTTTTAAGGGAAGTGTCTTTCCACTACTGTGAGAGCACCTGGTGTTAGCTGTAAAATGACATACATACTGTAGCAGGCTCTGCATTTCACAAACAAGATATGTTGACAGTAATTCCCACTTTACTAATAAACTTAATGTCCTGATGCTGCAAAGCTACAGCTCAGGGCCCAGATATCAGTTTTTAAGAACTCAGAGTTGTGAATAAATCTGTGTTTTTGTTCCTTTTTTGCAACACCTTCTACAGTAAACTCACTAGCTTTAATCTCTGTACGCCACATCAGCAACATAAGAAATATCACCCATTTGAACCTCCAATCCCTGCTGTGAAGGAAACGATTGGTTGTTTTCAGCCAGCCATAGCACTTGCACAAGTTGGGATAAAATGTTAGTTATAAGCAAATATTTCATGTTTTTGTTATGTTGCACAATAAAGGCTTGCTTGCAAAAGGTAAAATCAGCCTCTGCTCATATATTCAACTGATGCACTTCAGAGACAAATTTCATGACCACATCATGTTCTTTGTCACAATAATACAGCCATTATTGGGACAAAGAGCATAACAAACAAAGTTTCATTATGAATATAGTGAATAAAAGAACAAATTATCCACAGTTACCCCGATTTCAGCTGTCTTTTTGAAAAGCCTGATATGTGAGTTGATCTGGGGGCATTTGATTCCCCTTAACTGCATTTAGTATGGTTTACAAATGTTATCCATGGTAAGTCAAATCTGAATAATGATTTCCTGCAGCCTGTAACTTGTGCAGAAGGATGTATACCATTGTTAACTCCCCTCTGCACAAGGAGCATAAATTATACTTTGTATTCCCTGTGGGATTTTCTTGCACTTCATCATCGTATGTTCATACAATGTTATGATATCTAAAAAGGACAAGCTGTGTTCTCAGTTGAGTGTCTGTTTATGGGGCCAACTCTTCAGGTAGTATAAATAGTGTAGCTTCATTGACTTAAATGGAGCTATGCTGATTTAGAGCAGCTGAGGATCCAGCTCTAAATATCACAGTTAGTATTTTCATTATAGTATGGGGACCACTGCTGTACATAACACAGCTATGCATTGCACTCTGGAACTGCAGTGCCCTTGCTTTTCCTCATCCACTATTACTAGAATAGGGTGATTTCATTACGTAATGTATTTCAGTTTACCAAGAGCCACCACTGCTAGAGAGCTCTATAAAGCGCCATTACTAACTTGATGGAGCCATATGTTGCAGTAAAATATGCAATCAGCTCACACTGATTAATGAAAAGCAAGGCTGTGCTATTGAGTGCTGATCTCAGAAATCCAAGCCAACCACTGCCACCTGTGGTTGATTTAGTTAGACTACTCTGTGGAAACTAGTTAAGTGTTGCTTTGGGCTAGCAAATTATAGCAGATCCAACTTGTCACCAAGGATATGTGTATGCTTTCTGACTGCCTGAGTTGTGCTCAGCACCATATAATAATGGATAAGAAATGTGATTGAGTACTTTCCCTGATGAGATAATATACTGTGTACTGTCTCCTAGTGTGACTAGTACTCCCACGTGCTGTTCAAATATATACTTGCCCATTGCATATTTAAATTAAAGATTGTAATGAATTCAGATTATTTGATATACATATTTACCCAGCCCGACTCCATGGGAAGAAGAGAATTTCCATAGGGATTAGCCAGAGGAGATTCTGCAGCATCATGTCTTCACCTCAGGAGTTCCCTAGGATCTGCGCAGCCAATGTTCCTGAACCTTTCTTCATACTAAATGGGGCTGGACATTTGTCTGGTTGGAGATATGGACAGTAAGATGGAGGTAGGGCAAGAGGTTGCTTGTTGGAGGGATAGGGAAGGAAAGGGTTAATATCACAGTTTGGAACAAATTTAATTATCTTCCCGGTTCTGATCCACTAAGCCTCTACATTCTGTTTGTTCTATCTATTCCCTCTGAAAGACTCACTTTTTCCATGGTATCCTCAAAAAGTCAGTTAATAATTACTACTTATTGTTACTGGGGGGGCATGACTTGAACGAAGATGTGCATATGCCTTAATGGAGTAGCTGGGTGATTTTTATTGCTTTAACACTTCCTCACTCATCCCTCCCTACTGTTTGTTTCCCTACTCTTTGCACCCTCTCCAACACTGGATTGTAAGCTCATTGAGTCAAAGTCCATGTCTGTTTCTTGCTTCTGTTAAAGTATTTGTAGAGACATGGGTTTCTGAAGCAGTGTCCGTTTGGTCTGCATTGGGCCTGGAGACTATAAGCAGAAGCTGCTCCTTTCAAGCACACCCAGTTCTTTGCAGTATTTTTTGAATTTCACTTGCTTTGATGTCAGTACTCATCCTCATACCATGTAATCTTTTAGGGCCTGATTTACAAAGGTACCTAAAGATGCAGATAGGCAGCTAGTAGAATTTCCAAAAGTGCCTAAGGGAGTTGGGTGCCTAACTTGCTTATGTACTTTTGTAGATCCCACTGGGGTATAGCTACATATTTAGGGACCTAAATATTTTTATAATCTGGCCCTTAATATTTAAGAGTTGAATTTACAAATTCTTCAGAGATTGAGCAGCTCTTTACTGGAACTGTGCCAGGAATGAACTGCTGTCTTGACTCTGAATAAGCTTAACCCAGAAACCAGAATTTATTTCCTGTTTCATGCTAAACCCTCCACTGTCTTCTTTGCTTTCATCTAGCTACACATTTAGGCCTTGTCTAGACTAGAAAAAGGTGCTTTTTTCAATCAAGTTTTAGCAGATCAACTTATAGCCTAGGGTTGTGCCTTAGCTATAACTGACATGTTTGAATCAAGCTAAAGGTGTTAAATTCTACCTACATTTGTGTTAAATGATATTTCCAATTGAGTTAATCTAGCTTGACTAAGATAAATAGACTGAATAAAATACCTTTTTCTTTCTTCTAGACAAGCCTCAGAGATTAGCATTTGTGGTCCTGTTTCAACTCAAATTGTTGACCACTGCCAGTTTGAAATGTGGCAGGAAGTTCTGGTTCAGCCACCTTCCTTCAATCAAGAAGGGTTCCAGATCGCAGTCCATTGGCTCAAGTCTGGGAAGGCACCAGCAGTTTGTAACATCACCCTTGAGTTGCTAAAGACAAATGAGAGTATTGTTGTGATGGGGTTGCATAGATTCTTCCAGCCAGTCTGGTGCATTAATATCCTCCTCCAATAACTAGAAGAAGAGTATTATTTTGCCTCTGTTCAAAACGGGTGATAAATGTAGCAATTATAGAGGCAAAGGGAAGTCTTTGCTTCTGTGTTAATGTTTGGAATCAGCGATGTACTTTGCGGCAAAGGCCTGGACGTTCAGTGTGGCTTTTGACTTAGTCATTCCACTCTTGATCAGATCTTCACTTTGAGATAACATTTTGAGAAGATGGTTGAATTTAATAAGCTCTGTGCAGCACTTCTGATAGACTTCCATCAGGCCTTTGATTCAGTGCCTTGAGCAAGCTTGTGGCATCTGATAAGGCAACTTAGTGCCCCTGGGTTGATAGAGTCATTCATAGAAGAGATCTGTAATGGAACAGAAAATTGTGTTTTAATTCATGGTAGATACGTGACATGATTTCCTATTTCCAGGGGAGTTTGGCCAGGCTGCATCTGAAACCAGGCTGCAGCCAAACCAGCTTGAAGAACTATTTAAATATTGTCACAGGTGGTGCTTTCTCTCCAGGAAGGTTATGTCCCTTTGGGATTTGCCTGGATTGTGATATAACTCCAGTTAATTGATTGCCAGTTAACTCAAATTCACTAACACATTTATAAATGCTAGTCACAGATTCTCCACAAACATTTGTATACTAGCCTAAACCACAAATGTTTGTGTCTTAGAGCAAATGTATGTAGATTATCAAGACTCGCTTTTGCAGATGTGCTAATTTATTCAGCAATCAATTAACTCTCATTAAAACAGGGCCACAAATTTTAGTCTAGACATCGCCTAAGGGCCTGTTTTTCTATTTCCCTGCACATTAAAGAGTCAACTTTATCATTGCCAAGTGGATGTAGAATGCTGCCAACTCAAAATGGTACTGATTTACACTAATTTTGCCCTTATATAATGACTGCATAAGATGCAGAACAACAGAGAATCAGGCCCTAACTGTACATTCTGAGGTCACCAACGTCCATGATTAAACAAGGTAAAATTTAAGGATAACGATATTAAGCAAATACAACACATTACCTAACACTAGAAATTGGATTTTATTCTGGACTTTTTTGCAACTGTAGTTGATGCTTTCTAGGGAAAATAAGTTAAGGCACTCTTCCCATTCTGCAGAAATTCCCCACAACAATAGACGTCCCATGAAATCCTCCCCTAAAGCATAAAATATCCTTAAATATAATTAAGATATGTTTAAAAAGAAAAGGAGTACTCGTAGCACATTTTTTTCCCCACTACATGCATCCGATGAAGTGAGCTGTAGCCCACAAAAGCTTATGCTCAAATAAATTGGTTAGTCTCTAAGGTGTCACAAGTCCTCCTGTTCTTTTTGCGGATACAGACTAACACAGCTGCTACTCTGAAACCTAAGGTATATTTGCGTCAGAGGGATGCTGCTGATGGTTGCTGTTTTGCACCGAATTCGGAATGGCAAGGTGTACACATGTTATACTTAGTAGTAGAGCTGCTCAGGAATTCGTCAAGATATGCCAGTTCATCAGAACCAAAACTGTTGTGAAACAGACTTGGGTTCAACAAATTTCCCAATTTGAAAAAAGTGCTGAGAAAAAAAGTTTCCGAATTGTTGAGACATTTTGCTTCAACATTTTCTCAATTTCAGTTTTCTGGTTCAAGACTTTTCATTTCCAAATGTAAGCTAATTAGACTGAAAAGGGTTTCAAAAAGGGTCAAAATCAAAAACATTTCAAAATTATTGAAATCAACTATTTGATTGACCCAAAATTAAAAAAAAATGTTTTTCCGTCTGCATATATTTTTGAGATTTCAAGGTTTCATGCTGATTTGAGGTGGGAAAATGTTTCCAACTTTTGAAAATATTAATGGAACAGGAAAACTGTTTCCCGTTCGCTCTACTTATCAGCAAAAGCGATGACAGAATGAGACCTAAATAAAAAGTGCATTTCACAATGCTATATTATTATAGCCTGCATACAGAGAAATTGCACAATGCATGCAGGTGTTATACTTTGCAGTGTTTTGAAATAATGTAGCCCATGGCAAGAATTACAATATTGTGCTGACTATGCCAATTGCCAAATGATTTGGCATGGCAGTCAGGGAAAGACTGTCTCTAATTTATGTAACCGATTTGTGATGTAATTATTGGTAATACTAGCTGCACCTATGTTTTAATATATTTGGAAATATACAAGCAGTTTCACATGCCTGGAAATTCTTCATTCAACTGCTCCACCCCAGACAAACCAGAAAGGCAACACAAGAATCACAGTTGTAGCTGATGCTGGCAACTGGCCCATAGTTCCGTTCTTTTACATAGTAGCAAATCCTGGTGAATTTCAGATCTCTGCATAAGTGATGGCATTGTCTTCAATTTCTGAGCAGGCACTGAAAGAGATGATAACCCACCCTTATTATAGGAAGCCTCACGTAATCGTCTGGAGTGGTCACAAGTCATTCCCCAGCATTCAGCTCCTCCCTGATGCCAAGTGAACAAACAGGCCCAAGAGAAAAAGCTCCCAACTGTGGTGGCAGGGCATATACTGAAGAAGTTGGCCTCTGAATTAGATTCTAAGTCCTTGTTCCCAGATGCTACATTTGTAGCCGTTAGAAGATCTGGTCTTTGAGGTTGCTGAGCTATGTAATTCAGACATCAGCTTGAACTTGTCCCTTGAACTCCTGATCACTCCTTCAGTGATTCAAGCACTAATGACAGACGCAGAGGCTAATGAGCACCAAACACACAAACACAGTGGAGAGGAATCCCTTAACAGCAATGTAGGTCAGGGATCTTGGGGACACTCGAAGCAGTTTTAAGCAGTTCAACTCAAGAGGCCAGCAGTTTCTTGTTCCTGGCCAATGCTATAACTATTATTCACATCCAGCTGATTTGACCTCTCATGAAGATACAGAAGACCAGTGTCTTTGATAGCTCCTTGTCTTCAAGTTCATGTGGGGTTTGGGCCCTACCATGCTGTCTGCTAATTGGTTACCCGCTGTCTACAATCAGAGGTACTTGCGTTTCAGTGGTGCTCTAAGTGCATAGTTTGCACAGGTCTTTTTTGGATTCCTTTGAGAGGAAAAGTGCAGTATAAAGGGGAAAAAATAAATTTTGTTATTTATTACTATTTCCTAAAATCCCCATCACTGGGAAGAATAGGGCACTGTGGCTTCAGCATCTCTGGTCCTCCAACCACTGTATCTGCAAAGGAAATCTTCCCCCTTGCAGTCACCCAAAAGACTCACCTTCCTAGGGTGAGGAAACGGGGGAAGATTATTTTCGTTTGCGAAGTCAGAGAGGGGTGAGGCTCTGAGTCAGTTTATAAAACAGCTGGTCAGCTGCTTCTGCTGGTTTAAAAACTATAAATATGGTTCAAGAGTCACTACCCTTGAATACTGGATGTGGTATCCAAGTGCCGTTGATCGCATTGGACTTGTGTGTAACAGATATCGCAATGGAATCATGTGCCAGTTTACCTCAGGTAAGAATGCTTGAAATTCCAGTCCATTGAGGTGTGTACAGCACAAAGCAGGTGCTGTTCATCCTGCTTGGTCGTTAATTATCGTGTGTCGCTCTTTCCAGACAGGGGAGAAGGTCCTTGTCTCAGGGAACTTACAATCTCAATGAGAAATGACAACAGGCTGGGAAGAGAGGGGAAACCTCTTTGGAAAGAGAGAATTCACTTACAAAGATATCAGATGGCCTGGGGCTTTTTGTGTGTTTCATGTTTTTCTTGTTTTGATACGTTAGTTTAACTGTGATATGATTAGCCCCTAGGGAGGGAGTAGGCAGCTGAGATTCAGGTGGAAAGCAAGGCGGGTGAGTCTACAGGGGGCAGGTTTACTGTTCCTTTTATAGAGACAGATGAGAGGAGCCTTCATCCTCTGCTGTTTCGTACAAACAGCCTACATTCATACCAATTAAAGTAACTAGGGTGTACAAAATGACAGTATTTGGTGCATCAGACGAGCATTGCCACATTCTGGGGCTCTGTGATCCACAGCTCTGAATCTGGCCTTTTCAGCCTTTGTTATAGCGGTTATGCATTTATAATAGTGAATGATACTGGATGGTGAGAAGTTTCTTTTCAGTGTTACCATTTTTCTCTCTTGCTTCAGGACCTGAACACTAAGACTAATCCATTGGGAATGAGAGAAGCCAAGGAGAGGGATCTGTACACAGTGCAGCGGACTGCTGACAATAAGGTACTATACAAGAGAATTTCAGAGTCAAACCATGTTAGGGTTGTTTCTACTGGTTGAGGGAAGGGGAGGACAAATTTATTCACTGATAATTTGAATAGCTCCTTAATGGCTAAGCAATCCCAGCTTCGTGGGTGAAACATGCTGATGTTTAACATTTGAATCATTCTTTGTTCATATTAAAGTTCTGTAGCTTTGGTGCATGGAAAATTTTAGTATCTCCGTTACTTGAAAAGGGACTGGTTTAATGGACTTTCTACTGTAAAATATGTGTTACTACAGACGAGGACAAATTTACTGCTGGTGTGAGGGGTAACTGACATCAGTGAAGTGGGGCTATTTGCATCTTCAATGAATCTGGTGCAGTGTTTCATTGATTTTTCAAATGGTGTAAACCCAGTTTCATGGGTCAACATTACTTCTGGCCTCTGCTGGAGGGAAAGTCATCACAACACAGAGCTTCAGGGGGAATTAATACACATTATATTAAATCCTCCAACGGGAAGTCAGGGTACCAGCTTTACTCAAGAAGACACCTCTTCACGCTGGCAAACTCTCCAGTTTTCACCCTGTCTCTAACCTTCCCTTCTGTTGGTGAAGTGTATTGAGATGGTGACGCTAGTGTCATCCAGAATCCTTGCATTTCACTTGGTCCCTGGCTTTAGACCTGGGCATGGTACAGAGACCACACTGGTCTCAATAGTTGGTGATCTCTTCTGAGGAATATATTGTGTTCATTTGTCTGTGCTGTTTATCCCTTTTGCCTTAGGTGCAAATTGGAATTGTTCACCTGTGTGTACAAGAGTTTGCACCTGCAAAATGTGCTTTTGTTTACCCAAGTGGAGGTTGATGACTAAAAATCAGGCCCTATAAACCAATCTGTCAAACACAACTCTGATGTATTTGAAGTGCCACTTAACCGTAGAATCATAGAAATGTAGGGCTGGAACGGACTTGGAGAGGTCATCTAGTCCAGCCCTCTGTACAGGCGCAGGACAAACCAAACCTGGATATTTATATTTTATGTATGTTAATATTTGATAAGACCTAATCCTGCATCACTGAAGTGAATGGGAGTTTTGCCACTGACTGCAATGGGTGCTGGATTAAGTCCATAGTGCATAAGAGAGTTAAAAAATGGTCCTATTGCTCCCTGTCCATCCACTGTAGAATACACTTCTATTACGGAGCCTCTGAATGTGGCACGGCTGAATAGATTAAAAACTATATATGTAAATGACAGAATCTGTGTTTGTTAGCAATAAAGGGAATATGCTAACACTGAATAATAATTCTCAGATCATGAAGGATTTGAATGGTTTTCTCTCGAATCTCCATGGGAAAATTAGCAGAATTAGAATCAGAGAATCATAGAATAGCAGGGTTGGAAGGGACCTCAGGAGGTCATCTAGTCCAACCCCTGCTCAAAGCAGGACCAATCCCCAATTTTTGCCCCACATCCCTAGATGGCTCCCGTAAGGATTGAACTCACAACCCTGGGTTCAGCAGGCCAATTAAGAGAATCTAGCTCTCTAATGTCATGGCATTTATTAAACTATTTAGGAAACACCACCTATTTTTGTCAGGTGGGATCACAAAATATTGAGTTACAAACATCATACTGATTGTTTAAGAAATTTCCCCCTTCTGTTCATTAATTAGATGTAACACATTAATAGAAAAATAACGCTGCACTTCCCTAGAGTCTTTCATCCACAGTTTAAAAATTGCTTTACAAACTTTGAACCAAACCCTTCAAGCCTTCTTTAGGCAAAACTGCCATGGATTTAAATGGGAGATTTGCATTAGTAAAGACTGTGTGATTTGGTCCATTAATTATTTAAGCCCTCACAATAGCCTCTGAGATCTCTTGAGTATATAACTTGCACTATGTACAGTGTGTTAAGTTGGAACGTTTTGAGTAATGATTTACTTCCAATTAATGTTGTGTCCTATTTTGTTTTTTTCCCTTTCTGGAACCTTTAAAATGGAGGGTTCATCGTAAGTAAAGTGTGAACTGAATGAAAAATATAAATAAAATGGGGGAAATGAAGACGACCCCAAGAAAGGATCAGGGGAGCAATGTGAGAGGTTGGGGGAGAAATGTTAAATCTCACCCCAGGAGACACAGTCTGGTTAAAAGTAATTAAACAGCTGGGTAGAGGAGATGAGGGATTTTTATGTGAAACAGGGTTAAACATGGTAGTTTCACCTGAGTTTCACTTCACATTTCTGGTGCAAACTCCAAGGGTCCAAACCCAGGTAATTCAAAATTAAAGGAAAGATTCTCACAAATCTCTGGTTTCAGAGTAGCAGCCGTAGAGCTTAGCTCAGTGCTCTCATGCAGTTACAAGAAATCACTTCAAAGGAATCCATATTCCATGGTGGGTAGCATGAGGGAGGTATCAAAGTAGAGAGAACTGAAATTGAGACTAGAAGTAACCTGGGGATCCTGGAGTAAATATTGCCCGCTGGAGGCTTCAACACACTAAGAAGAGCTCTGCTGAGAATAGCAGCCACTTCCCCTGACTCCCAAACCATGTGTGCTGCACCAGTGGCAGCTGGATCTCAAAGAACTAAAATTGTACCGTTTATAAAAACCTCTACGATTTTTCCTTTTCTCACCTAAAAACTACATGAAAAATCCAGCTCCCAACTAGGCCCTGAATTATACATACTAACACAACTGTACTTTAGTTAGAAACCAAACCAAGCTCCCCTAAGGGGGCCATTTGGGGATCTGGGGCAAAAATTGGGGATTGGTCCTGCTTTGAGCAGGGGGTTGGACTAGATGACCTCCTGAGGCCCCTTCCAACCCTGATAGTCTATGAAATTGTATGAATCTGTGTCTCATATTGTTTTAATCACAGAATCTGGCTTAGATGGTTAGTAGTAAAATATCCGGGGGTAGCCGTGTTAGTCTGTATCCAGAAAAACAACAATGAGTCCGGTGGCACCTTAAAGACTACTGTGCAGAGAAACGCGGGCGACGGCGGGCAGAGGGCTCCGCTCTCTCTTCTTGTCCCGTGTCACCTTCCTCCTCCACAAAGCTCCTTTGCATGCCCCCTGCTGTCCCCTTCCTTTCCTCTCTGGGCTCTGCCCTGCTGGGCAGCGCCTAGCGCAATGGGCCACTGCACCTTGCCTGGGTACCCCAGTGACCTGCTGTGGATGTGCCTTTCTCCCCTTAGCCCCCTTCCTTCCCCGTCGGCATGTCCCTGGCGCTCCACAGCCATGTTGCTCAGACATCAGCAGGGCCTCTCCCTGTCCCCCCCGGCAAGTTAAATGCAGGGACCCTTGCCCGTGCCCTTGGCTGTGAGGTTGTTGGCCCTGTGAACCCAGTCCAGCTTAGCCCCCAGTTATCCTTCCCCAAATAGATTTGTTGACCATTTTATTATCATACAGAAGCTGCCTGAGCAGGTTGCTTATTTGTTAGGTATTTCTCCCTCCCTCATGACCATTTCTATTTACTAGATCTACCCCACATTTTAATGTTCACCCTGGCCTTTTGTATGTTTATTCTGCAGACAGAATCATCTCCTTGTTACTTACTCACTGTAAGAGTCATAAGGGCAAGGAATCTCCATCAGACAGATACCTGTGAGTAACTTTCCTGATCTAGAGGTTCCACATAGTTCTGCACTGGGAATGGTGCTGAGCTGTTCTGCTCCAGGGGAACCTGTACTCCTCCAGGGAAGAAGAAGGCTTCCTAGACTTCCTCAGTGCCCAGAAGGAGCCCACCCACTGCTACACCCTTTTAAGAGATGCAGCATATTTACTTTTGTGTGCTGATCCAGGGTGAAGTGCCAGAGTGGAGGGGGAGCAGACAGGGCAATTGCCTGCACCTATTGCACACCTCTCCTCATGCTCAGAGGGAAATTGAGGAAGCAGTTCCTGCTCTCCACTGAAAGGAAGGACTGCAACTGTGTTTGACCCTTATGTAGGTTGTGCAAAGGTGGGGGAGGTTCCTTGGGCTCTCCCCCATACTGTGCCCTTACGTTAGGGCCAGGCATAGATTGGTGCAGTATAGCTATGTTTTTTCTCACAGGCTATATAAAATATTCATGCTTTTTTCCAAGAAAAATAATAAAAAGCTTAATAAGAAAATAACTGCTTCAATGTATAAAATGGAAAAGCTTCTTTTAAAAAAAATGTGTTTATTGCTGCAGTTATATAAAGAAGGATCAAATTCCTCCTCTTCTCCATCCCTATTATCTGGACTGGGCTGGATATGTTGGACAGAAAAGAAAGCTTTCATTTGTTCAGTGTGTTCATTCCCCCTGGTGCCAATTAGCACTGCATAAATTGCTGTGTTGTCATTTAGCAAGGTTGTTTTTGTTTTAATATGCAGTAAGCCAGTCTGATTGCTATGTGACCCTGTGGCTGCCGACAGCTTCGGCTGAAAAGTTCTGGACTAAAACCATCAACAACTGCAAAGACCCAGTCTGGAATGAAACCTTCTACTACAGGATCCAGAGCCAGGTCAAGGTAAGGCCTTGAGAACTCTCTCTTATCTGTGCTCTAGAGAGTTCTCTCCTGCAGAAAGGATGATGGTAATGTTCCTGGCTGGCAGAAGATGTGAAAATGACACATCTCAACTCAAAAGTTTGCCATCTTGCACCAGGCAGTGGAAGCCAAATGTATCAGTCAGCCACATGCCTAGCTTTGGGCTGGGGAAAACCCGCATTACTTAGAGTTAGAAGATGTCTTTTCAAAGGTAGATGTTTCCGACATTTCCTCATTCCTCCTCTCTCCCACCATACACTCTCTTTCTCTCTCCCCCCCTCTTTGTGCAATATTTTCCCCAGGAGTCCCTGCTTCCTGGGCTCTGTGAAAACCAGAATGCAGAATTTCTAAACTCCCTCATCTCCCTTCCCAGAACGTGCTGGAGCTGGGTGTCTACGATGAGGATGATGTTACCCAGGACGATCACCTCTTCACTGTGCGCTTTGATGTGGCTAAACTTCCACTTGGAGAAAGAGTTCTCATGTACTTCAAGTCTGACCCACAGGTGAAGTATGAAATAACAGGGAGGGCTGGGTGAAAGGGACGCACTCTCCTGGGTTTTCTGCCTACACTACTATTTGTAATGTATTACTGTTTTCCTTCCTGCATGTTGGATTGCCCACCCTAGTAGTCTGTCATTCTAACCCTCTGGAAAGGCCTCTTTGCTGGCGCTTCCTCCATTACAATGAAGGGTTTTGCCTCCATGCTCTTGGGCAATGGAGGCTGGCGGAAGTGGGATGCTCTTTGCAAAGCAGTCTCTTCAATGAGTTTGCCGCCAAAGATGACCCTAGTGGAGATTATTCTTCCCTCCAACGGGTATCACTTGAAGTTCTCTGTCACAACTTGTTGGCACCAACCCAGCAATTATGAGGTAGTAGTTCTGAGATCTGGAACTGATACTAGACTGTATCTAGTACTAGTTTATGCATAGCTTATAATTATACACCGTGACACTAATTTTGGCACATGGCTACCTAAACAAGATGTCTAAATTGCACAGCTGATTACTTAAATTGACAAATAGTTGTATAAAGTCCTATTTAAAGTCACATCTGGAAAATTGTTACTTTTTTTAACAAGTTTCCTAAATGATCAATTGCAGTGTAATATACAGCTGGTGTGAAGGGGCAATTAACAGGAAAGCTTGGTATCAAGAGATCTATCAGGTATCTTATGTCCAAGCCACCTCACTGGCATTGGTACTATCCGTGCTAAGGTAAAGAGTATCGGCTAGGTAGGAGAGAGGAGAATATCCTTTGGGTGTTCATGTGGAGAATCTCTGTGTACTTTCACAAGGTCAAAGCAACAGGGACATAGGACTATAGTATTTATATAAAGTATCCCCACATGGACACAAACAGTGAGAACAGCTCCTGTGTTGCAAAATAATGTCAGGTATGGTGGTTTTTTTTTTTTTTTTTTAAGACTTGAAAAGATGAAATAAGCTGCATCTGCTGCAAAAAATTGAAGGTGACTTTGCAACAGCACTTTCTGTACTGGGGTCAGGTTTATACACGCAACAGGGCTTTTCTGAACAGGAAGCATTATCATGTTCAGGGGTTCTTAACGTTTTTCATATCATGGACCAAATCTATTGGAGGGATTGTCACATTCGCCTCCCAACATCTCAGTCATCATCCCATTTGCGATCCCGAAACACTCCTGAGAGAGCTACAATAATTGCTTATATGCAAAAGTAATAGTTGGAAAGAATGTGGGTATGTTTTTAGCTGTCTTTAATGTGATAAGTGTATTGTCCTTTTTAAAAGACTATATTAATCACACAGAATCCTTTCACTCTTCAGTTATCCATCTCCTCTCTTCCCATCTGATCCTCCCACTCCTTTGGACATGGTTTCCTGCCAGTTGATCCCCTTCTTCTCCAGGCCCCATCCATGCTGCCCTAATTCCAGATTTCCTTCTACTCTGCTGCCCTGGGCATATTGCCAAGTGACCTTGTCCTCCTCTTCCACTGTTCCCCTGCATGTTTCTAAGGGATGTCTACACTTCAAGTTGGGGGTGTCATTCCCAGCTCTGTTTGAGCTAGTACACTAAAGAGAGTGTACCTGCAGCAGCACGAGCAATGGGAAATATCTCATTGTGCAACGAGTGTAGCTGAATGCAGGTTAAGTTGAACAAGCCTTTATTAAACACTTTGGACTGCTCTGTCCATGCGACTGAGTTGCTTTCAGCCTAATTCTTAGCATGACCGCCTTTCCTTTTGTCCTCTCAAGAACAGTCCCTTCAGGGAACATGGCCATCTGACTCCACTCCATTGGGATATAAGATGGGGCGGGATCTGAGTTACCCAGGAAAGAATTTTCTGTAGTATCTGGCTGGTGAATCTTGCCCATATGCTCAGGGTTTAGCTGATCGCGCATATTTGGGGTCGGGAAGGAATTTTCCTCCAGGGCAGATTGGAAGAGACCCTGGAGGTTTTTCGCCTTCCTCTGTAGCATGGGGCACGGGTCACTTGCTGGAGGATTCTCTGCTCCTTGAAGTCTTTAAACCACGATTTGAGGACTTCAATAGCTCAGATATAGGTGAGAGGTTTTTTGCAGGAGTGGTGGGTGAGATTCTGTGGCCTGCGTTGTGCAGGAGGTCAGACTAGACGATCATAATGGTCCCTGCTGACCTAAATATCTATGAATCATCACACATGAGGGGCTAACTGCTCTGAATATGTACGTAGTGTCTTAGCCAGGCCAAAGCGACACTCTATTTTTAGCCCACTAGCTCAATCGGAGCTAGTGAGAGTACGTCTCCTCGAGCTGGGAATCACATCCCCCTTCCCCCTGTTTGAAGTGTAGACACACACCCCCTCAATCTCCTCTCCTACTAGCAGTCTGTCTACACTGCAGCTGGGCGGCGTCATTCCCACTGCGGGAAGACAGGCTCATGCTCGCTCAGCTGAAGCTAGCATGCTAAATATAGCCTTGTGGAAGCTGCAGCATTGGCAGCAGTTTGAGCTAGCCAACCAAGCTCAGACCTAGGGGGTCAGGGAGGCTTGTAGCCCAGTCTGCGACATCCACACTGCTATGTTTAGCAGGCTAGCTCAGCTCAAGCTAGTGCGAGTCTGTCTACCCACGCTGGAAATCACACCTCCCAGCTGCAGTGTAGACATAGACTAGAAGACTTCCTTATATTGACAGCCTCTAGCTCCTCTCCCACTGATGGGTTGCAACTCCAGTCCTACTGGTGGCAGTGATCCCAGACAGCATCTCATTCCCCCCACCCCTATTAGGTAACAGCAGCTCCTGGTCGAGGAAGGCACGCTAACACCTCTTCTTTGTTCACAGCTGCTTTTACAGAGATCCAGGCCCTTCTTAGCAATGAAGAGCCTTAGTGCTTGTGTAAAAGCAGCTAGAAGCGAGGAGGAGGAGCCAGCACCAAGTGAACTGACAGGTATCCATGGAGTGCTCCACAGATCACTAGTAGTGCCTGGGACACAGTTTGAGAACCTATGTTATAATAATCCCGTTAACTTTCTTTCTTCAGAGAAAGGAGGAGCTGGAGGTGGAATTCAGACTGGAGAATATGTAAGTAAAAGCCAAATGCTATAGAATCTGTAAGGGAGAGAAGCAACAATTGAGAGACTAATGAATGAATCCATTTCATTGGCCCAGAATGCATCATTCTTTGACACTACTACTAATAAGCATAGTTTACAATGAGATTTATGGTATCTGTAATATCAAAGAATGGCGCATTCTGGGAGAATCATCAGTGAATCACGACAGGCAGGAGAATTTCCCAGAGGGGGAAGAATGATTAAAAAGCTAGTTACGTTTTTTTCTGTGCTGAATACCCATTAAGGCGTGATTAGTGGGACAGTCTTCACCTGTATCTGGTATTAACTCAAATTTCACTTGAGCTTCATAGTTTGTCTTTGAGATAAATGGGGCAATATTGTTCTCTTAATGGTATCTGTTTTGTCTGGAATACTTCTTTTACATTTGGAATCTTGATCCAATGAAGCCAACTGTAATCTCACTTTAGTGAATGTCAGAAAACAGCCACATGGTGTGGCCCAGTAGGAAATATTTGTTAGCTTGATGACTAGAATGGCATGAGCTTTAGTGGTTTTGCCATGGCAAAGCACTATAGGGGGACTTGCACCATGTGATTTCTAGAATTATCCTTTGTTCAGACACAACGATTCCAAAATTTAGCACAAAACTAAGATAAGCCAGATAACAGTTGGGAGAAAGGTGTCTCATTAAATTATATTGCACCCATTACTAAATATGCACTTTTCATTTTGTTTCTAGTTCGGATCCCTCTGAAACCATCGTGACTAATGGAGTTCTAGTGGTAACTTTTATGTTCTGTTATCATCCCTGTCCTGTAGCAGTACTCATAATGCAGGTGAGATGAGGGTTGCCAATTTTGATTGGACGTATTCCTGGAGGTTTCATCACATGACATCTTTAATTAAAGATTAATCTTTAATTGCTGGAGGCTCCAGGCCAATCCTGGAGGATTGGTAACCCTCAGTGGGAGTAGAGAAACTGTGCTGTTTCGCAGTCAGCAGGGCAAGGCACGCTCCTGCAGAGAGAGGCTGAGACTGAAAATAGATGTGATTTCCTTCTTAGTCATCTGACTCACACCCATCTCCTCCCGTGTATCATGTTTGGAGAGGTATGACTGGAGCAGCTGCGAGATCCGCCAAGCCAGCACTCCTACAATAATGCAGAGTGATTCCTTCTGGCAAAAATTGGGAGTGGTATAGTGGTGAGTTGCCTCAAAGCCAGCATTCTCACCTTATTGCCTGCAGTGGGAGGCACTGATCTCTGTAAAGCTATGAGCTCCCCCACAGACTTTATTATTCAGTCCCATCCTCTGACACTGTATGAAATGGTGTAGGAACAATTTGCTTCCCCATAGTCTCTGTTCCTATACCATTCCCCCAAATTATTGGCACTTAATAACAATAACACTTCCCACAAGGGCTTTGCTTGCCAGTGATACTGGTTCTTAGTAGCTTTCTCTCATTATTATTTTTTCTCCTGAATTAGTTCTCTGTGCCCCTCTCTGTATCCTGAGAATGCTGTTAGTTTGGCCTGCCTCACACTCTTCAGAGAAGCTGTGTTGTAAGTCACAACCACCCATCCTTTCTTACAGCTGATGACTACATATGACTCCCTACAGTTATTCAGTTTCATTCATAATCAGATAGCAAGGTCACTGTAGAACATTTGGTTTTCCTAGGGGCTGAGCATGTTGCCTACGAAGCATTCAATTTGTCCATCAACAGTAATACACTAGGATGGGAAGTAGAACCTCAGATCATAATATTCTCCATCATGAGTTATTTTATTGTTCTTCTCGATTACAGTCTCGCAAAGTCTGCTGTTTGGAAGTCCAGGTGGATGAGAAGAAGAGGGAAAAGAAAAGGAAGCCTTCATCACGTGAGATTGTTGCTTCATTAACTGGCTATAAGTAACCAGATATTGATTCTACTATGGTGACTGGCCATTCTATGAATCATTAAAATAAATAAATGGAATAAAATAATATTTCCACATGATACAACTTTCTTAACACCAATTTTAAAATGAATAATCCGTTATCGGTTACATGGACTGCATCCCATACATCTGCATAGTGAACTCCTTTAAAGTAACACTAAAGCTTAGATTTTAATCACAGAAGGGTTAGAGTTATGATTCTGACAGCAACCTTAATTTTGTTCACTTGTGTGAGCTGATGTCCATTACAAAAGGCTTTTCATTAAATGATTACACAGCTTAAGGGAAATAACTCGGAATACAACATAGAGAAAAGAGTACAATTTGTTTGCTTTACATTGTGTTGAACTGTTTTCCAAATATTGAATCATATTGTCCAGTGTGGTATTAATTTAATGAGAGAGAAATCTATCTAGGGCAAATATTCAAGTGTGTAGAATTAATATTGATTTTATAACTAGAATTGTCTGACCTTTCTGTGATTAAAATCTCAAGCATGGTGTTATGTAATATAGTTTTTACATATTCTTTCCTTTGTTTGTTTATTTAAAAAACATATTACAAATTCAGTGAAAACTTCCAGTATATTACCTCATAATGTCTCCTTTAGAGGCCTTTTTTACAGATTTAGTCTAAAATGTATTGTTCATTTTTATATTGTATTAGCACTGGGGTGCCCCATTGTGCTAGGCATTAAACAAACATACCTGTCTAAACTAGGGAAAAAGGCTTGTTTAAAATCACTTGTTAGTTAAGACATTTTAATCAACATTATTTCTAAAGCCCATTAAGCACTTAGGCTCACATGCTCAAAGGTATTCAGGCCCCTAACTCCCTTTGAAATCAAGCACCTAAATACCTTTGGCCCTGGGGCTGATCATGACCATTTTTAAAGGTGTGAAATCCTGCCTATACTTAGTTTTAAGTAGTGTTTAAAAATGTGGTATTTTAGCTAATAGGTTGGGTTTTTTAAAAACACAACCACCTCTTCCCCCCTTACTCTATATAAGACTATAGTAAGAGATAGCCTGCAGTGAAGAGTTTACAGTCACAATGGACAGAACAAAGGAAGCATTGTGATTCCCATTTTACAGCTCAGGAAATGAGGCACAGAGAGATTAAGTGACTTACCCAAGGTCACACAAGAATTCTGTGGCACAGCTCAGAACTGAACTGAGATTTACTGAGTACCTTAACTACAAGGTCACCTCAGTCAAACAGTTGTGTTGCTATGGAAATAACAGCCCTTAAAGAATTATAAGGCAAAGTGTAGTAATACAAACCTTTTATTTATAAAGGAACTAAAGCTACAACAGACATACCTAGATAAATTGCTCCATTCATTCATGGAACCAGACCTTTTTTAGTACTATTAGTGATTATCACATATGGTTAAGGCTGCAATTCTTTCACAGAGGTCACAGAAGTCACAGATTCTGTGACTTTCCGCAACCTCCATGACTTCCTCACAAGCTGGTGTGGCTGACTTCAGGGCCGCCTGGCCAGCTGGCCCCAGGGCCTGCTGCTCTGGCACTCCACAGCCAGCCGTACTGGCCGCTGCTGGAGTGACCTGGGCCAAGCTGCTCCAGCAGTCCCTGGGGCCAGCTGCACAGGCCCCTGCTTGGGAGGCCCTGGGCAGCTGGCTCCAGGGACCCGCCTGAGCAGCCCCTGGTGCGGCTGGTCCTGCGGACTGCCCGAGCAGCTGTCCTGGGGGCATCCCCAGGGAGCGTCTGAATAGTGGTCCTGTGGGCTGCCCCATGGCCAGCCGCACCAGCTGCTGCTGGAGGGACCCAGGGCCAGCAGCACCGGCCGCTGCTCAGGCGGTGGCTCCAAGGACCACTGGAACAGCGGTCGGTCTGGCTGGCTTTGGAAAGAACCTGAGCAGCAGTCCTGGGGGTTCCTTGGGAACCCCTGAGCAGCAGCATTCCTGGGGTGGCTGAAGCAGCCCCAGAAGCCATCCAAAGAGCGGTCCCCAGGAGCAGCGGCTGGGGGACAGTCAACCCCCAGCACTGGAGCAGGTCCTCCCAGCAGGGGCCCCCGAAGCAGCAGGGCCCCAGAAGTAGAGATTTAGTCAGGGGTATTTTTGGTAAAAGTCATGGACAGGTCACAGGCCGTTAGGGTTTTATTTATTTATTGCCCCTGACCTGTCCATGACTTTTACCAAAAATACCCCTGACTAAATCTTAGCCTTACATATGGTACATTAGTATAGATTTGCTCTATTGGAATAAAATAAAAGCAAATAAATGGTTCCCATATCTCATGAAACCCCACGTATCTGAGCCCCTTCTCGTGCAACTTGATTTTATCCTAATTTCTGTCAATATCTCTAGGGTAAATTACCTACCCCAAAATTTCCTTGATTACCCAACCCCTATTTATCTAAATATTATAATAGAATAATATTGCTCAATATGTGGTCTCTCTTAGCTCAGTGTAAAGAACTTCTAATCAATTTAATGAAGGTGGGTTTTTTTTAACACCCCTATTATGCTATGTTTCCAGTCCAATAACAGTAACTTCTGTGTGTGCTTTGCCTCATTCCTTTAGGGAAAGACATCTCCCTCACAGTGAAAGGATCCCATGAAGACACTCAAGACCTTACATTGGCCTCTGATCCCATCATTAGATCCTCATGTCCCCCGAAGTTTCACTATGTCAAGTATAAGCAGTCAGCATTGGATGTTATTCTACCAAAGCAGAAACCATATTACTCCTTTGTAAGTTATCATTGGCTTTAATAAACTTAGTAGTAACTTTAAAGAAACACATGCATTAGATAGCAAAATTAATCTATCTTCACTTTACTCCTTGTGATATAAACTTCTATGTATTTCTTCAGTGTAGCTGTTCCTATAATACAAAGGCGGACTCGCCAAATGTGGCTCTCAATTCACTTTCCACAGGAGAGAAAGTAACAATAGCAGAGGTGAGTGCCTATTGTTAACTCTTAGGAATAAACACTGATCCGTATCTGGATTATTACCAGTGTAACAATAATGGCCTAGGTTGCCTCCTTCCTTGGAAACAACGTCGGAAAGGGGATAAGAGGAGGAGGAGAATGAGGATAATCCCCTCAATGAGTTTTTCTGGCATTATCCCTATGGTGAAAGAGGTTAGGGAAATTTGATTTCAAAGGCAGGGCCCCTTCCCACCTCCATGAATCTTGGGAGCCAGATCTCTGTCTGTCCCACAGGGGTCAATTGACTCTCCACGTGTTCTGTTGTCTCTGACAGTGGAGCTCCAGCTGTAGCCATGCAACCATAGTGCTCCAGAATGCAATCATTGCAGCCGTTGCTCCGGAATGCAATCTTGTATTTATGCACCTGGGATGGGGAGTTCCAAGATTCCAAACTCATTGCCATGGGCCTAAGTGAATGGAAGATGGAGGACAATGGCTGATATAGCAGAGATCTCAGCCCAGTACGCGGGTGCAGTTGCCTGAAAAGGCTGGGAAGTTGGGAACTCCTGATTTATTCTATGATTCTGAAATTTTATGGTGATTAACAATAGGTTTTATGATTGTGTAAACCCATGTTAAAGGGCCACAGTTACATGATGTTGCTAAGAGCCAAAATTTAGCTTTCGAAAAGAAAACACACTACTACTCACAAAAACCCTGGATTCTACAAAAGCTAATAGCTATAATGAGATTTTCATGATTAGCCAAGCGAGTCACCTTGAACTGTCATTTATTCCACCAGTTCTCAACCAGTACTTGCCTCTTCAGGCTTTTGTGAGTGACACTCTAAACACTCCATCCTGATCTTAATGATAAATCACTGTGCTAGGTCTTGGGGCACTGCCGCTCATCTCTTCCTGTCCGGGAGGAGGGCATTCTCACTAGCCATGAAACTACATCACACACAGGCGCATGGGAGGAGACAAACACTGGCTAGTACCGCCAAGGTGTTCATCTGTTTAGAATGGCACAGTCACTGGAAAACGCTGAGCAGCTTTACAGAGAATGAATGAGTGGTGTTGAATCCATATACATAGCATCTCAGGTTGGTGTCTGCACTGCTGAAAAGGGACAAGATAAAACTCACTCAAAAGCTGAAGGGAGGGGAAACCTTAACAATGTGATGGCACTTAATGTATTTGTATTCTTGGTTTTCAGGATAAAAAATTTAATTTGTATGTGAAGGCTACAGACTGGTAAGAGATCTATCGTCTTTGGATGTTAATGATTTTATCAGTTGAATTCTGCTCTCTCCCTGTCTGTTTATAGAAAGAGTTTGCTTACTGTATGTCAACAATTTGTGCAAACAAATTAAAAGCACACAACCTTTAATTAATTTATATAGAAAGCTGGAACTTTATATATAAAAAGAACATGGCATATTCTGTACCCAATATTGTCATCAGTTTAATGAGACTCATGTATAAGATAGAAGTAGTGGCAGAGTTAGCAATTTGATATCTGTATTTGCCCTGTTGTGTTGGTATCCTGTTCAGCACAATCCATAATCTGTCATGATGCTGTTTAGATATAAAGTTGATCAGTTACAGTCAGCAAAGCTTATTCTACTACAGCTCTCAAAAAGGCATTGGGCTTTAAATACAGCCACCAGCTTATATCTAAAATATAGCAGGATCCTTCAGAAATTACTTATAGGAATTAATTTCCCCCCCTTTTTTTTCTTGCTTCTCTCTCTCTCTCTCTCTCTCTCTCTCTCTCATGCTCATGTTAAATCAGTTTGTCTATATAGGACTGTGGGAAAGAGTTTTCTGTCAGATTGACTCTTTTTGGAAATGGTTGATTGTCTGCACTGTAAGTTCTAAAATTGGCTATCAGTAACAACATGCAATATGTGTGCCTGTGTTTTTTTTTCCTGGTCTGTGCTCCAGCTCAGAAGACCTAGACGTGCGCTTAGGGTTTGACTTGTGCACAGAGGAGCAGGATTTTCTGTGTAAAAGGAAGAAATATGTTGCTGCTGCTCTGAAAAAGGTTCTCCAGCTAGAGGAGGACCTGCAGGATGATGAGGTACGTCATCAGAATCCCAGATGTTCCCCCTCAGTTCAAATGAGCACTCAGCAACTGGACACCTAATGTGATACATTTACTATTATCAAAACTTCTGAATGGTCAGGAGGCCCTCGATTCAAGCAGTGGCCCTCTGATACCAGTATTCTCATCCATCACATCAGTAGACTTAGTTGTCTTATCCCTCCCCTCCTCTGTCTCCAAGGCTTGACTCTTTTGCCACACAGAGTCCATCCCAATAAACCTCAGCCATGGCTCATTCCAAAAATCTGCTTCCTCCTTTCCTGTTCCCATGTCAACAAAAGCCTGTTCTCTCTTTTTTAGTTCTGTCACAGTCCTGGTCAAACAATACTACTTTTGTCTCATTGACACCCATGCCCACAATTCCTGTCATTCATTTGTTACCTTTGGCTTTCCTAAAATCTTCCCCCATTCTGCACCCTTCTTTCTTTCTTTCCATGAAAGATCCTGTCAATTTCACCAAACAGAAAATTGACATAGTCCTCCATGATCTCTGTCTTCCTTCTTCTTACTTGCCCCATCACCTTCTACTACCCTCTTCTTCCTTTCCTGACTACTCTCTCTACCAATCTCAGCAACTCCATCTCCTCCCCACTCCAACCTTTCCTTACTATCACCCCTCCTATACTTCTTCCTTAACCTATCACTGTGCTCTAGCTACTTTCCGTCACAATATAAGTATGTTCTAGTCTTTATCCATCATAAGCATCTGTACTTCTCACCACCTGCCTCTCTAATGACTGCCCGACCTCCTTTCCTCTTTCACCTCACAACTGACAGAATGCACCATTTACATTTGTTGCCCTGAATTAAATTTCCTTCTGCTTCATCTTGCATCCCATCCCAGCTAGTTATCAATGTCTCCCTCCAGCAAAATTGCTCGTACTCAAAGATTTTAATAACGTCAAAATCTCAGGCTCTACTCCATCCTCATCCTCCTTCTTCTCTCCAATGCTTTGGACACTATTCATAATCATCTCCTTCTTGACATTTTCCCTCCCTGAGCTTTTGTGATACTATCCTCACTTGGTTCTCTTCCTGCCTTACTATTTGATTCACTGTACCTCTTTCTGTATGTCTGTTTTGTCCCCAGGGAAAGAACCATTCCTCTTTTTGTGTTCGTACCAAACAGTACATTTTAGGTACACGGGAAACAAATAACAATAATACTTGAACAAAAGCAACTTCTCCTTCTTCTTTGCCTTCACCTTGCCCCACTTAGTCGGGGTTGGAAGCTCTTGTTCTTTATCTCCAAGCATTCCTATCGAGTGCGTCTTCCAACATGTCCTCTTTACTAATATAGAACTACCTTTTTCTTGGTCTTCCTCATGGTCTTCGATCCATGACAACCAGATCTTATACTCTCTCACCAGCATACCCCATGTCTCATCATTTCATGTAACCCAGAAATCTAGGTCAAAACTCCCTCAACTTTTCTATGATAGGGTTACCCACTTCATGGCTCATACGATTTCATTGTGTAGCCTATCAGCTCTTGTCTTACCCAGCATCCACCTGAGCATTCTTATTTCAGCCGTGTAACATCGTTATTCTTCTGTCTTCCTACTTAGAGTATAGCAGTAAGAATATATTACTGACCACCTAAACAGGGTGGTGATGGTGATTGTGAAATGCTCAGGGAGATTATAAATACAGAAAACCTAATAATAATGGGGAATTTCAATATCCCTTAATTTGACTGGCTACATGTCACCTCAGGACAGGATGAAGAGATAAAATGTTTAGACACCATTAATGAGTACTTCTTGGAGCAGCTAGTCCTGGAACCCTCAAGGGGAGAGGCAAATCTTGATTTAGTCCTAAGCGTAGCACAGGATCTGGTTCAAGAGGTGAATAAGCTGAACCACTAGGTAATAGCAACCACATTGTTACTAAATTTAACATTCTTGTTGGGGGGAAAATACCAAAGAAACCCACCACAGTAGCATTTAACTTCAAAAAGGGGAAACGACACAAAAATGAGAGAGCTAGTTAAATGGACATTAAAAGGAACAGTCACAAGATGGAAATGCCGGCAAGCAGCATGGAAACTATTTTAAAACACCATGTATACTCCAAAACTAAATGTATACCCCAAATTTAAAAAAAACAGTCGGAGGATAAAAAATGCCACAATGTCTAAACAACAGAGTAAAAGAGTCAGTTAAAAGCAAAAAGACTTCATTTAAAAACTGGAAGTTAAATCCTACAGAGGAAAATAGAAAGGAGCATAAACTCTGGCAAGTCAAGTGTAAAAGTATAATTAGGAGGCCAAAAAAAGAATTTGAAGAGCAACTAACAAAAGACACAGAAACTAACTGCAAACATTTTTTAAGGACATCAGAAGCAGAAAGCCTGCCAAATAATCAGTGGGACCACTTGATGATCAAAGTACTAAAAAGCACTCAGGGAAGACAAAGCCATTGTGGAGAAGCTAAATACATTTTTTGCATCAGTCCTCACTGCAGAGGATGTGAGGGTGGCTCCCACACCTAAGCCATCCCTTTTAGGTGACAAATCTGAGAAACTCTCCAAAATTGAGGTGTCAATAGAGGAGGTATTGGAACAAATTGATAAACAGTAATAAGTCACCAGAACCAGATGTTTTCACTCAAGAGTTCTGAAGGAACTCAAATATGAAAATACAGAACTACTAACTGTGGTATATAAGCTGTCGCTTAAATCAGACTCTGTACCAGGAGATGAGATGATAGCTAATGTAATGCTGATTTTTTTTAAATGTCTTCATAGGCAATCTCAGTCTGGTAAACCTAACTTCAGTACCAGGCAAATTGGTTGAAACTATTGTGAAGAAGAGAATTATCAGGCACATAGATGAACATGATACGCTTTTGTAAAGGGGAGTCATGCCTCACAAATCTATTAGAATTTTTTGAGCGTATCAACAAGCATGTGGAGAACGGTGAGCCAGGGGATATAGTGTACTAAGACTTTCAGAAAGCCTTTGATAAGGTCCGGTAACACAGGCTTTTAAGCAAACTGTGCAGTCCTGCGATAAGAAGGAAGGTCCTCTCATAGATCAGTAACTGGTTAAGAGATAGGAAACAAAAAATAGGAAAGAAATGGTCAGTTTTCACAGTGGTGAGAGGTAAATAGCAAGGTCACCCAAAGATTTGTACTGGGACTATTGCTGTTCAACATAGTCATGAATGATCTGGCAAATGGGTAAACAGTGAGGTGACAATGTTTGCAGATGATACAAAATAGTTAAGTCCACAGCAGACTGTGAAGAGTTACAAAGGGATCTCACAAAACTTGGTGACTGGGCAACACAATGGCAGATGAAATTGAATGTTGAAAAATGCAAAATAATACACATTGGAAAACATGATCCCAACTATACATACAAAATGATGGGGTCTAAATTAGCTACTACCACTGAAGGAAGATCCTAGAGTCATTGTGGATAGTTCTCTGAAAACATCCACTCAATGTGCAGCGGCAGACAAAAAAGCTAACAGAATGTCTGGAATCATTAGGACAAGGATAGATAATGAATCAGAAAATATCATAATGCCATTATATAAATCCATGGTACACCCAAGCATTGAATACTCCATACACTTCTGGTCACCCCATCTTGAAAAGATATATTAGAATTGGAAAAAATAAAATAGTTAGAATTGCCAGAGAAGGGCAACAACAATATGGAACAACGTCCATATGAGGAGAGATTAAAAAGATGGGGACTGTTCATCTTACAAAAGAGACAACTAATAGGTAAGGCTATCATTTTGTCATAGAGGTCGCAGAAGTCATGGAATCCGTGACTTCAGCCCACGGCGGCTGGGAGCTGCAGGGTCTCCCTGCCATCTCTGGCGGTCAGGAGCTGTGGGGTACTGCGGGGGCCACAGGAGCTGAGCCGCTGTGGCTAGGGTGTCCAGGTGTCCAGTTTTCGACTGGAATATCTGGTTGAAAAGGGATCCTGCGCCAGTCCAGAGCACCCTCCTACACCCCAAACCTGTCATCCCCAGCTGGAGCCCTCACCCTCCCCCATAACCCAATCCCTTGCCCCATCCCTGATCCCCCCCCATGCCCTCCAAACCCCTCAGTCCCAGCCCCACCCCAGAGTCTGCACCCCCAGCCAGAGCCCTTAGACTCCCTGCCCCAGCCCAGAGCTCCTTCCTACACTCCAAACCCCTCAGCCCCTGTCTGGAGCCCTCTCCTGCACCCCAAATCCCTCATCCCTGGCACCACATCAGAACCCACACCACCAGCCGGAGCCCTAACCCCCCCCTCACACCCCAACTCCCTGCCTCAGCCTGGAGCACCCTCCCATACTCCAACCCCCTCAGTCCCAGCCTCCTACACCCCTAATCCCTCATCCTCGGCCCCACATCAGGGCCCTCCCCCTCCCCTCCTTGCACCCTAACACTCTGCCCCAGCCTGGAGCCCCCTCCCACATCCTGAACCCCTCATTTCTTGCCCCACCCCAGAACGTGCACCCCCAGCCAAAGCCCTCACCCCTTCCACACCCCAGCCCCCTGAGCCAGCCCAGTGAAAATGAGTGAGTGAGGGTGGGAAGAGCAAGTGACAGAGGGAGGGGGGATGGAGTGAGTGGGGGTGGGGCCTCGGAGAAGGGGCAGGGAATGGGCAGGGCCTCAGAGGAGGGGAGGGGCAGGGGTGGGGCAAGGGTGTTCTGCTTTGTGTGAGTAGAAAGTGGGCAACCCTAGCTGCGGGCGGTTTGGGAATCCACAGCTCCTGGCTGCCACGGGCAGAAGAGGGCTCTGAGCTGAGCACCTCACGGCCACTGGGCAAGGGTAACCACGGGCAATGGGGCTACCCCGCAGCTCTGAACTGTGGGCGGTGGGGGACTCAGAGCTCTGAGCCAGGGCCCCCACAGCTACCCAGCCGCTGTGGGCAGTGTGGGGACTCCACAGCTCCCCATTTTGTCATGGATATTTTTAAATCACAGTCAGGTCATGGGCTTCTGTGAATTTTTCTTTATTGCCCGTGACCTGTCCATGATTTTTACTAAAAATATCTGTGACAAAATCTTAGCCTTACTAATAGGAGTTATGATAGAGGTCTATAAAATCATGAATGATGTGGAGAAAGTGAATAGGGAAGTGTTATTTACCCCTTCACATAACAACAGAAGCAGGGGTCTCCCAATGAAATTAATGGACAGCAAGTTTAAAATAAACATAAGGAAGTATTTCTGCATATAATACACAGTCAACCTGTGGAACTTGTTGCCAGGGGATGGTGTGAAGGTCAAAAGTATAACTGGGTTCCAAAAAAGAATTAGATGCGTTCATGCAGGATAGGTCCATCAGTAGCTATTAGCCAAGATAGTCAGGGACACAACCCAATGCTCTCGGTGTCCCTAAAACTCTGACTGCTGGAAGCTGGGACTGGATGACAGGTGATGGATCACTTGATAATAGCCCTGTTGTGCTCATTCTCTCTGAAGCATCTGGCACCTGTCACTATCAGAAGACAGGATATTGGGCTAGATGGACTATTGGTCTGACCTAGTATGGATATTCTTATGTTCTTTATTGGCCAGCATTCTTCATTGGCCAGCCATACATCACAACAAACATAATCATGTCTTATACACCTTGCACTTTAGTTTACTTAGCATACTCTTAACTGCAAAATAAGCCAACTGCCTCCACTTGCACCAAGCACTCTCCACGTGATTCCTAACATCTGCATCAACATTCCCATCATGGCTCAGCACTGAACTATGGTATTTGAATTGTTACACACACTTTAACTCTATACCAACTAGTTGTACTGGCTTCTCATTGTCCCTCTTAATAAAGCATCACATGGATTCCATCTTTTGTTAAACTATTTTCTTCTACTGCTGCCCTCCATTCTTCTAGATCTCTTTCCAGTTTGTATTTATCTTCATGGCACAATATAATGGCATTGGTGAAAAGTATGCTCCATACAGCCTCTCCCCAAGCCCCTTGTGTGAAGGAGTCAATTACAATCGGTAATAGAAATAGGTTTAGGACTGATCCTTGATGGAGACCTACCCTCACAGTGAATGGCTCACTGTCGTCACAACTGCTTCTTGCTGCTGTTGTGCTACCCTTGCAAATGTCCATAATAGTCTGAACGTATGTCTCCAGCAGATGGTGCAAATGCAGACACCGCCATATCACTCGGGTCTCTGTGAACTCTGTAAGAAGCCTTCTCTAAGTCCACAAACTAAATGAAATTTCTTGTATTTCTCCCTCTACTTCTCCTGCAATGTGTGGGCTGCAAACATTGCATCCAGCGTTGACCCTTCTGGCATAAACTTGACTTGGTTGTCACTTATTGATGCTCCAGTTGCTTGAAGTGTCTTTTCTCACTAATTCTTTCCAGCCATTCATCACATGACTCATTAACTTGAGGGGTCAGTGTGATGGGGTGTACCAGGCCCCCTGCTGGAGGCCCCACGGTCCTATTGCACCTTGTCCCAGGAAAGCAGTGGCAAAGGTCGGTCCTCCAGGCCCGCCTAAAGAGGCTTCATAGAAGCAGACAATCACAGCCCAGCAGGCTCAGATAAAAGGAGCTGCAGGGCCTTAGCAGCTTAGTGCCTGGCTGGGACCAGAGGGCCAAGGAAGGGTCCTCTCTGGCCACAGGAGCCTGAGGGATAGCCAGTTTGTTCTGGCTGCATTTTGCTTAGCTGGGTTTGCAGGAAGAGAGAGGCCCCAAGAACCTTAACCCTGAAGTAAGGGTGAAGAAAAAAGGGGCTAGATAGGAAGAGGCCCAGGGAAGAATCAGCAATGAATTGAGATTGAGCAGTGCATAGCTGCTGTTTTTAGGGTGCCTAGATTGGAACCTGGGTGTCAGGAGACCGGGTTGTAGGCAGTCAGGTCTAGTGGTTGGAGTCTGACGGCAGGACCGGTTGAGACAGGTCCAGAACCAGGAAGCAGGGCTAAAGGTCAGAACTGGAGTCAGAGTCCAAATGCCACAGCCAAGGGTCAAGACAAAGTGGGTGTTGGGAATCAGAACCGAGGGTTGGAACTGGATTACTGGGAGTCAGAGAAGCCAGGAGCCAGGCTGGGACTGGATAGGAACAAGGCTGGGTACAGGGCAGGATCCGGGCTGGAGCAGTGGAGGACCAGAGCAGGAGCAGGGCTTTGCAAGAGATGGGCACAGGGAGGCAGAGGGTCTGTTGGCACGTGCTTTGAGCAGCCAGCAAGCTATTCATGCTGAGGTTCCTCAGCCAATCAGGCATGGCAGTCCATCAGGCAGCCTAGCTGGCTCATTAGGGTATCAGGAGTACTGAGCAGTGTCACCTGCAGGGTCTTACTCCTGCCACTGGAGTAGTGGGCAGGTCTGGGTTCCCCTATCGGCTAAAAGCAAAGCAGTGTAAATCACACAAAAGGGCCAGGGCTGAACTAGGAACCCAAACAAAGGGCTGCGTTTAAAGGAGACCAGAGCCAGGACTGAAGATTCTTCTAAGTACAAATAGACTGTTCCTTTATCAGACAGTTTAATACCCCTAAGGGATTCATTTGGGCTTTGTGACTCGGTTGGAGGGCCAAGCCACGGAAGACTTGCCAAGTGAGGTCAACAAAGCTACAGGAGGTGATAGCAGTGGAAAAAGCTTGCAGTACTGCAGCAGCAGCTGCAGGACGTGCGCAAGAAGCAAGTGCCCCTCCCCATTACAGTTAGTAATTACTACGTTCTTCCACATCCCCTTTATGCTTGAAGATAGAGACCATATGCTCTTCCCCCATTAGCTGGGTATTTTTTCCATTCTGGAGGATTAATTTAAAGAAGTTGATCATCACCACCACCACTGCCTCATGGCCCAGTGATTTAAATACCTCAGTTGCTACACCATCTGGTCCCTCTACCTTCCCATGTGTTATCTTTGGTGCTGTCTGACTCACTAACACAGTGATAGCTCTTGTGAGGTGGTTGTTTGCACATACTTAGCTCAATGATTTCCTCAAATTCTCTCCATTGAGCAATTTCTCATAAAACCACTGACATCTCCTCATGATTTTGCTACCTTCCACCAGTACTCTTCCATTTTTGTTTTTGATACACTCCACAATTCCCAAATCCCTAGTGCTTCTTTGTCTGATCCTCACGAACCTCTATATTCCATTTTGCCCTTCCTTCCTCGATAATCCTACATATAAAGCTTTAAGTGCCTGACCCTTAGCTTCTGCAACCATTATTTTCACCTTTTTCTTTACCAGCCTATATTCCTCATAACTGTCCACTGTTCTTACTTTCTGCCATCACTTAAACCTTCCTTCCTTTTTTATTTTCTGTTTCCTGCACATCATTAGACCACTACCATATCTTCTTTCATTTGTCCACACACAGCTTGTGAGCTTTCTGTATTACATGTGGATATTTTTCTCCAAACCTCATTGGTATCATCGTGGCTGGTTTGGTCATTGTCTTACCTCTATAGAACCTCATCCTTAAATCTCAGACTAACTTCCCTATCTGCAGACCTCCACCACTTTATCCTTTGTTCCACAGCTCATCTTTTAGTGTCCCCTCCCCCACCCCAATTGCCTTTTTCACCTAGAAGTCTGTTACATGCAACCTATGTTGCTCTGCAATCTGCTCTCCTGGGATCACTTTAAAGTCTCACATTTTTTTAGATCTTTTCTCCTTGTCAGGAAGTAATCTGTCTGGGACCTGTTGGCACTGCCCCTGTATATAACTAAGTGCTTCTCCCTCTTTGTGAAATGTATATTGGCAACAATCAGGCCATGGGCTCTGGCTAACTCTAAGATATCCTCACCAGCTTCATTTCTGGTACCAAAGCTTCATCCTCTGGCAGTCATTCTAGCTCTCACTGTGTTCTCTCATATCTATTGAGATCTGCTATGATAATCAGGTACTCAGAGTGTGGTACTTCACTTATCACTTGGCCCATGCTATGTGGAACTCCACCTTCTCCTCTCTCATACAGCCAACCTGTGGCACATATCAGCATATAACATACAATTTTTGGTCTCTGTCAGTGCTATTCTAACTTTCATCAGCTGGTCACTCTTTCTTTGGATGTCCACTATCATATCCTGTAATATTTCTGCTACTATTATTCCTACGCTATTCCTCTTCGCTGCTGAGCATCATCTTGTAGCCTCCTTGATGTACGTGGATTTAAATCCCTTCCATTTTGTCTCTCTTATACAGGCAATGTGCACTCTCCTTCCCTTCATCATCTCAGCTACTACTTTTTGTTTCCTTTTCATTGTTCCCGCATTCAGGGAAACCAGACATTACTCTTAGGCTTGCTATTTTTAGCCATATGTACCACAATGTGGTAACTTGACCATTTTCCACAGTCGTCAGACAAAGAGGTTGTGTGTCACTTCTGGGTAGGGTGACCATATTTCCCTATGCTGAATACAGGACACCTGGTAAAATTACTCATATTCAAGTGAGTTCAATAGCAATCAATAGGAACTATGCAGTACAAACGTTCAAATTAACATCAAGTTGACTGAGCCCCTGTTAAAAAGAAATACTGAGTAGTTCGATTCTTTTTATTTACCTTCTTATCTTTAAGGCTTTAGGGTTCATATGGGGAGGGGTGACATCCCCCCCCATCCACACTTCTGTACACCTCTCTCACACAGGGGGAGTGACCGACCTACCCCACCCTCCCTGCCTGGCGCTCTCTGCCCTCCATGCCTGGCTGGGCCCCTGGGATGGACCCGCCTCTTCTGGCATGGGAGGGATGGGAATGCAGCATCACATACCCCCTGCCCCAGATTTGTGCCAGGGTTCACACCAGAATGTGACCAGCCGCAGCCTTTCCGCACTGTACGGGAGGGAAGGGACAGGAGCTGCTTCCAGCCACAGGGGAGGAGTGGGGGGGAAAGGAATGACCTGACAAAGGTCTTTGCAGAGCTCATTTCTTCTCTCCCCTTGTCCTTTCCTCCTCGCACAGTGTCAAAAGACAGCTAACACCTCCAGGCTGCTATTGGCCACCAACATAATCCAACTGCCTCCGACTACAGCGTGGGCTGGAAGGGGTTAAGCCCTAAGGATGCACTGTGCACCAGGGCCCAGGGAACCTGACTGCAGGGGCTTCATGGAACCTAGCCAGGGAAGTTGCTCAGCAGAGGAGGGTGTCTAGGGGGCGGAGCAGCCCCGTGCTCTCTGGGGGCAGGACCCCGGGCGAGGGGGGTTAGGAGAAGAGGGCGCTAAGCTCCTGCTCTGGGGTGGGAACAGGCTGGAAATCACTCCAGAGCTTAGCTGAAGGGCGGATAGGCTTCCCCATACCAGCGCTGTGCGGGGCATTGGCACATACAGGGCTTGGCTCCTCCTGACCAGTGCCCTGGGCCGGAGGGTCTTGGGCTTTCCCGGGGCACCAGCCCAGCCAGAGGCAGTGGGGGAAGGAAGGAGCCTGCTGGCCAGGCTATTGATGAGCTGAGCACTCTGATCAGGGGCTGGTTCTCCTCACAGCGCTGGGAGCGGGATGCACCCTGCAGGTGAGATATGGAGGAGCAGCGGGGCTGGGAGGGGGGCAAGGGACAAAGCAGGGAGAGGACAGCAAGAGGGGGAGCGTGTAAAGGGCCAATGGGTGGGCAGCAGAGGCAACACGTATCTGGCTGCCGCCTGGTGCCTGCCGCACTCACCAGCCACCGCAGAGCACAGCCAGCACCGGCCGGAAATGGGGGGGGGGCGGAGCCCTGGTGACCAAGAGCCAGCACGCAGGGGGGGCTGCGCTGACAGACTAGCAGGGGGAGCGGCTGGCCCCACGTGCTGCATCTTTGCCTCGTCACCAGCCTTGCACACCTACCGCCATCATCGGCCACTGGGCCCCCACCCACTCACTGCTGGTGGGCAGGTGGTTGGCTAGCAGGAATCCAGCCAGCAGCAGGACCCACCAGTACTGATGTGGGGGAGACAGAAAATATGGGACAATTTGCCCATTTTTAAGAAAAAGTTGGGACACCTGCAGGAGGGCTTAAATATGGGACTGTCCCTTTAAAAATGGAACATCTGGTCACCCTACTTCTGGGGGACACCTTACCCTTTATATTGATATACTTATTGAAGATGAAGACCTGTGGAACATGTGTGAATGACACAACTTTTACAAACTGGTTAGCCACGCTTGACATTCTTGGTTTGAAATTGGAGTTTTTCCTTCTCCTAGGTGGACTGCCTGCATGGTTAGAGAGCCCCCATCTGCCTGGGGCAAGCTGCTTATAAAGCGCCAGACCCCCATCCTCCCCCCACACACACACTTCCAGTTAAAAACACCTCTGCCATGAGAAGGCAAGTGGTAGGAGTTTGGCTGTTAGAAGCTATGTATTGAGCCAGCCATATGAGGCATTTTCTAGGGCAGTGGTGGGCAACCTGTGACCCACGGGCCACGCACGGCCTGTCAGGGTAATCCAGTGGCAGGCTGTGAGACAGTTTGTTTACACTGACCATCCGCAGGCATGGCCGCCCGCAGCTCCCAGTGACTGCGGTTCACCATTCCCAGCCAACGGGAGCTGCAGGAAACAGTGGCCAGCACATCCTTGCAGCCCGCATCGCTTCCCGCAGCTCCCTGTGGCCAGGAATGGCGACCTGCAGACACTGGGAACTGTCGGTGGCCGTGCCAGCAGGTGGTCAATGTAAACAAACTGTCGTGCGGCCCGCCAGTGGATTACGCTGACGGGCCGTGTGCGGCCCATGGGCTGCAGGTTGCCCACCACTGTTCTAGGGGGAGCCCATCCTTCAACCCATCTCGGCTTCAAAAACTCTTTAGGAGGAACAAAAGCAACTGAACTTATAATAAGTCCTTCCCTTCTCTATTCCAAATCTATTCCAAATAGAGAAGGCCTAAGCTACAGAGGTTGGGTCCAAATCAGATTCTAAACTTCTCCAGTGTCCAGGAGTCTGTGTATGTATTTCAATTTTGACCTTGTCAGAAGAAAGACTATAGTTGTGATTTGGAACTGGATTGGGTCTAGTGTTCCATTTCAGGTTCATCTAAATGTTCATATGTCATTTGCTTTGCAGTAACTTGCTCTCTTTGTATTGAACAGATTCCTGTGGTGGCCATCATGACAACAGGTGGTGGAATGAGATCACTGACAACGTCATATGGCAGTCTATTGGGTCTCCAGAAGTTAAATGTCATAGACTGTGCTATGTACCTAACTGGTTTGTCTGGCACGACATGGTAAGGAAGACGTGAGCAGAATTTCTCTATGCTCCTGATACAAAGTTCTATGCTAAAGAAATATTATGGAGCTGCCAGTAGCAGCTCCCCCATAGCCAGCGTTGTGACCCAAGCCCTATTTTTGATCCATTTTGCCAGAAAAATCTCTTTTCTGGAGTGGGGAATTTTTATAGTTAGTGTCAGCACAGAAGTATATGTTTAAAAAAATATTTTAGGGAAATTGGCCGGTCATTTTAAATTTACCAGGCAGGGGAAATGTAAAGTTTGTGATTTTAAAAAAAGTAATGTTTTTTGGGGAACCTAGAACTCAAAGGCAGCATAGATTTAGGACATTAAACCTTTGGTGAAGTTTACATTAACCCTTCAAACTGAAAACGTTAAGTTTAGCACCTTCTCTAATAAACGCCTCAGTTTGTTTTTGTTTTTTCCCCTTCAATATATTTCCCAGGACTATGGCAAATTTGTACAGAGATGCTGATTGGTCACAGAAGGATCTGTCTGGGAAAATCCATGAAGCTCGAAAACATGTGACCAAATGCAAGATGGGTTCTTTTTCCATGGAGCGTATCAAGTATTATAACAAGCAGCTGTGTCAGCGGAAACAAGAAGGACACAGGACATCTTCTATAGATCTGTGGGGGCTCATTGTTGAATATTTGTTACATGATGGGGTACAGTATATCAAAGCATGGTTTTATTAAATCATTATGGTGATTAATATTGCACTAATAATCTTATCCTTATGGCTGAGGAAACACTTCCCTTAAAAGCCACTCAGTTTTCAGAGGCTTATAACTTTCTGAAACTGACCCATTTGGGACAATATTTTTTCATGCTTGTTCTGAATGCAGGGTGGGGGGAGGGACCATTTTCACTAGTAGGTTTTTGGATGCTTTTTGTTGGAAAAATCACATTTTGAAAACGTAATAATTAAGTGCTGTAGGCATATTTTGAAGATGATTTCTTTAGAAATAATTAAATTATAAGTGTTTTAGAACAGCAAACAGTAGGCTATTATCCACTCATTTTTCACAGCACATGCAATTGCAGTACTCCTGATACAAGCATGCCCAGTCCTGTGTACAGCTGCAGTATTGTACATTAAACTAGGATGTCAGCTGGTTAGGAGACTCATTTTTAACTGAGACCACTCCAGAGTCTCTACGCTGTAGGCATCTCTTTCTCCTTTTTAGACATTCCCTATCATGTTGGTATGAAAGTGCCATCAAATCATGTACCATGTAATTATCAAGAACTTGCAGCCACCATGGTTGTCAGCTGTTCATGAGAATTTTGGAGAGTATGGAAGATCCCAGACATATTAACCCCTGCATACAATGCAGTCATACAATGGGGAACGTGGCTGAAATGCAGGCATTTTACTGTATTCTAAGTACAGACATAGTGAGTAGATTCCTGTGTCAGTTCCTTCTCCCCACCCGCCCTCAATTTAGATACTTTTCTTGTAAAAACAGAAAGACAACCATAAACTCTCGGATCAGCGACAGGCAGTGCATCAGGGTCAGAACCCACTGCCCATCTACGTGGCAATCAATGTCAAGGACAACTATAGCACTTTGGATTTCAAAGGTAAAGATATTCCAGAGCTGTACTTGATCTTAAGTCTAGGAGGCGGCTCAGTTTTGTGTGTAAGACCTCATATAGATTACATAAAACCCCCTCTAAATTAAAGACCAGATCATGGCCTGGTAAAAATTGGCATAGTTCCACTGAAGTCAATGGAGCTACATCAGCTTACACCAGCTGGCATTTTGTAATCACTAGTTTTAATTTTTGTGATGTTTCTATATTTCTGGTGTTTGTGCCGGATCCGAAATGTTTGGAATAAACTTTCAGTGGTTCAACCTTTTTTTAACGCCTTGTATCCATTTGATAACAGCATAACTCTTTATCCTCAGCCCGGAGTCTGCTCTAAAAGATTTGTTGGGGTTTTGTTTTTGTCTTTTTGTTTGTGGCTCTGTTTGCAGAATGGCTGGAATTCACCCCATATGAAGTTGGATTCATGAAATATGGAGCCTTCATTCGCTCTGAGGACTTTGGAAGCGAGTTTTTCATGGGTCGGCTGATGAAGAGGCTCCCAGAATCCCGGATCTCCTACTTGGAAGGTGATTTATTGTCTTGGAAAATTATACAAACCGGGCACTGGTGAATCACTGGTATGTGATTGGCAGCAATGGTACAGTATCACCTGCCAGAATATGTGCCAGTACCTTATATGAATTAACATTTAATAAAGTGGTTTCCTTTGCATTGTTAAAGCAGGAAACTTAAAATAACAGGTGAATGGCAACCACTAGACTTTAAACATTTTCTATCTGAAATTTTCTAATTGATTTTGCATTACAATACAGTTTAAAACCAGTCCAAGAGTGAAATCCTGGCCCCCTGTGAAGTCAATAGGAATTTTCCATTCATTTCAACTGGACCAGGATTTCATCCAGAGGCCGTATCTACACTGTACACTAGGGGTGTGATTCTCAGCTCGCACACACATATGCTAGCTCTTATCTGAGTTAGCGTGCTAAAAATAGTGTAGCCATGGTGCCACGGGCAGTGGCAGTGGTGGCATGGATTAGCCACCCTGAAAATGTACCTGTTTGTGTGTGTAGTTCGTCGGTTCGACAATGATGTTTTCATTCTATCTCTTTTTGTGGATTCTGCAGTGACTCTGAAGTCCCAAATGTGACGCGCATGCTCGTGACCATATAGGGCAGACAGTCATTGGGGAGCATCTATAGCGGTAGTATGATGCTTTTCCCTGGCAGCTAACAATTGATTATTTCTGTCCTCTTCAAAGGCTTGGAAAGCTCTGAGTGTTGTGTGCTGCCCTGCTGATCTATTTAACTCAGCCTTCTCAAGATCTTTCGGTTTTATTGCACCAAAGTGTACGCTGTTCTTGATGCTGTCCTTGTAGTGCTTTCTGGGGCGGCCTTGATTCCAGTGTCCTTGTGCCAATTCTCCATAGAAAATTTTTCTAGGGAGTCAATATTCAGACATCCTAATGATGTGTCCAACCCAGTGTAGCTGGACTTTTATCCGCATGGCCTCAATACTTGTGGCATTTGGCTTTTGGAGAACCTCCAGCTTGGTTATTTTGTCTTGCCAGTGGATCCCCATAATGGCATGCAGAGACCGCATATGGAAAGCCTCTAGCTGTTGGATATGCCATATGTATGGTGTCCAGCTCTCACAGCCGTAGAGGAGAGATGTGAGCACAAAAGCATTATAAAGTTTTATTTTTGTTGAGAGGGTTATGTTGTGGGATTTCAGGACTTTGTTACGTAGCTTTCCTAATGACTGAGAAGCTTTCTGAATCCTGTTCGTGATCTGTTTACCGAAAGACCCTTCATTGGAGATTAATTGCTGCCGTGATGGGTAAAATTGTCAACTTGCTTTAGTTGGATTCCATTACTGGAGGTGCTGGGGGATATGGCAGAGAGCAGTGAAGATAATTGATGCAACACCACAGTTTTCTCAAGGCTGATTGTGAGGCCAAACAGTTTTGATGCTTCAGAGAAGCGATCTACAATGAACTGCAGATCTGCCTCTGGGTGTGGTAGGAGGACGTTAGCATCTGCAAAGAGAGCCTCTCTTAGTAGTAGTTCTGTTGCTTTCCTTTTTGCTTTAAGCCTCATAAGATTGACGACTGAGCCGTTGTGTCCGTATCTGATGTGTACGCCTCGGTTGGGCCCATCTGTAGCATGGTTGAGAACTTGGGTGAAGAAGAGGCTGAACAGTGCAGGGGGCAAGGAAACAGCCTGGTCTGAGTCCATCTGAAATGGGAAAGGAGCCAGTGAGATCTCCGTCTCTGTAACAGTGTAACAAAAGGTGACTAAATCTCACAAGTTCAGTGAAACAGGAATGCTCTGCAACACAAACACACCAGTGACATTTAGAAAATAATATAATAAAACTTGACCCTTCTGAGATCTGACATACCAGTGCTGCCCGTATTTCAAAATTCTGCAGCGTTAATACACTCCTTGACGGGGGGAGAGAAATTAAGAGCTGTAAGCAACAGAGAAAAGAAAGATGCTATGGGAAGGACGAGAATGGGTGATCTGGAGAGATACAAGAAAGCTTCCATCTTATGCGGGATTTGACCTGTAACCTTCACTGTGACAGACGATATGAATTAGAGCTAGGCAAAATTGTACTATTCAGGCAGAGAACTGTAAAGAACTGCACTGCCTGAGAAATTACTCGGGCGGGCTGGCGGGGTGGGGGTGGAGGTGCAGCATTGTGCCCCAGGAGTCATAAATTCCTTTTCAAGCTCTCAGCTGTGCATGATTATGCAAGCTGCACCATGCTTTGAAGTGGTTAAAATTGTTCCCTTGGTGCACCAGGCCTGGTCTACAGAGAGAGCAGCATACATGAAAAGAGAGCATCCCTGCATTTCCCAGAGCACAGGCACTGTCATGGCCCCTTTCAAGGCATAGGCAAGAGAGGAAAAGTCCTTGCATCCCGCCTGCACACCTGCACAAAGCCAGATGCAATCTGGTCCTTAGAATCTAAAGACCCCCAAGTCAGATATTAAAAGCAGAAGTTTGGAACTGTGCAGACAGATGCCTGCAAAAAATAGAAGGTAATGGAACAACTTCAGATGGAAGGATAAAAAGGCAATTTTCAATTAAATGCTCCCAAGACTAGAGCATAAAGGTCTCCATAAAATCTCTAGCATGGCCCACTCTCATAATTTTATCACAAATCTTGAGTTATTTGGTGTTTTTTTTTTTTCTTGAAGCCTACAATCATGGGAGTACATGAGAATTGCAACTTTCATTTAAAAAAAATATTTCTTAGCCCTCATGGCTTTAGAGCAAACCTTGAAAATGTTCACAAAGAGTGCCCTAAAGATTTAAAAAAGCAGAAAACAAATATAAAGAACTCAACATTTATTATTTAAAAACAAATCTCAGGATTTTTAATCCAATCTTTTATGATTTTGGAGGGCCTGACTTAGGATTTTTTAATGTTTAGGGTTGGCAATACTGATATCGCTCTCCTTTCACAGGCATGTGGAGTAGTTTATTTTCTCTGAATCTGTTATATATCTGGAATTTGTCACACACTTCAGAGGACTTTTGGCACAGGTGGACCCGAGACAGAGTAAATGATATTGGTAGGTTACTTTATACCATTGCCTTATCATTTATTTATCATTATGCTTCACAACCATCTGTTGTGTAAACCATGCACTTGCTTTTTGGAGTTTTATTTTTAAAAATCTGCAGATGCATCATATCTTGCCTGGAAGGAACCAGTTTCAAGAGACTAATATTGACTACCATCATGGGATCATTTCTGAATAACCCATAGACTGCCCTTTGATCATGAGCAATAATCACTGAATATGTAAGAGAGTAAATATATTCAGGAATAATGATCCTGGTTTGCAGATAATTAGTGACACAAAAAACACCACATGAATATTTGCTGAATTTTTAATTTGACAAATACAGTTCAACTTGGCTTATTTTTCAGGATTATGATTTGTAGGTGGTGTGGCATTGAATGGCTTATTGGATGGTGGGGCTTTGTTTTTAATCCAGCCCTGGGTTATCTTAAGAAATTTTGTCTTAATAGAGCAAAAAAATGTTTATCTACCTTTTGTTAAGGTGCTCGTGAGACCTTTCATCATGGACACCATAAACTAATAGTGTAGAGATTGTTATTGCTATTTTGGGGGCTCCTCAGAAACATTTATTTAAGCAAACAAACCCTTTAATTACTTCTTTTGCAGAGGAAGAGTCCGTCCTATCTATGAGGCCACACGAACAGAAGACTCAAGTATTCACCACGGCAAGCCCCCTTTCCCGTGCTCTTCGTAGTGCCATTACAGAGCGCACATCAGTTGCCCAGTACCACAGTTTCCTGAAAGGCCTCCAGCTGCATAATGACTACCTAGAGAATGACAAGTTTTGTAGATGGAAGGGTAATAGCACTTACCTTTCAGCAGCACCCTTTGAAGGAATTTGGGGTCTGCAATATAGTGAGGAGATCTGCATGACTTGGGAGAGAATGAACGGCTTTTATTTAACAACAAAACAAAACAGACTTCCCCCTCGAAAACCCCCCTGCCTCCCTTCATATCAAAATTTGAATCTACTTTTAAACAGAATTGTTTGATCAATCAATTGAACTATACAGGGCTGAAAATCTTTAGTGACATGGATTTGATGGGGTTCAAGTTCATTTCTCTTTGGGCTGTAGCCAGTTGATTAAATCTCCATAGTTTGGCTCAGTGTGTTGGCAGCATTCATAGTCTTTATGAACAGAGAGGAGACATTAAGGCCCAGAGTCTCAAAGGTATTTAGGCACCTAACTCCAATGGGAGTTTCAGCGTCTGTGCCTTAATGGGTAGACAGAAGAAATCCTTGATCACTAGAAGAGGGTGTCCCTGCAGGTCAAAAGGACCAAATGCCGGCTTCCTAGAGACCCCCGATCTGCTTATTTAATGCTCCAGTAAAGGATCTGCATTTTAAACAGAACGACAAATTAATTTATTTTTTACTGTTAGCAGCTAAATTCTGTGGGTATGTCTACGCTGCAATTAGACACCCGTGGCTGGCTCATGGGGCTCGCGCTGCAGGGCTGTTTAATTGCAGTGAAGACTTCCAGGCTCTGGGACTCTCACAGGGTACCAGAGCCTGGCCTCCAACCCAAGCCCAGTAGTCTTCACTGCAATTAAATAGACCCACAGCCTGAGCCCTGTGAGCCTGCCAGCTGGCACAGGCTAGCTGCAGGTTTTTAATTGCAGTGTAAACATACACTGTATTGCACATTATTGGAAAAATGTGACCCGTCCTATGGCACTGTGGTAAAGTAAAATATAGACTGATCTTGTAATGGAAAAGCTTTCAAAGCCAGTACGTCCATGAAAGAAATACCAAAAGGTATTTAGGAATTTGGTCACCCTTTCTAGTGTACTCATAGGAGAAGGGCTCCCAAGCCAGCAAGCCAGAATCTTTAGCCAAGTTCTTTGAATATTAATCTGATCCTGAACATGTAATGTGCAATGTAGTGTGTTAATGTTTTCTTGTAACTTTGTCTTAATAAAAAAAAATCAAATAAATGCATCCAAAAGAAAAACAAGTGGGAGGGAGGATGGGTGGGCTAGCACAGTTTGAATGAGCCAGGTATAGAATGAACATGGAGAGTCTGACTTCAGAAAAAATAGTTGTTCTAATTTAAGGCTGAGCAACAGTGATGTAAATAGTTTGTCAAATGTCTAATGAAATTAGAGATGTGGAATGGGGCTGCAGACCCTTTTTTCTTGAACACTGTGTTCATCAGAGCATCAGCAAACCGCTCTTCTGTGATTTCCCTTACGGCAAGAAATATATTCCTTTCAGATACTGTGCTGGACACATCACCCAACCAGCTGACTGAAACAGCAGAGTACTTGTCCCTGGTAGATACTGGATTCTTCATCAATACCAGCTGCCCTCCACTTCTGAGGCCAGAGAGGAAAGTGGATGTCATCCTGCATTTAAATTATAGTGCAGGATCACAGATACTGGTGAGAGAAATCAGTGTATTCTGTTTTCTCCATTGATAGTCATTTGTCTGTAAGTTTTTAGCGATATTGTTCCTATTAAAAGCCCTGTGTTAAGTATTCTGAACCACAATATTTTAGCTTAATGCTGTAGCTTAAAGTTGTATTCACACCCTGTAACCTAACCATTTTCTTTTGTGGTACTGAGTGTTTTTTGTTGAGTACTCCAGGAAAAATTTGAAAACCTGTCCATGTGTTTTCATATAATGCATGTTTCTCAAACCACATTCTTTCCAACAGGAAAGCCAGTGCTATCCCAGAGGTAGCCTAGTACAATTTAGTCTTAGTTGCTGTGCTTTTAAGAAATCCTGATCTCAGCCTAGTCTCTGGTTTCTCATATTGTTCTCTTCCTTGATCCAGCCTCTGGATCAGTCCTGTAAGTACTACTCAGAACAAGGAATCCCATTCCCCAAAGTTGTGCTGAGCGAAGAAGAGAGGAAAAAGCTAAAGGAGTGCTACCTCTTTGATGATGCCGAGACTCCAGGAGCTCCCATATTGCTATTTTTCCCATTAGTGAATGACACCTACCAAAGTTACAAAGCACCTGGTAAGTTATCAACAGTAGCCAAGCATTCAACGAAGGCCATCCTGGCTAGCTTATCAACTGATTGAATTTCACTCTTTAATTCATTCCTCTCCACTTGTTCATTTCCCTACAACAAACCTCTCCATTGCCTAACTTACCATTTTTACTTAGATCTACTACATATTTCTTATTAAGAAGAATAGGACCCTGTTTTATTTCCGTATTCACTTTCATCTGTTATACACCCCTAGTTATCTTGCTGTATATTAGTGTAAATTGTTGTAATAAAAATGCAAAATCTTTAAGGTCAAAGGAAATGTACATTTAAGGAGAAAACCCAAAATAATTACAAGCTTTCTTCTCTTTTAGCAGACTTTTCTTTCCTTCTTTTGGTGTCTCTAATATTGGGTCTCTGTCCCAAGTACTAAAAGGCCTGTGTCACAACTCTGAGCCTTGATGGGTATGAGAGCTTTGCTTTCCTCGTAAATAACCTGTTCACTGACTGAATCGCTATTCCTCTTTTCAGTAGGAATAGCCTTTCCATTGAACGGGACACTGTTTCACCTATTAAATACCTTTTGAGACTTCTACTCTTCTTTCGGTTCCATTCCCCTTCCCCAAATCCTGCCATTTGCCATGTCAGTATTTCCCTTTCCTGCTTGAGTCACAGATGTGAAGACGTCTCTAAGACTGTTATGAGCAGACAACAGAAGACACTCATAGGGATAGTCACCTATACCCCTCCCTTCAGCACATCAGGCAACTGACATTCCCCTGATCAAGGGATCAAATTACTGGATTGCAACAGAAACACTTGTAAAACATGCCCAGAGCATTTAAATGGGTGAGCGCTCTTAGTGCAGAGAAATCTCCCTCTCTGGGCTGTTACTGGTGGTACATGACAGAGATAAACCCAATACTACAGCAATTTCCTGTTGAATTTTTCCCTAGGTGTGAAGCGCTCCAGCTCAGAGATGGAGGAGGGCAAAGTTGATCTCACCAGTTGCTTTTCCCCCTATTCTACATATTCAGTCACATACAAGGAGCAAGATTATGATCAGCTGATTAAACTGACTGAGTACAACATCCTGAATAACAAACACCTGATTCTTCAAGCCTTGCGTAAAGCAGTGGAACGGAAAAGGCAACATAAAAAATAGTCACCATGCCAGGTGCCTTTATCCCTGGGAGGATGTTTATGTATCCTCTGGCATATGGATAACCACAGTTTTTCTGAAGATTTCAATGGATTCCAGTTTGACCCTATTAACTGGCTGTCCCTGATGAGCAAAGGTCACCAAATAAGGAGAGACCTTCCTTATTCCCCAAAGAATTTCATTGCTACAAAATTAATTTAGGAGAATAAAGTGCAATTTGCAGCATGTTGGAAATACAGTACATGGGTAGCCATACACAAAGAGCTGCTGTGGTGGTGGCATGGTCTAAATTCCTAGAGAGTGAGTTTAAAAATATATAAGTCCAAACTACAGTGTACACACTGGATTCAATTAATCTTTAAATAATACTAGTTCTGCCTTGTTTTAGTGGCTGTTCTGTGAACTATTGTCCATGTGCCAGAATGTGACTTGTTGCGCGAAGGTGCACTGTAGGGAAGAGGACTAGGAATCTTGCCAGGCAACCCATTCAAGGCTCAAGGACAGCTACCACCCCTTTGCTGAGGGGGAACACAAGGACTGCTCTCTCTTAGATACTTACAGGTGGTCTTTAAGGTATAGTCTTGTTTTTGTTCCGAGATTGCTGCAGACCTCCCCCTCGGTGCCTACAGGGTTAGGCAGCAGCCAAGTGGATTGCAGTGGAGCCTAAAACTGGGATTTAGGTTTGTCTGAGGTTTAAGTTCCTAAGTACCTTTGTGGATCTGGTCCCTAGTTCTTGTAACACATGCTGCTTAAGTTTATCTTGAACTGCCACTTCACATTGGTTTTTCAACATATAAACTGAAACTTCTAGTCTTTAAAGTAACATAGGTGCCCTTGTCATTATTATCTGTTTTTAATCAACAGTTCTAATTTAAAATAAACATATATCCTGACTTGACCATTGTCTGGGACTTGATGGTATTTAAGGGTGATTTTAAAGGCAAACTGACCTAGAGTGCACTTTCCTTTTCTTCTTCACTCCATACCTGTGTAAAGCAGCCTAGCAGGTGGTCATATATAACCACATGATCGGACAATTCTTTTTTATCACTACTCTTCTGTGTGGAGTCAGAGCATTAGAACCATGTGAATACTAGTTGGCGTAGCCTGTTCAATCTGGCATCAATATGTTTAACAGCAGCTTCAAGTGTGTAGCTCCTATTTTTCTGCAGCTCTGGTGATGGAGACTCAGAAGTATTGACTCCTTCAAATTCGTCTCCCCTCAGCATGCATTTCCTCTTTGGAGAGTCCTGATTGACTTTCATTTCTGAGTTTTAGTATGGAACTTTCAAGCTTTTGTAAATCCTCAGACAAGAGATCGACTCCTTGAAAAATAAGAGACTTCAGTCACAATTTTGATTAAAACCAGCATGAAATAAGATGTGCCTGCATATTTATCTATCTTGATCTCCTTGAAAGGTTTTATTTTATATGCATTTCTGAGAGATTTCCCTAGGAGATTTTACAATTGCTTTGGTAAAGTCTTTCATTGTCTGGTTACTAATACAATTTAATCCTTTCAGTCAGCCCTATTTTGAGGACCAAAGTGGTGCATTGATCTTGTCCTGGACTTCAGCACAGGGGTAAATTTCCCCCTGTGAGGGTTTATGGTATGATGACTAGATCCATCTACCTGCCTATTCCCAACTCCTATGCTCATGTTAAAAGCAGACTGCAGTGTTTTGGCACACTCAGAGGAATTGCTTTTTATTGATAGTATCTGTGAAGAATCAGGCATTTTGTTTCAGTAAGTGTACAATGTATGCACGATTGACTGTACTTGTGATATGGACACAATATGGCATGATAATGCAGGGTAATTCTTAGCAGAACCTCTGCTTGCTAGCCATTGCCTGCATGATGTGCTGTGTACAGCTCTGCATATTGCACAATGGGTCACAATGTAGTAAGTCGTCATAGCATTGAAAGGGCTTCAATATAGGGTGAGATTCCAGATGTGAGAGCTGCTACTGTGTAAGTATCATTCCCATACAAGAACCAGGCAGCATCAGTGACTGGGAATGTTAACATCTTGAAATAGACATGGGTGAACACGTCATTCAGCCCTATGTTTCAACATCTTAACCAGCCCATACGTGACACCATATCGAAACAATGTCCAAAATGTGTAGAACACCTTTGTCTCTTCCTCTCCCAAGTCACACTGTCAACACTACTGCTTCTTGTATTCTGTTCCATCCACAGCCTGTGCTTCCTCGCTCTCTCCCCAGGACTATAACAGAGGAAGCTATCAGCCTTGCAGCAGAACTCTGGAGCACTACCAGTAGGAGGAGAAGCAGGCAGTACGTACTAGTGCAGTAAAACTGGCTGGCTCTGTCTAGCTCTCTCTGATTAGCAGCAATCACTTGATCCTCCTGCTGTATTGCATCAGTGACAGGGAGGTTCTAATCTGGGAACCACTCCCGAAACCACAGAAAAAACTCAAACTCTTGCATTTTCACTGAAAATCAATAGGCCTCCCTTCAGCATTGCCATGTGTTTGATGTTGTCAGGCTTCTGATGGCTGCAGCTATCTTATGGGAATGAATAGAAACATTACTGAAGAACCCGCACAGGCTCCTTTCAGGGGAAGCATAGGGAATGCTGGTTGGTCAAGGGAAATGCTTTGAAGAATGGGCAGAGCCTGCAGCTATAAGGCGTACACAAAAGGGAGTGCACAATGGTTGAACATTTTGGACAATACCCAACTGTGTTCCCCAAAGGTGGTAATTTTTAGTCACTCCTTACTGGTTGGGGTGCTGTGGTATGGATGCAGTCGCTTTGTTTTGGAGCGCTGTTTTTCCACAGACCCCTAGGTCTCTGCTCTGTATTACGGGGGTGTGCTGTATGGTTGTGATGATAGAGTGTTTCCAAAGGACAGAATCTGCGTTTTGAAGCATGTTACATTTGGTCAGCCAGTCATGAGGGGGTGTTAGCTGCTGGTCCCTGGAGTTAAAAAACAACTCTTCCATAGAGCAGAACTTAGAAGACAATACAACTAGCAGCTGCAGTTGGGAGTGTATCTGTATGGGAGATACTGAGCACAGGAAACAAAGATAAGAACATGACATAAGACTGGCCAGACAGGCTTCATCAAGCCCAGTATTCAGTCTTCTGACAGTGACCAGTGCCAGATGCTTCAGATGGAATGAACAGAATGGGGCAATTATTGAATGATACACTCCTGGCATCCAGCCCCAGCTGCTGGCAGTCAGAGGTTTAGGGATGGGGTTGCGTCCCTGACCATCTTGGCTAACAGCCGTTGGTGGACCTATCTTTCATGACTTTATCTAATTCTTTTTTGAACCCAGTTATAGTTTTGGCCTTCACAGCATCCCCCGACAAAGAGTTCTACAGGCTGACCGTGTATTATGTGAAGAAATACTTTCTTATGTTCGCTTTAAATCTGCTGCCCGTTAATTTTATTCGGTGACCCTGAATCTTGTGTTATCTGAATAATGCATCCTTCTTCACTTTCTCCACCCAGTTCCTGATTGTATAGGCCTCCATCATACTCCGCATTAGCTGTCTCTTTTCTAAGCTGAACGGTCCCAGTCTGTTTAATCTCTCCTCTTGCAGAAGCTGTTCCATAGCCTTGATAATTTTTGTTGACCTTCTCTGTACCTTTTCCAATTCTAATTTTTTTTTTGAGATACAGTGACTAGAACTGCACTTAGTATTCAAGATGTGGGCGTACCATAGATTTATATAATGTCTAGGGCTGTCAAGCGATTAAAAAAATTAATCATGATTAATCACCTGATTAAAAAAATTCATTGCAATTAATCATGCGATTAATTGCACCGTTAAACAATGAATACCAATTAAAATTTATTAAATATTTTTGGATGTTTTCTACATTTTCAAATATATTGATTTCAATTACAACACCGAACACAACATGTACAGAGCTCACCTTATTTTTTATTACAAATATTTGCACTGTAATAAACAAAAGAAATAGTATTTTTCAGTTCACCCAATATAAGTACTGTAGTGCAATCTCTTTATCATGAAAGTTAAACTTACAAATGTAGAATTATATACAAAAATTAACTGCATTCAAAAATAAAAACAATGTAAAACTTTAGAGCCTACAAGTCCACTCAGTCCTACTTCTTGTTCAGCCAGTCACTCAGACAAACAAGTTTGTTTATATTTGCAGGAGATAATGCTCCCCACTTCTTGTTTACAATGTCACCTGAAAGTGAGAACACACGTTCACATGGCACTGTTGTAGCCGGCATTAAAAGGTATTTACATGCCAGATGCGCTAAAGATTCATATGTCCCTTCATGCTTCAAGCACCATTCCAGAGGATATGCATCCATGCTGATGACAGGTTCTACTCGATAATGATCCAAAGGAGTGCAGACCAACATGGTTACTTTCATTATCTGAGTCAGATGCCACCAGCAGAAGGTTGATTTACTTTTTTGGTTGTTTGGGTTCTGTAGTTTCCACATTGGAGTGTGGCTCTTTTAAGACTTCTGAAAGCATGCTCCACACCTCATCCCTCTCAGATTTTGGATGGCGCTTCAGATTCTTAAACCTTGGGTCAAGTGCTGTAGCTATCTTTAGAAATCTCACATTGGTACCTTCTTTGCGTTTTGTCAAATCTGCAGTGAAAGTGTTCTTAAAATGAACAAAATGTGCTGGGTCATCATCCGAGACTGCTACAACATGAAATATATGGCAGAATGTGGGAAAAACAGAGCAAGAGACATACTATTCTCCCCCAAAGAGTTCAGTCAAAAATGTAATTAACGTATTATTTTTTTAACAAGCATCATCAGTATGGAAGCATGTTCTCTGGAATGGTGGCTGAAGCATGAAGGGGCATATGAATGTTTAGCATATCTGGTACGTAAATACCTTGCAATGTTGGCTACAAAAGTGCCATGCGAAAGCCTGTTTTCACTTTCAGGTGACATTGTAAATAAGAAGCCATCAGTATTATTTCCCATAAATGTAAACAAACTTGTTTGTCTTAGCGATTGGCTGAACAAGAAGTAGGACTCAGCGGACTTGTAGGCTCTAAAGTTTTACATTGTTCTGTTTTTGAGTGCAGTTATGTAACAAAAAAAAATTACATTTGTAAGTTTCACTTTCATGATAAAGAGATTGCACTACAGTGCTTGTATGAGGTGAATTGAAAAATACTATTTCTTTTATCATTTTTACAGTGTAAATATTTGTAATAAAAATAATATAAAGTGAACAATGTACACTTTGTATTCTGTGATGTAACTGAAATCAATATATTTGAAAATATAGAAAAACATCCAAAATATTTAATAAATTTCAATTGGTATTCTATTGTTTAACGGTGCGATTAACAGCAATTAATTTTTTGTAGTTAATCACATGAGTTAACTGCCATTAATCGACAGCCCTAATAATGGCATTATGATATTTGGGTCCTAACAGCCTGTTAGCTTTTTCAACTGCTGCTACACACGGAGCAGATGTTTTCAGAGAACTATCCACAATGACTCCAAGATCTCTTTCTTGAGTGTGTAGCCTTTTATTTTATTTAATGTTAATTATGCTACTGTGGGTTCAGCTCTGGCAGCTACAGTTTCAAGTTCAACAGAATCATTTGTTTGTTCTGGATCTAGAGCCCATAGAAACACCTGAAACCATAGGCAAGTAACACATACAATCACAAGAACAAGGTCCACTGTCTCTTAGCAGTTTTATTAAAGTTACCAACAAAGATATAAATGTCACAACACATACAATTCCTAAATATATCCATGTACCAGTTATACTCACATCCTCCTAAATGATAGAAGAGTCTGGTGGCTCTCTCATGGATTGATCATCAATACGGGGGTGATTCCTGCTGTAGGTTCTCCTAGGAAGCTCAGTTTTCCTGCTCTGGGCACCCTTTTTTATAATGTGATTTCTGTGCATGTACGTGAAAGTGTCAACCCTCTCTTTCTTATTGATCTGTGTCCCCTAGAAACACAAAGGACCCCAAATTCTACAGGATGTGTAGGTTGACATTAACATTGATGTACCACCTTTATCCTGTGGTTAAGACACATATTGGAGACAATATTTGCTGTTACAGCAACTGCAAATTTAATCTTCAGGCTAGACTTTTGAAATATTACCAGTTAGTACCTCTTTTCCTATAATCTTAGAGAATTGGGTTATTTCTTCATCATTGACTTATGTTAGCATTTCTTGTCTCCAAGGCCTAAAATAGCTAAGCTAAAATCTTGCAGGCGTCAGCCTACAGGTTGTTGAGTTTCAGCTTGTCTTACTTATGTCTAATACACGATTCTGCTAAATACTGCTAAATACAATCTTATATTTTTATAATCCTACAAATTAACTCTAATTAACATTCATTGAATATATATGATAATATGTTGATTAATCATAACATCACACAATAAATGAATAATAAACTAAAATAATTAGCTACAGCTCCTACCCTTGTCAGGGTGACTGTTTTCTCATTATCAAGTGATAATTAGACAATAAGAGCCCCGTCACATACACATGATAGTATACAGCAATGATTAATACAATACAATTGATATATTGCTCAAATCTTATGTGTAACTTAAATCTATGCTTAAGGCTATATGTAACTTAACTCTGTCTGCACACCATTATTCTATACTATTAGCGGTTGGTTTTTACTCTAGGGATCCTTTCAAGTGGTAGATCAATTACTCCTCTGCATTGTGGTACATAATTATAATCATATGGAGCTTCTGGAACATGATGTGGATTTATGTTTCTCAATTCTTCGTAAGTATCAACATCCTCATATACCTCCCTCATATTAGATCTGGCTGCTTCTGGTGATGTGACGGTTGACAACAAGGGAAAGGAAACAGGCTGAATCGTGTGTGGCAGGAGGCTAACCCTTCTTGTACATATGGTTCTAAGTTTTCCTCCCATGTAACATAGGGCAAAGATGGTGCACATCATAAGGATACTATGGCCAATAATCCATCCCTTCCATCCAATTCCTATTCCTTCAGGTGTACTGTCTTGTGAACTGACACTATCTAAAATTTTAACTATTTCTTGATTTGCTTTATCCATGTCATTACTAATTTTAATTAAATGTGAATCTTTTCTTTCTAATAATTGTTTTAGCTGTAAGGTTAGTGGTGGTATATATGCGTGAAACACTGGAGTACTTTGATCAAATCCTGATAATCAGGGTTACTCAGAATAGTGGTTTCATTTTCAAAAGTGGGTATTGGAGATATTGTTGTGTGACCAATCATTTTAGGCACTTGTAGTTTAAAACAAAAATTTGCATTTATGACCATATATCTGCATTGACCATGATAGAATTCTGTATGGTCAGTTACTACGCAATACTGTCTTCGTCCTGCATAGGCTATTCGTTCCATAGGAGATATCCATTTGCTTAGTTATACTGGACATGATATCTGTGTTGCATTCGCTGCCAGTAAATCTCGTTGGCACCTTTCCAGCTGACCAAATAGTGGAGTTATTACCTCAAAGACATCACACCTACAGATCCATTGATGTCCCTTTTGAGAGCAACAAGCCATCTTCAAGACTCTCCATGTTTGGGTATTGTGAGGATACACTACAGCAGAGTACTTGCATCTGTTCCCTGTAAATGTCATCTTCTAGGTGGCCTATGGACTGGACAGTAGCCAATTGATCAAATGCATCTTTATCTGGATTGAACACAGGTAGCGATAGCGTGAACGAAGCATATAAGGATTGTTTCATGTCACAGGGTTTTCTTAAATAACCTGTCGTGATTTGGATGTGGTGTCACAGATTCTAGGTTTCTAATTGCCCCAAATTCTATTTTTTTACATTCCATTTGGCATTCAACTTTCTCTCCTCCACACTTTTGAATACGTTGTGGGCTACACCAATTCAAAATTTGCTGGTCTCTAATCAATTCTGGTACCTTTTTCAGTTCCAAGAATTGTAAGGTATTCTCAACCGTGTTGATTACATATTCTCCATATGCTGAAAAAATAATTTCTTTCCCAAGATAAGGGTTTCTGTCCTGATCATTATTATAGTTTACCAATTGATTTATTTTCTTTTGGGTTTCATAAAACGGTCTAGCTAAAAGTGGAGATCACCGCTATCCAAGTAGTTCTGAGAGCACCCCATTATGACAGAAGGAAGGAGACCATGCTAATTTATCCCAAAGAGAGCACCTCAGAGGTGGGGCTCTCCCCCCTGCTAGAAGGAGGATGAAGGCAATACTTGCAACCACTGCTTTCAGTGTGGAAATGAAGAGCGCAATCAGTCTGGATGTTGTCTCATCAGGAAGCCAAAAGGAGTGGACCGGAAGGGAAACGATCCCCAGTCACTCCAAAGGGACCTTAAGTGACCAACTAGCCCCAAAGGTCCCACTGAGAGACAGTTGCCAGAAATAAATAAGAAATTGAGAAACCCCTGGGACTAATAAGGTGAGACATGTTAAAATCTGGTATAGATGTACTTGGACAGAGAACCAGTAACCATGAGTTTAATTGTAATATTTAAAGGATAGAAGGGAATTGTTCATTGACACCAAAGCAGCATGCTAAGCTAACTAACACAGTGGGAAAAAAATGTCTGGTTTGGTGTATCTTGAATGGGTTTAAGTAGCATCTTTATGGGACACTGATGCACAGGTATGCATAGTGCCATGCCAGTGCGTGAAGGAGAGCCTTCCTAATGTACTAGCCAGGGAGCTCAGAAAGTTGCTTGAGAGAGATCAAAGCCTGAGGCTCACAGATGCTAATGGTACCCCTCTTCCCTAAGATGGGTGGATTGCAACACAGTTTCAGCTGCTAAATGGTGGGAAAGTACTTATAGCTCCCATGCTGGTCACAACTCAGGAGATGCAGAGTCCTATAACTGGATATAATGTTACTGAAGAGGACGTTAAACAGTATTGTCATGAATGGCCAGAAAACACAGTACCCCCAGCCCTCTATAGTCATTTGTCAACTGCCTTTTCCCATTTCAGCAGAAAAAAATGAATGTGTTAGTACACCTTTGAAAGGCCACAACGTCTGCGGACATTGGTATGGCATGCATAGGTAAATGTGGGATCAAAATTTTAAAAGGGGACATGATACACTTGAGAGGTTGGACTTCTATAAATTGCCTTTCTGCTGGGGTACCAACCATTTTGGAGCCAGGGATTTGGGGTTATTGGCTAGAAAGGTTAGCGATTAAGGAGACCCTACTCAGAATTCCACAGGGGTCATGGCAGAAAGCCAGTATTCCCATCAGTAATTCAATCCAACATGGATATTACATTCCACCAGCACACAGTGCTGGGATGGTAACAGATGATTCAGACAGTAATTCCACTGCCAGTATTAGACCTAGCTCTGAACCAGGCCAAGTTCAAAGAGAGCTGGGTGTGACACTGTTCCTAGTGGTAATAACACCAGGTCAAATCAGCCAGCTGGGAATTCATGCCCTTGTAACACCTTAGGCTACCACTAGTTAACCTTGATCACTTTAGTAAGGAACAGCAGGAGGCCATCTAATGCATGTTATGAGAGGTGTCAAGAGCTTTTGCAATGATCAGGACAGAAACCAGGCTGAGAGTTTAAAGATGCACATAAAGCTCCATGAAGCCCAACCCATAAAGAGGGATTATCTAGCAGTCCCCTGCCCCCTCTACTAGGGATTAAAGAACTATTTGCAAGATTTATTGAACTGTGGATGGGTCATGAGGTCCAGCTCTTCCTACTCTTCATTGGTTGTCTGTGTGCAGAAAAAGGAGGGTAGTTTATGGCTCTGTATTGACTACTGAGAACTGAATCAAAAGACAGTGCCAGATTGTCCACCCCTTCCCCATATATGAGATGAGTTAGATGGCATGGGTGGGAAGTCATGGATTTTTGTTCTAGTCCAGGGCAAGGCCTACCAGAGTGCTGAGATCTTACCCCCTCACAGCCTTTATTACACCCTGTGGGTTGTCTGAATGGATTCACATTCCATTTGGGATTATGGATGCTCCTGCCACCTTCCAGAGGTGTATGGAAGACTGTCCTGATGGTCTGAGAGATCAGAGTTGTGTCCCATATTTAGATGATGCCCTGGTCCCCAGTAGAACTTTTGAGGAACACCTTAAGCATGTTTGGGAAGTCTTTCAGCAATATCAAAAATATGGGATAAAACTAAAGACTGAAAAGTGTGACTTTTATTTAGAAGGGAGGTCCAATATCTGAGTATGACTGTAACAGCTGAGGGATATAAAATGGACCCATCTGACAACTTTGCAGTAGCAGCATTGGAAGAGAAGAAAACATTGCAATGTGAGCAAGTTGTGGAAGGTATTAGGCTTACTAAATTATTATCACCAGTACGTTAAGGACTTTTCAAAAGTGGCAAGGCTTTTGTATGACCTGTTGTCTTTTCCACCTCATAATAAGGTCACTAGTAAAAGCATCCGTGGGGAAAAGTGCCTTGCAGAAAGAAAAAAAAAGAATAGGGAAGTCAAGTGCCTCCTAGCCAACCAATCACCTAGACTGAGGAACATCATAAAGTATTAGAAAAGTTGCTTGACATTCTGATACAACCCCTAGTAATAGCCTATTCAGATTTTCCCCTGCCATTCATTTCACATACAGATGCATCTTCTGATGGGTGGGGAGCTGTGGGGTACCAGTGACAGGAGGGCAAATTCCAAGTGATATGCTGTGGCTCTAGGACCCTTTCTCCTGTAGAAAAAAAGATATAATTTGCATTCTGGGAAACTGGAGATTCTGGCTTGAATTGGGCAATTACACCATGATTTGGGAATTATTTATATTATGTGTCATCCTTTCCTGTTTACACAGATAACCCATTGATGACATATTTACTTATGTCAACTAACCTGAATGCTGCTGGACAGCAATCACTGGATAGTTGGTTGACTTTAATTTCTATACCAGATACTGGCCTGGAAAATCTTACATTGATGCTGATATTTTGTCCTGCATGTCATTTGATATAGGTCAGTTCATGGAAGAGTGTACTGAGGAAACCTCTATTGCAGTTGTAAATGCTGTACTAAAATTAGTACAGGCCCAGGAGGAAGGGCTCATATCCTGTATAACTGCTATCACTATGGATGGGAGGAGATAAACTAACAAGTAACATCTTCAACAACAAGGCACATCTCTTGGGAAGAACTATGTAAAGCACCAGAAGCCGACCTGACAATAAAAGTAAAATCCAAAGGATCCAGGCCACCAGTATGGAAAAGCTGAAGACCTTTTCTCCTTTTGTATGGGAAAGCCCCTCATTTGCCAATTAACTTTATATTTTGTTTAATGGGGAATCAGGAATTAGTGGAGAACTGTGGTGATTACTTGCAAAAGTAAAAAGCATAGATGAGAGAAGCTTTTGACTTAGGCAACAAAAACTCCAGAAAATTGGCGGCAAGGAACAAGAATTATTATTATTGCACAGCAAACATAAAAGGGAGTGCACAGTGACACAAATAGGGTTGCCAATTTTGGTTGGACGTATTCCTGCTCTGTGTTATAGGGATGTGCTGTGTGTTTGTACTTAGTGAGATCATAAGGAATCCTGTGCTCTCGAAGGACAGAATCCATGTTTTGAAGTGAGTTACATGGAACCCTCTCAGTTAAAGAAAGCTGTCGAGGAATGCACAACCTTTGGACTCTCAAATAACAATGGTGGCTAGAAATGCCTTTCTCTGCTTATAGCTGGCAAGGAAAGTGCATATTTTCTTGCCTGATGAGGACTTGGCTAAGCTGAGCTACCACTTTGTCATCTCCAGGGTAGATGCTTTTAATGGGATCTGCCTATCTGAGGCTGACCATAAAGAGCAGCTGAGGTTAAAGGTGATACAATATACAATGGTCCACCTGCTGAGCAAGATGGAGAATCAAGAACATATCCTACAAGAACTTGGTGCTTTACATTGGCTCTGCAGTGCATAGGAAGCCAATGTCAAGATCCCAGTCATTTAGAAAGACTTAAAAGGGTTGGAAATTGGCTATCTCAGTGACTACCTCTTATTCTGCAGCCTAAAATGACATCTTCATGCATGCATCTGGGATTCTCACACTATTGTAGTCCAGGATATGTCATACAGGTTGTAGGGGTAAAGCTCTAGTTAGTACAGCGGCCATGGCTATGAAACTAGAGATGAAATTGACTGGGAATCTTGTCAGCTCTAAGAGATTCAGGTGTTTTCTGATGTAAGCAGGGCCTGAATCAGCTCATCCCTGACATCTAGTGACGAGCTCAGGAAGAAGATTTCAGGAACTGACCTTGTTTGCATAGACACACCCACTCTGCCTAGGTGCACAGCATGATGGATCTGCTTTGCCCAAATGATCACTTTTGGTGGATGTTGGATTGTAAGTCACTTTGTTATTGAGTATAGGGGTGATAAAGTGTTATCCTTGTTCTGTGAATCAAGGGGACCAGAGTTGTGCTTGTCATGCCCTTATTGAGGGGTTCACTCTCAACTGAACTGTGCTTGCTAAGGAGCAGGTAGGGGTGCCAAAGGCCAGTGGAGATGAGAGAATGCAGGGATACATGTTTGTACTTAGTGGCATGGGCTCTGCCTAGGGGTCCTGGACACCATTTGACCCTCCTTCCCTCCACTGTGTAACGAAAGAGCTGACTAAGACTCAGTTGAGAATTTTTAGTTACAGATCAATAGAACTGTAATCACTGAGAGCCAGGTCTAAGCATTAGACCTGCTATGGGGTAAAAGAGACTGCCTAGTCTGCACTAGTAGTGAGGTTCCCCCACGAACAGCTGAAATCAGGAAGAGCTGAAAGCTGGGTTAAGAGGTAGGACCTCAAGACATCCCAGGGGTTGCAGTGAAGCAAGTGGCTGATGGAGTGAATGAGCAGCAGAGCAGCCAGCGGCAGAGTGAGCAGCTGGCGGAACAAGCAGCTGACCAGCAGAGCAAGCAAGGTGCCTCCCTGTCAACCCCAGAGTGGGAGATGAACTCAAATGTGAACTCTGGGTCTTCACTGGCCAAGGACAGCAGCTGTGAGTGGGGTGTGATGGAGGGAGAGGAGCGGAGAGGGGCACATTGAAGGAACTTTTGTTTGTTGGACTTTCTCACCACAAGATGAGAACCTGAGGTAAAGGACACTGCCCAATTTACTCTGGGGTGGGTGTTTTGCTCATGGTCATATTCTTCTGAATCATGCTTGACGTGTTTTCTGAAATTAATGCTGGGTTATTTTCCCCTTTTTATTAAAAGTTTCTTTTCTACACACAGACTCGGAGCTTGCAAGAGGGGAAGTATTGCCTCTCAGAGGCATCCAAGAGTGATGTGTATTTTCCCAGGTTACTGGGAGGGAGCTCAAGCCGGTTCTGTGTTGTCTTGTTAAAAAGAATCCCTAGATATTCAACCCGGCCCTTATCACTGTCACCTCCACCTGGCACCTCCACCTGGTTAGACTTAACAAATGGATGGGGTTGCTTAGCTCCACATGGAGTCTAATAAGAAGCTATGAAGGAAGATAAAAGGTAGGAGAGTTATGATCCTGTTTGAGACATGCCTTGTAAAGGACAAGGTTTATGCCAGAACTTTAGAAATTAGTATAGTTGTAGCAGTGCACTCCACCTGTGCCTATTGCACAGGTATGCTACTGTGTAAAGTAGTAAATGTGCCAGACTTACAATAGCTATTATCTTCCTTACTTATGCTTAAAATCATACCTTTTAGGTTGCAGGAATTTACATACTATATTCAGTGGCAAGATTGGTCCAGGATGCTAAGCACGTCCTGAACTGTCTGTTCAATGGCATGTGCAACAGGGCTTTCTCTGGGTTTTAAAAATGTCAGCACTGAAGCATTTCATTCACGAGAACAGGCAATAACAAATTTCTCCACTATGAAGCCAGTACTGGAGAGAACGATCTGAAGCTCTCACAGGAGCCAGAAGAGTACCCTGGTGACTGCAAATCCTCCTCTTCTCCTTTTTCCCTATATGGGCCAGATGAGGCACAAGGGCACCTTCACTCTGCAGTTCCTTACTCTGCACAGGAGCGGGGAACACTGATGGGTTCTGTCACTGTGCTTCAGTGGGTCGCAGCCGAGAATACCAAATTCAGGACAAACTGCTAAGAAATAGGTCAGAAGACACACCCCAAAACTGGTGGTGGTTCTCCCATAAGATATACCAGACCAGCAACAAAATTAAACTTCTGTTTCTCCATACTGGCTAACAACAAGTCAGAAAAACAGTCTCCTTAGGCATTCAAGTCCTTATATCACCACCAAAAGCACTAGACTTAATGGTGAATGGTTATTTAAAACCAATTTCATCAACCAAAGGGGTCTTCTGATCCCAAAGGACCAGCCACATACTCAGGTCAATATATAACTCAGATCTTACCCAATAATCACGCTGTTGCCAATCCTTTAGTATCTAATATCTAAAGGGTTATTTATAAAAAGAAAGAAAGATGAGAGTTAAAATTGGTTAAAGGAATCAAATACATACAATAATTGCAACATTCTTGGATCAGGCTTGTAGAAGTGATGGAATAGACTGCTGGCTTGTTAAGTCTCTGGTTGTTTCCAAATCATTGAAAGGTCCACAGTCCTTTGGTTAGAATGCTCCCATTAGTATAAGTTCATAGTTCAGGAAAAGGGCAAAATGGGGATGTTTTCAGGGCCTTTTATATCTTCTGCCATGTTGAGAGAAACCTATTGTTCTAGTTTGTGGGAAATAGCAGGTAACAAAATAGAGTTTGGAGTCACATGGGCAAGTCACATGTCCTTGCATGCTTCTCTTAGTCATAGCAGAGGTCATTACCCATACTCTAGTTAGAACATTCATAGGAAAGTCCATTAAGTGTAGATAGGTTTCAGAGTAACAGCCATGTTAGTCTGTATTCGCAAAAAGAAAAGGAGTACTTGTGGCACCTTAGAGACTAACCAATGTATTTGAGCATGAGCTTTCGTGAGCTCATGCTCAAATAAATTGGTTAGTCTCTAAGGTGCCACAAGTACTCCTTTTCTTTAAGTGTAGATAGGCATCTTCTGGGGTCCATTGTGAGTTAAGTGTTCTTTGATGGGCCATTCAACTTGAATAGTTCCTTCACAATGTGCTGGCTAAACACCTTGTTGGTGTTACCACAGGAGCAAACATTTGAAATACAGGTACATAGTTAATATTTATAACTTCTGATACAGAAATGATGCATGCATACAAATAGCATAATCAGACTCAGCAAATCATAACTTTTCCATAGACATCTTACATGACAGACTTTGTACATGATCTGTTCCAATTATATAACAGTGGTAGCAACAATTCTCTACATGATCATATTTTAAACATATAACATCACGCCCACCCCAAACTAGTGGTTATTCTTCCATAAGATATACCAAGCCAGTAACAAAAGTAAACTTCTGTCTCACCACACTGGTTAACAAGAAGTTAAAACTTCAGTCTCCTTAGGCGTCCCAGACCTAGTTTCACCACCCTGACACTAGACTTTATGCTGAGTGATTATTTAAAACCAATGTAATCAAACAAAGTGTTCTTCTAATCCAAAAAGATCAGCCACATCGCCAGGTCAATATATAATACAGATCTTACCCAGTAATCACACTGTTGCCAATCCTTTAGTATCTAATATCTAAAGGTTTGTTTATAAGGGAAAAGAAAGAGGGGAGAGTTATAATGGTCAAGGAAAACAAATACACACACTCATGACCAAGTTCTTGCATCAGGTTTGAAGCAGTGATGGAATACGTTACTGGCTTCTAAAGTCTTTGGTAACTTCGAAAAGATTGGAAGGTCCTCAGTCTATTGGTTGGAATGCTCCTTTCAGTGTAAGTTCATAGTCCAGAGATCAGAGTAGGAAAAAGGGGAAATGGAGATACTTCTAGGGGTTTTTTTATACTTTCTCCCATGTGGAGGGATTGCTCTCTGTCTTAGTTTGTGGAAAATGACAGGCACAAGATGGAGTCCGGGGTCACATGAGCAAGTCACATGCCCTTGCATGCTTTGATGAGTCATAGGAGCAGCCATTACCCATATTCTGGCTAAAATGTCCACAGGAAGGCCCATTGAGCAGGGACAGGCTTCTTCCATCCTCTGTTGTGTGAGCTAAGTGTCCTTTAATGGGCCATCAACTTGAATAGTCCTTTCACATGTGCTGGACGTAAATTACCATGTAGGTGTTAACCCAGGAGCAAACACATTTGAAATATTGGTACATAGTCAATATTCATAACTTCAGATGAATGCATCTAAATGCATTTAGATGCATCTAAACAGGATAATCATGTTTAGCAAATCATAACTTTTCCATTGACACATGACATACTTTGTATAATGTTTGTAACAGTGGCAATATTGATGATATAAATGGTCATGTTTTAATCATACAATGTCACAGGTGCTGAGAAATCTTTTCCCCTTCTCTACTGGTGCAGCAGCTAGAACCATCCAGCTGCTGCACCCCGTGTATTTAGTGTTTGTTATTATGTAGTAATAACAAACACCAAATACATGGTTTCCATCAGCAGTAGCCCCACTATAACAATTGTTCCAGCACCCCTTCTCTTCTCTCTTCACTGGGAAGAAGGGGCTCCTATGAGAAGGGGCTGAGAACTAAGTGTAGGAAGGATAGTTTAGTGGATCGAGCACTAGACTGGGTTTCAAGAGACCTAGATTCAGTTCCTGGCTTAGTCACAGACTTCCTGTGTAACCTTTGATAAGTTATGAGGATAATATCTATTAATCCTCAAATACTATAGTGATGAGGTCTAAATAGTCTTTTCTACCTCTGTACATTTATAAGATATACTGTAGGAAACATAACTTTGCCCTCTAGTATGCGTGCAGGTTTGGATCAACATATATTTATGAACATCTATGTGTCATTTTTCATTATGAATTTTGTTAAAAACAAACATTGTTCCAGTGTCCCCAATTCTCACTTCAGTGACTTATTTCAGTGTCAACAAAGCTGAACTCAAGTACTGATGACATGATGGACAAAAAGGACATTCAGAAACCCCCAGTAGACTGCTGTCATGATACCCAAATAATGGTCAGTTTTTTCTATGTTAAGAACATAAGAATGGCCGTCTAGCCCAGTATCCTGTCTTCCAACAGTTGGCAATGCCAGGTGCCCCAGAGGGAATGAACAGAGCACATAATCATTGAGCGATCCATCCCCTGTTGCCCATTCCTACTTCTGGCAAACAGATGCTAGGGACACCATCCCTGCCCATCCTGGCTAATAGCCATTGATGATCTTATCCTCCATGAATTTATCTAGTTCTTTTTTGAACCCTATTATAGTCTTGGCCTTCACAAAACATCCCCTGGCAAATAGTTCCACAGGTTGACTGTGTGTTGTGTGAAGAAATACTTTCTTTTGTTTGGTTTAAAACTGATGCCTTTTGATTTTATTTGGTGACCCCTAGTTCTTCCCTAGTTCTTGTGTTATGTGTAGGAGTAAACAACACTTCCTTATTTACTTTCTCCACACCAGTCATGAATTTATAGACCTCTATCATATCCCACCTTAGTCATCTCTATTCCAAGATGAAAAATCCCAATCTTATTAATCTCTCCACATACAGAAGCTGTTCCATACCCTTAATCATTTTTGTTGCCCTTTTCCAATTCCAATATATCTTTTTTGAGATGGGACGACTACATCTGCACACAGTATTCAAGATGTGGACAAACCATGGATTTAGATAGAGGCAATATGATATTTTCTATTTTATTATCTATCCCTTTCCTAATGATTCACAACGTTCTGTGAGCTTTTTTGACTGCCACTGCACATTGAGTGGATATTTTCAGAGAACTATCTACAATGACTCCAAGATCTCTTTATTGAGCGATAACAGCTAATTTAAACCCCATCATTTTATATGTATAGTTGGGATTATGTTTTCCAATGTGCATTACTTTGCATTTATCAACATTTAATTTCATCCGCCATTTTGTTGCCCAGTCACCCAGTTTTGTGAGATCCCTTCGTAGCTTGCTTTGGACTTAACTATGTTGAATAGTTTTGTATCATCTGCAAATTTTGCCACCTCACTGTTTACCCCTTTTTCCAGATCATTTATGGATATGTTGACGAGTACTGATACCAGTACAGACCCCTGGGGGACACACCACTATTTACCTCTTTCCATTCTGGAAACTGACCATTTATAGACATTTACCAACTCTACAGTCCTTCCAAGCCTAGTTATAGATGACTTCACTATTTTTGATCCTATCTGGCCTTAAGTCTATGAGAACATTTCCCAGTGAGGGCAAACGATCTCCAAGAATGGTAGTAAATGACATAGAAGGGTTTAGACACTTAGGCCCTGATCCTGCAAACACTTATGCACGTGCTTAACTTTACTACCATGAATAATCCCATTGATTTCAAGTACTACTCATAGTAGTAAAATTAAGTACATGTGTAACTGTTTAGCAGGAAGTTGACCCTAAGGCCATGTCTACATTACCCGCCGGATGGGCAGGTAGTGATCGATCCCTGATCGCTCTGCTGTCGACTCCGGAACTCCACCACGGCGAGAGGCGGAAGCGGAGTCGATGGGGGAGCGGCGGCCATTGATCCTGCACCGCGAGGACGCGAAGTAAGTGATTCTAAGTCGATCTAAGATATGTCGACTTCAGCTACATTATTCTCGTAGCTGAAGTTGCACATCTTAGATCAATTCCCCACCCCAGTGTAGATCAGGCCTTAGATTGGGTGTTTCAAAATAAAGATGGTTAAAAGGATTAAGGTCCTGAGTCCGCAAAGCATTTAAGCTTTTGCTTAACTTTAAGTATGTAAGTTGTCCCATTGAACTTCAAAGTAATTATTTGTGTGCTTAAAAGGGTCATATGCTTAAATGCTTTGCTGTACAGGGATGGGATTAGTCATGTGTTTACAACTAATCACATATTTAAGAACTTTGCTGAACTAGGGCCTAAAACAGTTACAATTTTGTAAACAATAAAGATACAAAAAGATGAATATGGCAGAATGTTGTGGGAAACCATCAAAGTGATTGTAAGAGGAGAATGCATAAATGTTGCTGTTAATAAAACAGAAGATATTCAAATTGGCAGTGTGCTCTTTCTCAGGTGTTGCAATTTAGACCTAAGGTGAGGATAAGAAAGATAATGAAGTCATTTAGAGGGATCTTGCCTTTTACGCCCATTGATGATTATCTTTGGACTAAGGTGAATTGTAAACAGAAGCTTATTAGAGTCCTGCATAATAATAATAATATATTCACAACTGTATATTAGTAAGGTGTTCAGATCTTTACAGAATTACCTCCCTCCCCATTTTTTCCTACATTTTGCAACTGGAAAAAGTGGGGAACTTAGGGGACAAAAGAAGAGAAGGGAAGGGAAAAAATCAAAAACCTGAAAAATGTTTGGTTTTCTGTTTTGGTTTTTCATCAAAAATCCAATTTTTTGTTTAATTTTCAGAAAAAAAAATTGGGATTTCTCAACCATACCTTGTTATATTCCTGACTCTGCCAAAGATTTCTTGTCTGACCTTGGAGAAATCATTTAACCTTTCTCTGCTTCAGTTTCTTCATATGAAAAATAGGGATAAAATACTTATCTACCTCCCCACAGTATAGTATGAGACTAAAATAATTAATGGAATTGTATTAAATGTGTTTCACACAGGAGTGGTGGGAAGAATGTGTTTCAGTTCCTGGTTTCAGTCACCTGACCCCTCAGGCAGAGTTGCTAACTTTCACGATTTTATCACATCTTGTGACATTTGGCATGGTTTTTGTTTTTGGTCTTTCTTTGCTTTTGTTTGTTCATTTAAGATTTTTATGATCTCTTGATTTCTGGAATGAAACTTGTGAATGTTTGCTTTTATTCAAAATGGCTACCATACACTATTACTTCTAATATGAATGAAACTGCTTGTTTTCCTGCTTGTTTTCCACTAGTTTTCTGCTTCCTTTGCAGGTCGAAGAGTGACTGGTCCTAGTAAACATGGCCATCATCTCCCAATGTTTCCAGTAAGACTGAAGCCAAACTGCTGTCACGCAAGATGGCTGCTCCCTTTCTTCTGAGGTTAGGAGTGTGGACAAGAAACGATGAGAGGAACAAGGGTATGTGCTAGAGCAGGAGGGAGGCTATGGAGTTTGTCTTAGAATATGGGGTGCAAGATAAGACTGAAGGGGGAGGTAAAGAAATGTGGGGTACAAGAGGGAGCTGAGAGAGTACAGTGGAATGTGGAGCTCAGGAGGAGATTGAAGGGGATGCATGCAAATTGTGAAGGGAAAGGAAGGCAATTGAAGGGAGTTGCAGGGGAGTATGGTGCAGAGAAAAGCATGTAACCTGCCACTGATCTTTTACTTTATCCTTAGCTGTCACTGCTACAAACCTAGACATGACCAACTCTCTCGTCTAGTCACAGATATTTTAGATTATAACATCAAAATTAATTTAGTTCACTCATTGGCTGTAGCCTTGGAGAGAGAGAAAGAGAGAGAGAGAGAGAGAGAGAAAACAGGCTTGTAGAAAAAGGATAATAATAGGCTTCCCTCCAATCTCAACAAAATGTCTTGGCCCCAGACTTTCCCAGGTTCCATTTGTGAGGGAGGATAGCTATGGGAATTCTGAGAGACTTGATAGAAAATTAACATTGCCTGCAATTGCTGTTAAGTGAACATTTAACTCACTTAGACAGCCAGAACCATTCAAAGTTTGGGGAACTTCTTTATGCATAACTGCATAAGAGATGGCACTTTATTTAGAAACCATGCATAACTGTAATAGCACACAGTGTCTTGGAGTGAGATTAAGGTACAGGAAAGCAAAATAAAGAAGTAAATAGATTTGCTATTAGCTTTATTACCAGAGGCTGTCGTGCTCCTTACTTTTGCCGCAGCACCTGTAGGGTCAGGCTCAGATCTCCAGGAGGAGTGAGAGAAAAATAAGCATCTTTACACCCCAGCTATGCCTAGCTACCAGAATGATCCTAAGGGTCCAATGACAGCCAATGCAAACTAGAGCAACTTTAAGGCTGCTCTATCTTATGCCAGGGAGTGAAAAGCTGCCCCCAAGATGGCATTGGAGTAAAGGCATAAAAGTGGCTCAACACTATTTTTCTCCTCCACCTTCCTTCCCTTAACATCATAAAGCACATCGCCAGGACCTTAGACTGACTGAAAAGGAAATTTGACAGTTTAATTTCTACCTTATATATACAATGAGGAGACCAGTGGCACCTTAAAGACTTAACAGATTTATTTGAGCATAAGCTTTCATGGGTAAAAAACTCACTTCTTCAGATGCATGGAGTGAAAATTGTTGTATTTGTGGATACAGGCTAACAAGGCTACTCCTCTGATACTTGATACCTTATATATATTTCCAAAGTCACTGTTCTGAACAAAGTTGATGTACTGGCACTTACAATATTAAATTTTGTATCCTCTACTGACCTTTACAGCAAGAACTGTGCTATTCATTACCCAAATGCATGATCAATGTAAGCTTTTCATTTGCATATTAATCAAGCTCTGCCTATGGAGTTTTGACACAGTTCTTGCAATACAAAACAACCACCGGTTAACAAAATGCCCAAGTTCCTGATTGTTCTGTGTTTTCAGTATCGGTGAAACTTTGGAAACAAATAATTGAAGAAGATGCATTTTAAAGATTACTCAATGTGTATGTTGTAACAGGAAAGACAATTGTAATGTTTGTGTAACTGTGAATGGGAACACGCTTTGCAAAGAAAACCTAATATTGAACTCTGACACCACTCCAAGTAGCTAGTTAATTGTGTCATCTTTGAATCAAAGGAAAACTTGCTTGCATCTGCTTTGGGGCTTTGGCAACAGAGATTAGCTGTTAGACAGCAAGCAGCTCTTAGGGCTTGGCTACACTTGCAAGTTAGAGTGCATTAAATCAGCCCCGGGCTCCCTAACTCCTGAGGTGTCCACACTGGCAAGGCACGTAGAGTGCCTGGACTCTGTGGCTGGTGTGCCCCTGGTAATCCACCTCCACGAGAAGCATAGAGCTTGCTGCGCCCCAGCTGAAGCACCGCGGTGCCAGCGTGGAGGCCCTGGTCTATTAATGCGCTCTGATCGGCCTCCAAGAAGTGTCCCACAATGCCTGTTCTAGTCATTCTGGTCATCACCTTGAAGTCTACTGCCCTGCCCTCAGGTGACCAACAGTCAGACCCGCCCTTTAAATTCTTTGGGAATTTTGAAATTCCCCATTGTGGAGTGCTCTCAGCACATCTTTCCAGGTGACCATGCCTCCATGCGCCAGGCGATCCCTGGTATTGTCTCTCTATCCTTCCTGTTTAGAAGATGATGTTTCTAATGCCACATCTACACTACTTTTGTCAGTATGACTTAAGTCACTCAGGGGTGTGAAAAAACACCCCCCTGAACGACGTAAGTTACACCAACAGAAGCACCGGTGTGGACAATGCTATGTTGGAGGGAGAGTTTCTCCTGCCCGTCACGTGTGGAGGTGGTTTAATTATGTCGACTGAAGAGCTCTGTCCCGCTGGCATGGAGCGGCTATATGAACGATCTTACAGCAGTGCAACTGCATCAGTACAGCTGGGCCACTGTAAGCACACTAGTGTAGACATGATCTAAGTGCTCTAAAATCCCCATGCTTGCACAAATTTTCTTGGCATTTGCTATGCCTGGTGGGAGTGCACAGTGGAATTAGTAAAAAGAAAAGGAGTACTTGTGGCACCTTAGAGACTAACCAATTTATTTGAGCATGAGCTTTCGTGAGCTACAGCTCACTTCATCAGATGTATATCGTGGAAACTGCAGCAGACTTTATATATACACAGAGAATATGAAACAATACCTCCTCCCACCCCACTGTCCTGCTGGTAATAGCTTATCTAAAGTAATTGTCAGGTTAGGCCATTTCCAGCACAAATCCAGGTTTTCTCACCCTCCACCCCCCCACACAAATTCACTCTCCTTTGGGGGTCTGTTGAGCCAGGGGCTCAGGACATATAAGTCCTGAAAAAACAGCTCTTTTCCCACCAGTTTCTAGGTGTTAGGTTTTTTTGTTTGTTTTGTGCAAAGCTAGAGATCAAGCTGTTGATGTGATGCAGGTCAAAATGGTCTCAATCAGTCCATTTTTACCCAAGATACTACATGGCACCCACTAAGTCTTTGGGGAACCAAACCATGAGCAGTATTTAAATAGGGTGACCGTGAGCCCTGCCTGCCCCACTTTCTCCCCCCAGCCCCCCACATGGCTGGCTGTTGCTGTTTGTCGGAACCCTGTCTGCCCCCTCACAGATGTTGCTGTTCACCTGAACCCTGCCTCCCCACTGTGAGGCTCTCGTCGCTACTCACTGGAGCCCTGTTCCCACCCTACACTGACAAGGCTGGCGTCACCGCTCGGCTCCTCGCACGTTCCTCTGTGCTCCATCAGTTGGCAAGAGCAAATGGGACAAATGCCCACTTTTGCCAAAAAAGTCAGGATGGCCGGGACAAGGCTTAAAAAAGGGACTGTCCCAGCCAAAAAGGGACATACTGTATGGTCACCCTGTATTTAAGAACATGTTCACTTCTTCACTTTCATAGATGTGCACTCCGGAAGGATTACACTGTGCATGCACTAATAAAGAAAACACCATGAGAGGGTTTCTATGCAACCTCTTTTTGACTGGCCTGGGTATTTTGAGGGAATGTGTCAACACAGTTGCCCCTTTGAACACCCCGCCACTGTGTTTTCTGGTCCAAATCTTAGTACACATCTGCAATAAAGATTTAATAACTCATGTAGCTTGCTACAAGTTGTCTCTGTTATAATAAAATGTGCTTTTATTTTATGGGGAGGTTTACTGTGAACTCAGAAGAATAGTCAGCAGATGGTCTAACCAAAATGATTGTTGTATTGGGGGAAGAGCCGAAACTAGAAGTCTTTGTGTGTATGTGATGGAGAGACTGGGAGAGGGGTTGCAGCTACAGAGGGGTTAGGCAATGGGGATGGGAGGTAGGAAAGCCTTGGATTGTTTGTTTGAGAAAATCTTGGGACAGATTAATATGGTGTTTCCAAAGACTAGTGCAGAAGTGTGGAACTGACTGTGCAGGTTCCTTGATCACTGAGGGAAAAGAAATATGTGCGCTCCCAGAATGGCTAGTGTGTGGACTCTGGCTGATTCCTGGATCACAAGGTTGCAGAAGTTTGTGGGAGAGCAAAGTGGGAGAGCATGACATGGAGATTGCTCTGCAGGTTGATTTGCCTCTGTGTGCAAATTGTGAAATACGATGTGTACAACCAACTAAATGACTACTAACTCCTGCCAATAATGTATCTTTTCCTGTTAAAAAGACTAGGTAATTCAGTGGCAAAACTGACGTTAGTACAGAGTTAAGCTTGGTAGGTGGTATGTTGACCCCTTGCAGAATGTTGAGTAGAGCAGCACTCAAATTTCAGAAAACTAGGAAATGCTGAATTAAGATTGTCCATGCAACCTTAACTTTGCCCTCTTCAGCAATGCCACGATATGCCCATTAACACACATCCCTTTACTCTACTAACCCCACAGTTGCTGAAATATACAAACTCTTCCCCTCCTTGTACTACTCATTCACTCACCCACCCACAGGATTCCATGTAACACTGTTAAAGGACAAAAAGTTTTTTAAAATGTTGCCCTGGCACCTTCCCTCTGTTCCCCTCAAACTAGCAGTAGCCAAAGGGAATTATTTGCATACTCTCCAGGTGCAGTCAGTGTGTTAGTTGCACCTACATTAAATGGTGGAAGAAGGGCATATTGGGATGTAAGGACACAGGTGGCTTCATTTGAGGTGTGTGACAGAGCTGTGATTATGAGATGAGGAAATCTGTTTTGCACCCTCCAATGTGTGTGAGGAAAACGAAGAGGTGCATGTATATCTTCAGGATACAGTATGCATGGGTGGCAGGTATTGTTGGCCAGGGGAGGTTGAGCCTCCTCAAACAGCCAGGTGTGGCCCTGCCCGTGCTCTGCCCCAAGGGTGCATCCTGCTCTTTCCCCGGGGCCCAGGCTGGGGCTGGGGTTAGGGTGGGCCAGCCTCAGCTGCCTGTCCAGCGCTTTGGGCTGGGGGTGCTGGGGCTGCACTGCCCGGTACTCTGGGGAATGCGGGCTCTCAGGCTGGGGGTGCTCCCCTGGTGCTCCAGGCCTGGGGGCACTCAGGCAGCAGAGGGGGTGTGGCCAGAGGACGCAGTAGGGGGATCAGGATTTTGGCGGGGCGGAGAAGTGGGGCTGGGGTCTAGCCTCCCCAAATGGATGGTTCACACGCCACCCATGGCAGCATGCATCATTTCTATGCAGAAGTGTATAGGTTACGTCAGTAGCAGGGCATAGGGCTTTTATGACAAAGGCTATTGTCAGCAGAGAGGTGGAATGCAAGAAGATTCTAATGCTTTAATGATGGTGTCATAAATATAAAGGGAAGGGTAACCACCTTTCTGTATATAGTGCAATAAAACCCCTCCTGGCCAGAGGCAACATCCTGTTACCTGTAAAGGGTTAAGAAGCTCCGCTAACCTGGCTGGCACCTGACCCAAAGGACCAAGAAGGGGACAAGATACTTTCAAATCTTGGGGGGGGAAAGGCATTTGTTTGTGCTCTATGTTTTACATGGTTGTTCTCTCTTGGGTCTGAGAGAGGCCAGACAGAAATCCATCTTCTCCAACCCATCCTAATCCAAGTCTCCAATATTGCAGCCAGTATAGGTAAGCCAGGCAAGGCGGATTAGTTTATCGTTTGTTTTATGTGAATTTTCCTGGTGTTAAGAGAGAGGTTTATTCCTCTTTTCTGTAACTTTAACTTTCTGTAACTTTTGCCCAGAGGGGGATCCTCTGTGTTTTGAATCTGAATACCCTGTAAAGTATTTTCCATCCTGATTTTACGGAGATGATTTTTACCTTTCTTTTTTTAAAATAAAATCCTTCTTTTAAGAACCTGACTGATTTTTCCATTGTTCCAAGATCCAGGGGGTTGGGTCTTTGATGATTTTGTAACAAATTGGTTAGGATATTATTCTCAAGTCTCCCCAGGAAAGGGGGTGTGTGGGACTTGGGGGGATATTTTGGGGGAAGACGTCTCCAAGTGGGCTCTTTCCCTGTTCTTTGTTTAAAATGCTTGGTGGTGGCAGCATACGGTTCAAGGATAAGGCAAAGTTTGTACCTTGGGGAAGTTTTTAACCTAAGCTGGTAAGAATAAGCTTAGGGGGTCTTTCAGGCGGGTCCCCACATCTGTACCCTACAGTTCAGAGTGGGGAAGGAACCCTGACAGATGGTTAAGTGAAAGTGTAGGTGAGATGATATCCTGTAAGTGTAAGGGAGCGGTAAAAGGCTGTGAAGTGGTTCTTAAACTGTGAATGTGTAGTATCCTTTCTCCAGAGCTGGTTAAGGATCTGGAACTTCCTGAATCTTATAGTGCCAAGGGCCAGTGTGGCTATGTGCATGCAGAGGCATTGTTCAAAGAGTGTAGAGGGAAAGTGGCATGGGGAACCTTCTCATTCCATTTTTATCCCTTTTTTGTTCTGTAAAAGTGCTAGATGGAATCCTGTGGGTGAGGGTGAATCGGTTATGAAAGCTGGTGAAGAGCGTGTACATTTCAGCAACTGTGCAGTTGGCAGAATAAAGGCATGTGTGTTAATGGGCATATTTTGCTCAGTTCAGTGTTCTGCAAGGCAATGACATACCACCAAGCAACTTTAGCTCCGCAATAACATAGTTTTTTGCCATTGAATGCACTTACATTTAGCACTATTTGAACATATTGTTTGCTTGCACCCAGTTTACCAAGTAGTCCAGATAATACTATATAAGTAACCTATCCTCTTCATTATTTACCGCTCTTCCAATTATCGTTTCATCTGCGAACTTTATCAGTGATGATTTTATGTTTTCTTCCAGGTCATTGATAAAAATGTTAAATAGCTCAGGGCCAAGAACCAATCCCTGCAGGACCCCACTAGAAACACACCTCCTTGATGGAATTCCCTATTTACAATTACATTTGAGACCTATTGTTTAGCTAGTTTTTAATTAATGTGTGACATATTAATTTTATATCAGTCCAGTTTTTTAATCAAAATGGTGTGCAATACCAAGTCGAATGCCTTGCAGAAGTCTAAGTATATTAGATCAACACGATTATCTTTATCAACCAAACTTGATATATACCTAGATGTATTACATATGTTTTTAATGACACTTACATTATTGTTCAGAACATATAATCATTCAGCCCACTCCTTTGAGGTGCTGAGAGATCCTTCCAATTTACTAGCCCCAGCCCAGTAAATTCTACTGGTCTTAATAGTAATGCCATATTACCGTGTTACTTGAGTAGAGCTGGGCAAAACTTGGAATCTCTGTTCCAGGTGAAATGCCAACATTTCAAAATTGGTTTTTGTTCTAATTCGGAACAAAAATAAAAATTTAGAAATTTCCCACAAAATAAAATTCTAAAGAAAAAATTAATTTCAGGTTGAACAAAATGTTTTGTTTTGACAAACTAGAAATAGTTTGTTCTACTTTAGAATGTTTAAAAAATATTTTATTATATAATATTTTAAAAATTGAAACAGAAAGTCATTTCAATATGTAAAGTCAAAACGTTGCATTCTGAAAATGGAATACTGACCAAAATGCTTTTCCAATTTTTTTTCTTAATGAATTTTGTCAAAATCAGCACATTTCCATAAAAGATTTTGACTGTGAAAGAAATGGCATTTTCCAAAGGAAAAATGTTCCACTGGAAAAATCTCAACCAAGTCTAGAGTTGAGTGCTTTTGTAGACCTCTGCCTGGAGACACCACTTGGTATGTGAATTGGTACCTACCCTGCAAAGCCATCAGATGTCTGGGGTATATGCCAGGCTGGTTACTCCTGAGGGCATTCTGTGGCAAAAAATTAAAAATACTGTGCACAATATTTTAAAATTCTGCACATTTTATTTGTCAATAAATAAATGCAGAGGCTCCAGCATGGCAGTGGGGAGCACAGACGACTGGCTGCATAAAGGTGGGAGATCACCACACACCCCACAGCCCCCCTCCCCTCCCCCACCCTTAGGACATAGACTCAGCGGTGAGGCTGCACCCAACCCTGACACAGCACAAGGCCTGGGCCTGCCCCAGAAACACCCAGGGGCCCTGTCCCTCTGCAGCAGGCACACCAGGTGTAGGGCAGGCAGGCTCAACCAGGCAGAATCCAAGTGTGGAGGGGCTGCTTGTGGGGAGATCCAGGTGTGGGGTGAGAGGATTCTGTGTGGGACAATCTGGGTACAGAAAGCTCAGTGGGGGGGTCTAGGTGTTGTGAGATCTGGATGCACAGAGGCTTGTTGAGGTGGGTTCCAGGTGCAGGGGCAATGGGACTCTGCAGGGGCTTCCAGGTGAAGGTGGTTGGGGCTCAGCTGATGAGTCTGGGTGTGCGGGTCTCAGCAGGGGGGTCTGGGTGCTGGGGGAGTGGGACTTGGTGGGGTGGAGGTCTGGGTGCAGCTGGTTGGGGGTCAGTGGCATGGGAGTCTGGATGTGGGGGCTCAAGGTGGTGCAGGGGGTGGGGCTCCCCAGGGTGGGGGTTTGAGTGCACAGAGCTCAGTGGGGGGTGGTCTGGGTGCAGGGGTTGAGGTTCAGTGGGGTGGGGTTTGGGTATGGAGGTCTCCGGGGGTTCTGGGTGTACAGGATGAGGCTTGGAAGAGGTGTCTGGGTATGGGAGGTACGGATGCATGGGGGTTGGGCAGATGGGGGAGCAGCTCCCCATACAGTGACCTCTCCCTGGGCAGCTAAGGAACGATGGGAGCAGGAAGCCGGGGAGGATGCCGAGCTTCCTACAGCTGGGAGAGGTTTCTGGAGCTGGGTATGACACAGCCCCAGCCACTCCTTGACGCTCCTCCTCTCCTGCCTCCAGCCCAGCTGGGACTAGCAGCTGATCCCGGCTCAGGGTAGGAGCCACTGACTGGGGTGTCCCCCATCCCCCTGGTGATTTACCTCTCTGCCAGCTGCTCCAAGTGCCTGAAATGTTGTACCTGCACAGCTAAGGAGTGGTGTGTGACTGCTGTTGTAGCATCCCTTTGCTCCCCTATCAGAAAGTCATTTTTCTGTGGGAAAGCAAAGAAATCTGTGGGGGACATTAATTCTGCGCATGCGCAGTGGCGCAGAATTCCCCCAGGAGTAGCTGGTGTGTCACGTTACACTGAGTGCAAAAATATATACATAGTCTTGGGCCTCACAGCATGGACCCCTGAATTCCACTGGACCAGGGCTGGCACTATATTTTGCCGCCTCCAAAAGTTGTTCAGGGGAGTACTCAGCCAGAGTAGTGTTTGTAGTGAAGCCGATACAAGGGAGCTGCCCTTTAAAGGCTGAAACCTGAGGCTCTATAGTGGCCAGCCATGCAGGAGCTGTACTGGAGTGATAGCTCCAGCTTTTGGTTATTGGTGTACGCAAATGTGTGAGTGCATAGGGTGCCCTTAAAGACACAGAACTCTGTGCCCCTGAAAATCACACAGCTGCAGCTCACAGCTCGTGAGGGGTTGTGTGACTAAATCACAATCACAGGTGCCCATAAAATTTGGTGTCCTAGAAGGACACCTGTGTGGCATATTCCTAATGCTGCACCAACCCCTGCCCAGCAGCAGCTCCTCCTTCCCTCGCCATTAAAGAAGTTCGGGAATTGAAGATAGGGAAACTAGGGAAGGACTTGGGCTGTGGGGTGACCTTCAGGGTTGAAGCAGGGGTGGAATCCAGACTCAAAGGGAATCTTGGGGACAACCACAGCTAAGGGGGGACCTTGTAATGAAACAGCCTCAGAGGAGACATATTCATAGGGAGGGTCTTGGGAGGGCAAGCTTTTGGGGGACCCTGGAGGGGACACAAACTCAGAGAAGGGCCTTAAAGGGAGACTTGGAGAGGGAAATTCAGGGGAACATAGGGTTGGAAGGAGCCTTGGAGAGATGGAGGTATTTTTGGAGGGAGAGGGAAGAGAAATCGGAAATTTGGAAGGCGTGAGGGAGAGGGAATGTTTGAGGAGAGAGAAGTGTGTTCAGGCTTATTGATGGTGGAATTGTAGGAGGTAAATTATAATGGCAGGAGGCAAGGGGATGCCTGTGGTACTATGAAGGAGGTCTGTGTCTCCCTCAGCTTTGGTGACAGTTATTCCACTGTGCTCCTTGACCCCCAGCAGGTGATCTGGGAGGGGGTGGAGCCAAGCTGGCTGGACATTGGGCAGGGGACAAGTATCAGGCCTTCTCTTAATGGCTGTAGCAACTTGCTCCCACTCTCTGTCCTCATTGCAACAGGAGAGCAAAAGTGGGATTTGAATCTCAAAGGAGTGGCACACTGCTTCCCACTGCTCCCTGTATGGGCAGTGCCTAAAAACACAAAGTATGTGCCTCTTTGGCCTCTGCATATCCTGTTCCTCCATCACTTCAGTTGCAAAAGAATATCCCGCTCTTGCAACAGACTTGCTCTTATTGTGAGGAAAGTGGGCGGGGATTCTTTCTGTTAAGAGAATCACAGATGGGTAGGGCTCTGTGTCAATATGTATACAGCACCTACTCAGCAACCCCGGCTGTTTTCAAGTCTGCACATATGTTTCAGGAGTCACTGCCAGCTGTGGAACCTAGTACTCAAGTACCATTGATAGTGCCTGACTTGAATGTAGCAGAGACCACAATGGAATCACCTGCTGGCTTCCATGAGGTAAGAAAAAATAAATAAAACCAAATAAGATTTGCTGAGACCCTGATCCAGAACTGCACAACCGAGTGCATGGAGTTTCAGTCCTGCCTTATCAGGCAGGGTTGCTGTTCCTCTGACATCTACAGTTGTGAGGAGTTAGCACTCTTACCATATTTTATAGAAATGGTTGACACTTCCGTATTTTTTTTCACTTTTTTTCCCACTTTTACTCACAGCCTTGTCAATAAAAACAAAAAGGAAGTACAGACTAACCTGTGCCATACTGGGAGTGAATAAGCAGCAGCTCCACGCTTTGAAGTCAAAATATGATGCTGCAATTATGAATTTATATTGTGAAATTGGAAAAATATTTTCAAATATTACCACTTGCCCATTCTTGCTTCTTTTCCCCCTCTCAGGACTTAAATAGCAAAACAGACCCACTGGGAAATGTAGGAACTAAATGGATGAAGCAGCAAGCAGTACAGTGGGATGCTGACTATAAGGTACCATAAAATAGACAACATTTTGGGGAGAATAAATAAGTTTATGGATCTTTTTGAGGGCGAGTTGGGGCAGGAGTTTTGGGATGAATTTACTAATTATCAAAGTGTTGAATATTTAGTGATATTAGGTTCCAGGTTGAAATTTCCTTATGTTAATCATCTGAATCCAGAGCTTAATTTGTGCCAGGGCTTACCAGGGCTGAGTCCTGGCACCTCTAGTCTTGGCAATTCATCACCCTGACACATCTGGGCTTGCTGCACCAGTTATGAATGTAAAAAAATTGTTTGAGCCCTGGCACCTAATTGCTTGAGCTCCAGCATCTCTTTCATTATAAATTAACACTATCTGAATCCAATCATTCTTTTGTGCTATATTTCTCTCTGTATGGTTTGTAACAGGCAACATATATTAATTTCATAGCTTCATTACTCCTGAGGGCATTCTGTGACAAAAAAATTAAAATTCTGCACCAAAATATTTAAAATTCTGCAATATTTTGTAAATTTTATTTGTCAAATAAATGTGGAGGCTCCAACATCGCATTGGGGAGCACAGGCCACTGGCTGCACAGAGGTGGGAGATCACTCTGCAGCTCCCCACCGGGACATGGACTCAGTGGTGAGATTGCACCCAACTCTGACACAATGGAAGGACTGGGCCTGCCCCAGAAACACCCCAGCGCCCTGCCCCTCCATGTCAGGTGCACCAGGTGTGGGCAGGCAGGTTCAACCCAGCAAGATCCAAGTGTGGAAGGGCTTAGTGTGGGGGGATCCAGATATGGGCTGAGAGGGTTCTGTGTGGCACAACCTGGGTGTTGGTGCTCAGTGGGGGATCCATGTGGTGGTGGGGATCTGGATGCAGAGGGGCTTGTTGGGGGTTCTGGGTGCAATGATAATGGGACTCTGCAGGGGGGGATCCAGGTGAAAGTCGTTGGGGCTCAGCGGGGCAAGGGTCTGGGTGAGGGGGGGGATAGAGCTCAGCATGGGGGTCTGGGTATGGGGGGTTCAGTGGAGGGGTCCAGATGCTGGGAGAGTGTGGGGTGGAGCTCAATGGAGTGGAGATCTGGGTGTGGGTGGCTCATTGGAGTGGTCCAGGTGCAGGGGGAGTGGGGCTTGGCAGGGGGAGTTCTGGGTATGGGGAGTGAGGCTCAGTGGGAGGATCTGGTTTTGAAGGGGTCTGGATGCATGGGGGTTAATCAGATGGGGAGCAGCTCCCTGAGCAGTTGAGGAGTGATGGGTGCAGGAAGTGGGGGAGGGGGTAGTTAGTACAGCTTCCTGCAGCCTGGGGAGAAATGTGGGGATGAGTCTGACCCAGCCCTGGATGCTGTGCAGGGGAAGAGGAAGTCCTGTCTTTCCCAGCCCAGCCGGGACTAGCAGCTGAGCCCGGCGCTGGGTAGGAGCCACCAGCTAGGTCTTCCCCAGTCCCATCCCCTGCCCCAAAGTGATTTACCTCTCTGCTAGCATCCCTGGGAAGGGAAAACATACTGCTGGGGAGGGTCGTATGACCACTCTTGTGGCTTCCCTTTGCTTCCCTGTCAGAAAGCCATTTTTCTGTGGTGAAGCAAAGAAATCTGCAGGGGACTTGAATTCTGCACATGTGCAGTGGCACAGAATTCCCCCAGGAGTAACTATCATAGCAGTGGGTCTGATTCTTCGTTCACTTGTATCATTTTTACACCAGCATATCTGCACTAACTTTAATTGAGTTACTCCTCATTTATACCAAAGTGAAAGGAGAATGTGGCCCAGTATCTCACATTCATAACACGATTGTTTGAAGTCCTTTGTATTTTTAATGATAAACCCCAACTTCCAAAACAAATGTTCCTTCAAGCTCTGCTGGAAGAAAGTCATCACAATAAAAGGCTTCTGAGGGAAGAAAGTGGTGATGCCTGCAGGATTGCTTGGAAATCAGTTATAGATGTAATTTGTGTTTATTACACATTAGGAATATCAATGCAAATATTTCTGTCCATTGCTGGATTGCTTACTGCTGGCTATGCATTATATACAGCTGTTGCCTCAAAGCAAAACTGGATGGATTTAAATGAAAAGCTATCTCAAGTTCACTAATGGTGTCTATAATAGAATGTGACTCAGGAATATGACTCATGGGAAATGTGGGGAAATTGGCCTCTTTTCTGTACAAGAAAAGTTTAAGTTCCACAGAAATCCATAGAGTATAAAATATTTGTTCATATAATTTCAAAAATTGTCCAAAACTATGTAAATCACTATCAGTAGAGGTACTCTGGCAACTTCAATGGAGGGAACTTCTCATTTTAACAGTCTAACTGAAAGCAGACAAATGGTGACAAGTTACCTGTTGGGTCTGCAAGTTGATGTAAGTGGGAACATAACATAATTTGCACTGATCTGGCATTCAGTGGGTGTGTATCTTGCATGCTGGCTCTTAAAAAGGGGATGTAATATAGCTGGAAGAGCAACTAACAAGGAATGTAAAACCTGGTCTTACAACAGTTTTTGTATTGCTTTAACTGTATCTGTTTTGAAATGTCCTTTTGTTTTGCAACAGACACAATTAAAGTGGTACAACCCCCTAGTGTGGATGCGGATTCAGGGATACAAAGATGCTTAGAATAGTATAGCTTAAGCTTCTGAACAGATACAGTTAAACCAGTGGGAAAACTGTGTGTATTCAGTACAAGGCTCCTCCCCATCACTTCAACTCTCTGCTCCTCTTCTCACAGCCTCATCTAAATGTAGCAACTTTAGTAATGCTCAGAATTGCCACCCCCAAGCATTTAGCAATCATGAGATTTTTTTTAAAGTAATACCCTCCCCCCCCACCCCCCAAATGTATTTGCCTCTGGCTTTTGAACCGTTTTAATTCACATTTTCAAGTTTTTTTCTGCCACCATAAGAGCTAGAAACTTTTTTTTTTAAATGAAAGCAGCGAGTCTTATATAGTCACATAACTCCAGAAGCTGAGGCTTTAGGATAAACACCAAATATGGTGAGGCTTGAGGTAAAATTGCAGGAGTTGGCAGCACTGAATTCTTGAATTGAAATTCTGACGTCGCAGTGTTAACACTGGTATGAAACAAGGTCAAACATGTTCAATTTTCCATAGTAAACTATGAAGGACGGTTGGTTAAGGCACAGGCTTGTGAGATGGGAGATCTGGATTCTATTCCCTGTCTCTGCCTCAGACTTCCTGTGTGACCTTGGGCAAGTCATTTTATGTCTGTGTGACTCAGCTGTCCATCTGTAATATGATGAAAATGCTTACCTGACAGAGGTATAGGGAAGCTTCCTGTGTTAATAACAATATTTAGCCCAAGGCATAAGCCAAGTAAAATGGTGCAAAGCTCATCTAACTGCAGAGCATAATACAATGAAAGGCTTATCTATATGCACAAATGTTTGCCTGATTTCTGGGTATGGTTGAGGTGGTCAATTACTGCCTGTTGTAGCACGATAGTGATTGTATTCATTTTAGGAAAGCATGCCCACGTCTGTGGCATTGGATATATAGGAAGTGTGACCATTTACAGAAGAAATCCCACTTGTCTTTTCTGTCTAATACATTATCAGAAAGTTTTAGCCCTGATCTACACTAGGACTTTAGGTCGAATTTAGCAGTGTTAAATCGATGTAAACCTGCACCCGTCCACACGATGAAGCCCTTTATTTCGACTTAAAGGGCTCTTAAAATCGATTTCCTTACTCCACCCTTGACACGTGGATTAACACTTAAATCAGCCTTGCAGGGTCGAATTTGGGGTACTGTGGACGCAATTCGACGGTATTGGCCTCCGGGAGCTATCCCAGAGTGCTCCATTGTGACTGCTCTGGACAGCACTCTCAACTCAGATGCACGATTGTTTGCCGTTGCTCTGACGCAGGGAGGGGCGACTGATGACACGGCTTACAGGGTTGGCTTACAGGGAGTTAAAATCAACAAAGGGGGTGGCTTTACATCAAGGAGTATTTCAGGCAGGACTTCACGGAGGGTTCCAATAAGAAATGGTGCACCTAAGTTATTGTTCTTATTGGAACAAGGAGGTTAGTCTGGCCTCTGATTGATACATGGCGAGATTTACCTCGCTGCACCTTCTCTGTGAGTGACTGCAGTGTGACCTAGAGGAATGAGTCCCCTAGACGGGGAGCGGGGCGGGGGGGTGGTTTGCAAATGAGTACAAAACAAATCTGGTCTATTTCTTGTTTTGATCCACTCCATCTGTCTTTTACATCTTTGGCTGGCAGCAGACGGTGCAGAAGGACTGCATGCCATCTACATCTCATGGCTGCTTGGCAGAAGATGGTATAATAGGACTGCTAGCCATCCTCATCTCTTGCCTGCCCGGCAGAAGATGTTGCAATAGGACTGCTAGCAATCCGTATCACCTGCCTGCTCACCATAAGGTGGTTCAATAGGACTGACTGCAGGACTAAAGAGAATGACCTGATCAAGTCACTCCAAATTTAGTCACTGCGCCCATGTCTGCCCAGGCGCTCCTGATCGACCTCACAGAGACGACCAGGAGCACCTCGGACATGACGATGACGGCTACCAGTCCTATTGCACCGTCTGCTGCCACAAGGCAATGGGTTGCTGCTGCTGTGTAGCAATGCAGTACCGCGTCTGCCAGCACCCAGGAGACATACGGTGACAGTGAGCTGAGCGGGCTCCATGCTTGCCGTGGTATGGCATCTGCACAGGTAACTCAGGAAAAAAGGCGCGAAACGATTGTCTGCCCTTGCTTTCACGGAGGGAGGGAGGGAACGGGGGCCTGACGATATGTACCCAGAACCACCCGCAACAATGTTTTAGCCCCATCAGGCATTGGGATCTCAACCCAGAATTCCAATGGGCAGCGGAGACTGCAGGAACTGTGGGATAGCTACCCACAGTGCAACACTCCGGAAGTCGACGCTAGTCTCGGTACTGTGGAAGCACTCCGCCAAGTTAATGCACTTAATGCACTTAGAGCATTTTCTGTGGGGGGACACACACTCGAATATATAAAACCGATTTCTAAAAAACCGACTTCTATAAATTCGACCTAATTTTGTAGTGTAGACATACCCTTATTGAGTCATGTGAAATCCCATTAGGGCTGTGAAATGGGCATTAACTGAGGTTCTCTTTGTCTTCTTTTAGAACTCTTGAGTAGCTATTTTTGCCTTCTTGTATGTTTGCCACTAACACTAGGAAACACACTGAAGCAGTTGAAAATGGTTGTTTCTATCTAAGCTGAGGCCAGCTCATAATTATTACAAAGGGCTCCTTCCATTTGTGGGGGGGGGTTAGTGGGGTTTTTTTTGCGGGGGGTGGGGTGGGTTATTTGTTTGTTTAAAGCTTTATTTAAAGGGAATGTTAACCTCCAGTGGGGTAAAAGTCCTAGGAGCATGAAGGAACTGCTATTTCCATTAATAGTGCAAATGGCTAGGGTTCCTGGTTTCAGGAGATGCTATTTTGTTCATGGCCTTTGCTAGGGTAACTTTAATGTCAGCCATTTTGCTGGTAGGACTGGACCATATGCAGCATTTTGGAATGAAAGAGCAAGATCTCTCTAAATTGCCCTCCCCTATAAAGAGTAAATCTCATTTTCTCTTGTCTTGGAGACTGGCTTGTTAAAGGACTACCAGCCCCCTTCAAAGTGATTCCTATATCTTGGAGTAGGATGAATAGGGAAGATCACTGCGTATCTCTCCCTCCTTTGAAGAAGTACAAGGAGGGAGATGGAGAGGCTTCCTGGGGGGGGAGGGATAGCTCAAGGTGGGAGGGATAGCTCAGTGGTTTGAGCATTGGCCTGCTAAACCCAGGGTTGTGAGTTCAATCCTTGAGGGGGCCATTTAGGGATCTGGGGCAAAAATTGGGGATTGGTCCTGCTTTGAGCAGGGGGTTGGACTAGATGAACTCCTGAGGTCCCTTCCAACCCTGATATTCTATGATTCTATGATTCTATGACTTGGGCTCGTGCTATGGTGCTAAAAACAGCTATGTAGACATTCAGGCTCCGGCTGGAGCTCAGGCTCTGAAGCCTAGGGAGAGGGATGAGCTTCAGAGCCTGAGCTCCGACTGAGAGGCAACATCTACACAGGTGTTTTCAGTGCCATAGAGCAAGCCCATGAGCCTGTATCTGTTGACCTTGGCTCTGAGACTCGGTGCTGTGGGCTGTGTAGACTGCAAGGCTTTGGCTTTGAGATTTTCCCTTTCTGATGGGTTATTGGCAGAAAGCAGGAGAGGTTGAGGTTCCAGACTGAATCTGGGTGCTGTGGAAACACAAGCCAGGAAGACTTTTTAGAACGACATTTTTCGGACTTACTCAAGGCCCCACACAGTCATAGAGAAAGCCCAGACCACACAGAGGGAAAAGCACCATCATCCAGTCTACACTAGGACTTCCACAAGTGCTAGGGTGAAGAATTCCTTACCATGCTGAGAGTAAAGGAGGCCTAAGTGGCAAGCCTACACTACAAAGAGATTTGCTATGATTAGTTGCCACTCACCTAATACAGGAGAGAAACTAACCATGTGGTTTGTATTGGTGGCCACTAGTTCTTACAAAATTAAAATTCTACCTTTTGAAATAAACAAACCAAAGTTTCTCTATTTTTTTCTCCTTTCATCAAAAAACTGCATAAAAAGTAGAAGCCTCTAAATGGGCCTTGAATTTGATTCTAAAACACCACAGGATTTTCTTAAACCATCACACAAAACCAAAGAGAATATTCCTGATTTTGTTTAATCGCAATCTCATGCTGGGATGTTTTAGGTATGAGAGACAATTTCAATCCAGAAACTGTCTTAGATTATTAATATATGAAAATTGTATTGTTTGCTAATTAAGGTTCCTCATCTGTTGGTTATTTCTTTCCTATGCCTTTCTTCTCTGCTCTACATCTTGCCTGGGCAGCTGAAGAGTTTGGGGTCCAACAGGAGTGATTTTTGTGAAATGGGGGATGGAGTTTCGGTAGGGAAAGTTCCATCTATTACTGAGTTATGTTAAGGGTGGAGTTTTCTGGGATTTTTTTTTTTTTTTGTTGAGTGGTTCTTATTTTTGACCAATTTGTTATTTTAAATAGGCTCCATGAGTAGCCGTCGGGCTCCTTTTAATGCATTGTTATAAATTACAACAAATAAAAACATTCCATATGATAATGTTCACACATGTATTTTATGTGTCATTTTTCTACCAAGGAAGCATCGCTTTGCTACTTGCTCACCGTAAGAATCATACGAATGAGAAATCTTCCTCAGGAAGACTTTTGTGAGTACCTTTACTGTTCCTTTGGGGCTTCTCATAGTTCTAGAATTACTGAGAATACAGATGAGCAACAAGGGAAATTCATTTGTGAGGTAACTTAATTCCAAGGATGAATCTGACTTCAATTAAATCAGCAGAATGAGTAAAGCAGCAATGAATTTGGCCATATGTGTGTTGTGAAATGGACCCGTGCACCCAAATTATTTCCAGAGAATATTATCTAGGGTCCAGTTCCATGAGGACAAATAACTGTATTGTTACCCAAATACAGTAGAAGTGCAGTTTATCACAGATACTTGGAGTAGTGAAGAGTGTCTGGGCTATCATGAGTGTTCAGAATATTGTCAAACTATAATCAGACAATCAAATTATTATCATTATTAATTATTATTATTATTATTATTTATTTGTATTGTAGTAGCAGCTGTCATGGAGCCAGGACCCCATTGTGCTATAGCTGTGGGACTGTGGCTTTTTGGGCTTCTAGTAAAGTGGTATTAAACAATTCCCAATTATCATTCACATTTTCCTCATTAACTTCCTCCTCACAGCTGATCTGGCTCATAATTGTTCTCAGATTTGTGGAAATTGGCCCTTTGAAAACCCCAAGTATATATATAATTGGTCTGGACTTTATTCCTTTTCCACATTATAAATGTGATCAAGTCATGATCACTTGTACCTAAGCTTCCATTAATTTTTATTTCTGTGATCAATTCCTATTTATCTGTCAAGATGAGGTCTAATATAAAATTCCCCTCTCTCAGATGCAACACTTTATGAGTTAGGAAAATGTCATCTATATAATATTTAGAAATTCCTAGGATGTTTTAGTACTGGCAGCATGAGAGATCTCCAGCATGTGTCTCTCAGATTGAAGTCCCCCATGATCATGCAGCTTTTTTCCCTACACATTATAAATAGATGCATAAGTAGTCAGTCATCCTGTTCCCTAGTGTGATTTGGTGGTCTGTAGCAGACCCCAACTAATACCCTATCTTCTGTTTGTTATGTGTTAGAACACTGATCCATAAACACTCAAGATACTTTTTTCTGAGTTATCAGTTATTTGGAAACAGGTAGTGCCATTTTGACAGAGTGCATTCCCGCTCCCCTTTTGCCCACTTGATCTTTCCTGAATAGGTTATAACCATTGATTTTAACATTCCAGTAGTGTGACTCATCCCACCAGGTTTCAGTAATACCAGCTAGACTAAATTTATGCTCATAAATCAGCAATTCCAATTCCTCTTGTTTGTTAGCCGGCTCCTAATATTGCTGTTTAGGCAATTAAAGAATTTCTTCTCTTCTGTCCTTAGGTTCCTTGATTAATTTTAAATCAGTGCTCACATCTTCCCTTTTTTACCCTCCCCTATTATTATTATTAGTTTAACGCCCTCCTGATATTCTAGCCAGTCTGTCCTTGAGGAGATAGGTTTCCCTTCTACTAAGGTGGACACCATCCAAACTATACAACCTCCCGTAGAAGGTGTACCAATGTTCCACAAAAACAAACCCCTCCACCGTACATCACTTAGTCAGCAATTCACTTCCAGAATCTTCTGCCTTCTGTCTTCCTTTGCTTGTGAGACAGGAATGATTTCGGAGAAGATTGCTTGGAATCAACTGCCTAGGAGCCAGGAACCACTTCAATCATTCACTCATAATAATCAAGAGTTCTCTTGGAACTTTTGTCCCAGATAGTTCTATATACCACAGAACTTATTCTCCTGAGATCATATGGGGTTTACATACAAACCAGTTCCTTGGAAAGTATATAAGACCTAGCAAGTCAGATGATGTCTCGATGCCTCAGTTCCTCCTCTGTAAATTGTGGATAATAATACTTCATTTGTCATGTCTATTTAGAATGTAAGCTCTTACATGTGTTTGTACAGTGCCAGGCCTAAGGGGGCCTTGATATCAATTAGGGTCTCTAGATGCTACTGTAAGACAGCTTCTAATAATCACAAGATATGGCCAGAGGAAGTGACACAAATATGTGCTGAAAAAGAACCTTGCCCTTGTGACTGAGCTGTCCACAAGCAGGAACCTACAGCAGCAAGCAGATTAGTTTGGTGATTGCCCAAGTAATACCTGGTTCAAAAGGATTTTTAATGAGACCAGTTAGACAAGAATTAAAAATGAGGCTGAATGACTTAGTGGTGTGAATAATTGATTGTAATCAAGGACACATCTGAGGTCTAGTACCAGCTTAACTGCTGACTCACTCTGTAGCCAAGGGCTACATCTATCTCTGTTTCAGATTCTATCTGAAAAATTAGAATAATATTTAAATACATACTTCTTAGAGGTGCTGAGGATTAGTTTGTTTATGCTGTACAAAGATTGAAATATGTTCAGTGTGGTGTAAATGTTAACTATTTTAATTATTTTGAGAAGAGTTTTTTACATGCAGATAAAGTACAAATAACAGGCTTTATCAGCAAATGCTACTGTGTTTCCATACTGACATTTGGAACACCATGTTCCATGACTAGGAGCCCTAGTCATGGTCCAGGATCCCATTGTGCCAGGAGCTGTACAAACACAGAGCTCACAATCTAAGTATAAGACAAGAGACAACAGATGGATACAGACAGCCAGGGAAGCACAAGAAAGCAATAAGAAAATATTAATCAGCATAATCGGCAGTGATCTCTGCACACCAGCTGCCCAACCATTGTTAAGTTTTTGTAGGCATCAATGTAAGGAGAGTTTTGAGGAGTGATTTGAAAGTTGACAATGAGGTTGCCTTGAAGATGTTTACAGGGAGCACCTCCCAAGTGTTAGGGGCTACTTGGGAGAAAGCATAAAGGTGCTTGTTTGAAAATTTAACAAGTTGGCAATGGAAGCTGGCATCATGGGCTGATGGGAGGTAAGCATTGACAACATGAGTAGATGAGAGATGGGGTGGGGATTGACAATGAAGGGCCTTGAAAGTGAAGACAAAGCAACTTTTACTTTTGATACGACAGAGAAGGTGGATCCAGTGAAGGGATTCAAAAAGCGGAATGACACGGTCAAAGCATCGGGCTAGGAAAATTACTTTGGAGTGGCATTCTGAATGGATATGAGTGGGACAAGACTGCATTTGTCAAGGCCAGAGAGAAAGGCATAGCACTAGAGTGGAAGGACTGGAACCTGGGTTTCTGACATCTCTGTTGGAATAACAGAGACTTGGTGGGATAACTCACATGACTGGAGTACTGTCATGGATGGATATAAACTGTTCAGGAAGGACAGGTAGGGCAGAAAAGGTGGGGGAGTTGCATTGTATGTAAGAGAGCGGTATGACTGCTCAGAGCTCTGGTATGAAACTGCAGAAAAACCTGAGAGTCTCTGGATTAAGTTTAATAGTGTGAGCAACAAGGGTGATGTCGTGGTGGGAGTCTGCTATAGACCACCGGACCAGAGGGATGAGGTGGACAAGGCTTTCTTCCGGCAACTAACTGAAGTTACTAGATCGCAGGCCCTGGTTCTCATGGGAGACTTCAATCACCTTAATATCTGCTGGGAGAGCAATACAGTGGTGCACAGACAATCCAGGAAGTTTTTGGAAAGTGTAGGGGACAATTTCCTGGTGCAAGTGCCGGAGGAACCAACTAGGGGCAGAGCTCTTCTTGACCTGCTGCTCACAAACCGGAAAGAATTAGTAGGGGAAGCAAAAGTGGATGGGAACCTGGGAGGCAGTGACCATGAGATGGTCGAGTTCAGGATCCTGACACAAGGAAGAAAGGAGAGCAGCAGAATACGGACCCTGGACTTCAGAAAAGCAGACTTTGACAACCTCAGGGAACTGATGGGCAGGATCCCCTGGGAGAATAACATGAGGGGAAAAGGAGTCCAGGAGAGCTGGCTGTATTTTAAAGAATCCTTATTGAGGTTACAGGTACAAAGCATCCCGATGTGTAGAAAGAACAGTAAATATGGCAGGCGATCAGCTTGGCTTAACAGTGAAATCCTTGCTGATCTTAAACACAAAAAAGAAGCTTACAAGAAGTGGAAGATTGGACAAATGACCAGGGAAGAGTATAAAAATATTGCTCGGGCATACAGGAGTGAAATCAGGAAGGCCAAATCACACCTGGAGTTGCAGCTAGCAAGAGATGTTAAGAGTAACAAGAAGGATTTCTTCAGGTATGTTAGCAACAAGAAGAAAGTCAAGGAAAGTGTGGGCCCTTACTGAACGAGGAAGGCAATCTAGTGACAGAGGATGTGGAAAAAGCTAATGTACTCAGTGCTTTTTTTGCCTCTGTCTTCACGAACAAGGTCAGCTCCCAGGCTACTACACTGGGCAGCACAGCATGGGGAGGAGGTGACCAGCCCTCTGTGGAGAAAGAAGTGGTTCAGAACTATTTAGAAAAGCTGGACGAGCACAAGTCCATGGGGCCGGATGCGCTGCATCCGAGAGTGCTAAAGGAGTTGGCGGATGTGATTGCAGAGCCATTGGCCATTATCTTTGAAAACTCATGGCGATTGGGGAAGGTCCTGGATGACTGGAAAAAGGCTAATGTAGTGCCCATCTTTAAAAAAGGGAAGAAGGAGGATCCTGGGAACTATAGGCCAGTCAGCCTCACCTCAGTCCCTGGAAAAATCATGGAGCAGGTCCTCAAGGAATCAATTCTGAAGCACTTAGAGGAGAGGAAAGTGATCAGGAACAGTCAGCATGGATTCACCAAGGGCAAGTCATGCCTGACTAATCTAATTGCCTTCTATGATGAGATAACGGACTCTGTGGATGAGGGGAAAGTGGTGGATGTGTTGTTCCTTGACTTTAGCAAAGCTTTTGAAACGGTCTCCCGCAGTATTCTTGCCAGTAAGTTAAAGAAGTATGGGCTGGATGAATGGACTATAAGGTGGATAGAAAGCTGGCCAGATAGTTGGGCTCAACGGGTAGTGATCAATGGCTCCATGTCTAGTGGGCAGCCGGTATCAAGTGGAGTGCCCCAAGGGTCGGTCCTGGGGCCGGTTTTCTTCAATATCTTCATTAAGGATATGGAGGATGGTGTGGATTGCACCCTCAGCAAGTTTGCTGATGACACTAAACTGGGAGGAGAGGTAGATATGCTGGAGGGTAGGGATAGGATACAGAGGGCCCTAGACAAATTAGAGGATTGGGCCAAAAGAAATCTGATGAGGTTCAACAAGGACTAGGACTCAGGACCAAAGAATCCCATGCACCGCTACAGACTGGGGACCAAATGGCTTGGCAGCAGTTCTGCAGAAAAGGACCTAGAGGTTACAGTGGACGAGAAGCTGGATATGAGTCAACAGTGTGCTCTTGTTGCCAAGAAGACCAATGGCATTTTGGGATGTATAAATAGGGGCATTGCCAGCAGATCAAGGGACGTGATCGTTCCCCCTCTATTCGACATTGGTGAGGCCTCATCTGGAGTACTGTGTCCAGTTTTGGGCCCCACACTACAAGAAGGATGTGGAAAAATTGGAAAACATCCAGCGGAGGGCAACAAAAATGATTAGGGGACTGGAACACATGATTTATGAGGAGAGGCTGAGGGAACTGGGATTGTTTAGTCTGCGGAAGAGAAGAATGAGGGGGGATTTGATAGCTGCTTTCAACTACCTGAAAGGGGGTTCCAAAGAGGATGGATCTAGGCTGTTCTCAGTGGGCGCTGATGACAGACCAAGGAGTAATGGTCTCAAGTTGCAATGGGGGAGGTTTAGGTTGGATATTAGGAAAAACTTTTTCACTAGGAGGGTGGTGAAACACTGGAATGTGTTACCTAGGGAGGTGGTGGAATCTCCTTTCTTAGAAGTTTTTAAGGTCAGGCTTGACAAAGCCCTGGCTGGGATGATTTAGTTGGGGATTGGTCCTGCTTTGAGCAGGGGGTTGGACTAGATGACCTCCTGAGGTCCCTTCCAACCCTGATATTCTACGATTCTGTGATCCCAGTGCCTAACCACTGGGCTATAGAGTCATTCTCACTATTTTGCTGGCCCAGCACATATTTAATGATTTATACAGAGTAGAACAGCTTCAACAGGAGACATTGAAACCAACCTAGCCCAGAATACCCCTTATCCCAGTGGGTAGAGCAATGTGCAGGGATGGGGAGACCAAGCTCAAACTCCTTCTCATCAGGCAGAGATGGGAATGAATCTGAGTCTCTCAGATCCTGGGTGGGTGTCCTAGCCACTTAACTAAAAGTTGTAAAGGGACTGGTCACAGCGGCATGTGAATTTAGGAGTGGTTAGTGAGCGCCATCAGTGTGGGCTTTGCAGGTGAGGGAACATCTCATTTGAGGATTCTACTGGGACTTAGGCATCCAGGCATCTAGACTGAGCACATGCCTGCTGGCAGAAATTTCAGTGCCTGAAGAGTTAGGCAGCCGCTGGGTGGGGGGGGTTGAGGATCTTGGTTGTCCCTAAATATTGGACTTGTGCTCCTAAGTCTTTTTACGGATCTAGCCCAAATATCCTCTACTCATGGTCTTAGAGATTCTTATGGGAATAAGGGGAAGGAAGTCAGAGGCAGATTTATAATAATAATAACAACAATAACGCTAAGTACAGTACTCTGAAAAATCAGGCTGTAAGCATCTTAAATTGGGTATCCAAATTAGTAGACACTTTTAACCTTAATCTTTCTGTGCCTCAGTTCCCCACCAGTAAAATGCGGAGAACCCCACCCCCATCTCACAGGAGAGTTGTGAAGCTAAATTAGTTAATGTACATGAAGCTCTCAGATATGATAATGATGAGAACTCTAGAAAAGCCCATGAGAAAATTAATCATTCTGTATTCCAAGCAGGGTTTGAATAAAGCACTGAGCCATGCATTGAGGATAAAACAAAAAACTGAACAGCTACTTGTTCAGTGAGCCCAATCCATCCTCTGTGCTGAGTGTGGCAGGTGTCCTATGAAAACAACAGTATGTGATCAAGTGACTGAAGACTATCAAAATACATATATGCAAGGAGGCCAAATAGAGGTTGCATAGGTAACCTTAATTCTGGAAGTTCCTCATTTTTGAGTGCTTGACTTTTCAACCTTAGCAAAATAAAAAAATACACCTTACCATATTTTTTGTGTGTAATATCATGTGCCTCTATGGAAAAGTTGGTAAATAGCTACATAACCATTGTGTTTTAATTAGAACTTAATATAGACAATACTTTCTACAGTGCCTTAATCACCATCCACTACTTCAGCATATCTCAGTGCTATGACTTACCTTTTTCCTTGGATAGTGAGCCTTAGCAGCTAATGTGAGTGTGCCTACAGGTTGGAGTGCCAACAGAAGACTGCCAATTTTTGGATAACTTTTATAATGTTTAATCTGCTTTGTGTTCAATATAGGAGCTAGTCGCCTTCCCCGTCAAGTGTATTTGCTTCTGCTGTTTTCTTTTTGATCAATATTCAGCCTTCCTGGACTGCCAATTTTGTAGTGTTACCAGTCCATTAACTGTTCTCTCCATTTCCACTTGGACAAAATTTTCCCTTCTAATCGTGAACCTCCATTAGCTCATGCAGGTGTGATCACCATTGTTGGTTTGGTCAGGAGCTTTTACACTTTCTTGACCTACATACCGATCACCAAAAATCCTGACTTGGGATTTTGGCCCTGTGACAGGTCACGGCCCTCCGCTTCTGTCTTCTCACACAAATAGCCCTAACACCTCTGGTTTGTAAACACTGATGTGTAGTTTATCTCACCCACCACCTCTTTACGGTCCTCCCACAGCAACTCTGTTTACAGTGACATACAAACATTATCCCCTTTTGCCAGAGTCAAGACATCTCTCCATGCAGAGATCTCCCTCTACCCCGGTCCTGCTAGCCTCTCCTTCTCATTCATTCCCCCTTTGCATTTTCTTCCTGTGTGCCTTTCTGCTTTTTCAGATAATGGTTTAACTAGCTTGTTAGCTGTCCCAGCTCAGACTGACTAATAATTAGCCCCAGCTTCCCTCAGTCAGCCCCTTCTATGGGAAAATGAATTGGGCTTACAGGGTACTGGTTCAGCTGCTGGTTCTCAGCACTGTCACAGACCCCACTCCATGATGTGGCTCCCATCCAATATGAAGTCATCTCTGAACAATGTTTAATTACTTAGGTTACACCTCTCTGGGAATTTCAAGTTGGATGTTTTGTAAGAGTGTGTAGATTTGCATGCTCATGCCGAAATCTAATACTGTAGTTTGCTAGCAGAGAACACCTGTCAGCAGCTTGGCATTGATTGCATCTGTTAGTACATAAGTGAGGGTGAAGAGACATTCTCTGCAGGCTGATAGAGGAGTGTTACATAAGTCCCTGGTCTTGCCACGGGCACTTAACTGAAACCCTGTGATAGGGCCACTGACAGTGATACTTCTGCTTCCTGCCTATTGTCCTGCTCTTGCTGTCACCACCATGGGTGTCACGGCCAGATTCTCATTGCTCCTATTTGTCTCCACTGGGGCTGCTGTGGGAGTCCTAGCAAGCAATACATTCAGGTGGGGACTTTAGGACTTTTGGGTATGTCTTTACTGCTGAATTAGCCCAGGCTCTCACCTGGGTGTTGCCCTAGCTCCCTTCTGATTCACATACAAAACCCTCTCACCTGAGTGCAGTGGTGCTTTCAACCAGGGCTAGTGGGGCTTGTCTGGGGCTGTAAACTAAAGCCTGAGTGAGGCTTTCACTTATGTGACTCCCTTTGCAGTGAGACCAGGCTAAATCACTTGGGTCCTGACAGTCCTCCAATGCCTTCCCACAATTCCCTCATTACCTTAGAAGGATAGACAATTCACTGGTTTCATTGCTGACATTCCCAGCAGAAACCCAAATTGGTTGACACTTACTTGATGCTCCAGTTCCTCACGAGGTCTTTTCTCAATAGTTCACTTCACCATGTGACTCAGTAACTTGATGAGTTGGTAATTACTACATTCTTTCACACCCCCTTTGCCCTTGAAGATAGAGACGAATATGATCCTCTTCCATTCGTCAGGCATTTTTCCAGTTTGAAGGATTAATTTAAAGACATTTGTCATCATCACCACTCCCTCATCGCTTAGTGCTTTAAATGCCTTGGTTAATACACCATCTGGTCCCACATTTAATCCTTTTTAGCAGTATCTGAATCCCCACCCTGGTGTTAAGTCTTGTGAAGTTGTTGTTTGCTCATATTTCCCTATTTCCTCAGATTCTCTTCAGTAAGCAGTTTCTCATAAAACAACTGCCCTCTCCTAACAATTCCACCATCTGCCAGCATTTTTGCTTTGACATGTTTCACAATTCCCAGGTCCTCCATGCTGCTTTGCCTGATACTGGCTAATGTGTATATTCCTTTTCCCACTTTCTTCATAAGTAGACCCACATATAAGTCTTTCGGTATTTGGCCCTTGGCTTCTGCAACTGCTCTTTTCACATTTTTTTTTACCAGCTTGTATTCCTCATAACTTTGCCCCATTCTTACTTTCTGCCATCACTTAAACCTTTCCTCCTTCTGTACGGCCTCCAGTACATCACTACATCTCCTGTCATTTGTACACACACAGCTGTGCACTTTCTGTAGTATGTTTGGATATTTTCCCCTGAACCTCATTGGAGTCATCATGGTTGTTAGGTCATTGTCCAACCTTCATCTCATCCTTAAATCTCTGATTAACTTGCCTACACATGGGCCTCCATCATTTTATCCTTTGTTGTACAACTTGGCTTTTATCCCCACATAGAATTTTCATGAGAAGTCTGTTAAAGCAATTTGTTGCTCTGCATTCTGATCTCCTGGAATCACTTTACAATCTCCTAGGGTTTTTAAATCTCTCCTTCTAATCAGAAAGTAGTCAGTCTGGGACCTGTTGACACCACTCTTGTACTTAATTAAGTGACCCTCCCTCTTTGCAAAGTATGTATTAGCAATAGTTAGGCCATGGGCTCTGGCTAACTCTAAGACCTCCTCACCAGCTTCATTTATGCGTCGTCCTCTGTGACCGTCATCATAGCCCTGGCTGTGTTCTCGCACAGAGCCATTGAGATCTGCTCTGATGATCAGGAACTCAGCTTGTGTCACTTCAATTATGACTTGGTTCAGCACTATCTGAAATTCCTCCTTCTCCTCTGTTGTACAGCCAACGTGTGGCATATATAACGTGAAATATTTGGTCTTTGCTCAGTGCTATTCTAACTTTCATCAGGCAGTCACTCTTCCTTTGCATTATCATTATCGTTACTCTGTAATATTTATATTGTTTTAGCCCTTCAAGATCCCAGCCAGTGCTGGGCACTGTACAAACACTTAATAAAGGGCAGTCTCTGCCCCCAAAGAGTTTACAGTCTAAAAAACATGAGAAGCTGCACCATTTGGGAGTGAGCAAGAACTTAATGTCAGAACTAGTGTAAGTAGCCTTGTCTCGGGTCTTTAGACAGTGCCAGGGGTAAAAGCATGGAGTGAAGTGATGCTCCCCCATTGGCTTGCAGGGACCATGATGCCACCAGAACTGGCCCTCCCCATGAGAACACCTCACTGATACCTGACTGTGTGAACAGCACAACTGGAAAGCTACTTTCAGTATGTGCTTGTGGTTTACCACTGCATGAATTAGCAAAGCTTTTCTATACTCTGCAAGAAGTTTCACCTTCACCTTGAACATCTAATTAAAGTGGGCTTTGTAAAAAATTGCTGTCTGAAAGAGTAGAGCTTGGCATGGATGCCGACTGATGGACTGTCATGGGTTATTGTATAGGTGGTGAATGCTGCTGGCATCCATTGTATAACTCAGGGGTGGCCAAACTTACTCACCCTGCAAACCGCATACAACAATCTTCAGAAGTTTGAGATCCGGGGGGCGCCTGCTGGGGCTCAGGGCTTCAGCCCTGCGGGGAGGAGGGTCCTGGGACCTCAGCCCTGTGGAAGGCGCCTGCCCGGGCTCAGGGCTTCAGCCCCACTCCTGCTGAAGCATTGAGCTCCAGCAGGTGTGCCCTGTGGGTCTGAAGCCCCAAGATCCCCCTCCCCGCTGGGCACATGGTGCTGCCAGGCCCCCTCCCTGCATGGCAGCTGCTGGAGCCGGCAAGCTGGGAGCTGCAGCAATGTGGAGAGGCAGTAGCCAAGCTGCAGGGAGAGCCACTACTTTTGCTGCTGCCTCTCCCCATGGAGCTAAAGCAGTGGCTCCTCCCTGCAGCTCCCAGTTGTTTGCCACAGCCTCTCCACGCAGAGCTAACACCTGGGAGCTGCAGGGAGAGGCCACTGAGGGTAAGAGCGGGGTGTACCTGGGAGGGCATGACTCAAGCTGGTTCGGAGGGGCAAACCTTTAAATTGTGTGTCTCCCCCCCCCCACCGCCCCCAGCAGGCACCAGTTGTCTCTGGCAGAAGCCCCTAGCTCCACCACCCTGCCATTCCTGAGTCTGGTTGGCAGAGAACAGAAGGAGGGGCAGGGATTGGACTGGGGAGCTCCGCAAGCACCAGCTCTCTGTGGAGAAAGAAGTGGTTCGGGACTATTTAGAAAAGCTGGACGAGCACAAGTCCATGGGGCCAGATGCGTTGCATCCGAGAGTGCTAAAGGAGTTGGCAGATGTGATTGCAAAGCCATTGGCCATTACCTTTGAAAACTCATGGCGATTGGAGGAAGTCCCAGACGACTGGAAAAAGGCTAATGTAGTACCCATCTTTAAAAAAGGGAAGAAGGAGGATCCTGGGAATTACAGGCCAGTCAGCCTCACCTCAGTCCCTGGAAAAATCATGGAGCAGGTCCTCAAGGAATCAATTCTGAAGCACTTAGAGGAGAGGAAAGTGATCAGGAACAGTCAGCATGGATTCACCAAGGGCAAGTCATGCCTGACTAATCTAATTGCCTTCTATGATGAGATAACTGGCTCTGTGGATGCGGGGAAAGCGGTGGACGTGTTGTTCTTTGACTTTAGCAAAGCTTTTGACACGGTCTCCCACAGTATTCTTGACAGTAAGTTAAAGAAGTTTGGGCTGGATGAATGGACTATAAGGTGGATAGAAAGCTGGATAGATTGTTGGGCTCAACGGGTAGTGATCAATGGCTCCGTGTCTAGTGGGCAGTCAGTATCAAGTGGAGTGCCCCAAGGGTCGGTCCTGGGGTTGGTTTTGTTCAATATCTTCATTAAGGATATGGAGGATGGTGTGGATTGCACCCTCAGCAAGTCTGCAGATGACACTAAACTGGAAAGAGAGGTAGATATGTTGGAGGGTAGGGATAGGATACAGAGGGCCCTAGACAAATTAGAGGATTGGGCCAAAAGAAATCTGATGAGGTTCAACAAGGACAAGTGCAGAGTCCTGCACTTAGGATGGAAGAATCCCATGCACCGCTACAGACTAGGGACTAAATGGCTTGGCAGCAGTTCTGCAGAAAAGGACATAGAGGTTACAGTGGACGAGAAGCTGGATATGAGTCAACAGTATGCCCTTGTTGCCAAGAAGACCAATGGCCTTTTGGGATGTATAAATAGGGGCATTGCCAGCAGATCGAGGGACGTGATCGTTCCCCCTCTATTCGACAGTGGTGAGGCCTCATCTGGAGTACTGTGTCCAGTTTTGGGCCCCACATTACAAGAAGGATGTGGAAAAATTGGAAAGAGTCCAGCTCAGGGCAACAAAAATGATTAGGGGACTGGAACACATGATTTATGAGGAGAGGCTGAGGGAACTGGGGTTGTTTAGTCTGCGGAAGAGAAGAATGAGGGGGGATTTGATAGCTGCTTTCAACTACCTGAAAGGCGGTTCCAAAGAGGATAGATCTAGACTGTTCTCAGTGGTAGCAGATGACAGACCGAGGAGTAATGGTCTCAAGTTGCAATGGGGGAGGTTTAGGTTGGATATTAGGACAAAAATTTTCACTAGGAGGGTGGTGAAACACTGGAATGCGTTACCTAGGAGGTGGTGGAATCTCCTTCCTTAGAAGTTTTTAAGGTCAGGCTTGAGAAAGCCCTGGCTGGGATGATTTAGTTGGGAATTGGTCCTGCTTTGAGCAGGGGGGTGGACTAGATGAGCTCCTGAGGTCCCTTCCAACCCTGATATTCTATGATTCTATGAAAAGAGCCACATGTTGCTCAGAAGCCACAGTTTGGTCACCCCGGTATAGTTCATGAACTTAGTATAGTGAGAGAGATGACACATCATCCCTGATTCTACAGTGACATACTTAGCATGACAGATGATGAATGTTTCCAACAATTTACCTGGATTGCAGAGCTATGTGACCTAGCTATAGTTGAGCTATGTGACCTACTGAGCCATGATTGTTGAATCAGTCTGCAAACAATGCTAAGTTTTGCCTTGCTTGCTGAGGATAGCAGCTGCTTTTCCTGGGATAGGCACACTTCTTCTAAGACAGAGGAGGGCAAACTATGGCCTCGGGGCCGCATCAGGCCCTTCAGACGTTTAAATCCGGCCCTCGAGCTCCTGCCAGGTAGCAGGGTCTGGGGCTTGCCCCACACTGGTGCTCCAGCCAAGGAGTGGGGTCTGGGGTTTGTCCTGCTCTGCGCGTACTGTGACTCTACGCGGCTCCTGGAAGCAGCGGCTATGTCTACACTAGAGAGATTACAGCGATGCAGCTCTAAGATCTTTCATGTAGCTGTTCTGTGCTGATGAGAGAGAGTGCTCCCATTGACATATTTAAACTACCCCCAGTGAGTGGCGATAGCATGTCAGCAGGAGAAGCTCTCCCACCGACATAGCACTGTCCACACTGGTGTTTATGCCAGCGTCACTTATGTCGCTCAGGGGGCTGGAACATTAACACCCCAAGCTACATCACTTTTGCCAACGTAAGTGATAGCATAGACATAGCCTCACACGAATGTGAGAGGAGAATCTACCTATTATCTCCAGGAGTCACAGAGAGCACAAACCACTGTGCTACCCTTGAAGAGTTTCAGTGTGTACTCCTTCCCACCCTAGGTAGGATCAGCTCCACTGATTGGCATGGAGGGAGGATAGGACCATGGCGCTCCCTATGTGACAAGTCAAAAATTTGAGTGCTTATCTAAATCTTGAGGTTTCACCCATATCTATTTCTAAATTACAGATATGTAAATAAGATTCCAAGAAGAGAGATTTTCTTTTTTTATGTTTCATCAACAAGCTTAGGGTAGAATTTTTTTCTCGAGATCCTTCTGAAGCACTAAGAAATGTGTGACATGCAAGCTGATATACCATCTCATGTAGAGAACCTTGTAACTATGGATTTTCTTATTGGTTATAATATATATATACACACACATACATATATAGCGTGTATGTGTTTGTATGCATATATATAGTTATAAATTGCTACATTGACAATTATTCTGTACTTTTCTCCAATAGTAAGCCAGTCTGATTGCTACGTGAGCCTGTGGTTGCCAACTGCTTCAGCTGAAAAAGTCCGGACCAAAACTATCAAGAACTGCAGGGATCCAGTGTGGAATGAAACCTTCTATTTCAGGATCCAGAGTCAGGTCAAGGTGCAGAAAAAATGCCAAATACTCTCTCTTGTGTCTCATCTGTAGCCAGATCCTTCTGGTATAGAAAAAGCCAGGACAAGATTTTCTGCATCCTGTGTATAATATCCCTTCAATTACTAGATGCTAAAAGTACCCTTAAAATTCTTCTGTGAATCATGTAAGCAACTCCAGTAACACGTGTTTGGAGTTTGAGTTTAGTGTTTGGAATAAGACTCCAGAGGCAAGTTAGAAACATAATTTATTTTCTGGTTGTGAACTAATTCAACTGAGTTTATTGAAAATTACACTAACAAGCTGGAGAGCTAGAAAATTCTGACTTAGTTCGGGTTTCACTCACCCAATTCCCCTGAAGGATATTTATTTATTATGTGTATAACACCAACATCTGATAGATACTCTGACAACAGAGAGATACAATGCAGAGTGATAACAAATGAAATAAAAATTAGAATCATTACACAATCAGAACAAATTCTCATTGAGTAGTAGCTTTGTTGTACTTAAAGTACTGTACAGGATCTTTTCAAGGGGGTTAAGGCAAAGCGCCACATTTATTGGTAACACATGTATCAATCAACACTGTATCATATGCATATGATATATATTACACTCATGCACTCACATACACAAACACAAGCACACTCCGTCTTGTTGTTACCAACTAGTTGCTCCCCTTAACTTCACTGGGCAAGTGAGTTAGATGGGGGAGGGGTGGAGCCGGGTTTCTGTCGATCTGGATCGATCCTCTGATGTTGACAAGACGAGACCTGAGGTCCTCTGAAAGACATCTCACATTTATAGCAGCTTCCCTTTCATGCAAGTCTATACCAGATTCAAAATCTGTGTCTGTTGGTCATCTGTGGCGCCTCCTTCTGGGTGTTGTCTTAATGCTGCCACATTTACTTTCAAAGAGGGTGTTTTTCAAAAGAAGGTGCTCGCTTCTAACTCCCAAGGCCGTCATTGTGTCTGATTTTCTTTAATGAGCCCACTTGACAAGTTTTAATGTTCCTGAGTCTGTCTTCCATCCCCTCTCCAATGGTTGCAGCTGTCTGGAGGTGCTTGCCTTCCACGCCTTGCTCATTCACACCTCATTCATTCAACAGGGCAATTGATTAAAAAAGGGGGAGATCTTATTCTACTCTTAGCAAAAAGACATTTTTCTTCTATCTTATTCTATCCTTAGGGGCTATAACATTATACCAAGGTGCAATACAAAATTTCTATATAAGGATTTGATACAAAGTTCCCGTATACCAAGGCTCAATACAAAGTTTTTACGAAAACAGAGGTCACAGGTGGCTAGTCCTAATACAAAGTTATATGAAGAGACATAATACAAAGTCATATGAAAGTTATGCGAAGATGCTTAATACAGAGATTTATCTACAGCTTGAGATAATGAACAACAGCGTACAGAACTGAGACCCAGGAACTCCTATTTCTAGTAGCAGCTCTGTCACAATATGACACATAAAGTGTTAAGCAATTGATTCAGGTAGGTCTTGCTAAGGACATTATACTCAAACATTCCCTGAACACAGCTGGTTCTGTGATGAATTTGAAGGAATATGGATCAGTAAAGCCAACAGAGAACTTTAAAAAATGAATCCTTGGAAAAATTTCCAGGAGCCATAACTGCTTCCCTGTTGAATGGAAAAATTTATTCTTTCATGAGTTGATAAATTACAACAGATTTTTTTAAAATAAGATTATCTACATTTAAAATTAAATTGTATGTTCATCGAGATGGAGAATTTTTCAGAAAGTTATTTGCAAATGGAAACAGAGTCAAAATAGAATTCCTGATACAACCTTCATTGATCAGATTTGAATATATTTCCCGTAAAGATGAGTGATTATTCACTTACTCATCATCTCTCTCTTCTTCTGTCTTTGTGCCAATCTCTCCCCCACTTCTTTCCTTCTTTATCTTCCTGTACTATATGCAAACACTAAATATGGAATATTCACAAAGAACCTTGTTTCCTAGATGCTATCTAACAAAGAATATATTCTTAATTTATATTCCCAGAATGTCCTGGAACTGGCAATCTTTGATGAAGACGTTGTCCAAGATGATGGCCACCTCATTGTTCTCTTTGATATAGCTAAAATCCCACTTGGAGAAACAATTTTTATGAAGTTCCAGTTGAATCCACAGGTGAGAACTGATCTCACAAGCAGAGTGAGGAGGAAAGCATACATTTCTCTGGAATTTCCTCATAAAGTTAGTTTGTATTTGTCATAAATATAAAGGGAAGGGAAACCACTTTTCTGTATACAGTGCTATAAAATCCCTCCTGGCCAGAGGCAAAACCCTTTCACCTGTAAAGGGTTAAGAAGCTAAGGTAACGTAGCTGGCACCTGACCCAAAATGACCAATGAGAGGACAAGAGTCTTTCAAATCTGGAAGGGGGACAAAGGGTCTGTCTGTCTGTGTGATGCTTTTGCCAGGAATAGATCAGGAATGTAGCCTTACAACTCCTGTAAAGTTAGTAAGTAATCTAGCTAGAAATGCGTTAGATTTCCTTTTGTTTAATGGCTGGTAAAATAAGCTGTGCTGGATGGAATGTATATTCCTGTTTTTGTGTCTTTTTGTAACTTAAGGTTTAGCCTAGAGGGATTCTCTATGTTTTGAATCCGATTACCCTGTAAGGTATTTGCCATCCTGATTTTACAGAGGTGATTCTTTTACCTTTTCTTTTTCATTTGCCTCCATTTCTCTCTTGTGGGCAGCCTCCATTTCTTTTGCCTCCATTTCCATCTTTCTGAATTCTACCCGTCTTTCATGTTCCTTTTGTTTTTCCCCAGCCTCAAATCTGGCTAATTCCAACTTCTGTTGAACAGTGCAGTCTGTCATCCTAACCTCTTTGTTTTTAACTAATTTTACACCCGAGAGCTGGAAAGAAAAGAAAAGAAAACAAAAAACTGGCTTGTAAAATTTTGCTGTGCTGTAACCTGATACCCTTTTTTTTCTGATAGCTGTTCTCAGCCTACAGAAAAATCCTTTTGTTATGCCTGCTGCTCTGTCCCCCAGGCAGAGAGACAGAATCTACAGCTGCAATCACCTTTTAAAATCCTGCTGTGCTTTCTGGTTCAAAATGGTCTCAGAATGATCCCACCACTCTGCCACCATGTCAAGATTCCTTCCCCACTCTGAACTCTAGGGTACAGATGTGGGGACCTGCATGAAAGACCCCCTAAGCTTATTCTTACCAGTTTAGGTTAAAAACTTCCTCAAGGTACAAACTTTGCCTTGTCCTTAAACCCTATGCTGCCACCACCAAGCATTTTAAACAAAGAACAGGGAAAGAGCCCACTTGGAGACCTCTTCCCACAAAATATCCCCCCAAACCCTACACTCCCTTTCCTGGGGAAGGGTTGATAAGAATCCTCACCAATTTGTACAGGTGAACACAGACCCAAACCCTTGGATCTTAAGAACAATGAAAAATCAATCAGGTTCTTAAAAGAAGAATTTTAATTAAAGAAAAGGTAAAAGATTCACCTCTGTAAAATCAGGATGGCAAATACCTTACAGGGTAATCAGATTCAAAACATAGAGAATCCCTCTAGGCAACAGCTTAAGTTACAAAAGCCACAAAAACAGGAATATACATTCCATCCAGCACAGCTTATTTTACCAGTCATTAAACAAAAGGATATCTAACGCATTTCTAGCTAGATTACTTACTAACTTAACAGGAGTTGTAAGGCTGCATTCCTGATCTGTTCCTGGCAAAAGCATCACACAGACAGACAGACCCTTTGTCCCCCCTCCAGATTTGAAAGAATCTTGTCCTCATTTTTAAAAAAGGGAAGAAGGAGGATCCTGGGAACTACAGGCCAGTCAGCCTCACCTCAGTCCCTGGAAAAATCATGGAGCAGGTCCTCAAGGAATCAATTCTGAAGCACTTAGAGGAGAGGAAAGTGATCAGGAACAGTCAGCATTGATTCACCAAGGGCAAGTCATGCCTGACTAATCTAATTGCCTTCTATGACGAGATAACTGGCTCTGTGGATGAGGGGAAAGCGGTGGCTGTGTTGTTCCTTGACTTTAGCAAAGCTTTTGACACGTCTCCCACAGTATTCTTGCCAGCAAGTTAAAGAAGTATGGGCTGGATGAATGGACTATAAGGTGGATAGAAGGTTGGCTAGATTGTCGGGCTCAATGGGTAGTGATCAATGGCTCCATGTCTAGTGGGCAGCCAGTATCAAGTGGAGTGCCCCAAGGGTCGGTCCTGGGGCCGGTTTTGTTCAGTATCTTCATAAATGATCTGGAGGATGGTGTGGATTGCACTCTCAGCAAATTTGCGGATGATACTAAACTGGGAGGAGTGGTAGATATGCTGGAGGGTAGGGATAGGATACAGAGGGCCCTAGACAAATTAGAGGATTGGGCCAAAAGAAATCTGATGAGGTTCAACAAGGACAAGTGCAGAGTCCTGCACTTAGGATGGAAGAATCCCATGCACCGCTACAGACTAGGGACTAAATGGCTTGGCAGCAGTTCTGCAGAAAAGGACCTAGGGGTTACAGTGGACGAGAAGCTGGATATGAGTCAACAGTGTGCTCTTGTTGCCAAGAAGACCAATGTCATTCTGGGATGTATATGTAGGGGCATTGCCAGCAGATCGAGGGACATGATCGTTCCCCCTCTATTCGACAGTGGTGAGGCCTCATTTGGAGTACTGTGTCCAGTTTTGGGCCCCACACTACAAGAAGGATGTGGAAAAATTGGAAAGAGTCCCGTGGAGGGCAACAAAAATTATTAGGGGACTGGAACACATGACTTATGAGGAGAGGCTGAGGGAACTGGGATTGTTTAGTCTGCGGAAGAGGAGAATGAGGGGGGATTTGATAGCTGCTTTCAACTACCTGAGAGGTGGTTCCAGAGAGGATGGTTCTAGACTATTCTCAGTGGTGGAAGAGGACAGGACAAGGAGTAATGGTCTCAAGTTGCAGTGGGGGAGGTTTAGGTTGAATATTAGGACAAAAATTTTCACTAGGAGGGTGGTGAAACACTGGAATGCGTTACCTAGGGAGGTGGTGGAATCTCCTTCCTTAGAAGTTTTTAAGGTCAGGCTTGAGAAAGCCCTGGCTGGGATGATTTAGTTGAGGACTGGTCCTGCTTTGAGCAGGGGGTTGGACTAGATGACCTCCTGAGGTCCCTTCCAACCCTGATATTCTATGATTCTATGATTCTCTCATTGATCATTTTGGGTCAGGTACCAGCTAGGTTACTTTAGCTTCTTAACCCTTTACAGGTGAAAGGGTTTTGCCTCTGGCCAGGAGGGATTTCATAGCACTGTATACAGAAAAGTGGTTACCCTTCCCTTTATATTTATGACAGTATTATAATTCTTTTTTACCTTAGTGACTGTTAGTGTCTCTCCATCCATCCATATATCTAGCCATATTTATTTCTTTCAACCTATCTATGAGCAAAGCTTCTCTAAAATTGCTTTGACATTGTACTGAATAATTTGGCTAGAACTGCAACCGTACTTTGTCAGAGGAGTTTATCAAAGGTTTGATGATATTGTTGACTGAACCACCAGTATTGAACTTCTGGAGATGAACATCTCCAGTTACATCACTGAGCAGCTCTGAAGAAGGGAAGTTGCTCTTGTCTTTAAAATACAGAACTGGGAGAAAGGAGGACCTGGGCTCTACCCCAGGCTCTGTTGTAGTCTGGCCATGTGACCTTGGACAAATCAATCTCTCTCTACCTGTTTCCTCACATGTAAACTCGTATCAGGACACTGGCTCTCAAAAGGAACAGACATGTTATGAAGATTAAATAATTAATTTGGGTCAAGAATTTTTAGAACTTCTGATGGAAGGAGCTATACAAGCAGTAAAATATTATTCTGTGTCATAACTTGTTGCCATTGACCTAGCAACTTTGGAGCACAATAGTGATTTTGACTCTTGAAACTGGTATTGGTCTGTACTGGTAAAAAAACCGAGAATCTGATAATTAAGCTGCATGAGTTCAATATTTAAATATTGGCACCAAATCCCATATTTGGCAAATAGGCAAGTAGGCACACTTTACACACTTAAACATCCTTGATTTGGATGCTCAAAGCCTTATTTAGATCTTCACAATATTTTTCGAAGTGATACATTTTTAGCCTCTGCCTGAAGTGGGGGGACAGGAAAGAAAGAGATCTATTTAATATCTTATGTCCAAGCAAGTAATAAGGAGAATTGAGAATGTCCTCAGTTCATTCAGTAATATCAACATCTTTTTGATCCTGGAGAGGTCAAAGCAATGAGCTTCTCTCCCCTAATGACAGGTTTCAGAGTAGCATTCGTGTTAGTCTGTATCTGCAAAAAGAAAAGGAGTACTTGTGGCACCTTAGAGACTAACAAATTTATTTGAGCATAAGCTTTCGTGAGCTACAGCTCACTTCATCGGATGTTCCGATGAAGTGAGCTGTAGCTCACGAAAGCTTATGCTCAAATAAATTTGTTAGTCTCTAAGGTGCCACAAGTATTCCTTTTCTCCCCTTGTGGTGGGAACAGCTACTGGGAAGCAGAATATTGTTCAGAGAAGTATCTACAATGACTCCAAAATAGCTTTCTTGAGTGACAGGTTTCAGAGTAACAGCCGTGTTAGTCTGTATTCGCAAAAAGAAAAGGAGTACTTGTGGCACCTTAGAGACTAACAAATTTATTTGAGCATAAGCTTTCGTGAGCTACAGCTCACTTCATCGGATGTTCCGATGAAGTGAGCTGTAGCTCACGAAAGCTTATGCTCAAATAAATTTGTTAGTCTCTAAGGTGCCACAAGTATTCCTTTTCTCCCCTTGTGGTGGGAACAGCTACTGGGAAGCAGAATATTGTTAGGGACCAAAAAGTGAAGTTAACTGACTATACTTGCAACACAAAATTTAAGGCTGCTTTGCAGAAGATCCTTGAATACTAGGGCAGGGGTGGGTAGGAGGGGGAAGAAGAGTTTACACAATCAACGGGGCTGCCCTTATTGGGGAAGGTTTTTGCATGCTTCATTCATTTCTCTCTCTAATTTTCAGAGAAGGGAGGAGCTGGAGGCTGAGTTCACACTTGAGAACCTGTGAGTAAACCTCAAATATTATGAAATCAGAAATTAATGGACTCAGCAATTCCAAGAGTAATCAATCAATAGGGAAAATGTTTCATATCCTTGCTGTTTCTTCAATAGCCAGACCCCATCCCCAGATTCCTTCCTTTTCCAAAACAGAGCACACTTAAACAAATCTTTTAAAAAAAATATAAAAGAGGGAGAAGAAAAGAGACAGAGTGGGGGAAAGAGCACAACAAATATCCATATCACTTTCTAGTAATAATTTGTGTCACTGTAATTTTTCCTAACGAAGATGTGTTATTTAGGTCCCCCATAGGAGTCCAAGGCTGGCTTCTTGGGACCAGTGAAATGCATGTCAGTGGTGTGGGCACCCCTGGCCAATTCATGGCACTGGGGGCAACGTGACCCACACAGTCATTAATGATATTAAAACTGTCACAAGCCTCTCCCAGAGGTTTGACTATAGTTGAATCATCTCTGTTTCTGAGTAGTCAGTGTGGCCTCTAAAAGAGGCACACTTTTATGAACAACCAAAAATTAAAAAGATCAAGATAAAAATGCTTAAAGTAGTATTTAGACGATACTGGTTGTGAAATGTGTACTTTTCATTTTGTTTTCTAGTCTGGATCTTCCTGAAACCATCATCACCAATGGAGTAGTAGTGGTACATTTTGTTTTCTTTTCTCTTGCCTCTACCGCATAGCAATACTTATAATACTGTGCAGAAACTAGAGAATCAGTAAAATGACCCAGAGCTGATACTCCTATACACTTCCTCATGCTGAGGCAAAGGCTGAGCTTGGATAGCTTGTGAACAGTTTGCATTTCCCCACCATTCCCTAGAGTGTCTGTGTTGGTCGTGGCTGAGGCTAGAGTATCTGCGAGCTCCCTCAAGCCAGCACACCATAGAACTGACTAGCTGGAGAAGCATAACAATGAGCACTCACAGCCGGTGCTCTCCCATTATTCCCTGCAGTGACTGTTGGAAGAAACTTCCATTGGAGTACAGCAGGAATGACATTTTACTACTCCAGCCAGCACTCCTGCATCATTCCATAGCCTAGCTGCCACTAGTTATGAGCGCAATGAAAAATACATAGCAAATCATCACTTGTCAAGGACATTTGTTTTCTTTGTAGCTTTATTTTTCCCCTTTGGGAGTCCTGGTGGATCCTTATGGGACCTTTAAGAATGCCGTCATTTTCTCTTGCTTTATACCACACCCCATAGACACCTAGGGTATGTGTATCATAGCTACCATCCTTTCACCTGCGGATTAGATATGACTCTCTCTAGAGCCCATTAATAGTACTTCTTAGTCTACCAGAGAGATCATTGCAGAAGAATGCAAGGCACTTAGAACCAGGGATCAAGCATGCTGTCTCCACAGTGCTCCCAATATTTGCCACCCTGGTAGCAAAATAGTGGGCTGAAGAGGTAAGTCTCCCTCTGTGATATTTTCTGTGTGTAATCATCTTATTGGTCATGTTTGTTACAGTCTCGTGAAATTTCCTGCTTGGAAGTTCAGGTGGATAGGAGGAGGTGGAAGAAGAAGAAGAAGGAAAAAAAGCATTCTACAAGTGAGGTTATTGCTTCATTAACTGGTTATTAGTAGTTATAGCCTTTAAAACAGCAACTGGAAAATGTGTAATCCTTATTATAGATTACACTGACTGCATCTACAACTGATTGTTAAAATTCCACTGCCTTAAAGCAACATTCAGGCTGAGATTTTGGACATATTACTCCTAGTCCTGCACAGTGTACAGTCATTTACACTGGTGGAAAATGTGTATAAAATGGTACCAAATCTGAATGGTAGCACTGTGCACACACTTTGCACTGATGTATATGACTGTACTGAGGCGGTCACCCCGCTCCGGCCCTGAAGGGGTTAAAACAGCCCTGGGAAGCCAATAGGCTAGGCTGATTGGGGAAACAGCCACAGCTGGAGCCACGCCCCAGTCAGGCCACATCTGGCCCTATAAAAGGGCTGTGTCTCTCTCTAGCTCTTGAGAGAGAAGGACCTGGCTGCCTGGGAGAGAAGGGTACTTGGGACAGACCAGTGTGGGGGAAATGGAGGAGGAGCTCCAGCCTGGCAAATCCCCAGGCTGCAGGCCTGGTCAAAGGCCAGAACAGGTACTGGGGTTGCAAAGGTTTAGCCTGGGGTTAGGCAGAGGTAGCAGGTCCAACCCCCCCCTTGCCAATGATAAGTGGTTTACAGACTGCACTGCAGTCTGTCCCAATGAGCAGGATGATGACTGACAGTAGCCACTAAGGCAAGGTGGGTTTAGAGGGTGGGGGTTCCCCTGGATGAGGAGACCCAGATTGTGGGTTACTGCTGGGGGCAGAACCCCTGGGCAAAGGGCACCAGGGTCTGGGAGGGACACGGGGGCCAGTGGCGGTGAGACACCGGCCTGCACAGGGTGCTCTGGAGGCTGGAGAGCTAATTCCCGAGACGACCAGCAGGAGGCACCGAGCGAGTGAGTCATCGCCTCGCTACAATGGCCTACACAAGGTGCAGGACAATGGGGAATCAGGTCCTTGGAATTCAGACTTACGATTCCACTAATAACCTTGACTCTATCCCCTTTCCCATGTGCACTGCAACAGGGTTTTCACTGCATGGTCATACAAGTATACACAAAATAAATGCTCCATTTGTTTATCTGCAGTTATAGAAAAGAACACATTTTGTATTTGTGTGTGTGTATGTAAGTGAGTGTGTATATATATGTGTGTGTGTGTGTACAATTTGGCAAATTACATAATATGTCACAGGCCTGTTTTTATGTGACCATCAACATGTAATGACAAGCTCTCTTTTAGTGTGTGTAGTGCATGCAGGAATGGTAACTTTCATGTGGGAATGAAAAAATTGAACTTTCTGATTTTGTGTGATTAATATCAAAGCCATAATATCACTTCCCCCAATATAAATTCCTTTGATTTTAATTATTTTGAATGATTACAAAATAAAATCTGTGTCTAAAGGTACTGTGTGCTTTGCTTGGTGCATGTGAGGGGCTGGGATAGTGATTGCAAAGGTGGCTTTAAGCTGTCTTTGAACTCCCATGGCTTCAAGAAGCTGGTTTGACTCCTAATGTTAGATGAGCTTCAGGGCTGCTCTAATTTATACTAGCAGTTATGGCTCTCATGAGCCTATACACCGCCTGGGAATTGGTGGCATGCTCCCTACAGTAAACCAGGGACATATGCGAAGAGAATCTCCAATTTCCCAGTGAGATTTCTAACTAGGTGGACCAGTTACACTTCTTCACACCCCCTTGTGCTGATCAAGTGTCACAACGGAGTTGTAGCATTGGCAAGCATCTGGCCTATTATCTATGAAGTGACTAAAATAGACAGAGATTCATCTGGTCTATCTGTTCTTATAAAGAAGGTTATTAGCTATTGTAGGGTCAAATCCTGCAGGGCAGCTGTACCGCACATCATTTGGCCTATAATAACATACAATACAATCATGTACATTTGTTCTGTCAGAATACAGTGGCGGTAAATACATGGCATCCCAAAGCACAGGGATGTTCCGATCTGGGTTTTTTGTTCAGGCCATTGTAAAGATAGGGCCATAGGCAATATTTGAATCTGAGTCCATGTCCAGATTTCAAATCTCCCCACCCCCCAAAGCGTACAGAACACAGGTTTTGGTTCCAGTTCATCTCTAGGTATTTTTGTCTTTTGGCTTTTTTGTTTTTGTTTTATTACAGACTGATAAAGGTTTGGTTTTGGTTTTGTTCGTTTTTTTTTTTTTTTGTCTCCTTTTCTTAGAGCACGACTTGACGTTTACAGTGAAAGGATCCTTTGAAGAAACTCATGGCCTTTCATTGTGCTGTGACCCCAGCTTTCATCTTACAGATCCCATCCTGTTTCACTATGCCAAGCATAGCCAGCCACAACTGGATATTACACTCCCGAAAATGAAGTCACTTCCCAGCTTTGTATGTTATAATTCAACATGGTAGTAGCATGGAGTAATATAGACAGCAACATACATCTACCTTTATTTGGGATGGGGCAGCAAAAGAGTACTTCTCCTTTTAATAAAAACTCTTGTTTCTTTTCAGTGTGCTTGTATGTCATGTAGAGCAGGAAGGAGTAGAACTGGCCCTTTGACTGTGCCATTGAATTTACTTCCCTTTGATCAAGAAGTAATAGATAAGGTAAGCATTGCCAGCCTTTGAGAATAGAATCATAGAATCTCAGGGTTGGAAGGGACCTCAGGAGGTCATCTAGTCCAACCCCTGCTCAAAGCAGGACCAATCCCCAATTAAATCATACTGAATTTTTTTAAGTTTTTGCTGGTTCCACCCAGAGAAACAAACCCAACCTCCTAGATACCAAAGAGGACGTTTTCTATTAAGGACATTAGAAAAAAGATATGGGAGTGTGTCTGCCAAGCTGTGGGGAAGGGCCAGAAAATACAATGCAGCAGTTCTTTAGTGGGGGGGATGGGGGGGAAGGAGGAGAAAAGAGTCTGATATCTTGCACACTCAACCAGCAAGAGTGTCTAGAGCAGGAAAAGAACTGCATAGTTCAAGGTTCTTGAAAAGCCCAGTGTCTCCTAAGAATGTTGGCTATTCTATCCTAAACCCCACCACTACAGGCCAAATCCTCAGCTGGGCTAGGCTCACGCATCAATACTGGTACTTCAAGACTTTTGGTTTTGGTACTCGTGGCAGCCTGTCCGAGGCTTAATAATGGCCTTTCCACTGGGACCTACAGTTCCACTGCTGCCCGTCTCCCATTCATGTATGTATTCCCTAACCTGTAATGGAGCATGGGCTGCTCCATAGCTCAGCCGTGCAATAGTGAGACAAGGCAGGCAGAAGTAGATGATACAGACAAGGTCTTAACCTGGTAAATTGCTGCACCTTCCTGAAAAAACAAGGAACCATTGAGATGCAAGCGATTTTTCTACAAATTTTCTTGAGGCCATATAAATCACTCTGATTACTACAGCTCACGGCTTTGTGACTGTGCTGGTGACCAGGAGCAGATGAAACTAATTAAAGTCGGGAGGAAGGAAGGCTGTAGAAATATCTCAGCATTTATTATATTTCCATTTCTCATTTTCAGCACAGAAAATTTGACCTACACTTTAAGACAAAACAGTGGTAAGTTTCTTTCTTGGCTTCTTGGATTCTGATAGATGGTGGCCAAGTTCTGCTCTTTGTATCTGGGGAAAGATGTGCTTATGTCATAACTTTCTGCTGTGTACTGATCTCCAATTGAGACCATGTAATAAAACACACGCAGTGCAGTCAGCCTTTAATGAGACTTCTGTTAGATCCAGCAGAAGAAGTGTTACTGATAGTAGTTTTTGAAATCTGTACACACAGGGTGAGATTCTGTGCTGTGCTGCCAGGGCTTGTGAGGAGTTCCTTGGAAGAAAGCTTTATGAATGCTGGGCGTATTCTCCGGCTAAAATGAGAGGTCTTAGGGACCCTTTATGTCACTCCAGACTTTTTACTTTGTATCAAGGGTTAGAAAAAGAGATCTCATTCATCCTGCCTATCTGTTATCCTCCGAGCACCGCAATCCACTGAACGCTCTTGTGCCAGCCATTATGCACTGTAAAATCCCTTACATAGCCAGTGACATAAGATAGCAGTGTGTTAATAAAAGACTTGACAAAGAATGTATAAGCCTGCCAATTGCCTTATAAAATGTAAATCCAGTTAAAATTGTACACCACTGGGTAGAGATGCCAGCTTATACACCTGGGTCCAACAGCTGTGTATTGTCATATACAGAAATTGTGTCATATACAGAAATGGCCCAACTTGATGATCACTTTAGATAAGCTATTACCAGCAGGAGAGTGGGGTGGGAGGAGGTATTGTTTCATGATCTCTGTGTATATAATGGCTTCTGCAGTTTCCACAGTATGCATCCGATGAAGTGAGCTGTAGCTCACGAAAGCTCATGCTCAAATAAATTTGTTAGTCTCTAAGGTGCCACAAGTCCTCCTTTTCTATTGACAATTTGACCCTCCATGTATAACTTTGCCGTTGGAGGTGCAAGTTGCCAATTCTGTTACTTGCAGCTATCTTTAGACATTTTAGATAATAAAAAATACCTTAATATCATGGAGAGCAGATAGATACTTTCGTTTTGTTAATAGAATAAAATTTTACAGGACTCTGCACATATTGCTGTCTTCCCGTATAGTTTATTAGTTTGTCCATATACAAGTTGTAATAACATAATATAAAAATGGATATATTGTGTCAGACAAATGGTCCATCTAGCCCAGTATCCTGTCTTCCAATAGTGGCCAGTGCCAGCTGCTTCAGAGGGAATGAACAGAACAAGTAATCATAAAGTGATCCATCCCCTGTTGCCCATTCCCAGCTTCTGGCAAACAGAGGTTAGGGACACTTCAGAGCATGGTTTTGCATCCATGCTCACCCTGGCTACTAGCCAGTGATGGGCCTATCCTCATGAACTTAAGAGTTCCACAGGTTGACTGTGTGATGTGTGAAGAAATACTTCTTTTTTGTTTGTTTTAAACCTGCTGCCTATTAATTTCATTTGTTGACCCCTAATTCTTGTGTTATGAGAAGGAGTAAATAACACTTCCTTATTTACTTTCTCCACACCAGTCATGATATTATAGACCTCTATCATATCCCCGCCCTTAGTTGTCTCTTTTCCAAGCTGAAAAGTCCCAGTTTTATTAATCTCTCCTCATATGGAAGTTGTGCCATACCCCTACTCGTTTGTTTGTTGTTTTTTTTTTTTTTTTGCCCTTCTCTGTACTTTTCCAATCCCAATATATCTTTTTTGAGATGGGGTGACCAGATCTGCACACAGTATTCAAGATGTGGGCGTACCATGGATTTAGATAGCGGCAATATGATATTTTCTGTCTTATTATCTATCCCTTTCCTAATGATTCACAACGTTCTGTGAGCTTTTTTGGCTGCCACTGCACATTGAGTGGATGTTTTCAGAGAAGTATCTACAATGACTCCAAAATAGCTTTCTTGAGTGACAGGTTTCAGAGTAACAGCCGTGTTAGTCTGTATTCGCAAAAAGAAAAGGAGTACTTGTGGCACCTTAGAGACTAACCAATTTATTTGACCATGAGCTTTCGTGAGCTACAGCTCACTTCATCGGATGCATACCGTGGAAACTGCAGCAGACTTTATATACACACAGAGATCATGAAACAATACCTCCTCCCACCCCACTGTCCTGCTGGTAATAGCTTATCTAAAGTGATCATCAAGTTGGGCCATTTCCAGCACAAATCCAGGTTTTCTCACCCTCCACCCCCCCACACACAAACTCACTCTCCTGCTAGTAATAGCCCATCCAAAGTGACAACTCTCTTCACAATGTGCATGATAATCAAGGTGGGCCATTTCCAGCACAGATCCAGGCTTTCTCACCCCCCCACCCCCATACATACACAAACTCACTCTCCTGCTGGTAATAGCTCATCCAAACTGACCACTCTCCCTACAATGTGCACGGTAATCAAGGTGGGCCATGTCCAGCACAAATCCAGGCTTTCTCACCCACCCCCCCTTTTTTTCCCGGGGACACACACACATACACAAACTCACTCTCCTGCTGGCAATAGCTCATCCAAACTGACCACTCTCCAAGTTTAAATCCAAGTTTAACCAGAACGTCTGGGGGGGGGGTAGGAAAAAACAAGGGGAAATAGGCTACCTTGCATAATGACTTAGCCACTCCCAGTCTCTATTTAAGCCTAAATTAATAGTATCCAATTTGCAAATGAATTCCAATTCAGCAGTTTCTCGCTGGAGTCTGGATTTGAAGTTTTTTTGTTGTAAGATAGCGACCTTCATGTCTGTGATTGCGTGACCAGAGAGATTGAAGTGTTCTCCGACTGGTTTATGAATGTTATAATTCTTGACATCTGATTTGTGTCCATTTATTCTTTTACGTAGAGACTGTCCAGTTTGACCAATGTAAATGGCAGAGGGGCATTGCTGGCACATGATGGCATATATCACATTGGTGGATGTGCAGGTGAACGAGCCTCTGATAGTGTGGCTGATGTTATTAGGCCCTGTGATGGTGTCCCCTGAATAGATATGTGGGTACAGTTGGCAACGGGCTTTGTTGCAAGGATAAGTTCCTGGGTTAGTGGTTCTGTTGTGTGGTATGTGGTTGTTGGTGAGTATTTGCTTCAGGTTGTGGGGCTGTCTGTAGGCAAGGACTGGCCTGTCTCCCAAGATTTGTGAGAGTGTTGGGTCATCCTTCAGAATAGGTTGTAGATCCTTAATAATGCGTTGGAAGGGTTTTAGTTGGGGGCTGAAGGTGACGGCTAGTGGCGTTCTGTTATTTTCTTTGTTAGGCCTGTCCTGTAGTAGGTGACTTCTGGGAACTCTTCTGGCTCTATCAATCTGTTTCTTCACTTCTGCAGGTGGGTATTGTAGTTGTAAGAAAGCTTGACAGAGATCTTGTAGGTGTTTGTCTCTGTCTGAGGGGTTGGAGCAAATGCGATTGTATCGCAGAGCTTGGCTGTAGACGATGGATCGTGTGGTGTGGTCAGGGTGAAAGCTGGAGGCATGTAGGTAGGAATAGCGGTCAGTAGGTTTCCGGTATAGGGTGGTGTTTATGTGACCATTGTTTATTAGCACTGTAGTGTCCAGGAAGTGGATCTCTTGTGTGGACTGGACCAGGCTGAGGTTGATGGTGGGATGGAAGTTGTTGAAATCATGGTGGAATTCCTCAAGGGCTTCTTTTCCATGGGTCCAGATGATGAAGATGTCATCAATATAGCGCAAGTAGAGTAGGGGCTTTAGGGGACGAGAGCTGAGGAAGCGTTGTTCTAAATCAGCCATAAAAATGTTGGCATACTGTGGGGCCATGCGGGTACCCATAGCAGTGCCGCTGATCTGAAGGTATACATTGTCCCCAAATGTAAAATAGTTATGGGTAAGGACAAAGTCACAAAGGTCAGCCACCAGGTTAGCCGTGACATTATCGGGGATAGTGTTCTTGACGGTTTGTAGTCCATCTTTGTGTGGAATGTTGGTGTAGAGGGCTTCTACATCCATAGTGGCCAGGATGGTGTTATCAGGAAGATCACCGATGGATTGAAGTTTCCTCAGGAAGTCGGTGGTGTCTCGAAGGTAACTGGGAGTGCTGGTAGCGTAGGGCCTGAGGAGGGAGTCTACATAGCCAGACAATCCTGCTGTCAGGGTGCCAATGCCTGAGATGATGGGGTGCCCAGGATTTCCAGGTTTATGGATCTTGGGTAGTAGATAGAATATCCCAGGTCGGGGTTCCAGGGGTGTGTCTGTGCGGATTTGATCTTGTGCTTTTTCAGGAAGTTTCTTGAGCAAATGCTGTAGTTGCTTTTGGTAACTCTCAGTGGGATCATAGGGTAATGGCTTGTAGAAAGTGGTGTTGGAGAGCTGCCGAGCAGCCTCTTGTTCATATTCCGACCTATTCATGATGACAACAGCACCTTCTTTGTCAGCCTTTTTGATTATGATGTCAGAGTTGTTTCTGAGGCTGTGGATGGCATTGTTTTCTGCACTGCTGAGGTTATGGGGCAAGTGATGCTGCTTTTCCACAATTTCAGCCCGTGCACGTCGGCGGAAGCACTCTATGTAGAAGTCCAGTCTGCTGTTTCGACCTTCAGGAGGAGTCCACCTAGAATCCTTCTTTTTGTAGTGTTGGTAGGGAGGCCTCTGTGGATTAGTATGTTGTTCAGAGGTATTTTGGAAATATTCCTTGAGTCGGAGACGTCGAAAATGGCCCACCTTGATTATCATGCACATTGTGAAGAGAGCTGTCACTTTGGATGGGCTATTACCAGCAGGAGAGTGAGTTTGTGTGTGGGGGGGTGGAGGGTGAGAAAACCTGGATTTGTGCTGGAAATGGCCCAACTTGATGATCACTTTAGATAAGCTATTACCAGCAGGACAGTGGGGTGGGAGGAGGTATTGTTTCATGATCTCTGTGTGTATATAAAGTCTGCTGCAGTTTCCACGGTATGCATCCGATGAAGTGAGCTGTAGCTCACGAAAGCTCATGCTCAAATAAATTGGTTAGTCTCTAAGGTGCCACAAGTACTCCTTTTCTTTTCTTGAGTGGTAACAGCTAATTTAGACCCCATCATTTTATGTATATAGGTGGGATTATGTTTTCCAATATGCATTACTTTGCGTTTATCAACATTGAATTTCATCTGTCATTTTGTTGCCCAGTTTTGTGAGATCCCTTTGTAACTCTTTGCAATCTGCTTTGAACTTAACTATCTTGAGTAGTTTTGTATCATTGGCAAATTTTGCCATCTGACTGTTTACCCCTTTTTCCAGATCATTTGTGAATATGTTGAACAGGACTGGTCCCAGTACAGACCCCTGGCGGACACCACTTTTTACCTTTCTTTATTCTGAAAACTGACCATTTATTCCCACACTTTATTTTCCATCTTTTAACTAGTTACTTATCCAGGAGAGAACCTTCCCTCTTATCCCATGACAGCTTACTTTGCTTAAGAGCCTTTGGTGAGGGACCTTGTCAAAGGCTTTCTGAAAAGCTAAGTACAGGATATCCACTGGATCCCCCTTGGCCACATGCTTGCTGACCCCCTCAAAGAATTCTAGTAGATTGGTGAGGCATGATTTCCCTTTACAAAACCATGTTGACTCTTCTCCCACAAATTGTGTTCATCTATGTATCTGATCATTCTGTTCTTTACTATAGTTTCAACCAATTTGCCGGGTACTGAAGATAGGCTTACCAGCCTGCAATTGCTGGGATTGCCTCTGGACCCTTTTTTAAAATTGGTGTCACATTAGCTATCCTCCATCTGGTACAGAAGCTGATTTAAATGATAGGTTACATACCACAGTTAGTAGTTCTGCAATTTCATACTTGAGTTCCTTCAGAACTCTTGGGTGAATACCGTGTGGTCCTGGTGACTTATTACTGTTTAATTTATCAATTTATTCCAAAACCTACTCTAATGAGACCTCAATCTGGGACAATTCCTCAGATTTGTCACCTAAAAATAATGGCACAGGTTTGGGAATCGCCCTCACATCCTCAGCTGTGAAGCTGGATACAAAGAATTCATTTAGTTTCTCTGCAATGGCCTCATCTTCCTTGAGTGCTCCTTTAGCATCTTGATTTTCCAGTGGCCCCACTTGTTGTTTAGCAGGCTTCCTGCTTCTGATGCACTTTCAAAAAAATTGCAGTTACTTTTTGGCTAGCTGTTTTTCAAATTCTTTTTTTTTTCTTTTTCTTCCTAATCATATTTTTACCATATTTTGCCAGAGTTTATGCTCCTTTCTATTTTTCTCACTAGGATTTAACTTCCACTTTTTAAAGGATGCCTTTTTGACTCTAACTCCTTCTTTTACTTTGTGGCACTTTTCTAGTCCTCTTACTATGTTTTTTAATTGGGGCTATACATTTAAGTTGAGCCTCTATTATGGTGTCTTTAAAAGGTTTCCATGCAGCTTGCAGGGATTTCACTTTTGGCACTCTACCTTTTAATTTCTGTTTCACTAACTTCCTCGTTTTTGTGTTGTTCCCCTTTCTGAAATTAAATGCGATGGTGGTGGGCTGCTTTGGTGTGCTCCCCCCCCCCAGGCTGTTAAATTTTGTTATGTTTTGCTCACTATTACCAAATGGTTCAGCTACATTCACCTTGTGGACCAGATCCTGTACTCCACTTAGGGGTAAATCAATAGTAATGGTGGTAATGTCTTGTCTGTTTATGAAGGGTATATAGTTTATTTTAACTGTACAGTCCATCTTGAGATACAAGTCATAACACATAATATTTGTGCCTGCGTTCCAGCCGGGAAGACCTAGATATGCGCTTGGGGTTTGAGTTGTGTGTGGAGGAGAAGGATTTCCTGTGTAAAAGGAAGAAGTATGTTGCTGCTGCTCTGAAAAAGGTTCTCCAGCTTGAGGAGGACCTGCAGGATGATGAGGTACGTGGGGCAGAATCCTTCCCACTCCTTGTCACAGAGACATGCTCAGTCAATTGGGTGCCAAAATGTGGCATCTTGTTCTCTATTTTCACAGTCTCCAGACAGTCAGGATGCTTTACACTGAAGAAATAGGTCATCTTACTTTTTAGGAAGTGAATGAGTGGTCACAGATGATTAGTAACATCTTTTTACTTGTATGTACAGTACCTAAAGAGTGTTGCTTGAACAGATATTAAATACCAAGATGGTTTAGGCCCATGTTCTCAGAATTACAGCAAAAGCTTTCTTAGGACCAACCATGTTCTCAGCCAGCCCATGCAGACAGACTCAGAACTTCTGTCACTCAGGCCATGTCTACACTACAAAGTCATGTTGACTCTAGTTACGGTGGCATACCGCCACTGCAGTTAGTACGTTGCTTGTATGTGTACATACTTGGCTCCTTGCGTCTGTGGTGTGCATACTCAGTAGGAGTGCTTCTGTTGATAGACAGTGCGGTGCACCATGAGTACGTATCTCACTGTGCAACTCGCCACCATCCAGCGCACTGTCTTTTGGGAAGTTTTGGCAATGCATGATGGGGCTGAAACGAGTTGCACAAGGGTAATCGGGAGTATGGGGTCAACTTCCCAGTTTGCTACTGTCTCCATCCCATAATGTTATCTGTATCCCATAATTTTTGCGCCTTTTTTTCAAAATCCCACACACCCGCGCCACACTTCACGCTGTCCACCGTCTCTGACAGAAGCATGGAGTCAGCACAGCTCTGCTCTATTGTCATAAGTGTTGCAAGCACATGATCCTGCAGATTTGCAGAGCTGCAAGAAGAATCGAATGAGTAGGGAACATGATAATTTCTCGGAGGACAGATTGCCATGGGACATAGTGAGAACCAATGCAAGGTTGTTGGCGTTCATAGAGCAGCTGCAGATGGTGAAGTGCCACTTCTGGGCCCAAGAAACAAGCACTGACTGGTGTGATTGCATTGTAATGCAGGTGTGGGATGACAAGCAGTGGCTGCAGAAGTTTGAAATGCACAAGGCCACATTCCTGGATCTGTGCGCTGAGCTTGCCCCAGCCCTCCAGAGCAGGAACACCAAAAAGAGAGCTGCACTAACAGTGGAGAAGTGAGTGGCGATTGCATTGTGGAAACTTGCAATTGTGGATTGCTACCAGTCAGGTGGGAATCAATTTGGAGTCAGGAAATCCACCGTGGGGGCTGTTGTCATGCGGTGCAGGACTGTGACTCAGCAATGCCTCAGGACATAATGGATGGATTTGTGGTACTGAGGTTCCTGAACTGTGGAGAGTGGGGAAGGGGAGAAATAGACAGCACTCATATCCCTATTTTGGCACCAGATCATCTTGCCACAGAGTACATCAACAGAAAGGACTACTTTTCTATAATTATCACTGGGATGCTTCGACATCAATGTGGGCTGGTCAGGGAAGGTGCATGATGCTTGCATCTTTAAGAACACAGGACATTTCAGAAAGCTGCAAGCAAAGACATTCCCAACTGGATGGTTACCTTTGGCAATGATGAAAGCCCAGTAGTGATCCTGGAGCACCCAGCATACATCTTGCTCCCCGGCTCATGAAGTTGTACACCAGCCACCTCAACAGCACAGAGGAATGATTCAACGACTGGCTTAGCAGGTGCAGAATGACAATTCGTTGTGCTTTTGGTTGTTTGAAGTGATGCTGGCATTGTTCACTCACAAGATTGGACTTCAGTAAGAAAAATATCCCAATGGTTATAGCTTCTTGTTGTGTCATACATCATATCTGTGAAGCAAAGGGGGAAATGTTTCCACTGGGGCAAAGGTGGAGCGGCTGTCTGCAGAACTTGAACAGCCAGATACGTAGGCTACCAGAAGAGCTCAGTGCGGAGCTATAGGAGCAGGGAGACTTTGAAAAACCACTTTAACAGTGAGCTAGAGAAATATGTGTTGTAGTCAGCGTTCCCTCTAATTTTGTATGTCCATGTGAGGAATGAATTTTGTTATGTACACCAATATGGAGGTGATGTGGAACACGTCATCTCCATATTGGTGCACATAACAAAATTATGTGGCGGGGGTGGGGCTGAGGGGTTTGGAGTGTAGGATGGGGGGTTCAGGGATGGGGCAGAGGGTTGGGGTGTGGGGGGAAGGAGAGAGCTCTGGCTGGGGGTGCAGACTCTGGGGTGGGGACAGGAATGAAGGGTTCAGGGTACGGGACGGGGCTCAGAGCTGGGGCAGAGGGTTGGGTTTTGGGGGGATGAGGGCTCTGACTGGAAGTGCAGGCTCTGGGGTAGGGCTGGGGATGAGGGGTTTGGGGTGCAGGAGTGGGCTCAGGGCTGGGGCAGAGGGTTGGGTGCAGGGGGTGAGGGTTCCAGTTAGGGGTGAAGGCTCTGGGGTGGGGCCAGGGATGAGGGGTTTAGGGTGTGGGAGGGGGCTCAGGGCTGGGGCAGAGGGTTGGGGTGCAGGCTCTGGGGTGGGGCTGCATGCTGCCTCTCTGCGGTTGGGAGAGAGGACTCCCCTCGTCCCCTTCTTGCCGCAGCAGCTCGGGGCGTGGGGAGAGGCGCCTCTCCTCGGCTGTGGCAGCTCCGGCGGGGTGGGCTGGGCCAAGGGAGGGGCTCCTTTCCCCCGGCAGCGGCAAGTCCCATGGGGCATCTCTCCCCACCGCAGCCCTGAGCCCCTGCGCAGGACTTCATAGGCGGCTGCGCAGCTTAGAGGGAACTTAGGTTGTAGTGTGCTCTACCTGGCCCTGCTCTTTTGTGGCCTGGTAGGAACTGTATGTTGATTGCTGCACACATCAGGAATATGGCATTGTCAACGCACCTATTAATTTTGTTTGTGACTGATCCTATGAGTTGTGTGGCACTGTGCAATAACAGGTAATTGGCTGCTTTCAGAACTGCTCAGCTCTCGGCAGCGTATGTTGTGAACTAATAAAGATGAATTATGTTCCAAATAATAGAATTTTATTCTGTAACAAAATAAATGCAAAAAAGTGCAATTTTAAAACTAATACATTAAAAATGTAATAAACCATAATAAATTAATAGAACAGAACTTATGAAGGGTAAAGAACATTCAGGTCCATTTCAGCTACACATACATGGACCTGTGAAAGCTACGGTTAGCATATGTGAAGCTGTGATTGTCTTTAATGTCCCCATGGGTAGAGTGGTGGGGGTAGTGCCCTGATGTCACATGGAACATTGAGAAGGTCCCGATGTTGAGTTCTCAATGGGCTTCAGAGGGAGGCAAGCCCAGAACTGTTGAACTTGCAGGTCCACCAGAGCCTGCAACATCTTTGTTTGCTGCCTGAGAAGCCCCAGTATGTTCTGGTGCATCTCCCTCTCCTTTTCCTGCTGGGCTCCTGGGCCTTTTTGCTCTCCACTTATTCCTTTTCCAGTCTGTCTGCAGTTTTCATCGTCCAAGCCCTGTGTTCACGGTCTGAAGCAGCACTGACTTGCAGGATCTCACTGAACGTGTCATCCTGAGTCCCCTTCTTTCTCCTCCTTATCTGGCTCAGGTGTTCCATGGGAGACCCTAAAGGCTGCAATGGCACCAGCTATAGATAAAACACACAGAGGTACCCTTCTCAGTCCATTCATTACAGAAAGTGAAACTTAAGATGCTGAACTCACTCCCCTTACTCCCCTAAAGTTTTAAGCACTACGTTCTCACTTCTGCTTGGGATTGCTTGTGCACGGCGCCAGTCACAGCACCAGCCATGGTGAGTATGGCCTGCCGAGGGTTGAGGAAATGTGGAGGGAATTGTTTGGTTGCATGAATCTAGTAGTATAGGGCATTGTCACTGCATCCTGGCACCATTTTCCACAGGCGGGGGTGATTTTAGCTGAGATCTCACTCCTGAGGGTAACAAGGCAGAGAGCAGAGAAAGCACAGCTGCTGCTGGTGTCCCAAAGGTGCCTGGGCCTGTATGCTGCTAGTCTGTGTACTGCAATGGTGCCTGCTGAACTGATCACTGAGTGACACAGGAAAGAGTCCTACCACAGAGAAAGATATAAAGGAATCCTCCCTAGAGATCTTCGGCAGAGGATTGCAGAGTACCTCCATGAACGTTTCATCAATATCTCTCAGGAAGATTCAAAGGACATCCCCGAGAACATAAACAAACTGTTCTGCATGGCCCCTCTGCCTAATTCTAGAGGGGAATGAAAAACAGATAGCACCTCACCTCTTTTGGTTGTACCACTACCTTGTCTAGCACAACTAAATTAATGATAAGTCAAAAGATGTGTCCTCCTACTTTGGGGATGCCATCCCTGTAACTGAAAATTTATCTACACACTTACCCAAGGTTCCTTCCTCTGCATTGGGGTCACCCGTGCTTGACTGGTTGGACTGTGGAGGAATCAAAAACAGGTCCCGGCTCGCTGTGCAGCTGGATTCCCTAGGTCGCCCGTCCTCCATACTCCTCCTTCTCTTCCTGATCCACCATCTCTTCCACCTCACTGTGCACATCCTGTGACTCGGTCTCCTCGGAGGTATCTATGGTGGTGTGGGGAGTGGTGGTGGGGTCTCCGCCAAGTACAGCATGCAGCTCTTGTAAAAGCAGCAGGTCTGTGGCACAGCAGATCTAGTGTTGGCCTCTCTGGCTTTCTGGTATGCCTCCTTGGCTTTCACTGTGTACTGCTGTTGATCCCTGTTGTAGCCCTTCTCCTGCATCCCCTGACCAATTTGTTCATAGATGTTGACATTCCTATAGCTGGTGCTGGAGCTGTGCCTGCATAGCCTCTTCAGGCCCAGGAGGTCCAATATCTCCTGTTTTTTCCAGGCAGGAGCACGTCTGGAGCATGGAGCCAGCATGGTCAGCTGGGCAGTTGTACTCAACAATGGAGAGCTGCTAGGGGTGCTTGCCAAGCCAGACAATAAGAAAAAGGAATTTCAAAAATTCATGGGACTTTAAATGGAGTGGAGGTGGGGAGTCTTCTGGTCTCTCTGACCCCTAGGTTGGGGAGTTCACAACTGAGACCAGAGCAGCCAGTATGGGGCATTGTGGGACAGATACTGGAGGACAGTTAGGATCAAGATAAATAACGCAGTTTCTACACTCACACTGCATCAACCTATGTACATCAACTGTGGCTCTAAACTGCTTGGGGAGGTGGTGTTACTAAGTTGGTGTAATGGAACACTTACCTCGGTGGGAGACAAATTTAAGTGTAGACACATGCACAACTAGGTAGACATGAACTGCCTTGTGTTGACCTAACTTTGTAATGCAGACCAGGCCTCACTGTTTATAATTGATTTGAACCTGACTTTCCATTTGCACCTGTGCTGCATAGATGCAAAATACTACCATTCTGAGTTGGTTGTGTTTACAATTACTTTGTACTCACTGGGCAGGTTTAAAGTCACCCACACTTCTGCCCAAAAATGATACTTCCTTAAAGACTTTATGCTAAATTTACCACTTGTGCCAGCAGTGTCTTTAGCCCAGTGCATGGTATCCATCTTTAGTGTTAGTTGAGCCAACTTATCTTTCATGTGAGACATAGGTTTAAGTCACTGGGGGAAATGATACAGAAATGTAAACTCATTTTACAAATCTTTGGATCAAAAAAATAAACAAAACAAAACTCACAAAACCTTACATTCTACAAGGTTTGCCAATTCCTAGATGACCAATACCTACTGACAAGGTCACAACAGTGATAGTTTATTGCATTTAGTACAAGTCTATTACAATCAGGAGATAACAATTCCTGTATTTTTATGTTGATCTCCTAGAGGATTTTTTAGGAAAATTGAAAGTATTGAGGTTAGTCTCCAATTATGCTCAGTGTTTAAAATTCCATGACATGACAGCCTTTGCTTTCCAATTGCTGAGAAGTAAGTTACAGAAAACTCAGAGCAATTCCAGTTATTTCTATGCAGCATGGTTAATTCAGATCATGTTTCTACTTGCAAACTGATCATATACAATTTTTTTTACCATTTAATCAGGGCTGGAACTTGTTAACATAATTTCTACTCATCTCCATTCAAATCACTAATTGTCCCTACCCATATAGTTATTTTTCATTAAATGTATGCTTTTTTGCATTGACTAGGTACCAGTGGTGGCATTCATGACAACAGGTGGTGGTACAAGAGCATTGACAGCAATGTACGCTCACCTGTTGAGTATCCAGAAGCTGAATGTTTTGGACTGTATTTCATACATCACTGGTTTATCTGGCACAACATGGTAAGGAGGACCAAGCTTCTGACACAAAGAAATTAATTAAGGACACACAATTTCCAGAGTGGTGAAATGTTTATTAGTCTCCAAGTAGTTATGCATGTACCCATTGTAACCTAGTTTAAATATTGTGATAGATCCAGGCCAGTTGGGTACAGCACAGTAGCAGAAGGCAGATATACTGGCCACTGGATTAACAGTTTTCTGTTCCTTGACTGACCAGAGCAGGGGCTGCTCCAGGCTAATGAGAACACCTGACTCCAATTAACCTGCAAAGAGTCAGGTGAGGCCATTAAGCTAATGTGACCACCTGACTCTAATTAAGGCCCCTCTGATACTATAAAAGGGCTCACTCCAGTCAGGCAGAGAGGAGTCAGGGAGCCAGAGGAGAAGAAGTGTGGCTGAAGGGCTGGTTAATGAAGACCCCCTCAAGTCATTGGTAAGGGAGCCCTAAGGTAAGGGTGAAGAGGGGAGAAGCAGGAGAGCTGTGGGGAAGTGGCTCAGGGAAATGTAGCAACTCTGGCAGTGACAGGTTGGCTGCCAGCAGCTGCTACTATTAGGGTCCCTGGGCCAGAACCCGGAGTAGAGGGCAGGCCCGGGTTCCCCCCAACCCACCACTACAGAAACACCTCCTGGGAGGGGAAAACAGGCTTCTGTCAGGACAGGAGGCTAAACTGTTTTGGCATAAGGCCGTAGGAGCAACAGAGACTGTGGAAATTCTCTCACCAACCTCCATTGCTGGCTTATGATGAAAAGGGCTCAGTAGACTGTATCCCTGGCCCTAGAGAGAAAAGGGCTACGTGGAGGGTTGCAGTGAGCCTCTGAAGCTAGCATAAACCGCCTGGAAGCATGGAACCCACAGGGACAAGGTCGGAGCTCTGCCACAATATCTAATAATTATTATTATTTTCACACACAAACAAAGAAATTATCACTGTTTATGGTTTCCAGAGGCCTTTTTGGCCAATAGAATGATAATTAACAAGCAGCTTTATTCATCTAGTGTGGCTTTTTCATGTCGGCCTTTGTTAGGTGTTTACCAGTATTTGCTATCGTCCATGATCATGTGTGAATGATATCAACAATGGAAAAGTAGCAAAGTGAATTAGAGAGATTAGATCATCTGAAGCTACAAGCAACCAAGGGAGAACTGGTGCTAATAAATGTACAGTCCTACACCACCAGCACAAGTAGGAAATAATAAATCATATATAACTTTTAGCAAAATGGGTGGTTGTAATAAAGCAGCCACGCCCATCGCATTAAAACAATCTTGTTTTAATTTGGTGGTATTAATACTACCCTAATATCACTTTTTGATGTACGTAAGCAATGTAGTTGCTGCAGCGAAGGTGTAGAATAAGGATTGGGGAGTTTGTTACAAATCTAAAACTTGAGCTAGGCTTCCAAATTGTTTGCTGAAATTCACAAACCTTTTGGAAAACGTGGACTGGGTGTCAAGCAAGACTGGGCCCATTTAATGGACATTTCATGAAACTTGGTGGTTTCAGTTAAATGTCGTTACGTTTCACGGAGATTTTTAGTTTCGTTCAAACGCAAAAGGCACATCAAGGTGTAAACTCACCCAATCTGAAATCAAGAAATGTTGCTCAATGCGCTCTAAGCCAAAACTTGAGAGTTTCAAAGAGCTCTAATTCTGAACCCCAACTTTTCCTTATATTTCCTTTTCTCAGGACAATGTCAAATTTGTATGAAGATCCTGACTGGTCACAGAAGGATATGGAGGCATCAGTCAGTGATGCTCGGAAACATGTGATCAAAAACAAGTTCTTGACCTGTTTTTCCATGGATCGTCTGAAATACTATGTAAAGGAGCTACACCAGCGGAAACAAGAGGGGCACAAGATATGTTTTACAGATCTGTGGGGACTCATCATTGAAGCCATGTTACATGATGGGGTACTATAGAACATTTACTCTTTTCAGAGTCTTCCTTTAAGTAACTAATCTTCTGAAAGTAGAAATGAGGATAAACTGTAAACCCTAACGGGATATGCCCACTCAGCATGGCTGCAGAGTTATTCACACAAACAAGTTTTATTTCTTGACTGCATCATGTATATGTTAAAATTAGACGTGCTCAAAAAACGGGAATGAAACCCCCCTCCTATGGAAACTCTGGAAAATCCAAAATTCCTTTTTAAGAGCTGATTTTTCAAAGTGCCTTAAAATCCCTATGCATAGGGAGATTGCCTTGATAATGTATATATGACAAGTGGAGCTGGGATAGAGCATGTGATGCAAATTTGGAATTGTTTGGTCAAGGGGTTCCCAAAATGCAGCCCAAACCCTTTGGCATATGAGCTACTTTTACTTTTTGAAGTGCTTTCAAATCCATGTGCAATTTCGAGGAAGTTTCACCCCACCACACACACCCCATAAATGCTTCCCCAAAGCCATCAACCCTTCTCTCCACATCCCACCTTGTGCCAGGTTAGTGGGTAGTATTGTGTCTGGGAGATAAAGCCTCGTATGCAGGAGAAAGGGGACGGGGAGATAGTTGAGGGCGGGGAGTAGCTACCCTATTGAAAATGACACCAAAGAGGCTAGTGCAAGTGTCCTGGCCAGGATGAATCTCTTCTCTGCCAGGAGAGGCTCACTGAATGCCTGCCAGACAGCTGTAGGTAGGGCTGATTCTGTCCAGGGAGCTGGAAACAGACCCACTCCAAGCATGCCACAGGCACAGCATGTAACGCTGAGCTGAAAAGCAGCATGTATGGCTCCACGGGCACGTGGAGCTGAGGCTGGGAGAGGGAAGGAGAAGGAGGCAGCGGCACACTCACTGAGGCATGAAGTTTCATTTTGTTGTGGTTCATAATGGTTCAATATTTCATTTTCCACATTTTCAGCGGAATTTTTCTATCCCCATTTTTTGTTCCCCCAAATTAGTAACTCTTCTAAATGAATTAATTTTGATTTTTAAAAATGATTCCTGCCCCCCCCCATTTTTGAAAAACAATCAGTGTGACACTAACGTGACCAGTGAAAATTAGCAACATAAAGAACCAAACCAGACAAATAATAAAAAAAAATATATATGAATTTCACTGAATGACCGAACTTTTTCACATCAAAACTTTCTACATTTAAAACACACACACACAATCCCCTGTTTTATTATTCATTATTATTTACTTATTCCACAAGGGCATTTTAAAAAAAATTCAGAATTTCAACTCCCTCCAATTAAAACACAATAGGAGAATCTTGTGACTGCTGATGCAGGCAGATGTGAATATCATTTCTCTGTGTTAGCAAAACCCTCTGCTCCCAGAGTTGAATTCAATCCAAAGAAAGGCAGGCAATGTTGGCAATGCTGCCCCCCTTCAAGGTTCCAGGCCAGGGTGTGGGGCTCAGTGCCACCCTCCCCAGGAAGCCACTTCAGGAAGGTGCTGAATCAGCACCTTCTGCAGCCTGGCTGGCATTTAACACTGTTCCCAGCCAGCATTGCCCTCTTTTGGTAAGTGCTGCATGGTGCTGGTCACCTGTGCCCTCTGCAATGGAAACAGGTTCTAACCACACTACAGTTTTAAACCATATCGTAACTGAGCTCTTCATTCTTGTACAGTGGTGCTGTAGTGGTGGCTTTCCTGTGACATTTACCCTTTCTGGATGAAATGACTCGTGCATGTTCTCAACTGATCATTTTTTTTAAAAAGTGGGGGGGGGGGGCTATTTTTTAAAATAAGCAAAAGGTAAAAAGTGACAGTTTTCACCAGTGAAATCTTTGAATGTTCCAGTATATGAAACCTTGACAAACTGATTTTTAAACAACTTTAAGCATTCAAGTGAATTAGACTACTCTCATGCTTAAAGTTAAGCACATGCTTACGTGCTTTGGTGGATCAGGAACAGAGTGCTCAGCACATTGCAGGATCAAGCCCATAGAGGAGAACCTGGTCAGAACTGAGTAGGCATTTCATTGTAATATTCCAAGTCCCAGTAAAGTGGTAGGTCCCTATGTCATTTACATTTTCCTCAGTTATGTATCTTGTTTCCAAACAGGAAGACCACCATAAACTCACAGATCAGCAACAAGCGCTCAGTCATGGTCAGAATCCCCTGCCCATCTACCTTGTTCTCAATGTGAAGGACAAAATTAGCAATAGAGATTTTCGAGGTAATAATTATGTTCTAGAAATTTATTTTTCTTTAAATCTAACCGGGTTCAGCTTACGGTTAGAACTGGTTAATTTAATGCAAGAATCCTTCTTAAATCAATTCATTCAAAAGTGGGCTTATATTTCTTATTAATTAAATTTGTCTCTCTCTGTGTTTCTGGTTTGGCCTGGGATCAGAAGCAGAATATTATGACAGAGGCTATTCTCACAAGATTATCTGGCCAGCACAGAAGCAGGAAGTACCAGAAATCTCATGAGCTTTCCAGACACCTGTGGGTGTGAGAAGAGAATTCACTCTCCATGCTCATCACTGTTATATCTGTACTGAATAAAAGTGGCCAGTTATCAAATATGCTAGTTCAGCAACTAGTTTGTCATGGAGAAGCTGAAACCAAAATCTTATTCCATTAATAACTCAGTTTATTCATATAACAACAATATTTTTCTTTACCCGCAGTCAGGTTACTGCAGTAACACTTTTTCTTCTGACTCCTTCTTTAGAATGGATGGAGTTCACTCCCTACGAGGTGGGACTCCTTAAATATGGGGCCTTCATTCGCGCTGAGAATTTTGGAAGTGAGTTCTTCATGGGTCGGCTGATGAAGAAGCTCCCAGAATCCCGGATCTGCTTCTTGGAAGGTGATTTATTGTCCTGGAAAAATGTAATGTAACATAAGCCAGTCACTGGCAAGCCAGAGTTTTATGGCTGCTGCAATTGGTACAGTGTCACCTTCTAGAAACTGTATGTGATGTATCTGAACCAATAGCATGTCCTGACCTGCAGATTTAAAATCTCTCTATAGTGTAATTAAGTGAGTTAGATTAATCTGATTTCATTATTCTGTCATGCACAAGGCATCTGAAAGATACTTTTTCATCTTTATTTGAACAACAAAATTTTCAAAATGTTGCAGTTTGCTCAAGTACCAGTCTCTTCTGGATCCCAAATCTATGAGAAATTCAGCCCCTGGTATAGAATGGTCCTACTGCTGACTTTTAGTGCTGATTGATTCAGCAACGTAACATTGAAACATAACCTAATAATCATCAGTATGTGTAATATTCTGAAGCAGTACAGCTGTTCTAAGGAGTCTTTTGTGCGTACTGTATCCCCAAACTCTTTACAAATGTAAAGAATACAATTTAATAAATAATATCAGAGAACAGAGAAATGAACAAACAGATGAGAGAGAAACAAAACAGCATGTAGTTTTTCAGATGAGTTTTAAAAAGAGATGTGGAGTGGATGAAGCAGAAGGAAGCAGGAAGAGGCTGCCAGTTTATGGCTGGTTAGCAATATTACCGTCACTGAGACAGACTTGAATTTCAGTTAAAATGTATAGTAAAGTAATAACATCTACCGCATATGTAGTGTTGTTGTAGCTGTATCAGCCCCAGGATATTAGAGAGCCAAGGTACGTGAGGTAATATCTTTCATTGGACCAACTTCTGTTGGTGAGAGAGATAAGCTTTCTAGCTTACACAGAGCTCTTCTTCACGTCTGGAAACTAACTCATGCTATGGCTGCACTAGAGAGCTTACAGCAGCACAGCTGTACCAATGCTGTAAGATCTCCCGTGTAGCCGCTCTATGACAACAGGAGAGAGCTCTCCCATCAACATAATTAAACCACCCACAATGAGTGGCGGTAGCTATGTTGGTGGGAGTTGCTCTCCCGCTGACACAGCGCTGTCCACACCAATGCTTCTGTCAGTGAAACTTATGTCTGTCAGGGTTGTGTTTTTTCAGGGCGTTATAGGGCTACAGCACAGTAATGTCTATACAGCTTCATCAAACTATGTTATAATATTATGAGGGCACAACTGGGTTGTAACCAGATGCCTCAATATGGTAATTCTGTATTGCAAATAGAATCTAATATTTCCTTCCCTTCCTTTTGCATAAGCACTGCACACAGCCATAGAAAAAGAGCCCCTGGCTTACTCTTCCTGCTTCTCACCCTGATTGCTATAACTAAAAAGGATTTATGTAAAGGGAGTTTCAGGTTCCTATTATTAAATTAGCAATGTTGTGACTATTTGCCTGTATGGACCTTTCACAACAGCCACTCGAAAAGGATTTCAGGGACACCAAGCTGCCTTTACACTGCCCACACCCAGGAAAGAGTGGATGCTGACTAACATAGGTCATGGGACCCCTAACTACATTCAGTGATTGGCTGGAATGCTCTTGGGAGTGCTCTTTGTAATTCCAGGTTGGTGTACTTGTAATCTCCCAACTGTTAGGACCCAGCTAGTCCTGGCCCTCATTCAAATCCCCCCAAACTGGCCAACATTTCAAATCTTCAGGAAATATAGTATTTGCATTGTTGCCAATTCATGTGATTTCCCTTCCCCAGCTCCACCCAAGTCATGCAATATTTGGTATTTTTCTTCAAGCCCAGTTCCTGGAGGTATGTGATTAGTTGGGAATCTGAACTGTTTTTTTTTAAAGTAAGCTTCCAACCTGGATTGCGTATCTACAGCCGAAGTGCAGTCCAACTGAGTCAAGAATTTGAGTCTGCAAGAACCAGTCTTAAAAGAAAATGCAAAAGTCTGATGATCTTTTTAATAAAGAAGCTATTTGCAGTGTGACAACAACAAATATAGTGAACCTACAAATTTATGAAAAACATTATGTAGCCTATGCCAGTAGATGGTGCTCTTTGTATTTACTATACATATGAGCATGCAGAGAGAGAGAGATGCTGCCTTTTTATATGGAACTCTCCGAACAGAAAGAAATTGAATACAATTCACTGGTAAGGATGGAAGGCAATTTTTAAATAAAATGCTTTGAAGTCACATTTTATTCTCTGTCAAATTTCTTTCTTGTCACAGGGATCTGGAGTAGTGTATTTTCCTTGAACCTTATGGATGCCTGGTATATCTCCTTTGAGTCAGAAGAGTTCTGGCACAAATGGACCCAAGACAGAGTTATTAACATTGGTTAGTTATTTTTACATTGCATTTTTGCTTTACTTTTTCTTAGGGTTATTTTATTTAATTACTTTACTAATTTATTTATTATCTAATGCATGAAGTGGAAAGGCATGTCTTGTGTTGCCGTGCAGCAACCATTTTGATTGATTGAGAAGCAGAATTGATGAGATCTACCAAGGATGCAAATGAGATGCCCCTGATATGGGGTCTTGAAGGAGAAGGGTAAACTGTATAAGAAAAATATTCTTGAAAGTATGGGAGGTGGGGCTTATCCTTCCAGGGCCCACCATTCTTCTGTATTCTCCATCTAGCCAAACACCAGATGTGTGTCCTCCTTGTGAGTGAGGTATAACATACTCTTGTTTCCTCTGTTAGTTTTTGCTGTTTTTAAGTGGTTTTTATTTTTGATCCCACTCAGGAATTAATTTGGGTATGTTTCCTTATAGTTTTACTTATCATTCATTAGGGTGCCCAGAGATGTAAGACATACGTTATAATAACAATAATAATAATAATAAAAGGTAGCATAGATGTGCATGATGCTTTCCAGAAATAAGATATTGTCCCTGCCCCAAGGAGTTTATGAGCAAGAGTCCAATTCTGCAAACCTTTACTACTGTATAATATAGTGCTTGTTACTGTGGGTCATTCCACTAAGGTCAATAGAAAGCACTACACTAAAGAGTAAGGGCTTTCAGGATGGGGACCAAAATGCGAAATACAGTAAATCCTTACAACAGACTGAGTGGAGAAAGAAGAGCACTGCAGCAAATATTACTATGATTCATTTTGTCCTGTTGCATTTGTAAGCTGCAGCTTGTGTGTGTGTGTATGTGTGTATATATATATATATATATATATATATATTGAATTTGTTGGAGAGACAGGAAGTTAGTAAAGGGATGTGTGTGTGAGAGAGGGACATGGCAAGGATACAGAAGAGGAAAATTATTTTAGGTGCAAAATGTTGGCTGGGATCAGGTCGGGGCAGAGGGAAGGAAGTTATAGTATACCAGGTTAGAGAGAACTATAGCATGGGCAAGGCTTTTTGTAGTGCTGACTGAGAAGAGGAGACAGATTATGGAAAGTTTAGACAGATAAGCAACTAGCTCTGTGGAGAGCCTGGATGTTAGGAGAGAAAGAAGTTGAAATGAAGCCAAACATCCTATAATAATTTATTATTATAGAGGACTATCCCCAAAATGAATTCAGATATACAAAACTTTTATCATTTTTTCTGCAGACGAAGAAACTGTTCTACCTACGAGGCCAAGCGAGTTAAATACTCGGGTGGTCTCCCCCCCAGATAGCCTTTCAACTGTTTTTCGAGATGTTTTTATGTTGCGGCCAGCAGTTTCAGAAATCCACAATTTTCTAAAGGGTTGCCAGATGCACAATAACTACTTGGAGAATGAGTTTTCTAGATGGAAAGGTATGGTGATAACTTCCTATTTGAAGCTGCATTTTTAAAGATTGGGTTGGGGTCTGGAATTTCGTGTGGATATCCGTGGACCTTAGTGGAAGTGAATGAAGCGACTCAAATGGTTCTGTTACTTTGTGAGAAATCCTAGGTCGTAATACATGGTATGGTATGGTATATGATATGATATGAAGGCTTTAAGGGTATAAGTTTGGATACACACATTACCCATGAGTGGCAAAGTCATGAGTAAGTTATGCAGGCTATTATTTTGTTGTTTATATTCCAGATATGCCCCAAATGTGCAAAGGATTGTCAAGACATTGAGGAGGCTGAAGTCTCTGCCTCCCAAACAAATGCCTAGCAAACCTTTATACCACAACCCAGTACCATATATTCTATCTATGCCATGTATGTTACAGAACATTTGCTCTAGGAATGTTTTCAAGAGCTTTCAAAAGTGCATTTGGATTATTTTTTGCACCCTCTGTTTCAAATGTCAGAGGTCTTAGTTACCATGAGTCTAACTATGCAGGACTTGGAGAAAGCCATAAAAGCCTCTAGAAAGGACATTCAAACCTTTCTATACCTAAATACATCATGACTTTAAGTAAGATAGCTCGCAGTCCTGCAGGGCTAGAAGCAAATGCAGTTTCCTGCTGGGAATCTTCCCTTGCCAATGATATAAAGATCCTGTTTTTAGCCTGTGACAGTTTTACATATAGAAAGGCTGTTCTTGGTGCATGACTGAATCTTGCCCACCTGGGGCCTTGGGCAAGTATAATTTTTGGGGAAAATCCACATTTAGAGGAGGAGAAAATATTTATTTTGTAGGTTGATTTAAGCTTCTCAGGGGTTTGGAATGTTACAATAAGTCCCAGGGGGATGGATTAGTGGCCAGAGGGCAGACAAGGCAGTTAAAGGTACATGATAATTCCTTTGTCACATAGCTTTTCAATTTATACTCCTGGGGGAATTCTGCACCACTGTACATGTGCAGAATTCATGCCCCCCGCAGATTTCTTTGCTTCCCCAGAGAAAAATAACTTTCTAACAGGGACGCAAAGGGAAGCTGCAAGAACAGTCACACACCACTCCCTAGCAGTGCAGGTACATCATTTCAGGCACCCAGAGCAGCTGGTAGAGAGGTAAATCACCACAGAGCTAGGGACAACCCAGCCAGTGGCTCCTACCCTGAGCCGGGATCAGCTGCTAGTCTCTGGAGGCAGGAGAGGATGGGACTTCCTCTTCCCCTGCAAGGAGTGGCTGGGCCAGTGTCAGATCCATCCCCAGAAACCTCCCCCAGCTGCAGGAAGCTCAGCATCCTCCCCTGCTTCTTGCCCCCATCACTCCTCAGCTGTGCGGGAAGGGCCACTATATGGGGAGCTGCTCCCCCATCCTCCCAACCCCCGTGCATACCCAGACACCCTGCCAGGCCTCACCCCATACACCCAGAATCCCCCTAAAATTCCATATCTGAACCCCACCCCACTGAACCTCAACCCCTGCATTTGGAGCCCCCCTGAACCCAAACTGCACCCCAGACCACACCCCACTGAGCTCCCTGCATTCAAACCCCCACCCTGATGAGCCCCACCTCCCCACACCACCCTGAGCCCCCACATCCAGACACCCATGCTACTGACCCCCAACTAGCTGCACCCAGACCCCTCTGCTGAGCCCCAATCACCTTCACCTAGAACCCCCCTACAGAGTCCCATTGCTCCTGCACCTGGAACCCCCTCAATGAGCCTCTGTCCATCCAGATCCCACAACACATAGACCCCCACCCCCCACTGAGCTGCCTGCACCCAGATTGTCTCCCACAGGACCCTTTCATCCCAAATCTGGATCCCCCCCACACTGAGCCCCTTCACACTTGGATCCTGCCTGGTTGAGTCTGCCTGCCCACACCTGGTGCACCTGATGCAGAGGGGCAGGGCCCCAGGGTGTTTCTGGGGCAGGCCCAGGCCTTGTGCTGTGTCAGGGTCAGGTGCAGCCTCACCACCAAGTCCATGTCCCAGGGGTCGGGGAGCTGAAGTGTGATCTCCCACCTTTGTGCAGCCAGTGGCCTGTGCTCCCCACTGCCATGCTGGAGCCTCTGCATTTATTTATTGGCAAATCAAACTTGCAGTATTTTTAATTTTTTGGCACAGAATGCCCTCAGGAGTAAATTTATCACAAGTGGTGTGTGTGTGGGTGAGTATACAGTATATGCAGTAGTTGCAGTTAAAAAGTTGTCTTTTGCCCTTTTTACTGGTAGGTAAGATATTACTGGCTCTGGCGGTATTTCCCATTATAAATACAGAGAATTCTTCTTAAACCAGTAATATTTCAGATACCAGCGAAAGGAAAAAGAAAACTGTATAGTTGCTCCAAATGTACATATGAATATATATCTATCTTTGGTACTTACATGACCTCATTACCATAGTATCTAGACACCTTCCAGTCTTTATCCCCGTGAAGTAGGAAAGTACTATTATCCTCATTTTTCATATGAAGAACTGAGACAGAGATAGACCAAGTGACCTGGCCAAGGTCATACAGGAAGTCTGTGGCAGAGCAGGGAATTGAACTCTGGTATTGTGTGTACCAACCTAGAGCCCCTTTGTCTGTAGAAAGCAGACAGAAAGAATTGGTTTATGCTGCCCAAAAGGGTGGTTGCTGCAGATCAATAATGCAAACGGCGGAATGAGGAAACCCAGACATGAAGAACAAAAAGACTGTTGTACAAAACTGAGTCTGTGGTCAGAAAGGGAGCTGAATTCTCTTTCCACTCTCTAACTCTTTATTGTCCTCAGAGTAGTAGAACACCTACCCTTGCAGTGATGCACACTCTTGACAAGAAATATTTTTTTGGTAGACTGTGAGCTTGACTGTCACCCCAACCAGCTGACAGGAGCGGCAGATCACCTCGCTCTGTTAGATACTGCATTTGCCTTCGAAACCAGTTACCCACCGCTTATGAGGCCTGAGAGGAAAGTGGACCTCATCCTGCATTTCAACTACAGTTCAGGATCACAGATAGCGGTCAGACTTTTTGCCTTTTTCTTCAGTAATATCCCCCCTTTCAGCTGCCAGAATTGTTAACTCTCTATTTCCAAACACTTAAAGAGAAAGTTGTTTCTAACAGGAATAAACTCGTACTGCCAGTGGTGTGAATCCTTGTTTCAGAATCACTGGACTGTGTGCTCTGTATAAAAAAACACTACCTAGGCCCACACCCACAAAAGGACCCAGGTATCTAACTCTGACTTTAGGCACCTAAGTCCAAAATGTAGGCACCAATGAGAGACTTAAAACCCCTGCTCAGCCACCACCTAACCCTGCAGGCACCTAAAACACCTACATTATTTCTGTAAAAGTCCCCTAGAAGCCTAAGTTTCTGCCACTGGGTATGTGCACTGCTGCCTCAGCTAGACAGCCGGACACCTATCTCATGTCCAAGCCTCAGTGGGATCCTCAAACCAGGAGAAACTATGGGTTGCTGTAAGAAAAGGAGGACTTGTGGCACCTTAGAGACTAATAAATTTATTTGAGCATAAGCATTTGTGAGCTTTAGCTCACTTCATCGGATACATGTAGTGGAAAATACAGTGGGAAGATTTTATATATGCAGAGAACATGAAACAATGGGTGTTACCATACACACTGTAACGAGAGTGATCAGGTAAGGTGAGCTATTACCAGCAGGGCCCAAACTGGTAGGCATTCTCAAAGCATGTTTAACTTCGGTTGGAGGGTTGGGGGGAGGCAGCCTCCCCTATATCCTTGAACCCAGTAGGAAACCCATTTTCAAATCCCTTCTCTACATTAGGCAGAGAGGGGAATTGAACTGGGGTCTCCCATATCCTGGATGAATGCCCTAACCATTGGGCTAAAAGTTAGAAGAGAGGCTGCTGCTTCTCTTCCTCCCAGCATTTTCACTAGGAGTTAGGCATGTGTTCCTGCCTTTCTGGCAAGGACTGGCTTAGTCGCCTGACTCCAGGAGAGGGTTCACAGCTTTGGATCCCAAGTAGAGAGAGGTTCCTTGCTCCAGCCTGGACTTAGATGCATAAACCTCAGAGAGCCAGGGCTTAGGAAAGAAAACCTTTCATCAGCCTCCGCTATTGGCTTGTTTAGGTAGCCCCTCAACTAGCTTTCGTGGATCCCATTCTCAGGTGCCTATTTCTCCCCATTCATTGTACAGGAAACTTATGTGCCAAACTGAGGGTTTGTGGGTTCCACTGGGTGACTAGGCACCTTAGTACTTATAGTAAAGATGGTGTGCAAGTTTCTGGATTGGGCAAAATTTTCTCTCACTTGTTCAACACGTATTATAGGTATGTTAACATATGGCAAAAATTATTCTGGCCACTTTGGGATTATCCCAATGTGAAAAATTTTAAATTTGACTCTTGAGGGGGTGGGTGGGGAGGGTGTACTTTGGCTAGTTTTGAAAAGAAATTCAGTTTAGAAATAATGAAGTTATAATCACTTGAAACTTACACATGCCACCACGTACATAAGGTGTGCACTTCCAGATTTAAATATGCTTTCACACACATTTTTATGTGTGGGAAACTGCACATTCAGTTAAATACATCTCTAACCATTTGAGTGTTTGATTCTTGTGGTCCTTTGCATTCAAATACATGCAAAGACTTTTTGAATGTTTCACCAGATATCTAAATGCAATTACTTGTGTATCTCATCATGGGGATTGGACTTTCAAATAAAATCATTTGGTGCTTTTTTTTATCCCAGTGTTTGATCAGACATTCAAAGAACCCAAGGTGCCTTGCCATCTGAATAACTGTATGTGTGGTTGAAGGAGTGCTTAAATGCATTATTTTTTCAAAATCTTGCTTTAAAAAATAGGAAGTTCACTACAAAAAGATAACTTACATTTGATGCAATGTTATACTGTGGTTGACTTTTTAGGGCTTGACTGTGTAACCATTACAGTGATGAGCTTCAATGGGAGTATACATGTGAGTGAGCACCACCCACATGAGTAAATCCTGCACAATTAGGTTCTTAACATGCAGTTTTTTTGTCACAAAAATCTTAACTCATCCACATAATAATATACCAACCTATGGTGCCTCATGGTCTGAAGGATTCCAGTGTGGTATACAAACTCAAAGTGATATGCAAATTATACAGAGGGATCACTTCACCAGCTCCTGAAATGCAGTCACAGCTCTGGCAGGAAGGGGGATGTGGGAACTATAGATCACAGTGGGCTAGACGCTACCACCCAAATTCGTGTTGCTTAGTGACTTACTCCACAAGACTTACTCCACTCTTACGGAAGTCAATCTCTTAAATTAATCTTAGTCTTGTCATGAGTTTCTGAGGTTTTGTTTTCCCTTCTGTGGTTACCCAGCCTTTGATAAAAGCCTCTAAGTACTTCGCAGAGCAGGGAATCCCTTTCCCCAAAATTGTGCCAGGTGAAGAAGAAGCAAAAAGTCCAAAGGAGTGCTACATAGTTGGAGACAAAGAAGGCCCCGAAACACCTGTAGTGCTGCTTTTCCCACTTGTGAATGACACCTTTAGAAACTACAAAGCACCTGGTAAGTTAGCAGCAGCCAATCACTTTATTAAAGCCAGCATGATGAGCTTATCCATTCTGTGGATTTCCACTTTTAATTTCATTATAATGAACCTATATTGGCTGGATGCTTGTAAAAGACTTTGCTTTTAGACTCCTCACTATAGTACCAGGTATGTCTATATTGCAATAAAACACCTGTGGCTGGCCTATGCCACCTGACTTGGGCTCGCGGGGCTCAGGTTGCTGGGCTATAAAATTGCAGTATAGATGTTTGGGCTCGGGCATCTACACTGCAATTTCATAGCCCCAGAGCCTGAGACCAGCGATGACAGCTTGAGAAAATAGTTCTGAGGGGTGTGAACAGTTTCTGTTTGCTTCACTGCGTTCTTGACTCTGAAACCTCAGATTGACTGTTTTAAATGTCAACCTTGTTAACTACTTGACTGCTGATCATTTCCACCTAATGTACTTATCTCACAATCTCAAACTGCCTCCTAGGGTAGGGAACAGCTGAGGCTTTTGACACCAAGTTCTAAAACCTCCTGCTTCCCCCAGGACATCTTCTACAATACAAGTTATTTGTTATCCATACAAAAATCTACCCTACATTGAAAATGGAAAATTTGAGGGCATCAAATAATAAATTGAATTTGTTCATTTTGATATTAATGTGGGGGCTGCTGTACTGATCTATGAATCATTTTTGTATTAAAAATTAAAATCACCTCTGTTTCTTAAATGAAGCTGACATGGAATTTCCAGTTTGTCACATCAGAATGCCACAGAAGCCAGGTGTCCTGCTACAGAGTTTAGATGTAGCTTGTCACAAAGTGCATGAGGTCTAATGATTAATATCTTCTAATCACTTTCTCCTTTGTAATAAATTTGGTTCTGCCACTTATCTCTTAACACACCCTTCCTCTTTTTCCCCAATTCCTCTTTCTCTATGCTGACTGCCATCAAGGCGCACGCCTCTCCTGATTTGGTAGTGGATGTGCAACTTTTTCTAAGGTTTCAGAGTAACAGCCATGTTAGTCTGTATTCGCGAAAAGAAAAGGAGTACTTGTGGCACCTTAGAGACTAACCAATTTATTTGAGCATAAGCTTTCTTGAGCTACAGCTCACTTCATCGGATGCATACTGTGGAAACTGCAGAAGACATTATATGCACACAGAGACCATGAAACAAAACCTCCTCCCACCCCACTCTCCTGCTGGTAATAGCTTATCTAAAGTGATCACTCTCCTTATAATGTGTATGATAATCAAGTTGGGCCACTTCCAGCACAAATCCAGGTTTTCTCACCCCCCCCCCCCCCCCCGCAAAACACACACACACACAAACTCACTCTCCTGCTGGTAATAGCTCATCCAAAGTGACCACTCTCCCTACAATGTGCATGATAATCAAGGTGGGCCATTTCCAGCACAAATCCAGGTTTTCTCACCCCCCCCCCCCCCCATACACACACAAACTCACTCTCCTGCTGGTAATAGCTCATCCAAAGTGACCACTCTCCCACAATGGGAGAGTGTGTGTGTATGGGGGTGGGGGGGGGTGAGAAAACCTGGATTTGTGCTGGAAGTGGCCCACCTTGATTATCATGTACATTGTAGGGAGAGTGGTCACTTTGGATGAGCTATTACCAGCAGGAGAGTGAGTTTGTGTGTGTGTGTGGTTTTTTTTTGGGGGGGGGGGGTGTTGAGAAAACCTGGATTTGTGCTGGAAGTGGCCCACCTTGATTATTATACACATTGTAAAGAGAGTGGTCACTTTGGATGGGCTATTACCAGCAGGAGAGTGAGTTTGTGTTGGGGGGGGGGGCGGAGGGTGAGAAAACCTGGATTTGTGCTGGAAATGGCCCAACTTGATTATCATACACATTGTAAGGAGAGTGATCACTTTAGATAAGCTATTACCAGCAGGAGAGTGGGGTGGGAGGAGGTATTGTTTCAGGGTCTCTGTGTATATAATGTCTTCTGCAGTTTCCACAGTATGTATCCAATGAAGTGAGCTGTAGCTCACGAAAGCTTATGCTCAAATAAATTGGTTAGTCTCTAAGGTGCCACAAGTACTCCTTAACTTTTTCTAAGATCACTATGAATGTCTCCCCATGTGCTGGCCTGTAGGAGGTGCTCAGAAAATGAGGCACTAGGCATCTAATTTCCACCAGTCTTGAGACTGGTGATCCAGGCAGCACTGTAGTGAAGTAAGCTAAATATACTCATAAAACATCCTCACAGTAAGAAAATCTCACTGGAGAGAAATCTCTGGTCTGTGACTGATTGTGTGCACATGGCTGATAAAGCCTAGGACTATAATCATGTCTCAATAATAAACCTAATTGCTATTTTCCTCTAGGTGTGAAACGTAGTCCCTCAGAGATGGCAGAAGGTGAAATTGATGTTGCCGATATCAATGGTTCATATAATATAAATAATCTGCGCTATTCAGAGGAAGATTTTGACAAGCTGGCAAAACTGAGTTACTACAATGTCCAGAATAATAAAGACTTGATTCTTCAGGCCTTGCGTATAGCTGTGGAACGGAAAAAACAACATAGAAATAGTCTCAAACCTCATACTCCTCTGTGATAATATATCTTTCTCTCCCATCATTGGGAAGGATCCCAGCATTCTACTGATTGTCCAGCATTATGGAATATGAAAAATATCCATCTGTTGATATTACTGAAGAAAAAAGGAACGGAAACAGAAAGTGATGGAAATCCAAAGAATGCTAAAAATGGCATTCAATCTGTAATAGGAAAAACTAGTATCTGCCTGTCAGAAATGGGAATAAACATAAAGAGGAAAACTCTTCCATAATTTATTCATGTGCTTCCCTTGTTAACACTCTCAGCAGTGTGGCCAAGTACTGAATTGATGTTGAGGCTGAACTATGCTGTCACTTCTAGAAGTGATCTGCCTCAACCTTGACTTGGAATGATTGGCAAGGAAATATGAAGTAGCTTGCATTGTCATTGTTTGTGTTGTATCTATTCTGTCAATGAAGAGAGGACTTCCACGACCAGGACTGCCAGTCCAGAACCTTTAAAGAGAACAGAATCAATTTTTAAATAAAATAATTAACATACTAAGCTTTCTATACAAATATATATAAATATGAAGTAAAATTTTGCATAATAAAATGTGGGTTTGGATTCTGAGTGGTAATAATGAGATTTTTTAAAAAACAACGTCCTCTTCTATTAGCAGAACTATTAATGCAAATGATTGATTCTGTATTCACAACTAGCAAACGGTCTGGCGTAGAGATGATGCAAGCACCAGAGTTCAGCGTTGGAACTGAATGTGAACTTTCCTAGTGTTTTAGACAGTTTGAATTTGGGATTCCAGTTTAGGTTCATCTCGAGTAAGACAATCCCACACATACACATTTCCTAAGGAGAAATTAATTTTGTAGAAACATAGCAGAGGGTTTAGTTTTTAAGTCTGTTATTGTGTCTGCAAACTTGATTTTAATTTAACAAACTTTTCGGGTGTGGGAACATCCTTAATTATTTTTAAAAACAGTCCTAAGTTCTGTTGCAAAGAACTTGCACTGTTCCTACAAACCCTACCAGTCCTACAAGAGAGGAAGCCCAATCCAGCAGACTTTAGGAGGTTCAGTGGTGAGTGGGGAATGGTTCCTTGGTCTGCTTGCTCACCCCAGTGCTAACCCAACATTCTGTGAAGGGAAGTCCTGATGCTACAGACTTCCGATGGTCTGCAAAAAGTCTGTCTTCTGCAAATTATGTTGGTCCTCAGAATCAGGGCTCTCACCCAAGGAGGGGATAACTGTGTCACTCTTCCTTTTGGCTTCATAGTGCCGGAAGGACTAGAATTCTACTGAGTGCAGGAAAGGGGGATGGGAAATGTGGCTAGGCAGGAAGCTTGATGAGCAGAACCAAGAGAAGAACCACTTCCCTAACCTTCCTGCTGCTTTTTAGACCCCATGAAGGGCTTACAGGGAGTGATAAGCTCCTTTCCCACATCTTGTGCAACTCCCTGCGTAACATTTTTTATGAGACACCAAGTAATAGTTTCCCTCTCAGGGACTCTGTGAATTATAGAGGGGGTAACAAAATAAAGCTTTATACTGGAAATCAGTTGCAACCTTAACTAAGGAGCATGTTAATGAAGTTTAATAGACATAAAAATGGAACCTCTTGAAGGCTACACACAGAGGTATCATACATGAGTAAGAAAACTCAGAACTATGTAAAAATGTGCTGATACAGTGCATGGTTAAAAGATGTGACTATCCCGGACTTCAGTAACATAAAGCATGATTCTGCAGACCCTTTCTGCCACATGTAATATCACTAACTTTGCCAGGATTATGTGCAGGCGCACGCCCTCTGCAGAAGGAATCTTCCTATGGTTGGGTCCACTGATAGAGCAACACAAAGCAGCCTGAATGTATCGGCGAATTGGCCCCGTGGTGTGTATGTGAGAGGTTGCCTTCTATTGGTTTGTTGCAACTTAGAAGCACCATAAAGTTATTTTTATAGCTGCTATCTAGTGAGTTCTCAAGTAATATACAGATGTTGGCTGGAAGAAGTAATAGTGACTACAATATGTTGACGTTCAACACCTTTGATGAGCAGTCATCAGAAATAAGAAACATGAAACCAAACTTAAGAAAGGGGAGACAAAACTTAAGAAATGGTATTTCCAAAAAAATGAGGAAGCCAATCAAAAAGACCCTAAAGCAAAAGTGAAGGACTTTAAAATACTTAGACTCAGCATGGAGGTTTCTTAAATACACCACAACAGAGTTACAAATGGCTTGCATAGGCTTAAACAAAACATGAAGCAGAAATGCAACCAAAACCAGAATGGTTAAAATACAAGAGGTTATTTGAGCCCAACAGCTATTCTTTGAGGGGAAGGGAGAGGAGAGGGAATCCAGTCCTACTGAAGCCAAAAAATGAGTGCATAAAATGTGGTATTCAATAAGCAAGATGGAAAGTAGGAGGTCTAACAGGGATGTTGAAAAGTAAATACCCACCAAATCTTGTTTGTAGCTATGTTGGACTACCAAGCAGTAATTAAGGAGGAGAAGGATGTTGCAGAGAAGTTTAATGACTTTGTATCAGCCTTCACCATGGAGGACATGCCTTCTAAAGCCAAATATGGACCTAGCTTCAGCAAGGTCTTGCCCATTCACCTGCATCCACCCCAAAATTTTACATTCTAGATAGGCAGCAAGCCTATTTATTTATTTATTCCTTTTAGCTGATAAGTCTCTGTTCAATGCATTGAGATTTTTAAAAGCAATTAGGGAATTTAGGCACACATCTTCCATTAACATATATTTTAAAATTAATGGAATGTGTCTAAACCGTATAGGTTGCTTTGAAAATCTCAGTGCATTGGACAGAGAGTTATCAGGTAAAAGGGATAAATAATAAGAAATGATCACTTTAAACTACACATATAATGTGATCACCTACATCTATTATACCAGTTCCACTGAAAAATGTCAATGTTAATATGGTATGAAATTTAGCTGTCTTTAGAAAGGAAGAAGATGCTCGGTCTGGGCTAGCTTGGCTTCAGTGAAACACATTACATTAGGTACAGACTTCTCAGATGATAATGGATGGCTATATCTGCTGTATCTAGAAGATAAACTTTTGGGAATTTAAGAGGAAAAATGGACAAAACTTTGCTGGTCCAGGTCCATACCAGGGACCAGATTTTTATAGTGGAATAGGAGGAACACATCGTTTGTGACCACAACTTTGATGGATCTGGTGAGACCCAGGTACCAGATCTGTGTTGCTTTTGCACTGGATTGTGCTGAAGTCTGAAGTTTTTCTGGTCAAGTAGGAGTGGCAACAGTTTATTTGGGATCAAAAACCGATAGGAGCTAGCAATTTCTAGGTGGTGGATGTGTGTGTGTCTTTACTCTGCTATTGAGGAGAGATACACAGGGGTCTGGATTTTTACAAGTAGAGCCAGCTGCCCTTCTTCTCTATTTTACTGGTAGAAGTTTGGTATGAAGAAACAAGGATGAGGGTGCTGACTGTTTTGTGGTGTTGCTCTGCCAGTTTCAACAGTGTTGGGCTAAAAGCTGGTGCAGTTTTTCTCTATTCAGACAGTAGAATGGGGGGAAATGAGGATAAAGAATTATCAAAATCAATCATGCTCTGGTGACCAGATACAAGTTTTTATAGTATTATTGGGCTAAAGTGCATCAGAATCCAGATTATTCCAGTGAAGTAGGAGAGGCTATGTTTGTTTTCTATTCAGGTTGCATAATTTGGAGCTTGGGCCGCAATTTGCGAGATCCATGTGGATCCAGGTGCTGGTTGTGGATTTTTGTAGATCTCCTGCAAGGATGCATTGGGGTCTAGGATTTTTTTTCCCCCCGTAGGATCGGCTAGATTTGTCCATTCATGCCACAGAATTTGGGACTAAGTCCCTAAATCTGATGGGTCTGGCAGGGTTCAGGTGCCAGATCTCAATGTCTGCGGCGGCTACGTGCCGGGAGACAGTCCAGGCCCACAATTTTTTGGCACAGTAGCGGAGCATAGACGGGGGAAGGCCTTAGCGGCGGGACTCAGCAGGGCGCGGGCACCAGGGGACGCCGGTGCCGGCTCTGGGGCTCCGTGTGGCTTCGTGCTCTGGGAACGTGCGGGGATGGGGCAGCGGTGACTCCACTTGATCGGCGTTGACGGGAAACTCTGGGGACCTGGCGCCCCAAATCCCCAGGCCGAGGGTCATTCCGGCTTTTCCCAGCGGTGCGGGGCGAGAGGGTTGGGCCAGGCCGGGCAGGCTCCCAGTCCCGGGGGGCGGTGCTCGGGCCGGGCCCAGGGGGGAGGGGCCGGGCCGGGCCGGTGGGGCGCTGCCGGCCGCCAGTCAGTCAGTCAGTCAGTCTGGGCGGCGCTGCGGGCGGCGGGGTCGGGATGTTCAGCTGGATGGGGAAGCAGGCGGGCGGGGGCGAGCGGGCCGGCGACCCGGTGCAGACGGTGACCGGGGGGCTGAAGCAGCTGTACACGCGGCGGCTGCAGCCGCTCGAGGACTATTACCGCTTCCAGGACTTCCACTCGCCCGCGCTGGAGGAGGCCGACTTCGACAACAAGCCCATGGTGCTGCTGGTGGGGCAGTACAGCACGGGCAAGACCACCTTCATCCGGTAAATACCCCCCCGCCCTCCATTGCCAGCCTGCCTCCCCCCCCTGGTAAATACCGCCCCATTGCCAGCCTGCCTGCCTTCCGCCGCCCCGGTAAATACCGCCCCATTGCCTGCCTACCTTCCGCCCTTCCTCCCTCCGGTAAATACTGCCCCATTGCCAGCCTGCCTGCCTCCCGCCTTCACTCGGTAAACCCCCCCGCCGCCGTTCCTCCCTCCGGTAAATACTGCCTCATTGCCTGCCTGCCTTCCTTCCGCCTTCACTTGGTAAATACCCCCCCCCACTGCCCATCCTTTCTCCCTCCCTCCAGTAAATACCGCCCTATTGCGAGCCTGCCTGCCTGCCTGCCTTCCTCCCGCCTTCATCCAGTAAATACGCCCCCACTGCCCACCTTCAGTTGGTAAATACCCCCCTGCCGCCCTTCCTTCCTCCCTCTCTCCGGTAAATACCACCCCATTGCTGGCCTGACTTCCTCCCGCCTTCATCTGGTAAAGACCCCCTTCCAGTGTTCGCCTTCATCCGGCAAATACCCCCGACCCCCTGCCACTGCCCACCTAAGTGAAAATTCCTTGCCTCAGTCCAGTAGCGGTCCCTTGATACACCCCTTCATTTATAAATAACCCCATTGAGGGTAAACGTCCCCTTTCCTTCCTCATTTGGTAAATACCCCCCACAGGGGTAAATACCTTCCACTGTATACCCACGGGAACAACATAGACACATAGCCCACCACCAGTGTAGTTGCCCCCTGTGCCTGAGCTTCATGCTGTAAAGACTTCAGCATCTGGGTTAAATACCCCCTTGGCCCTCCTGCCAGCGCACAGTTTCATACAGTAAATACCCCCTAACTACCTACTCTTGCATGCACTGTGGTCATGCCCCCTGTCACTTTCCTTTCATACAGTATCTATTTCACACCTACACTGAATAATTGGTTCCCTGCCCCTTCATCTTCATATGATAAATACTCCTCACCCTGTCATTTCCACCCTCACCTGGTAAATACCGCGTTGGCCCTGTTGCCTATCTGTTAAATAATCCTCCATCTGCCCCCTGCACTGGGATAAAAATACCCTTTCATGTGGTATTTTTCATGTGGGTGAACAAACCTACCATTTTCATACAGTAACACACTTATACTTGAACAGTAACACACCTCTAGAGTAAATGCGGGGTGGAAAGTTGAGAGGCCTGTCACTCAAATGAAGACAATAACCTTGATGGCTGACGCAGAACAAGCTCCAAGATGTGGCTTGTGTTATCATGAAAGGGCAAGTGAAAACATCTCCACTGCGTGGACAGGTGGAACAAGTTTGCTTGGATGGGGGCAGGGCTGAAAAATGTGGAGTATGTAGAAAAGTGCATACACATGGTTTGAAAGTACTTTAAAAGAAAATAAAAACGTAACATGTATTAACTACCTGTTCCATCTTAAAGCTACAAAGCAAGTAGCATTGGTGTATTGAGTGAGGCAGGACCTTTTGTCTGTTGACATGCAAATTAACTAATCAGTCTAAACCGGGGTGGGCAAACTTTTGGCCCGAGGGCCACATCTAGGTGGGGAAATTGTATGTAGGGCCCTGAATGTAGGGCTGGGGCAGGGGGTTGGGGTGCGGGAGGGAATGTGGCGTGTGGGAGGGGGTGCGGTGTGCAGGAAGGGGCTCAAGACAAGCGGTGTGTGGTGTAGGAGGGGTGTGGCAGGGGGTTGGAGTGCAGGGGGGGTACGGAGTGCGGGAGGGGGCTCAAGGCAGGGGGTTGGGGTGCAGGAGGTGTTCAGGGTGCGGGCTCCGGCCTGGTGCCGCTTACCTGGAGCGGCTCCGGGGTGGCAGTGGCGCACGGGGCTAAGGCAGGCTTCCTGCCTGCCTTGGCCCCATGCTGCTCCCAGAAGTGGCCAGAATGTCCGGCAATGGCTCCTGAGGGTGGAGTGGGGCAGGCAGTTCTGCTGCACGCTGCCCTTGCTTGTGGGTACCACCTCTGAAGCTCCCATGGGCCGCGGTTCCTCATTCCTGGCCAATGGGAGCTGCGGGGGGCAGTGCCTCCAGGCGAGGGCAGCGCACGGAGCCCTCTGCCCCCCCCCCCCTTCACCTCCCCAGGGGCTGCAGGGATGCAGTGCCGGCCTTAGCCCCGCTGTGCCAAGGGGCTGGCAATCCCACGGGCCGGATTGAAAAACCTGACTGGCTGGATCCAGCCTGCTGGCCATAGTTTGCCCTCCCCTGGTAAGCCTTCTGTTGTGTTATCACTGTATTGGAGAGTAAAGCTTTTCTAAATGTCTGCAAAATATGATATTTAAGTTTGATGTACATTTCTGAATTTTTACAGCACTCTGTCGTTTTGTTTTTGCCTTCCTGTTTAAGGACGCTGTCTCATGGTTTTTTGTACTGATGGGAAGGAATATGTGTTGTTTTCCATTTACTGTAATGTTTTTCTAGTTTGTTTCAATAGACAGTAGTTACTGAAAATTAATATAGTGTGCATCAGCAGTCAAGTGTAAAAAACCTAAAAGCTGTCCAGCCCATAGTGCTAGTTTTGGTGTTGCATTCACATGCAAGATCCAGATTTGCGAGTGACCCTGGAACTTCTGTTTCTGTGGCCGATAGATTTCAGACCCCTCAGAAAGGTAGCACATGTACATTAAGTTGTACGTAGGCATATGTCACTCTGCTCTTTCTTGAGTTTAGTATTAGTAAGATTGCACCTGGGTAGGAGGTAGGATCTTTTAGAAGTGGTAGTTTTATGAAATATAGTTCCGTGGAGATAGCGAACTTCGAAGGAAATGGGACCCAACAATTCTAAATCAGTGGTCACTATGATGTCTTGCTCAGGACACCCAGAACTCTGAGCAACTGTGTTACACCTCTGCCTTAGCAAGAGTGAGAGCTTTGCCACTGCTAAGCTGTTTGTCAGTTCCCTGACACACCAGCCTGTCTGTCTTTCCAACAAACTCATCAAAACTCTACCAGTGTAAACTTTCAGGAAGCAATCAGTGAAGCCCAGTTCCTGACTTCTCCAGAGACATCTCCCTGCAGTGTCCAGTCCCTCTGACTGGACAGTCTCAGAAATTGTTTGGTGTCTCCAAAGAGAGAGTGCACACATCAGACTGTAGGTTAGCTGAAAACTCACCCTTCACTTTCATACACCGTACTGAGATAGTTTTGTAATAAAACAAGAATAAGTTTATTAACAAAGAAGAGAGATTTTATTGACAATAAACAAGAGAAAAAGAGATAGATATGGTTGCAAATAAAACAACACATTTTCTTGTGACTAAAACTTAATCTTAGCGATCTTTGCCTAAGCGGTTTTCTTACATCAAGTTGTCAGCATCTCCCCAGGCTAAGAGAATGCAACTTTCACATGCTCACAAGGTGCTGTCCCCTAAGTGATGGGTAACTAAAATATCTTTTTGCTCCCCTTTTATTACTCAGAGTCCATTGTCTCTGCCTCAAGAACCAGGAAGGCTTCCTGGGGTGCAGATTCTGTCCCATGCTGTGATGGTTCAGTGGTCTTCTCCCTTGCTCATTTAGCTTGATGGCTTTGTTTACATTATATGTAAATGTACTTCCATTGTCCTCTGCCTGTAACCAAGCTGGTCAGACATATATAATTATATATATTGCAATATATATGTGTAGAGAGAGAGTATATAATCTGTACATATATCACACAATGGCTTTCAGGACTAGTGTGTCACCAGTACACACATTGCACCTTTGAGATATATATATGGCCATACCAAATTCACAGTCCATTTTGGTCAATTTCACAGTCATAGGATTTTAAAAATTGTAAATTTCATGATTTCAGCTATTTAAATCTGAAATTTCATGGTGTTGTAATTGTAGGGGACCTGACCCAAAAAGGAGTTGTGGGGGGAGGGGGTCGCAAAGGTTATTGTGGGGATGCTGCTACCCTTACTTCTGCGCTGCTGCTGCTGGCAGTGGTGCTGCCTTCAGAGCTGGGCAGCTGGAGAGCGGCATCTGCTGACCAGGAGCCCAGCTCTGAAGGCAGAACCACTGCCAGCAGCAGCGCAGAAGTAAGAATGGCATGGTATGGTGTTGCCACCCTTACTTCTGCATTGCTGCCTGCAGAGCTGGGCCTTCAGTCAGCTGTTGCCACTCTCCAACTGCCCAGCGTTGAAGGCAGCAATGCAGAAGTAAGGGTGGCATGGTATGGTATTGCCACCCTTACTTTTGTGCTGCTGCTGGTGGGGTGCCGCCTTCAGAGCTGGGTGCCCAGCCAACAGCCTCCGCTCTCCATCCACCAGCTGCCACTCTCCGGACACCCAGCTCTGAAGGCAGCGCAGAACTAAAGGTGGCAATACTGTGGCCCCCCTAAAATAACCTTGTGACCCCCCCTGAAAGTCCCTTTTTGGTCAGGACCCCCAATTTGAGAAACTCTGGTCTCCCCCATGAAATCTGTGTAGTATAATGTAAAAGCACCCAAAAGACCAGATTTCACGGGAGACCAGATTTCACGGTCCATGACATGTTTTTCATGGCCATGAATTTGGTAGGGCTCTAGATCAGTGGTTCCCAAACTGGGGTTCACAAAATGTTACAGGGGGTTCTTGGGGAAAAATTCCCTAATGGCGGACTGAGCTGTCCATAGGGACCCCGGGCAGTACAGGGCTGGTAGGCCCTTGGGGACTTCCAAGAGCTCAGCAGATCAAAGCAAGCATATCTATCACACTGAGGAGATTTAAACTTCAAGACTCCTTATACGAAATAGAAAGGGAGGTGGATATTTTTTTTTGCTGTTTTTAAAACTAAATAGGCTGCTGGTGTTGTTTTTAAATTATTATGAAGAACAAATTTAAGCTTTGTTTGTTTGCCTGGACTGCTCAAGACCTGAATGCTTGTGTAGGAGGAACTCTTTGAGTTGGCTTCTTAAATACCTTCATGCTGTTTCACATCTGATACTTCTTGATGAAACATAGGAGCCAGAGGTGCTGTTATACCAATAAATTAAAAACCAGCAGGATCTTATTAAAGGGGAAAAGGCAAAATACCACATTTATTGTGAAAACAGAAAGAATCATAGTAAGCAGTTAGTTATAGTTATAACAATCCATTCAATCTCATATTTATTCATACATTCATTCATACACACACACACAGAGGTTCTGCGAGGTTGTTATCATAGTTACCAGCCTTAGAGTTGCTCATGCCAAGCCACTGGCCAGGTGGCCTGGACATGAGGAGGGAGCAGGGCCTTGTCAGATGCTCATCTGATGCTCCTGGAAGTTGGTTTTCAGAATCAGACCCCCAAAGTTCTCACTTTCTAGAGTCCATTTTTATAGGAATTTCTTCCTATGCCAGTCTATGGGAATTGCTTCATAATGCAGATAGCACATTCCTGACGGCTCTGTGCTGCTAGATGTTATCTTGTTCTTTGGTTCTCCCATTCTTAAGGCTGTTGGGTGGATTCCAGTCTGCCCTCCGGGGGTTCTGTGGTTATTTCCACTTGACGCCTTCTTCAGCCGATGGACACTGGATTCTGAGGCTGGCACCTCCCTGATCATTCAGTTATTATCCACACCAAGCGTCCATCCACATACATCCTCTATCTCTATTTTAATCACAATTGTTAATACAACAAAAGGGCGGGGAGTCTCTGGGTGCTGTTTCTGTTTTTACAGAGTATTGCTTTGAGTCTCTCTCTCTGTGAATTGCTTTGAGAACAGACTCTGTCTTAGAATGTACTAACGCAATTAGCAGCTTGCAAGTTTCACACATAGGGGGAGAGAAACAGTACCAAAAAGCAAGAAACCTCTTAATTAGTAATATTCTGGAATTTAAACTATGGGGAATCAAACTCATTTGTGATTTTAATACAGAACTTCTTTAATATGATCCAACAGTGCCAGTATGGGGGGGCGATGAGGGTCACGTGCTGCCCTTGTGTCGGCACCACACCCCCTCCCACCGGATCCCTCCCCTTTTTCTCCAGCAGTGCCCTCCCACCCCCCCAGGGTGCGCGGGGGCTTTGACCCCGCACCCCTTTTTTCTACTGGTGCCTCTGATAGGAGCCTTGTCTTATAACAGGCTTAATCAAAAGTCATACAAGCTACAAAAGTGAGATCTTGGAAGAGTGTTGCCATTTTCATAATGTAATAAAAATACTGTAATGATAAATAAAAATTAATAAATAGTGAATGTAATAAGCATGTCCTAAAAACAAATTTTATATTTCTAAGATCACTGCTTTTATAATTTATGCTGAGGTAAGGGAGAAAATCCCTGGAAATATTCATTTTTAGGAGGGGGTTCACAAGACTTGACATTTTAGTGAAAGAGGTTCGCGGGTTGTTAAAGTTTGGGAACCACTATATTATGGCAACAATGTGCTGGGGCAATGAGTGTGTCAGGCCTGATGTAAGTTACACTATGTGTGAGCTCTCTGCCTCTTGGCCTTGAAGGGCTTGTGTGTCACAATCACCTTAAAGATATTAAACTTTTTGTGAGCTGCCCTGTATAAGACATAGTACTATTTACAATTAAATATTTTCACAATGACTTTTTTTAAAAATGTGGGCTAGGTTCAGCATTTTTCCTGTTGCCTTTCCTGTCGTTCCTGTTTCTCCTGTTACTTCAAACACTTGTTTGGTAATTACTTTACAATTATGTACAGGGCATGACCTTGCAAATACATACCCGAGCATGAAAATGTCTGCATTTCCCCACATGTTAATTATACAAAGTTGCTAGTGTTTTTTGCATTCTTCATAAATTGCACTGAAAATTTTCTTTTTTCAAGTACAGTAACTTAAAACTGTCCAAGGAACATTGTAGAGGTGAGGATCAAATTTTAATCTGCTTTTTATATCTGCAAGGTTCATGAAAGTCCTGCTTTAAATTCTACAAAACTTTTTTTCTTATTCTCTCAGTATCAACAGATTATAATTTACTTGCAACCCTACAATAACAAACTATGTTTTTTCTCTTTTAACATAGGCCAAGATCCTACAGACACTTATACCCATATTTATCCCTACTCATCCGAACAGTTCAACTGTCTTCAAATATTTAAATAGCAAGTCAGTTTTCTCTTCTCTTATTTACAGCTACCCACTGGAAGCTTGAAACTGAATTTGGTTTCTTTAGTGATTATTGCTTCCACCCAGCAAACTCTTATATACAGTTTAATTTTACTCAGCTGAGTAAATTGAGTGTATGCATAAGTGTTTGCAGAATTAAGAATTAGAACATAATTAGGTAAGGAAACCAAATTCATCTTTGGGCTCCCAAAGGGTAGGTGCAGATAAGAGAAGTGGAAAAGTTATTTATATTTTAAGGCTATTTGTGAAAAATAGTTTATTGTCCAAACATTGCTCTGTGCTCACATAAACTTTTTTTTTTTTTAAGTTAAAATCTGCTTTGTGGGTTTGGAGTCTGTATAATATATTTCCAAATCAATGTATTACTTGACTTAAGGGCAAATTTAAGTTAGAGCAAATATTTCATGGATCTTCAGGTTTTCTGTACTCTTTGTTTTGAATTCAAGGGATAGTTTTGGAAAATAAACATAAAGTTTTAACATTCCAATATTCCTTGCGGGGCTTTTAAAAAAAATATTTTTGGTGCCACCTTCTTGTATGTAATGTGCTTTTAGCTTAACTCTATTCCCTACAATGTTTAGTAATGTAGTTAACTGCTGTGAGTATAGAGCTTGGGCAGAGAGAAGGGAAAAATATTATTTTATTATAAATAAATAATGGCTGGTAAATTTTTTCTTCCAGCTGGTTTTTCACAAGTAAACTTTGATTTACACCTGAAGTCATAAATCCATACTGTTCCTGCTTTCTTCTGCATTTAATGCTCTGCTTCCTCAAGAAGGATTGAGATTTAAAAGGTGGAGAACCACTTTACCCCAGAAAAATACTACTTATGCAGTCTTTTCTACTGAGTCAGCAAAACACTTAACTTTTAAATATGTGAGTAGTCCCACTGAAGACACTTGCTTAAAGTAGCACATGCCTATATGTTTTGCCTGATTGGGAGCTTAATGAATGAAGGAAGTAGGTGAGGATCATATGAGTGCTGGTTGTTGTGACTCAGTGTTAGATTCATGTCATATGCAAAAGTTTTGGTTTTAGTCAACCTGAATGCAATTTTTTGCATTGTTTACAGTCAGTATATAGTCACTTTTAAATTTAGACATAGACAAATATGTAAAGTTATGGTTCCAGGTGCTATTTTCCCCCTCCCCTTACAAACTCCCCAAACACTAGCTCCTCAACACCAAGCCTATGCAGAATGAAAGCAGATAAAGGAATGCTGTCAAGATTTCAAACAATTTGAACAAATCTCTACATGTTTCTAATAACACTTCAGCTGCACCCTTGATACTGTTGACGCATTTTGTACTTAGTGCAAATGACCAGTTTAGTTTTATTATCCTATCTGGTTATTGTGTAGTAGTACAGTATTGATTGTTTGAGCATTTGACACTGCCAGAGAATGTCTAAAGTATATAATTTAAAAAACAAACCAAACAAAATGTATTTTTAATTCAAATAATAAATCCAGCAAAAATTCCTATTCATCATCCTCCCCCTGTTTTGTTTTTTAGGAAAAACTATCTTTATTTTAGGTTTAAACTGTGTAACAGCATACCCTTAATCCTTCTATTAGTCTCTCAGTTTGTCATGGTTACCATAAAGAAGGAAGGAACTACTGTGCATTCAGTACCTTTTCGCAAGAGTATGCAAAACAAAAACAAAACAATTTTTGTTTTTGAAGGTGGAGGGAAATAGGGACAATTGACAATTTGTTATATCAAACAGGAACTAGCCCTTATGCTTTTGTAGTCAGCTGTGGTGTTTATTTTTTTTCCTATTTAATGATCAAACAAATTTCTACCCTATTATAAAATATTGTTGCATCGAGTTTCATTTTGATATCAATGTGAGGTTTAAGCATTCTTATACTACTAAATAGATGTATTTTAAAACTAGAAGGGTCTGACTTTTTTTAAAACTAATCAAAGCAAGGAAATTCAGAATTAAAGCTAAAAGAAAAGGAGGACTTGTGGCACCTTAAAGCTGTTTCTCTCCTTAGTCTGCCAAGTTGAGCTTTGTTAATACATTCAGTATTAAGCAAATGGTGCAATGGTACACTGAACTTTTTTTGTTCCCCATAGCCAGTGTCAAGAATTGAGGCAAGATTTTAAACATTTTTTTCAAAGTTACACTTTCAAAATGTGGGAGCATATAAAATCTCGGGTTTGCAAAGGGTATATGAGTATATTTAACCCGATTGTGGGGAAGAACTGACAATGGCCCTGTGTCTATCATGGTCCGGATAAGAGTTCTGATACTTTTTAATCTCTGTGGATTTGTAAAGATTAAATTTGTCTTTCACTGACATCAGATGTCATGAGTTTTCATTCAGAGCAGATTTCCCACACTTAAACAAACATCCTCTGCCTGGACTAAAGAGCCCAGTTCATAAAACAAAAAGAGTGGTTTTGTGACTGTTAGCTATTTTGAGTGGAGTGGCCCTGAGGGAGGAAAGAAGCTTTCCATTGTGTCTCCACATGTACTAACAATTGCTAGCTAGAGTATCCTTGCTTAATGTTGCTGAGAAGCAGTTAGCTTGTGCTAATGCAATAGTTCAGCATAGCTGAAGCAATGCACTTTAAAGGTTGATTACCATGTCATGAGCTCTGCCTAATTCGTAGCACATCTAATTTTGAAATGAAGTTTCCCACAGTTTGGCTTCAAGTTCTGCAATGACGTCTTGGGAAGACCTTACAGAATTCATTTGAAGGGCAGGAAGGCTGCACCTCATGTAGAAGCAAAACTTGCAGTCCACAGGATATGTGTGGCATGAACTACAGTAGTCTGTCTGTGAGACACATGCTATTTTTAAATAGTCTTCCTGTAAACTCTTGGACTCCTTCTCTAGTGATCTTTGCTGACAAGGCCATGAGGTTACTGGTGTTATAAATCTGGGTGTTTTCCTGTGTTAACATAATGTATTGTACAAAAACCACTAGTTTTTTACGTAGCGAGACTGCCCTCTCCTTTCATGTGGCTGGGTGAAAATGGTGTTTTTACATTGAGAGGAAGCATGCTAAAACTACTTGCAACTGGTAGTCAAGATCTGGTTCTGTTCTGGACTCTGCCACAGACTTGCTGTATGACTGTGAGCCAGTCACTTAACCTCTTTGCCTCATTTTTCCTGTTTGCAGATATCCATAATATCTGTCTTACCAGGATGTTACATGTGTATCTTCACTTCTTCAGTATTTCTAGTGTGCAGTGGGTCTCCTGGAGCAGGTCCTCAAAGAATAAATCCTGAAGCACTTACATGAGAGGAAAGTGATCAGGAACAGTCAGCATGGATTCACCAAGGGAAGGTCATGCCTGACTAATCTAATCGCCTTCTATGATGAGATTACTGGTTCTGTGGATGAAGGGAAAGCAGTGGATGTATTGTATCTTGACTTTAGCAAAGCTTTTGACACAGTCTCCCACAGTATTCTTGTCAGCAAATTAAAGAAGTATGGGTTGGATGAATGCACTATAAGGTGGGTAGAAAGTTGGCTAGATTGTCGGGCTCAACGGGTAGTGATCAATGGCTCCATGTCTAGTTGGCAGCCGGTGTCAAGTGGAGTGCCCCAGGGGTCGGTCCTGGGGCTGGTTTTGTTCAATATCTTCATAAATGATCTGGAGGATGGTGTGGATTGCACTCTCAGCAAATTTGCGGATGATATTAAACTGGGAGGAGTGGTAGATATGCTGGAGGGCAGGGATAGGATACAGAGGGACCTAGACAAATTGGAGGATTGGGCCAAAAGAAATCTGATGAGGTTCAATAAGGATAAGTGCAGGGTCCTGCACTTAGGACGGAAGAACCCAATGCACCGCTACAGGCTAGGGACTGAATGGCTAGGCAGCAGTTCTGCGGAAAAGGACCTAGGGGTGACAGTGGACGAGAAGCTGGATATGAGTCAGCAGTGTGCCCTTGTTGCCAAGAAGGCCAATGGCATTTTGGGATGTATAAGTAGGGGCATAGCCAGCAGATCGAGGGACGTGATCATCCCCCTCTATTTGGCATTGGTGAGGCCTCATCTGGAGTACTGTGTCCAGTTTTGGGCCCCACACTACAAGAAGGATGTGGATAAATTGGAGAGAGTCCAGCGAAGGGCAACAAAAATGATTAGGGGTCTGGAACACATGAGTTATGAGGAGAGGCTGAGGGAACTGGGATTGTTTAGTCTGCGGAAGAGAAGAATGAGGGGGGATTTGATAGCTGCTTTCAACTACCTGAGAGGTGGTTCCAGAGAGGATGGTTCTAGACTATTCTCAGTGGTGGAAGAGGACAGGACAAGGAGTAATGGTCTCAAGTTGCAGTGGGGGAGGTTTAGGTTGGATATTAGGAAAAACTTTTTCACTAGGAGGGTGGTGAAACACTGGAATGCGTTACCTAGGGAGGTGGTGGAATCTCCTTCCTTAGAAGTTTTTAAGGTCAGGCTTGACAAAGCCCTGGCTGGGATGATTTAATTGGGGATGGGTCCTGCTTTTGAGCAAGGGGTTGGACTAGATGACCTCCTGAGGTCCCTTCCAACCCTGATATTCTATGATTCTATGATTCCTCAGAGACCTGTGGCTTCATCTATGTGGCTCTGATTTGCAGAACTGGGGATTAAGGTTGTTGCTGCCACTTTGTAAGCTTTATGTTGTATGTGTCACCATCTTCTGAATCACCATCTTCCATCAGCAGGAGTCTCTGGAAATGCTGTTTCATAGCAAAATAGGAGACTTAGAACCAAAAAATAGAGACTCTTTTTGAAGAAGAGTAACACCAGTGAAAAGGAAATTGTTATTTGAAAACAAAGTATACTTGATCTATGGAACTCACTGCTGCAGCTACTGATTCAAATAATTTTAGATTAAAAAAGATTAATACACTAGCATCTGGAGTTACAAGTGTTATCTAAGGACTAGATGCTGCAAGTGGATCCATGTGGGTGTAGGGATGTGCAGATCCATTTTTAGGATTTAGACCTTAGCTACAATAGTGTAAGGCAGGGATGGCCAACTTGTGGCTCTGGAGCCATAGACTCCTCCTTGTACAGGCACCGACTCCAGGGCTGGAGCTACAGGCACCAACTTTCTAATGTGCCCGGGGGGGGGGGTTCACTGCTCAACCCTTGGCTCTGCCACACGCCCTGCCCCCACTCCACCCCTTCCCGTGCCCTCCCCTGAGTCTGCAGTGCTGTCACTCCTCCCCATCACCCCCAGAACCTCCTGCACACCATGAAACAGATGATTGGCAGGTGTGGGGAGGGAGCGGGAGGTGCTGATGGGGCAGTGCTGCTGGTGGGCAGGAGGTACTGGGAGCCGGGGGTGAAGGGAAGCTGATGGGGGGGCTGCTGACATATTACGGTAGCTCTTTGGCAATGTACATTGGTAAATTCTGGCTCCTTTTCAGGCTCAGGTTGGCCAGACCTGGTATAAGGGCTATTCATTTTCATATAGCTGGGCATAAAGTGATCATCTCCTGAGCTCAAGAATGCATACTATTCTCTCTCTGCACCCCCACCTCTGCCAAATAAATAACATAGTCATGGCGTTGTCCAGTCTTGCAGGTGCATGAAGCAGAAGCTGGTATAAGTCACTCCTGGAAGCAGAATAATGTACTTAATGGACTTTGGTCTGTTCTGATATGTTAGTAAATAGGAGGCTCAAGGAGAGAAGCTCTCTCCTAATCTTTTGGCTCTTACATGTCCTCTTGCTGGTTTTGGTCTGTATGAGCAAAGGGTTGTTAGAATTTCACTTAAAATAATAGTTCTTCCCTTCTTCCATTCCTCCAGTTTTTAGACCTCATGTAGGACGATGCAGTTGTTCCCTGTAGCTTATACAGTAAGAGTTTGGTGCTATTGGAGCAAGTTTACCAAGGCTGGTGAAGAGATTCTATTTCATAGCTATCATAGTCTTAGTTCCTTGATTTTACTTCTTTGTACCAATATTATAAGGCTTTGGTTGTTTGGGTTCTGTTGAACTGAAGGCAGAGTGAAACAGGAAACAGATATAGGTGTGAGGTTTTTTGCAGGAGTGGTGGGTGAAATTCTGTGGGCTGCATTGTGCAGGAGGTCAGACTAGATGATCATAATGGTCCCATCTGACCTAAATATCTATGAATTGTTTAACAAGCGGAAAAGCTCCGTGGAATGTATATGCAGCTACAGCAGCCTTGAAGTAAGGCTAAATTAGTGCAGTTTTACAAAATGACACACAACCTACCAAACCATTGCTAGCTATTGACCCCACAGTAGCAGCCTTGTCCAGGCTCCCACCCATTGAATGCTCAGAGCATTCTGCCATTGGCTGTCAGAGCAATGGTACTACCACTAAAGCCTGAAGAATTGTCTTGATAGGTTCAATTTTGATTATTTTAAGCTGTTGACTATGGCAATCTGCAAATGTGCCCTAAATTGTAGTTAGCCATGATTGGCTTTAAATACACCAATACTTGGGAAACCCATGGACCTAGTAATTCTTGATTAATCAGGTTCTCTTTGTTTGAGGGAGAATCTTGAAATACTAAATTCTCAATTGTTTTCATAGGTGCAACTTTTCAAGGGTATTTCTAGGGTAGTTCTGCTGTTTATATTATGAACAGGGAGTTAGAGCAGAATTTTCTTGAAGCTAAGCAGGGCTGATTGTAGTTGTTCTTTCCTTCTCTGAATCTGGAAAAATGGGTAAGCCAGTGTATGCTGCAAAAGCACGTTACTTAATAAACTGAATAGGTATAGGGAATCTTTTGCTGTTAATATTGGCCTCGAATCAGGAATACCTCCTCATTCAGAAAAGCATGGAAGCCTGTCCTCAACCTTTAAGCATGTGCTTAAGTTCCATTGAAAATAAGCACTTAAGCTGGTCCATGAAGGAGGCTGTCCTGCCTTTGTCTGTAGCCTATCCTTAGTGATTCGGCAGGAGATGGAAAACCCATCATAATGCTTTTTGAGATTTTCACCTATTTTATTATACACAAAAACATGACCAGAGAATTCTAATGAGGAGGCTGACCACGTCCATGACTGAATCTACCTCTAAACTGGAATTCAGTAGCTGCTCCAGCACCAGCCTCAGCCTTTTAGTCATTACCAAGTGGAGCGGTACTGCGTCTGTAGGTATCTCTGTCAGCCTCTCTCCGAGTAAGACGAGCAGGGCGTTCACCTTCCAGACCTTTGGGCTGCGGTCCGCCAGTCTCAGGGCGGCTACAGCACAGGGTGACAAGCACAATCTCGGGGTAGATGAAGATAATCACGCAAATACTGGATACCCTCGTTGGTCAGATACCAGTAAAAGTGCCTCCAAGCAAACTTCTCCTTCACATAGCCACGCGATTTCAGTGACTGCATGGCTTTCATGACATGGAGGTTGGGCACATTCTTGTCTTCCAGCTCTGGGTGTTTAGGCATGTGAACGTCTTTCTTGGCCACCATCACTCCCTCCTTAAAAAGGAGTTTGTAGATGGCAATCCGGTTCTTCTTGGGCATCAACATTGTGGTGCTAGCAGTAAGCCCGAGAGCTGGAAAGCTAGGCAATTGTGCAAACAGGAAGGAAATTGTCTTCAACTGAGATGCATATATGTGTCCGAGGGCAGAAATTAGTTCTGCAGTTGGAACTTAGTTAATAATTCTGTTATGCAATTCAGACTCAAATTCATCTCCTGCTCCCCCATGTGTTGGCTCTACAGGTGTTAACAGAAGAAAAGTTTACTCATGTATGTTACTAAAATCAGCAGATATGACTGTGAATTCAGCTAGCAGTCACGTCTGTTCAGGAAGTTGGTGTCGTTTTCACATGATCGCTTTTCTGACCATACCCACAAGTTTAAAAACCTCTCTCTATAGGCCTTGCTGTTAGCAGCACACATACAAACTTAAATACACAAGTGCTAAATGAGATTTCCTAATGTATGCATTGCTGTATTTGCTGGCAGCAGTCATGTGCAGCAGCATACCTTGAATTAACTACAACTTTGTGTAGTCATGCTTGAGTCACTTGTAGCCATAACTGGTGAAGTGAATCTTATAGTTGAGGGCATGTTTTTATCTATGGTTTTACAGGGGAGGATTGACTTTCATTATTCTGACTTTATCGGCTTTTTGTGAAAAGTTGGAATTCCAGCTTTACACTCTGACATCTATTTCTAGCCAAAAAAAATAGTGAAATGCATAAAAAGTTAGTCCCTGATGGTTGGACTGAGGGGGTATATGTCTCTTGAATTTTATTTCTTTATTTTAATTATAAAGAAAATGGCAATTTTTTTTAACCGAAGTGCTTGCTTATCTTCCCTTTCCTTTTTATAATTCCCCTTTCCTAGGTACCTATTAGAACAGGACTTTCCAGGCATGAGGATTGGTCCAGAGCCTACCACAGATTCTTTCATTGCTGTGATGCATGGAGATGCAGAAGGGAGTACTCCTGGAAATGCATTAGTTGTGGACCCCAAGAAGCCATTCCGTAAACTCAGCCGCTTTGGAAACGCTTTTTTGAACAGGTAAGGGCAGGCTCATTGCTGGGTTTTTGTTTTTAAGTTTAAAGTTCCATCTGTCTCACCTTCTCTATGACATTTACTAAGACTACTCATTTTCTGCTATATTCCTTTTTAACAAGGCAAATGATGCATATTCAAATGCAGCAACCAGCAGTTGGGAATTGTTATATAAATTAATATCTAAAGATTAAAATACCATATAGTGAATTTTTAACGTGGAGCTGAACGTGTCCAATCACAACAGTTGACTGTGAAGGGAGAGAACATGCAGTAAACAAACATTTTAATGGTGGTCCAGACTACACAAAAATATAAATATGGTATATGTTCAGTTACAGGAACTGTACTTGTCATTATGAAAATTAATTCACAAAAAGCTGCTAAAAGGTCTCTTCAGCCAAATGTCTCTTCGGTGTGAGAGTTTCAGCAATTCATAACTCTAGAGCAGACTTAGCCCTAGCTGGCCTTCTCTGCCTTAGAGAATGGAACTTGTAGATTAGCACCAACATAAGTACCAGTAGTGCTGTGTGTCCACACCAGCTATGCTCTTTTAGGTACAGGTTGGTTGTAGTTTTGGTCTGCATCCATTATTGTGTTCTTTTACATCGTTACTTTTGTGCTGCCCTCTGGATACCACAGTTCCTGGCACAGCCCTCTAAAGCAGTGGTCTCTGGAGATTTAAAAGACCTCCTAACAAGGACAACATATGAAAAATTCCACGTGATTTGTGTGCACTTCCAAGCTGCAAGTGATGAATTTTGACGAGTGGAATAGATGAAGACAGCCTTCAAGGGTTTTGATAAGACAGCGTAGTACTGGGGTTTGGGTGGTGTATTATCATTTTATTTTGCATAATTGTGGGATCTTTAACTGGTTGTAAGCCTTGCAGCCTGGAGCACATAGTACTCCTGGGGAATTCTGCATCACTGCGTATGTGCAGAATTTATTTCCCCTGCAGATTTCTTTGCTTCCCTGCAGAAAAATAACTTTCTGACAGGGAAGCAAAGGGAATCTACAAGAGCGGTCATGCGACCCTCCCCAGCAGTATGTTTCGAGTGCCCAGGGCAGCCAGCAGAGAGGTAAATCTCTGTGGGCAGGAGACAGGACTGGGGAAGACCCAGCTGGTGACTCCTACCCTGCAACGGGCTCAGCTGCTAATCACAGCTAGCCTGGGGAGGACGGGACTTCCTCGTCTCCTGCACAGCATCTGGGGCCAGGTTAGACCCACCGCCAGATTTCTCCCCCAGCTGCAGGAAGCTCTGCATACTCTCCCCCCGGCCTGCCCACATACACTTCCTGCACCCATCTTTCCTCAACTGCAGGGGGAGGGATCCCTGTACATGGAGCTGCTCCCCCATCCACCCAACCCCTGTGCATCCAGACCCCCTCATACCCAGACCCTCTTGCTGAGCCCCACTCCCCCTGCATCTGAACCATCCCAACGAGCCAGCTGGATCCCCACCCCACTGAGCCCCAGACAGTTTGCACCTGGATGCCCACTCCCCCCCAGCATCTGGACCTCCAGTGAGCCCCCTACACCCAGACTCCCTTGCTATACTCTATTCCCCCCCACCCATACAACACCCCCGCTGAATCCCAACCACCTTCACCTGGACCCTCCTGCAGAGTCCCATTACTGTTGCACCCAGACCCACAACTAGCCCCTGTTGATCCAGATTCTCCCCCCGCTCCCAGATCCCCCACTGAGCCACCCACACCCAGATTGCCCCACACAGAATCCTCTCAACCCACACCTGGACCTTCCCCACTTTAAGCCCCTCCACACTTGAATCCTGCTTTGCTGAGCCTGCATGCCCACACAGAGGGGCAGGGCCCTGGGGTGTTTCTGGGGCAGGCCAGGTCCTTGCGCTGTGTCAGGGTTGGGTGCAGCTTCACCACTGAGTCCATGTGCCAGGGGTGGGGAAGTGGCACAGATCTCCCACCTCTGTGCAGCCAGCCAGTGGCCCGTGCTCCCCAATGCCATGCTGGAGCCGCCACATTTATTTGACAAATAAAATTTGCAGAATTTTAAATTTTTTGGCACAGAACATAGAGTAACATAGACTCTATTCATGTATTGGGTCAAATCCCACAACCCCTGCTGAGTTAAAACTCCCAGTGACTTCAGTGAACAGAGTAAGCACTTCATGAACCAGCCTTCTTTTGTTTTCCTGCTGTACTTGGTGGTGGTTTGAAGAGGAAGCCAGGACCTGTAAGACAAGTTAAGTTAAATTGGTTCCCTTCTAACACGAGTGCTTCCTGTTCTGCTGATAAACTCTAGCTTGTGCTTTAGCAGAGCTGTTAGAGTGCAGTGTTTTCTCATGTTGTTTTTATTCATGGAAGAAAGCCTGTGTGTGCTTGAAGCCAGGCAGCCTGTTGGTTTGCTAAGAAATGAATTTATGTAAATAACTACGGCAGCTCTCTGGGCAGCTGCAGTTAAGTTTTTTTTTAAATGTATTTTTGTAGCAAATACTCCTTGCTATTGTGACCAAAGCTCTGGTCTCCACTGCATATTCCTCTATTCTTTCTCCACAAGAGAGTGTAGTACTGTTCTGTATACCAAGCAATCCATGAAAGCCATGTACATGAGAAGTATGTAGTAAACAGTACTTATACAATACACTACTGATTAAACAGACACATAGTAATAGTGAACATTTGCTGACATAAGTAGGACGACCTAGTTTCTTTCCTAAATCACACCATAGCTAACTGTCTCAGCCCCTGAGTTCCCCAAAGGAAAGCTGTGTTTCTGGCTGAAAAGAAAACGTATCAGACATGGTTACTGACTAAATTATTAAAATAAATGCACTGTTTTGGTGCAAGATATCTACTGCAATGCGATTATAAACCAGCAACCTTCGCCTCCCTGATACTTACAAGCTCCCCGTCAGCATGTCCAAAATTGCTGCAAAAAATTATCATTCACGTGTTATTCTGACCACGTTTCAAATCCCTCAACTGCCTCCACTTACCCTATCATAGAATCATAGAATAACAGAGTTGGAAGGGACCTCTGGAGGCCATCTAGTCCAACCCCCTGCCCAGAGCAGGACCAATCCCAACTAAATCATCCCAGCCAGGGCTTTGTCAAGCCTGACCTTAAAAACTTCTAAGGAAGGGGATTCCACCACCACCCTAAGTAACGCATTTCAGTGTTTTACCACCCTCCTAGTGAAAAAGTTTTTCCTAATATCCAACCTAAACCTCCCCCACTGCAACTTGAGACCATTACTCCTTGTCCTGTCATCTGCTATCACTGAGAATAGTCTAGATCCATCCTCTTTGGATCCACCTTTCAAGTAGTTGAAAGCAGCTATCAAATCCCCCCTCATTCTTCTCTTCCATAGACTAAACAATCCCAGTTCCCTCAGCCTCTCCTCATAACTCATGTGTTCCAGTCCCCTAATCATTTTTGTTGCCCTTTGCTGGACTCTCTCCAATTTCTCCACATCATTCTTGTAGTGTGGGGCCCAAAACTGGACACAGTACTCCAGATGAGGCCTCACCAATGTCGAATAGAGGGGAACAATCACGTCCCTCGATCTGCTGGCAATGCCCCTACTTATACACCCCAAAATGCCATTGGCCTTCTTGGCAACAAGGGCACACTGTTGACTTATATCCAGCTTCTCGTCCACTGTCACCCCTAGGTCCTTCTCTGCAGAACTGCTGCCTAGCCATTCGGTCCCTAGTCTGTAGCGGTGCATTGGATTCTTCCGTCCTAAGTGCAGGACTCTGCACTTGTCCTTGTTGAACCTCATCAGATTTCTTTTGGCCCAATCCTCCAATTTGTCTAGGTCCCTCTGTATCCTATCCCTACCCTCCAGCGTATCTACCACTCCTCCCAGTTTAGTGTCATTAGCAAACTTGCTGAGAGTGCAATCCACACCATCCTCCAGATCATTAATGAAGATATTGAAGAAAACGGGCCCCAGGACCGATCCTTGGGGCACTCCACTTGATACCGGCTGCCAACTAGACATGGAGCCATTGATCACTACCTGTTGAGCCCGACAATCTTTCTACCCACCTTGTAGTGCATCCATCCAGCCCATACTTCTTTAACGTGCTGACAAGAAAACTGTGGGAGACCGTGTCAAAAGCTTTGCTAAAGTCGAGGAATAACACGTCCACTGCTTTCCCTTCATCCACAGAACCAGTTATCTCATCATAGAAGGCAATTAGATTAGTCAGGCATGACTTGCCCTTGGTGAATCCATGCTGACTGTTCCTGATCACTTTCCTTTCCTCTAAGTGCTTCAGAATTGATTCTTTGAGGACCTGCTCCATGATTTTTCCGGGGACTGAGGTGAGGCTGACCGGCCTGTAGTTCCCAGGATCCTCCTTCTTCCCTTTTTTAAAGATGGGCACTACATTAGCCTTTTTCCAATCTTCCGGGACTTCCCCCGGTCGCCATGAGTTTTCAAAGATAATGGCCAATGGCTCTGCAATGAAATCCGCCAACTCCTTTAGCACTCTCAGATGCAACGCATCTGGCCCCATGGACTTGTGCACGTCCAGCTTTTCTAAATAGTCCCGAACCACTTCTTTCTCCACAGAGGGCTGGCTACCTCCTCCCCATGCTGTGCTGCCCAGTGCAGTAGCCTGGGAGCTGACCTTGTTCATGAAGACAGAGGCAAAAAAAGCATTGAGTACGTTAGCTTTTTCCACATCCTCTGTCACTAGGTTGCCTTCCTCATTTAGTAAGGGGCCCACACTTTCCTTGGATTTCTTCTTGTTGGTAACATACCTGAAGAAACCCTTCTTGTTACTCTTAACATCCCTCGCTAGCTGCAACTCCAGGTGTGATTTAGCCTTCCTGATTCCATTCCTACATGCCCGAGCAATATTTATATACTCATCCCTGGTCATTTGTCCAATCTTCCACTTCTTGTAAGCCTCTTTTTTGCGTTTAAGATCAGCAAGGATTTCACTGTTAAGCCAAACTGGTCACCTGCCATATTTACTATTCTTTCTACGCATCGGGATGGTTTGTCCCTGTAACCTCAATAAGGATTCTTTAAAATACAGCCAGCTCTCCTGGACTCCTTTCCCCCTCATGTTATTCTCCCAGGGGATCTTGCCTATCAGTTCCCTGAGGGAGTCAAAGTCTGCTTTTCTGAAGTCCAGGGTCCGTATTCTGCTGCTTTCCTTTCTTCCTTGTGTCAGGATCCTGAACTCGACCATCTCATGGTCACTGCCTCCCAGGTTCCCATCCACTTTTGCTTCCCCTACTAATTCTTCCCGGTTTGTGAGCAGCAGGTCAAGAAGAGCTCCGCCCCTAGTTGGTTCCTCCAACACTTGCACCAGGAAATTGTCCCCTACAGTTTCCAAAAACTTCCTGGATTGTCTGTGCACCGCTGTATTGCTCTCCCAGCAGATATCAGGGTGATTGAAGTCGCCCATGAGAACCAGGGCGTGCGATCTAGTAGCTTCTGCGACTTGCCGGAAGAAAGCCTCGTCTACCTCATCCACCTGGTCCGGTGGTCTATAGCAGACTCCCACCATGACATCACCCTTGTTGCTCAGGCTTCTAAACTTAATCCAGAGACACTCAGGTTTTTCTGCAGTTTCATACTTGAGCTCTGAGCAGTCATACTGCTCCCTTACATACAGTGCAACTCCCCCACCTTTTCTCGCCTCCCTGTCCTTTCTGAACAGTTTATACCCATCCATGATAGTACTCCAGTCATGCGAGTTATCCCACCAAGTCTCCGTTATTCCAATCACATCATAATTCCCTGACTTTGCCAGGACCTCCAGTTCTCCCTGCTTGTTTCCCAGGCTTTATTCATTTGTATATAGGCACTTGAGATAACCCGCTGATCGCCCCTTGTTCTTAGTATGAGGCAGGAGCCCTCCCCTCTCACACGCTCCTGCTCGTGCTTCCTCCCGGTATCCCGCTTCCCCACTTACCTCAGGGCTTTGGTCTCCTTCCCCTGGTGAACCTAGTTTAAAGCCCTCCTCACTAGGTTAGCCAGCCTGCTCGCGAAGATGCTCTTCCCTCTCTTCGTTAAGTGGAGCCCGTCTCTGCCTAGCACTCCTCCTTCTTGGAACACCATCCCATGGTTGAAGAATCCAAAGCCTTCTCTCCGACACCACCTGCGTAGCCATTAATTGACTTCCACGATTCGACGATCCCTACCCTGGCCTTTTCCTTCCACAGGGAGGATGGACGAGAACACCACTTGCACCTCATACTCCTTTATCCTCCTTCCCAGAGCCACGTAGTTTAAACTATCGAATTTAAACTTCTTAAATTTGCATTCAAGGACTTGTGTAACTTCCACCTTCCCTGTATCTCAGATCTTGTTACTTATTTTCCTTCCCTCATCCCCTTTGCATTACTGGTATTGACAGTCTTGGCATCCCATTTTATTATTTTTCTATTTCTATCTTTTTGGGCCTTGCTCTGCTGCTCCCTTTGGTTGGAACAGCCTTCCAATCCCAGTACTCCAGGACCCCTTGTGACCCGGATTGCCTGGGGTAGCCCTCACTGAAAATGTCAATGTCAGTGCAGACTGCAAAAAGAACAGATTCTCCCAAAACTGGTGCTTAACACTGAAGTTGCAAACTGTACTCCTGATCCCTTACACTGGTTATCAAGAAGCAGAAGAAAAGAAATCACGCAGCCCCCTTTATTGCATTCCAGTTCTCTGGCTCCCAATTGGTGCAGAGGTCCAGTAAAGTGAGAAGTTATTTAAAAACTCTGCTCACTTATACAAAATGTTCTGACCCCAAAGGCCAGCCACATTGCCAGGTCAATAGTAGTTTGGATGTTATCCAAAATACCACACTGCCAGCCAATCCTTTAGTCTCTAAAACTAAAGGTTTATTATAACGAAAAAAGAAGGAACAAAAAGAGAGTTTTTAAATGGTAAAGCATTGTACATACATGCAAAGACTTCAAAGTCCATGTATCAGGTTGTTAGCAGTATTGGTGAGTCACTGGCTTGAAAGTCCCTCTGGAATGCATCCACAGCTTGGATGGGTCATTCAGTCCTTTGTTCAGAACTTCAGTTTGTAGAAAAGTTACTCCAGAAGTAAGAAGCAGGAATGAAGAGAGAATGGAGAAGATACAGCCTTTTATATACTTTTGCCTTGTGGCTTGTACTTCCTTTGTCCCAAACACAAGCTTCACAGCACATGTCATGGAAAAACCTTAGAGTTCTCTGTCCATAGACATGCCTCTATATGTTTTGCTGACTCATTAGGTGTATCCCCAGGCTCCTTTCCCTGGGTTCATTGTACCTCTGATGACCCTTGATGGACCATTGAACAGGCTAGGCAGTGCCGATGCCAATCTGTGTGGGGGTGTACCCAGAAACACAGCACAAGTTTGGAAATACAGATATATGCTACATATCTATAACTGATGATGCAAAGGTGATACAAACATATAAACAAGATTATCATACTTGGTAAACTGTAACATTTTTGCAGATACCTTACACGGTGTATCTGGTCTGATTAATTGCAATTTTATAATATTGATATCAATAACATCGCAAAGTGTTCCACCCCTCCTTTTTTAAGAATTGAGATCTCTTAAAGACTTGTGTTCCACAAAGCTCACATCAGTCACATGTAACATAAGAGAGGAAATAGTGACTGAGAGAATGGAGAAGTTAGCAAACAAACAAAAAAGAAGCGGTACCACCAAGAGTTGCACGTAGTGAACCTAACCAGCCACATTATTATTATTATTATACTTTTATTCCTCCCTACTTTTTGTTGCTCTTGATAGTAGTTGACATGTCTAAAACTAAATTATAAGTTCCTAGGTGCAGCGACAGTACCTCTTTTTTTGTTCTGTAAAAAACCCTAGTTAGCATGCCCTTGGATGCTGATGAAGTACTCAAGAATGAAAATTGCTACAAGGTTACAGAAATTTTTTTACGATATTAATTTGCATTTGAGAAATAGCATGTGATTATGTAGGCAAAAGGCTATGTGGTGATGCATACAGTGTACACCAGAAGGTAGAGTTAAGGATGTAAGTGCAACCTTAATTTACCTTTTTTAAAAAACAAGTTTTGATTGCTTCTTTGAGCAGCCTTGATGTTCTCAGCATAGTTTTACATATGGATTATTCAATAAAATTGAATGTAGCTTTCTGACAGTAAAGTAAAACTTAGTTTTCAGTTTCAGATACTGCAGCTGCTTTTTAGGCAGACTTTCTAAAATTGTTGCAATCCAAAATAATTATAAATTTGGTTCACTTCTGATTTCCAGACCAATGTACATCAGCTTCAGTTTTCACCGAGACCGTTCTTGCTAAGGGCCACTGCTCTACTTGTACGCAAAGGAGATACATTCAAATCAGGAATGGCATGAAATGGAAGATGGTATATGTTGGTAAATTGATCTTTGTAGCATGACACTTATTTGCTCCTTCTTGGTTTATTATCTTTTGAGAGGGTTGGCAAGTGTTCTGGAAACATACAAGTCCATCTACAAGATTTTTTCTGCAATATACCCAAGGTTTCTTGTTTATTCCGTTCTGATGAAGACGTCTCACTTTTACACTTGCAGTGATAATCTGATATCACTGCTTGTACTTGTGTTTCTATACTTGTATATTTAATTTCAAATGTGGAAAATGTGGAATGACAATCCTATGTATGGTGCTAATGGGGAGGAAACTTTCATTATTGGACTTATGGCACTGCAACACTGTATTTACAACAACTTTGTAAACCTGTTTTTTAGTGCATGTCTGTTTGCTTCTGAACAGTTAAGTACAAAAGCAAGGTGTGTATGAGACAAATGCGCTTTGAAACTTATCTCAGAACTAGGATTTATTGCATTTCAGGTGCATAGCATAGCTTTTTCTTAAAACTTGTCATAAAAAGCAGTTTAAAATGATCATGCCGATATAGTTACATTTACCGTTTGAAACTTTTATATGAAATATTAGTCTGACCTACCCTTTGTGGAAATATTTTTGTAACCTGGCTCCACTTTGCCTTCAGGTCATGGACTAATCTAGAAACTGCAGCCAGCTATTTCTAACTTCAATTTGTACTCCTGTTTTTCACTCCTTTTCTAACTTGTCCTCTTCTGTACCCTATTAATGCTTCTTGTGTGATTTGCAGAGCTATCCCCACGTCTAACTATAGCTCTTGTTTGGCCTGTACAACCTGTCACTGCTTTTATGTAATTTGGCTTGTGGACAAATTTGAACATTGTAGCATTGTTCAGCTGAAATAAAGGTTCTTCTTTCTCATAAGATGTATGCTGAATTTTCTAGTTGATACTAAACAGCCGCCAGGCTTTCTACAGAAAGATGAGATAGCGTGAAAGTACATGGATTAAGAAAAAATTCAGTCTCTACAATATTTCTAATAAAAGAAGGTGTTTTCACCTTGTATATATTGCCCATTGCTCTCCTTTTGTCCTCGTGATCATCTAGTTTATATTCCAGGGTTCAAATCTTGCATCTGATGTTTATATTTTATATAGTTTATATTTTTGTATTTCCTTGATTATTGATGCCTGTTTAGTGTTCTTCCTCAGAATCCGGTCAGTTTTGTGCTTTTTGGTGCACCGTTTCCTTTATTATCTCTGCTGTTGGAAGTGAAGGACAAAGTTTTTTTTAATAGCAGTGTCTCACTGACCTTTCAAAAGCAGCACGTAAACTTGCAAAACCTTTACTTAAATATATAAGGCTACTTTGATGTTTGCAGCATTTTCTATATTTAGTACTCCTTTGAAATCTCTATAGTAATTATAGGAGATACTGAGATAATGTTGTTTACTTAACATGTGCTTTTGGAAAGTCAAGGTGGTTGTATCTTTCTGAATCAGAAGGCATGACAGACAGGTATAACAGAGTTTGGTTTCCTGAGCAATGCCTTTTAATGGATAAAAGCAAGGAGTTTCTCTGTGCATTCTCTCCAATATCATTACTTCCAGAGGTCACCTGGAAAATAAGACAAGGCTTGAGTTTTGTTGATAGCTTCTAACTGGGTCCCTCCAATTCTCCTGGATCTTCCAGATCTTCTATCTTAGAAGCAGGAGCATATTCTCCATCTGGAGTTGAAATTTCTGCAGTTGGCTGCGTGGACCATACTATACTAACACATTTTGACTTTGATTGCGGTATGTTTTGTTAGGGAGGCATGAATTCCACACAGTACAGTACAGAAGATACAGAGCATATCCGCTTCTTTATCTATTTGAAGATCTTCCTTCTTCAGACATCTATTATCAGAAGCACCACTGTCTTGGGACTTGCCAAGTTGAGGGCACTACTTGCCAAGTTGAGGGCACTACCATTTAAATTTTGGGAGAATGGCCACTGTGCTGTCTCTGAAGACCCTATTACTGATATCATTAATGTCAGCCATGAGAGTCAGTGAAATCCAAGACCTATTGGCTGATTCTCCTTACAGTGTTCCATAAGGATAAGATGTTCCTACTCACCTGCTAAATTTCTGTCTAAATAAACAAAGCTCTGAAGGTGATTTTTCCCCCTCCATTTGAAACAATTAGCCTGTCTGTATTTTATTCCCCTATATTACATATTTTACCAGAAGGGGATAGGCTTCACTCTCCAGTTGTTGATAGGGCCCTGAGCTACTATCTAGATAAGGCAAGTCTTGTGCAAGTCTCCTAGGCTGCTATTGACATACAGGGATAGCTTTTCCACTGAGATTTATCAGCACTTGAAAAGTGTCAAAGAGGCTCATATTTTACATAGAAGCCTGTTACGAACTTGCAGATGATATAGTACCTAAAGGCCTTCAGCTATGTTTTTCCAGGTCAGAAGCACCCTGCCTGAGCACTTTGTATCACAGTGTTGTGTAAGGCTGGTCTTTGGAGTTCTGTGTGTATGTTTAAGCAGGACTACTCTCTTGATTTGACAGTTTATTACAGATCTGCAGTCTCTATAGCTTTCTACATGCCTTCCTTAGATTTTGAGCGTGTCTGGGATTTTTACTAAATGGAAAGGAACTGAGGCCATAGCTGTATCTATGCAGTAACTTCGCACCCGGCATTTGGTTTCTTGCCATGGCAAGTGTGTGACCCATCGTTGCCATCCCTCATGATTTTATCAAGTGTTTCATTATCCGTGGTATTTTTAGTAAAATGAAAGTTTCTGGCTCTGATTGCTGCAGAAAAAAAGCCTTAAAATGTGAATGAAGTGTTCCTTCAGAAACTCAAAGGCAAATAAAAAGGAACACCAAAAGTATTATTTTTTAAAATCTCATGATTGAACATTTGTGGTAGGCAGTACAGTGACCCCAGTGTTCGCTGCTTTACAAAGAGGTCCACCTTTGTTAAGGGTACATGCACTCAAGAGTGGGGATTTCTACAAGCAATCTAACCAAGAACTAGAGCTGCTCTAAATAACTTCTTTCCTCCTTCCCTGCAGGTTCATGTGTGCTCAGTTACCTAATGAGGTTCTGAAGAGCATCAGCATCATTGATAGTCCCGGCATTCTTTCAGGAGAGAAACAGCGCATCCGTAGAGGTGAGTTGAAGCAGTCAAAGTAATGAACACCTCTAGCGACCTGTTCTACTGGGAAATTGGTCCCACTAATCTTTCTTAAGGGCCTGCTCCAGTGGCTTGGAAATGGTGAAATTCCACTGTGATGTGGGAGACCTGTGTGTAAATTGTCTCTTTTTGCATCTCTATTGCTGAACAAATATTACAAAGTCTGTTGCAATCAATGTTTTGAGGTTAGCTGTAGAGATTGGGATCAATGTTCTATTCATGTTGAGTGGTGCAGGGGCTTTTGTTGTTGTGCTGAAATACACCAAAACACTTTAATTAAAAAAAAAAAGAAACATTTTGTTTAATTTTCCGAGTCCATCAAACACAATCCCTCAAGATATATAAAACTAAAGAAACTATCAACAAGAAACTTCAAGTAGTTTAACATCACACTGAATATTTGCTAAAATTGACAATATCTCTGTTGAGCATGCAAACCACAACATTTTTCAAAGGCTTATAACTTGCCCAAATTTGGGTGGATTTTCAGAAGAATAGTAAATGAGTGTTGTAGTTCCAGATATTGATTACATTTAGTAGTGTGAATAATGTAAATTATAAATATGTGGATTATAATTATAGGCGAGGCTGATAGCACCGTCTGTTTTTAACCAACTCCCCTGATACTTGTCACCGTATTTTTCAGTTGCTTACCACTTTGCCAAACCTAAACAAGCTGGAATTTTCCACGCTTGATGTCTACCTCAGACTGAATTATTTTGGAAAATTTCAGCCAAATGATTTAGCCATTTTGGAGAATAAAGCGAGGAAAAGATAGGTTGCTTTGCCCATGTTAAAAATTTGAGAGCTTTTCTCTGAAATGCTCTATCACTCCCATGTTTTGGACCTGGCACTTGAAATTTGGCAGGGAGGCTGGCTTTTGTGTCAGGGATGCCTCTGTGAAACGGCTTTTGCTGCCCCTATGAAAATTCCACCTAAATTTGGCCAAGTTATAAGCCTTTGAAAAATTGCAGTTTGCACATGCTCAATAGAGACTTCATTGATTTTTAGCAACTAAAATCTCTGAAGATTTTTGTTCTCACGCCTCTTACATCTCCTAGTGCTGACCAGACTGAGCATTCACCATCCCAGCAGAGTGATTGAGCATGCTTCATCCCCTCACAGCTCCTAGAACTGACTATATTGCGCTTGCACCATCCCCACACAGCGACTGAGCATATTCCCTCCAGCCCAGGGCTCCAGGGGTGAAACCAGGCTTTACCAGTAATGGCTGCTGTGGGGTGGGGGGGAGATAATTCACTGGAACTGACAGCAGAAAGTATGTCTCCCCTGTGGTCTCAATGACACTCCTGTCAGTGCTCAGGCAGCTTGGAAGAAGAAGCCATCTGATTAGAATGTGGAGGGGATGGAAAGGAGTAGATTACAAAAAGGAGTCTGGTGAGACAGGGACTGGAGGTAAGGAAAAAACTGGGGCTTTTTGGGCAAGAAGACTGCGAGTCAGGGGGAAGAGAGGCAGGGATTGTGCACTGCAGCAGTGGGGAAAGGTAGTTTAGGAGTGGTTGTGCAAGGAGACTGGTATTGGGAGCCAGGAAAGGACTGGGAGCTGGTGAGGGGAAACAGGAGGGTGGGCCAGGAGTCAGAAGACTGGAGGCAGGGAACACTGAGATATGGCAAGAAGCTGGGATACTGCGGGATGTAGAGTGGCTAAGTCTAGTTGGGTAAAGAGACTAGGATTGAGAGACAGGAAAGGAGAGGAGTCTGAGATCGACTGGACAAGAAGATTGGGACTAGGAACCAGTGTGGAGTGGAACAGGCATGAGAGGAGGGAAGATATGTTTGGTGAGGAGCTGGGGTGCAGAGGGGACTGAAACTGGTTGAGGAGCGTGGGGAGGGAGACTAGGAGTGGAAACCAGTGGGTGGGGAGGGGAGAGACCGATCAAATGAGGAGCCAGGAGTGGGGAACTGGGACTGGCTGGGTAGGAAGATTAGGGACAAGGAGTTGGAGTGGGAGGGGGAGAACTTGGACTGGTGAGGAGACTGGGACTGGGCTGAGAAGCCTGAGCAGTGGGGACTGGGATTGGGTAGGCAAGAAGAATTGGACTTGTACAAGGAGTGGGGAAGAGACAGGATTGGGACAGATGAAACCCCCTGGCAAAATTTCTTATCCCCCTCTAGTCTAGAGAAGATACTTCATTAGCTCAAGTGTCAGAGGTCTGCGCAATTAAACTAAAGGTTCCTACTTTGCTCATGACCCATGTTCGTGTCAGTACAATGCCACATGATGGAATTTGGTTTTTTCAGTTTACTTTTTTAAAAACCTCAGAAATGACATACAAAAAACTTACATTAAAAGAATATTAAGGTTGCAAAGTTAAGCACTCAAAAGTTATGAAATGTCATGTGGAAAAGGTAGCATGTGTTCATGTAATTAAAGACAGCATCATAATGCATATGCACAAGGGGTTGGAATTAAAGTTGCACAGGCATTTCCTAAGTTTTGAGTGTTTGCCTTTGCAGCCTTATGGTATTTTAATGTAGTTTATTTGTGTTTCATACTTACATTTATATTGTACTAAGAAGAGTATAACTAGTAAATTCAACTAGCTAATTCACTTAAAATAATCTGCTATTATTAGTAATAAAAAAAAGTGGAAATGGAGAATGAATACCTGTCCTTTGTTGTTCCTCTTTTCATGGAAGCAGATCTTATAGTAGCTATGAGATGAACTACTAAGTCAGTATGGTAGAGGACTGTTGATATTACATCCTGCCAAGTTCCTGTCATCTCTGTTCTGACAGAGATTCTCAGCCATATTGACACAATATAGTCTACATTAACAAGAGGTATCTCTGACTCCTATGAAGCCAACATGTCTATTCATCAGCACATATTGGCTAGTTCTGCAAGCTCCCAAATGTTATTTTCAGATATTTTATTATGATCTATGCATTGTTGTTGAAAGGGAGCAAACTAAAATTGTACAAAAAATTAGACCATGGCTTTTTAATACAGCTTGTAGGAGACCTGTCTGCTTTTTCAAAACTACTTAAATAACAAAAAAAACAAACACCCTCCTACAAGTAAGGTGTCACTCCACTGTCTAAATGATGCTGAAATGTTGGAAATCTAGGATTAGCAAATATTACTGCTATATATTTTGTAGAAGTGAAATAAGAATAGCAAACTCAAAAACTAAACAGAATAAATTTCTGCAAAGACCAAACGTAGACTTAACATGCCATTCTGGGCAGTGAATAGTCAGATTTGTTTCTGGTAAATATCTTCATCCATGTCGTCACTGGTTTATGATTCTTAAATATGGTAGAAAAAAGCTGTTTCTGAAAGAGGGAAATGAGCAAGAAGTTTGTACAAGTTTTATACTCTATTCTGTAACGCATTGTCTCAAAACTATTGTAATATCTTTTATTGACTTATCTGCTAAATCAGTACACTGAGTGTCACTGGAACATCCTGCATTTTCACTCCCTGTTCTCTCATAGATGGATTTTGTGTGTGTGTATTAAATGTGACCAAAGTGCCAGTTGTAAATGGCAGCTCTAAGGTACTTTTGTTGTTCATTGAACATAGAGAAGGAAGAACTCTGACATGTAAAGCTCTTTGTGTATTTAAAAATAATTATCTCTTCCTTAATAATATGAATTACATTTTGTGATTTCTTGAGGGTAGCCTAATATTTGATAACCATAAAAATAGAAGTATAGTTTCTAGTGCACATGGCACTGACAGAGAAGATAGATTTCTGTTCCTAAATTTTAAATAACTAGGTGCAGAAAATGTTAACTTTGTGTCATTACATAGGTCAGCTATTTTTTCGGTCTTGCTAGAATGTGGTTCTGCTGAACACTAGTTAGCTTTAGCCAGTTTAGTTGTAGTGTGAACAGGGCTTTGTTCTACAGCAAACCTCCCATGTAAATTCACCCCAAGATTGGCAGATTATCTACTTTCGAACAAGGAATCAAGAATTGGGATTTTGGTGTAGATGCACACACCAACAAATTCAGGTGTGTACAAATGAGTAAATAGTCCTTTTATATGCTCATATGGTTGTGCAAATACACTGTGCTCACCCACATGTATTTGAAGTACTGAATGTTCAGATACATGCCCCACTGTGTGACATAATGACTGCTCAATCAGTGCAAATACAGCTGCTGTTGGGTCTACTTTGAGTATTGTATTGTCAAACATTTATATAAACAATGGGTTTTGTGGAGAACAGACCTGTAATTCAGTGCAGTGCAAAGCCTCTCTAAGCTGCTTCTTGAAGGAGAAGTATGAACAATAAATCATTTTCACAATAAGGTTAACTTAACAAATTTTAAACCATATAAACCTGTTGAATGATTTTCTAAATCAGATGTGTACTAATGTGAATGGTATTTAAGATTCCAGATTACTCATGAACTTGTATCTAAAATGTCTTAACAAACAGAGTACACCTTGTAGAAAATGGAGACTGGCCTCTGGCAATGACATTTAGGTTGTAGTCTCCCAGGGCACGAGTCTAACATTTTTTCTCTCCAATAGTTAGTGAAAGTTTATTTGGTACACTAGTTGTGTGAGAGTTAAAGCTACTGAGAGTGGCTTTATGCTTGACCCTGGTTTTGTAAAAAAGGTTGCATTTTAAAACCATTGGGAGTTACCCTCTCCACTAGCAAAAGTAAGCCCCTCCCATGCTGATATCATCTGAGCAGAAAGCACTCACTGCAATGTAAGCCCAGGCTTAGCAGAATTCGAGTTAGCAGACCCTGGGTTTGTTAACCTAGGGCTTGAGCGTCTGCACTCATTTGTAATCCCCGGTTAGAACTTCTTGAATCCTGGGTCTCAGCCTGGAGCTCCAGCATCTACACTGCACTATGTATTCTTATTCCTACCCTGATTCCAGGGGACTGGTTAAGATGACGTACTGAGGTCCCTTCTAATCCTACACTTCCATGATTCTATGCAGGTCCAAGTTTAACCACCCACTTCCTTGCACCCTTCCAAAATGTGGCCGCTCTAGCCCTTTGTTCATGGTGCAGTGTGGGAAAACTTGTAAGCCCACCAAATTGGCTCTGTAGATGACAAAGGAAGTTGGACTGTGGAATACTAACTAGTGTTGTCAGACTCCCAGAGGACAAGCCCAGTGGGTCTCTGTCTATACTGCAAAGCAATAGGGTCCCTTGTGGGGTTCTGGGACCCTGGGTCTGAGCCCTGGGTTAGTGTGATTTGTGTCTACTCAGAAGAGGGGTAAGGCTTGAGCTTGAGTGTGAGCCCTGGGCCTAGTCTGCATTGTAGACATACCCTTTATTTCTACCATAGTAGCAGCAGGAGGCAGCCAAGCCGCTAAGATCTACAGAGGAGAACTAGCAGTGGACTCTTTAGACAATCTAGGGATGGAAAGGAACAGAACTGTGCATCCCCAATACCCAAAGACCAGCACTGATTGAAGAAAATTGCTACTAGGACAGAAATCCATGTTCTCATCCATCCTACACCCTCATCCTGTGAATATCAGCTAGCAGTGGCAGAGGAAGGCCATACTGGAGGGCTGGGTGGGGCTGGAGGTGGGGAGGTGCTATCAGAGCAGGGGATTCTTCATCCCTGGAGCTAGGAGAGACACAGGAACCTGTGGTCCCTTCCCGTCTGGTTAATGGGAAATATAAAAGGGACCATCTCCATTGCACACAGGTTGGATGGATGGATGGATGGATGGATATATATATATATATATATATATATATATATATATATATGGGACCATGCATTGAATTGGAGATGGTCCCATATATATATGCATGGTCCCATATATATATGCATGCATTGGAGATGGTCCCATATATATATATATATATATATGGGACCATCTCCAATGCATGCAGCAACACTCATAGGAGAGGGGAACAAGGAGGATCACATCACAAGTAGCTGGTTTCTATTAGCAGTAAAACTGCCGTTCTCCTCCTTCAGAGATGGGAATTGTCCCATGCTCTCCTGCAACACCTTGATTCATTCTTGTGGGTTAGGAGTGTTTGTTCTTGCCCCTTCATTCTTGTTGAAATTATTATTTATCCAGGGTATTACCACAACTCTAATTTAGCCATAAATGCCTCTATTAAATCCAGAGGCTGAATGGTATTCATGCAGTTGCTCTAAACAGGCCTAAAAAGCCTAAATAATAAGCAATTTACCATATCCAAACAGTAACAAAACATTTATAACCATTTGATCAAGATACCTAGGTGTGCTTAGACCCACGTTGGTTGGCTCCAACTTGATCAGACAGGTATTAGCAATGGCCCTTTCAGAGTTTACTTTTTTATACCCCTTACAAACAAGTGATGTCGTTCCTACTTATTGGACCTTAGCTAAGACCAAACGAAGCAATTTCTTATATAGCCAATTAATTACTGCCCTCATAGCCGATTAACCGTGTTTTATTTCTCTTATTTCAGTCCAAACCTTAAATAATATAATACTGATATTTTATCTCAGCAACTGCTTCAAACTAAAATTAGATGCCAGTTCATCTTCTATAGGAACTTCCATTTCCTTTTGTTTCTGAGCTGATTGCTGACTTACTTGTATTTAGTAGTTCACATTCTGTTTGTGTAACAGGAAATCTCCCAGCCCAAAGTGCTGTTTCTTTGGAAGAGTCGCTTTTCTCATTATTTCAAAATTTCATATTTCAATAACTTTTTTTAACTTTCAGTCTCCTTCTACTTTTCCTTTTTTAACCTTTTTTTCTTGCAAAAGCTGGACTTTTTTCCCCATAAGTACTAAATAAATTATATGGGGAAGTACTGCACTGGTGCAGGTTGCTAAGTGAAATTTAGTACCATCTGATGGCTAGTCTGAGCCCTCTATCCACTGTCCACATCATACGACTACCATCATTATTGACACTCACATTGGCAGTCACCTGATTGATTCAATGACATTTCTGAAAGAAAAGTTTGGTCACCTGCTGACAACTTGGTGAGCAGCAGTCTGCCTCTCTGGTAATATTTTGTGTGTGTGTGCGCATGGTGGGGAAGGAAATCCATTCTTTGCTTTCAGGGTGTAGAGTGAAAGGTTTCACGCTTTTTCTATGAAGCAATTGTTGAATGGTTTAACTATTAACTATCAGTTTACATGTGCAAACATAATTGCAAGAAAGACTTGACAAGTATTACTAACTTACTGAGAAAAAGTAAAATTAATCCTGTGGTTGACCGATTAAAATCCAATGTAGAAACTGTATAATTTAAAATGGAAACTATTAAGCTTTCTTCTATATTAATAAACCCACCCAGGTGCCTGCCCCTCAGCATGACTACCTACCCATATACTCTATTAAAAGCTTTGGAAAATTCAACCAGTTACCCAAGCTAGAGCAACTGATAACTTCGAAAAGGGACAAAAGTTTACATTTCTCTTTTCAAGGTTAGGTTCTGTGCACTTTTCAAAGCTGGATTTATCTGAAAACACCATTGTCCTACCATTATGAACAAGCAAGATATTCCATAAACTTTGTTATGCTATCTAGGCTTTCATTAGACTTTCAGGAGATTTCCAGCAGTATGTGTAAATACATAGCCATGTGATCCTGGGGGGAAGTGTGAATGCTGTGGGCACCTTAACACAGGTGAGACGGTTCTGTGGTAACACAAGGTGTGATGTTTGCCTAGCTATTTCAGACATGTTGTGTTTGTTGTCTACAGGATCTGAAAAGAAAATAAGTGGAAGGGAAGGAAGGAGCTGGGGCACTGGAGAAGCTTCCATTTCAATTACAACAAAACACATTTAGCAGTTCTTCCTGGATTACATAAACAGTTAACCGCTTACATTAATATGAAATGAAGCGGGAGGCATAGTTTTTTAAAAAGAAAAATCTTGGCTGCCTGATACTGTTGAACCATGGGATATATGTAAAATTAGTGTCTTCCCTGTGTCTCCAGCAATCTCTGACAATACAATGGCTTTTTTGCTGCTGTAGTGTTCAGAGGTCAATCCTTGATGTTTAACAACTGTAAGAATTAATATGAATGTGTGTGTGGGGGGGGGGAATAGCTTCCAGTGTTTCATGTTCGTTCCACTGGGATTCAGATGGATACTTAAGGCACCAAGGGTTTTAGAAATTGTGTGCAGAGGAGGGAGGCAGAAAATTGGCTATTTTGCACCTTGAGGTAATTCCAGCTCTAAAAAATACCCAAACTTCTGTGTCTAGTTCTGCTAAAAAAAAAAAAAAAAAGTAGATTTGGAGTAAGTGAAAAGATGCAAATGATTGCAATGAATTATAGCATATAATATATAATACAGCATGAGCCACATGATGAAGATCTGGGAGAATGTTATTGATAAGAGACTATGAAGAGAAGTAAAGCTCAGTGATAGTTTGGATTTGTGCCAGACATGTCAACAGTGTATTAAGACGGATTGTGGAAAAATATAGAGAAAAGAGAAAATCCCTACACGTAGTGTTCATCAGTCTTGAGAAGACTTATGACAATCTTCCGAGAGAAGTCAGCTGGTGGTATATGAGAATGAAACAGATACCTGAAGATTATATCAGACTCATCCAGGACATGTACGAGGGTGATGTTATCTCTGGGGCCCTACCAAATTCATGGCCATGAAAAACGTATCATAGACCGTGAAATCTGTTCTCCCCCTGTGAAATCTGGTATTTTGTGTGCTTTTACCCATAATTGTAAAGTAATTACCAAACAAGTGTTAACAGGAAAAATGCTGAACCTAGCCCACATTTTAAAAAAGAAATCATTGCAAGAATGTTTAATTGTAAATAGTACTATGTCTTATACAGGGCAGCTCATAAAAAGTTTAATATCTTTAAGGTGATTGAGACCCACAAGCCCTTCAAGCCTAAGTGGCAGAGAGCCCTCTCCCCCCCAGTACAGTAACTGACATCAGGCCTGACACACTCATTGTCCCATTGTTGCCATAATATAGATCTAGGGCCCTACCAAATTCACAGCCATGAAAAATGCATCACTGACTGTGGAATCTGGTCTCCCACCGTGAAATCTGGCCTTTTGTATGCTTTTACACTATACTATACAGATTTCCTGGGGGAGACCGGCGTTTCTTAAATTGGGAGTCCCGACCAAAAAGGGAGTTGCAAGGTTGTTTTATGGGGGTCGCGGTATTGCCACCTTCACTTCTGCGCTGCCTTCAGATCTGGGCAGCCGGAGAGCAGCAGCTGTTAGATGGGTGCCCAGCTCTGAAGGCAGTGCTCTGCTAGCAGCAGTGCAGAAGTAAGGGTGGCAAAACCATACCATGCCATTCTTATTTCTGTGCTTCTGCTGACGAGGGCTCTGTTTTCAGAGCTGGGCTCCCGGCCAGCAGCTGCCGCTCTCTAGCTGCCCAGCTCTGAAGGCAGCACCGCTGACAGCAGCAGTGCAGAAGTAAGGGTAGCAGCATCGCTGTGACAGGTTCGGTCATAGAGACCCCCTTGGGACTGTCACCTGATGTGCTGAAATTACATTTGAGCCCGTTTTTCCTGATGGCTTGGGACTCCAGAACCCTGCCTTGTTGAGCCAGACATGCTAGCCTGCTGCAACACAGATCCAGGTCTGAACCACGCCCCCAAAGCTGCAGACTTTAACTGAAAACCACTCACGAGGTTACCTATCTCCAGCACCCAGATGCCCACTTCAAGCACCTGAGGAATAAATGTTCTTGGCTGAGTGGGAACAGGCACCAGGTTTAAGATGGATTCCAGTATTCTGTGACATGGTCACATGTCCTGTGAAACCTTATTCTTCATTCTTCCAGGGCTGGCCCACATGTACCCAGGGAGGTTTGCAAGTAAACAGAGCCATTTAAAACCAATTGTTCTAGCTAATGGTAGCGATTAAGATTCTAAACCATCATCAATGGCTCACACTTTGCATAATTACAATAGTACCTCAGGGAGTTATACTTTATATTTCTAGCTTTAGAGACCAGAATGATACATACCTACAAATAGGATGAACACACTCAGTAGATTATAAGCTTTGTAATGATACCTTACAAGAGACCTTTTGCATAAAGCATATTCCAGTTACATTATATTCACATTCATAAGCATATTTCCATACAACATATGGAGTGTAACGTCACAATCGCAACCCCCCTCCCAAACACAATAACCTTGTGACCACCCCACAACTCCTTTTTGGGTCAGGACCCCTACAATTACACCAACTTTAAATTTTGGATTTAAATCGCTGAAATCATGAAATTTACGATTTAAAAAATCCTATGACCGTGAAATTGACCAAAATGGACCATAAATTTGGTAGGGCCCTAGTTATCACAGTTGGAAAGGCAGATGGAGAAACTGAACCGTCTTAGGTAAGAATCAGAGTACATCAAGGCTCAGCACTAAACCCCTTTGTGTTTAGATTGGTGTTCAATGCAGTTACAGAAAACATCCAAAGAGTGGCATCATGGCGCATGTTTTTTGCAGACGATGTTCTGCTCATGCGGGAGAATAAAGAGGAAGTGCAAGAAGATTTAGAGAGATGGAGATGTATACTTGAAAGAAATGTCATGAAAATTGGCAGAAAAACAGAATATATGGTCTGTAGAGTTGATGATACCTTGTAGGAAGATAACGGAACTGTAAGTCGAGTAGGGCAGCCATTACCATAGGTACAGAAGTGCGAGTACCTAGGTTTGATAGTACAGGATAATGGCGAACTCAGTGACGAACTTATAAGTAGAAAAGGAAAGGCATGGACTAAACGGAGAGAAGTGAGGGGAGTGATCTGCAATAGGAGAATGTCTCTCACATTAAAAAGTAAGATCTACAAGATGGTGATTAGGCCAGCACTTTTGTTTGACTGAATGCTGGGCACTGAGGAAGAGACAGGAGCAGATCTTGAATACAGTGGAAATGACAGTGTTAAAATAGATGCTGTAAGTTACAAGATTGAACCATGTTTGGAACACATGAATTAGGGGAAGTGTGAAAGTGGTATCAATTATAGAAAATTTGAGGGAATCCAGGCTTAGATGGTTTGAGCATGTGAAAAGAAGACCAGAAGAATATATAAGAAACTGTGTTAAACTTAGAAATGGAAGGTAAGAGAAGGGTTATAAGACCCAAAACAATGGATGTCACACAAAAGTATCTGATTAGATGTGGAGTTTCTGAGGAACTGGTTAAAGACAGACTGTAATTGAATTACGGGATGTGTGCTGCACCTGCACATTGTGACAATGGCTGGAGCAAGTGCTGTTTGTGGCCATCCTACAATAATTCACATAAAGCAAGCTAGTTAATTTGGCCTCCGTGAAACAAGAGATTAAAAGAAAAAAGTGCTAGAAATATTTGGCTGAAATGTTTAACCATGGCTGAGATTTCTAGTATGGTTATACCAAAGTTGTATAACTGCTAGAGATGGTCAGAAAATGGGTTTATTTTCCACAGAAAATGAAAATTATTTTCATTGAAAAACTGAAAGGTGAAATGTTTTTTCACCAAAAACTCAAAGCTGACGTTTTCTAGGGAAAGAAACACTTTCCACCAATGTTCAATGTTCAGCGTGAGATGTTAAGAGTAACAAGAAGGGTTTCTTCAGGTATGTTGGCAACAAGAAGAAAGCCAAGGAAAGTGTGGGCCCCTTAATGAATGAGGGAGGCAACCTAGTGACAGAGGATGTGGAAAAAGCTAATGTACTCAATGCTTTTTTTGCCTCTGTCTTCACGAACAAGGTCAGCTCCCAGACTGCTGCGCTGGGCATCACAACGTGGGGAATAGATGGCCAGCCCTCTGTGGAGAAAGAGGTGGTTAGGGACTATTTAGAAAAGCTGGACGTGCACAAGTCCCTGGGGCCGGACGAGTTGCATCCGAGAGTGCTAAAGGAACTGGCGGCTGTGATTGCAGAGCCATTGGCCATTATCTTTGAAAACTCGTGGCGAACGGGGGAAGTCCCGGATGACTGGAAAAAGGCTAATATAGTGCCAATCTTTAAAAAAGGGAAGAAGGAGGATCCTGGGAACTACAGGCCAGTCAGCCTCACCTCAGTCCCCGGAAAAATCATGGAGCAGGTCCTCAAAGAATCAATCCTGAAGCACTTACATGAGAGGAAAGTGATCAGGAACAGTCAGCATGGATTCACCAAGGGAAGGTCATGCCTGACTAATCTAATCACCTTCTATGATGAGATTACTGGTTCTGTGGATGAAGGGAAAGCAGTGGATGTATTGTTTCTTGACTTTAGCAAAGCTTTTGACACTGTCTCCCACAGTATTCTTGTCAGCAAGTTAAAGAAGTACGGGCTGGATGAATGCACTATAAGGTGGGTAGAAAGTTGGCTAGATTGTCGGGCTCAACGGGTAGTGATCAATGGCTCCATGTCTAGTTGGCAGCCGGAGTCAAGTGGAGTGCCCCAGGGGTCGGTCCTGGGGCCGGTTTTGTTCAATATCTTCATAAATGATCTGGAGAATGGTGTGGATTGCACTCTCAGCAAATTTGCGGATGATACTAAACTGGGAGGAGTGGTAGATATGCTGGAGGGCAGGGATAGGATACAGAGGGACCTAGACAAATTGGAGGATTGGGCCAAAAGAAATCTGATGAGGTTCAATAAGGATAAGTGCAGGGTCCTGCACTTAGGACGGAAGAACCCAATGCACAGCTACAGACTAGGGACCGAATGGCTAGGCAGCAGTTCTGCGGAAAAGGACCTAGGGGTGACAGTGGACGAGAAGCTGGATATGAGTCAGCAGTGTGCCCTTGTTGCCAAGAAGGCCAATGGCATTTTGGGATGTATAAGTAGGGGCATAGCCAGCAGATCGAGGGACGTGATCGTCCCCCTCTATTCGACATTGGTGAGGCCTCATCTGGAGTACTGTGTCCAGTTTTGGGCCCCACACTACAAGAAGGATGTGGATAAATTGGAAAGAGTCCAGCGAAGGGCAACAAAAATGATTAGGGGTCTGGAACACATGACTTGTGAGGAGAGGCTGAGGGAACTGGGATTGTTTAGTCTGCGGAAGAGAAGAATGAGGGGGTATTTGATAGCTGCTTTCAACTACCTGAGAGGTGGTTCCAGAGAGGATGGTTTTAGACTATTCTCAGTGGTGGAAGAGGACAGGACAAGGAGTAATGGTCTCAAGTTGCAGTGGGGGAGGTTTAGGTTGGATATTAGGAAAAACTTTTTCACTATGAGGGTGGTGAAACACTGGAATGCGTTGCCTAGGGAGGCGGTGGAATCTCCTTCCTTAGAAGTTTTTAAGGTCAGGCTTGACAAAGCCCTGGCTGGGATGATTTAATTGGGGATGGGTCCTGCTTTTGAGCAGGGGGTTGGACTAGATGACCTACTGAGGTCCCTTCCAACCCTGATATTCTATGATTCTATGATTCATTTAGTTCAGTACTCAGTTTTCTGTTGAAAAACCGTTTTGATCGAAAATTTTCAACCAATCTTTTAACAGGGCTTGGTTCACTTAGTCAACTTTGCAAAACTTAAATTTTATTAAAAATGGCTATTTTAAATTCACTGGTTTGCATCATGTTTGGATTGAAATGCATAACTTAATAATGTTTTTCTTCCAAACTAATAAAAATCCAAATCAAGCTGCTACATGTTTCAGATTAGGGTAGGTGATATATAGTTCATATTTTGGGTAGTTTGGCATTCTGCCTAACGCAGGAGTGGTTCTCCCTCCCCCATCCTAATTTTATCTTTCAGACGGGAAATTCATGTTGCAGATTGAAGTGGTTTGTGTGTTGGTTTTTTCCTCACTTTTTACTATTATTTCTATATTTTTTATAAAGAACACTGATAAGTAATCAAATCTTTTTGGATTAAATGTTATACCTTGGGGTAACAAGAATTATCTTCTGGATTTGTCTTGTTCAAGTTCTTTTTTTCCATTGGCTTTTGTTCTGCTCCTCCTGAACTGACTACTCTTAAGAAAAAACATAAGAAAAAAGGGACCGAGTAACCAGGAAAGTGATTGGATTTTGTATTCCTTGCTAAGCAATCCGCTTAATAGGAGATGTCGCATTTGCTTTTTTTATTTAATTTTTTTTAACTGTTTAGTGAATCTGACATGAATCTGCTTTGAGCTCAGTAAAGATTTCTTAGCATAGTCTTGCCATCTTATTTGGCATGAGTGTGCTGGATTTGTAATGGAGTTAGACTTAAGGGCAAAAATTGGGAAGATTTTAAGTAAAATACTTAGAGCTTCTAGTTTTTGGTTTCATATACTCTGTACTTGTAAAATTTAAGGATTTAATGGTTTAAATAAAAGACTTAAGGCCACCTCTGCCCACTGGTGCAACTACTATGTGCTTTATGGCAGAATTTGGCACAGAAATGTTTTAATGTATATCTTTGAGTTCCCAGATACTGCCTCTAGCCAATTTCCTATTGGAAGGCATTGGAGGGTTTACTGCTCACAGCAGGCATCTTGGAAGCATAGCTGCTAATGATTCAGTAAACTTATTTTTCTTGTGATTTTTTTTTTTACGTTTTTAACAGCTGGCAAACAGCTTCAGCTATGATGTGGATGTGAATTATCTTGACTAAGCAGGCATTATTTCAGGGAGAACGAAATGGTTTTAGAATGGGTACTCTCTTCTCTCTTTGTGTTACTTGCTTCGTAGAGATAAGAAATTGGTAATATGGAGAACAGGGGACAAAAACACAGAGTAAAAGATAAGGACCTTTTGCTTATCTGTGCAGAACGGTTACGTAATGCTTGGATGATGACTGTATTCATAAGTAAATGTAAAAGAAGCATTCAATATTGTAAAATGTCTGAAGGTGTAAAATTAGAGTTTAATGGTGAGCTTCCTACATTGCCAATGATTAAAGGTGAATGCTGTTGGGTGCTGAATTCTGGATTCTGTTCAAGTTTCCTCACCACTATCCTTGAATTCTGACTGTCCTTCAGAGTAATTTTTCATTTTAGAGGATGGACAGGGATGGAAAACTGGCTTCCAGTTCACCTGTTCCTCATTGAAGTAAGATGGGTCACTCAGACCAAACTCAGTGCCATTTCACAGATTGATTACTCCTTCTGTAGACTGTGTGTGTCATTCCTGGAGGAGTTCCTGAAGTACTGTTTGTAATATGACAGTGAGTTGGGTTGTTGCGAGGCCATCAACAAGAGTTGTAAACTGTGCAAGCAGACTTTTAAAATAGTTTTTGCTTTAAACTTCCTTTTGTTTTTTATCCCAGATAGTCTTAAAGATCACCACTCGTTTTTCTTCACTGCAACCCACCCTGTCATTAAAGCTACCATTGGAATGGGTAAAATTCTTGTGACTTGGGCTGCTTAGTGGGCTGTGGAGCGTTACAGTGCAGTCCTTCATTCCTAGAGTGTACACAGTCTGCTGCCAGTCTAAGGACTGAGACACTAGGGTTAGGAATTGAGTTTAAACTGCTACTGCTGGGTTATAAGCTGGTCCTTTAAACCATCCTTAATAAAGAATTATCAATTTAGTGACATCCTATGGTATTCTCTCTCTTCAGGCTATGACTTCTGCCAGGTCCTCCAGTGGTTTGCTGAGCGGGTTGACCGCATCATCCTCCTCTTTGATGCCCATAAACTGGATATTTCCGATGAGTTCTCGGAGGCTATTAAATCATTCCGAGGCCACGATGACAAGATTCGAGTGGTGCTGAACAAGGCTGACCAGGTGGACACCCAGCAGTTGATGAGAGTCTATGGTGCACTCATGTGGTCCCTGGGAAAGGTGATTAACACTCCAGAGGTGTTGCGAGTCTACATAGGTTCTTTTTGGGCCCAGCCTCTTCAAAACACAGAGAACCGCAAGCTCTTTGAGGTGGAAGCCCAGGATCTCTTCCGAGACATTCAGAGTCTCCCACAGAAGGCAGCTGTGCGAAAACTCAATGATCTCATCAAGAGGGCAAGACTTGCAAAGGTAAGATAGGAATAGAGCCAACTTTATTTTCAATGACCAATCTCTTCTACGTTTGTTTCATTCATTCTTACTCTCTCCTCTCATGTCTTTCCCTCCCCACCCAGAAACAAGGTGTTTTCTGGAAAATGGATTCAATTAACAAAGTTAAAGGAAAAATTATTGTTAAATTATATGTTGGAGATGAACAGTAATGTGATGAGCCAATCAGTGGACCTTCCGGAAGGCCATAGAAGGAAAAGTACTTTTAGGATGCTACTCTCTCTGCCTTTTGAAGGAGACTTGAAATCTTCTAGGATACCTCCCCTTTCTAATAAGGAGAACTTCATACTACTAACATGAGTAAGGAGGGATATGATAGAGCTCTGTAAAATCATGAATAATGTGGAGAAAGTGAATGGGAAGTGTTATTTAACCTTCACATAACACAAGAACTAGGGGTCACCAAATGAAATGAATAGGCAGCAGGTTTAAAACAAACAAAATAAATACTTCTAAACACAATTCACAGTCAACCTGTGGCACTCATTGTCATGGGATTTTGTGAAAGCCAAAACTATAACAGTTCAGAAAAGAATTAGATAAGTTCATGGAGGATAGGTCCATCGATGGCTATTAGTCAAAATAGTGAGGGATGCAACTCTGTGCTGTGGGAGTCCCTAAACTTCCAATGGCTAGAAGCATCTGGCACTACCCACTGTCAGAGACAGGGTACTGGTCTAGATGGACCATTGGTCTGATCCAGTAGGACCATTCGTATGTACTACCTGGAGCTAATCAACAGCTGCTAGGCAGAGCAGCTGATGACTGAGCAAAACAAGATGCCCCCTTCACCAAAATGCCAAGTGTACCATCTTCACAGCACTTGCGGTTCCTGGACCACAGATCACAGTTGAGACCCAGACACTTACTTCCTCACACACACACATGGCAGCACACAGCACTGGTGCTAGATCATGGCCAACCAACATACTGCCGATGGGAAGTAACTTCTCCTTAATCAAAATTTATTTTGATTTTTTTTTTTTATGCCACGCACCCCACTTTGGCACTTCACATCTATTAAAAGGAGTACAGTGGAGTCGCATCTTACACGGGGGTTAGGTTCTAAAGTCAGCCTGTAAGGCGAAAATCGCGTATAGTCAAAATGACCCTGTTCGGTGGAAGGTTTGAATAGCACGTAGAGGCTAAGAGCCTTTTCTTGCAACATGTTGCCATCGATAGGCACATATTTACGGTTCATGTCTTCCAGCCATAAGTTTAATGCCTTTTTAGTCTTCACTAAAGTCTTATCACTCACCTGGCTTGTCACCTTAGTAGTTATTGGAGCACTTGATGCAACAGCTTGACGAATTTCTCTCTCTCGAATCTTGATGGCACGGATGCTAGATTCGTTGTGGCCACATTTACATGTCACATTGGAGACCGACATACCGTCTCTGAATAAGTCCAACACAGCCAGTTTTTCCTCCAGCGTTGGGACAGATCAGTGTTTCTTCAGTTGAGCACCAGATGAAGTAGTTGGCTTGCGTTTAGGGGCCATGTTGTACGAAAAATACGTATCTTTAAACACTAGAATCACACTTAGCATGGCGAGATGCTCATATTGTGAGACGCATGTGGGTACTGAGACCGACTGAGGGAACAGCAGATTCACGTCTCCCATCTCACACTCACTCTGGAATGGTGAGCAGAATCGCTTGCACTATTTATCTTGTTATTTTTCTTTTTTTTTGCCAAGCGCGTATAGTTGAATTTTTTTAAGTTAAATGCGCATATGATGCGACTCCGCTGTAATACTGCCATATTGAAACTAAAAAACATTCCTTTACTTAACAGATCTGCCTGTATATTACTGTTGTGCAAGCCAACTCAACAATAAAAGTAATATCCGCAGATTAAACCTTCTGTATTCCCAACCCATCATCTTCCCACATACTCAGCTAAAGGTGGGCTTAGCATCATTTCCAGAAGAAATCCTAGTCTCTGACAGACCAGAGAGGAAGTGAATTCTAAAAGGTCCTTTCAGGGCAAATGCCCTACCAACATTATCCTCTGTTTTAAACTATGGAAAATAGTATTTGCATGTGCTAATTGGGTAACCGCTCCCTGCAGTAGCTACTTGATTTGTGTCCGTATATCTAGGCTTGGCAGTATTTGATTTTTATTTAGATTGCCTATTGAAAATGTGTACTTAATTTTTTGTTAGGCCTCTAATTATCCTTCAAACTAGCCTCTTACTTGCAAAGCTCTTGGAATCGTCACCAGATTGCTTGTTTATCATTTTAAAGCTTTCTGATTATTACTTACGCTAATCTTCAAAGTCCCTACTTAATGACACTAGCTTCTGCTGTCCTTTCCTGTCTAGGCCCAACCTGGATAAACTTCAATTGCTATGTTTTAAATGGTTTCCTCTAAATATTTCCTTCTCTTCCTTAGTAGACTTCCTTTATTGTATAGTATTAAAATTCCAGATAGAATTAGTAGCAAAAGTATTCTGATATTCTATTCTTCTCCAAAGCCCTAGGGAATGTTGACTAATCAGCACCTTTTCTTTTCTAAATTTCAGTAGGCAAATAATTTGAAAAAAATTTTTGGTGAAAAATGGGAAGGAAGAAAAATCAAATAACATTGAAGCTATTGCAGAGGAAATTTGCTACTTACTAAATATTTCTGTGACGTACAATGCAGATGATAGTATTTTGGGGTTTGTCTGCATGGGTAAATTATATCTGTGTAGGCTAAGGTGTGATTTTGAACCAGTAGTATAGTTATACTGGTCTAACATCCTGCGTAAACGTTCTTATTACAGTATCTGAGGGCCTTTTATCAGTTTGTCTCTTGGGAAACTAAACCAAAGAAAAAGCCACTCTTACACTGGAATAAGAATGTCTGTGTGGGGGGTTTATGCCAATGTAACTGTATGGTTTAATTGACTATACAGTAAAACTTTCCTGTGGAGGCAAGCCCTTAGTGAAATGAGTTTGTGATGTGGAAAACTGGGGACTAGGACTACTGATATTGCCTGCAATATTTTGAAAAAAATATCTTTAGAAACAATTGTCAATCATTATTTAAAATTCCATTTTGATACCATGTTTCTATTAATATTTGTTTCTTAAAAGTTAATATGTCCTTCCTGCAGTTCTCATCTGATTTCATCAATCTTATTGGCATACTAATCCCTTCCAAAGTAATTGATTGTGATGACTGAGAAGCATCAGGAGCAGATGACTCTTAATCAACAGAAATTCTGTTTAAATACAAAATAAAAATGGATGAAATTGAATTTTTTTTAAAGTGAAATTAGTGTTCATTGAATGTACTGAATTGACAGCCATGGAAAAGGAAGTCAGCTGCTTATCCATAGAACAAGCAACAGCAATGTAATATGTCTCAGTCCTAACTGATCTTAAAATAGCTGTCATTCAGAAACTGCAGAGCTGCACACTCTTCTTTGAACAAATCATTGTGAAGTATTTTATCTTGGTCCGTTTCTCCAGATACCCGCAACACCTTCCCTGTCTGTCCTGAAACTTGTAACACATCCAAAAATAAAACAAGTGAATTCCCATCTCACTGTCAAGTTCTGGGTCTTATCATTCCTTTCTAGTGTCACTTCAAAGCCACAAGGGTGTTAGGTATTACTTATAAAATATTTTGAAGATGGAAACATTCTTATATTATAAAACACGTGATATTTACGCAACTGTAATCAGTTGGAATAAAAGTGCAGGATTGTAGTAATTGTGCCTTTCAAACTTGCAGTTCCATATTTTTTCTAGATGCTTTGTCCATATATAAATCTATTAAATCCTGTATGGCTGTTATAAATTGGTATTGTGTTAGAAGGGTGCATTACCCATACATCTCCCTTCCTGCAGATCTAGAATTTGTATACAGCAAGTTGTCATCTTAATTTTTTCTCCATTCCTCCATCTGTGCAAACATTTAAACACAAACGTTTGTGGAAACAAAAATGCAAATTGTTTTTTGTTTGATTGTTTTTATGTGTACGAGCAACACTGATATGCATATGGTCTGTCAGTGATTAGAGGAATGCAGTAGCTGTCCACAGACCTCGACTGTAATGATCCTTCCATTAGATCTTGAAGGAATAGTGAATTAATCACATTTAAGATGATCAAAATGAAGCCAAAGGAGAAAAAATATTTCAAATACAACCCCAGCAGTATTCTTCCAATTCTTCATTCTTCTTCTCCCTCCCCTGGTAATCATGTAACTGATTCTTGCAGTTGTCATTTATCATATACTTAGAGATGTATCGTATTTCAGCATTAGTATTCCTCATGTCAGTGTCTTTCTCAATAATGGCACACTAGTTTAAATCATTGAAATATACACATTGTGAACATTCATACACTAATTCTTTTTTTCCTCATTGCTATAAGAAATAGGTCTCACCTATCTGAGAATGTAACAATCATGGTGTTCTCTGCAATGATACATTTATAGGATAACAGGAATTTTATAAACAATGCTCAGTTTGTCAAACTTCTAAAACTAAAAGGTCATGTTTAGTCTTTTCTGCTAATTCAGTCAGGTATCTAATTCTCATTTGGACTCCCTAGAATGTGAATGTTCTTGGCCTACATCCCAAGTGTATAACTGATCTGCCAATTGCAAGATTTTGTGGGGTTTTTGGGTTTTTTTTTACAAGAAAACTAACCATTTCAGAACTCTTGATTCTTACACTGGAATCAAATGAGACATGGTTATCTTCTTGGACACTTTACAGGAAGAGCATCTAGGCTCTTCACTTTTGAACCTTGTCATCCTCAACACACATACACACCCCTTTCCGCTACAGATGATGCCACCTGTGTCTAATCTGTTTTGGTTTGAAGGGAATCTATGCAATCCTACAGGCTATGGGTGTAGTGACTTTTTCTCGAGGATTGCAAGGTGACATTTGTTATAAAACAAGAGGGGATGCTCAGTGCATGAATGTTTGGTTTTCAGTTTGCTTTTAGGTCCATTTCTATAATGTCTTTGTCATATGGACCAAAAATCAACCTTTTTTAAAAAAACTCATTAGTACACACACAAACGTAAGTCTTCCAACTAAAGCAGCTATACCAAAAGTGGCCTACCAAGAACTCTTAGAACTCAGGAATATCATAGAATGCTGTAAAACATATTCTGTAGTATCTATGTAGGTATTTGTACTGTGCTTATCACCATGGTGTTTGCATGCCTATGTTCTGTCCACTGCTGCTCTCTGCTGCTTTTCACTCCCACTGTTCCCCTCACTTCCCTTGTTGCTAACTTTTTGAAATCTATCAAAATGTTAGAAATTATTTTGAAATAATTATTTAAGTTTTGGTGAAAAATCATTTTGGATTTTTTCTATGTATAATTGCTTGTATGTGTGTGTATTGCATCTATGCATATATTTAAAAAAATATTTTTACAAAGTAAGGCCTCAATCCAGAAAAGATTTTGACACATGCTTAACCCTACACACTGTGAGTGGTCTCATTGACTTCAATGGTCATGTAGGATCAGAGGCCCAAGTGAGCTATGTAAGCAGCAGCACATTTTAGGATTCATACTAAAGAAGTATCTTCCCTTATGCTGGAATAATTCTGCGTTCCCCCCTCATGCTTCATAAGGCAATCAAGATATACTGTTATTACAGTATGATGCATGATCTGTCATCTTTTTGTGGCTGCCTAAATACAGAAACCATGCACTCACATTTCTGTTGTTTCACTTACTCCACTTAGATCATCCTATCACTTGACATTGCTTAGATTGCTTGTGGGACTTTTTTTTTTTTTCTCTTCCCAAAATAACTTATTTGGCAAGGCAGATGCAGTTGTTTCAATTAAACTTAAAAGTGGGGCTCTGTGTAGGCACAGATGACACCCACACATAGCTCTGTGTTGTTGACACTGACAGAATGTCATGCTGTGCTTCTCAATAGCTGCACTCAACTTTTCAAGCATTTTTTGGTGAAAATTTAAAGAACGCCTGCTTATTTTACAAAAACCCATCAAAAGGCTTGGGAGAAGGCAGCGAATGGGTTTGTGGAAATCTGAGCTAACCAGCAGAGTAGGAGCTACCTGAAATGCACCTACATCTCAAGGGCCTCTTCAGCTCAGCAGTTTGTCTATTTTAATATATTTCTCAATAAACCATAGTCGATATCTGTTGTCCCTAAGATGTGTTAATACCCAACTCATCTTTCGCATTTCCTTTTATAGCCAGAAGGAGGAATACTGGCATGGATTTTTGACTCTATTCATAATAATGCCAACCCTCATCCATTTCTTCTAGGTTCATGCTTACATTATCGGCCATCTAAAGAAGGAAATGCCATCTGTATTTGGAAAAGAGAACAAGAAGAAGGAGCTGATCAGCAGGTTACCTGAAATTTATATCCAACTGCAACGAGAGCACCATATCTCGCCGGGAGACTTCCCAGAAGTCAAGAAAATGCAGGTACGTTAACTCAAACTAAAGTGCAGTTGTACTCTGACTATTAACCAGTGACTTCTGACAAGCCTGGCAAATGTAGGAACACGACAGTGTCTCCCATAATGCTCTCAACAGTATGGGTTCTGCCAGCAGTGGCAAGAAAGTGTCAGAAATTGATAATGATTGAAAACTGACTGTTCTGTCTCTCACTAGATTAGCATGAGTTAGGATCACAATAATGAAACCAATGGATTAATTCCTCTGAAAAAAAGTATCCTAAACTCATAATAACATAGAAATCAAACCAGTATTTCATCTAGTTCAGTATCTTGTCCCTGTAGACAATTATGGAATAAACTAGTGGTTGGTTTGTTCCCTGAAATTAAGGGTTTAGATCCATTATTTTAAAAAATCCTATTAAATGTAACTGTGGATGTTCATTATCCATATACATGTCTGATCCTTCTTTTTTTTAATCCTACTGTGCTGTTGGTCTCAATGGTTTCTTATGGCAATGAGTTCTACAATTTAATTATGCATTGCATAAAAAACAAATTAAACAACCTTCTATCACTTTTAAACTTACTGCCTTTCAGTTTTATAGACTGTCCCCTTTCTCTTATGTTATGTTAACATGTAAATATGAGTGTCTAATTTACCTTCTTTGTACTGGTCAGTATTCTGTACAACTCTTGTGTCTCTTCTTGTCTGCTATTTCATCTAAACAGTCCCATTCATTTCAGTCCCTACTCATATCTTTTCATGTCCTCTAATCATTTTCACGGAAACTCCACGGTATGCATCCGATGAAGTGAGCTGTAGCTCACGAAAGCTCATGCTCAAATAAATTGGTTAGTCTCTAAGGTGCCACGAGTACTCCTTTTCTTTTTGCGAATACAGACTAACACGGCTGTTACTCTGAAACCAGTGTTTGAAAAATGACTGGTGTATTTTCCTACGTCTCAGCAGCAGATGGCAGCAAAGTCCTGACAAGCGATTTCTCACACACACGTTCATGCTAGGGAAAGAACAGTGTGGCTAGCTGACTGATTTCAGAGTAACAGCCGTGTTAGTCTGTATTCGCAAAAAGAAAAGGAGTACTTGTGGCACCTTAGAGACTAACCATGCATCCGACGAAGCGAGCTGTAACTCACGAAAGCTTATGCTCAAATAAATTGGTTAGTCTCTAAGGTGCCACAAGTACTCCTTTTCTTCTAGCTGACTGAGTTGATCTTTGCTTCCTGAAACTAAACTCATCAGTACAGACTTTGTAGCAGGTAATAGTGAATGAATTCCAGCGAAATAGATTGATTTAAAGGAAACCGATAGTCTTTTGATCTTGCCAGCTTGCAAGTGTATAATTAATTTTGTGTGCACACATGTTTTAAGAAATGTGAGTCAGCACCACTAGATTCCAGAGTTGTGTGGAGCAGGGAAGCCGTGAGTTAGCCATGATTTGTCAAAGCAATTTATCAGCGTTTAACAGGTGGCTGAGGTTGCCGGGAGGGGAGAGGGGAAGGGGAAAGTTATAGTGGAAAACTACTGTTCGTAGGTTGAAATCTCGACTCCTAGATTGAAATCTTGGCCCTACTGAAGTAAATGGGAGCTTTGGCATTGCTTGAATGAGACCAGGATTTCACCCCTATTCATCCCAAGTGCATGACATGGAACAAATTGTGTACCTCCCTCAGCAAGTGTCCCCAAGACACTTCAAATGTTAAGTCAGTTACCAAGATCTTGCCACAGCAAGATGGGCACTATTTTAAAATCCAACTTTTCTTCTTTTAATAGGTCAGCCCTCTTTTTGGTACCAGATATGTTTAAATGAGTACCAATAGAACAGGTATACTTCTGGTACTAAGAGACTGTAAAGACATGGACCTAAATCTAAACTGTTATTCACTAATTTTAAATCAACAAATAGATAATAAATCTAACTATTTACGTGAATATTTACGAGAAACTACATGAATAGCACCAGCTGATGCCATGACAAACAGGAGGCACAGATTTCTGGCCTCTTTGCTTCAGCAACTTGAAGGAAATAAAGTTATTAAGGGCTACAGCTGGTTATAGCACCTTGGATCTGAACTTTCAGTACCATGACATACAGCTTTTTAGAAGGTTCTGATTGCAGTGCATAGAACATATGCACATCCAGGTGTGGGGTATCTATGCTGACATTACTCAAAGTACTAACACTTTTCATGTAGGATTTCTCTTATTCGTGTATTGCGTTTATTAGCAAAATTTGATTACTAAGCTGACATTTTAAATTCGGCTTTACTGTGCAAGAAACTTAGCTCCTAAATGCTATCACTTGTTGGATATGTTTGTTGTGACAGAGCATAATGTGTGAGTGCATGGTACTGCCGTGTTCTGTTAGCAACAATTATCTTTACATAAAATCTTGCCCACTTTCTCTGTTCTGATGAGCAAGATCCAGTCTATTGGTTGAAATAGCTGTAGAAATAAAAACATAATGTAACCATTTCTGGAGCTAAATATAACCATTATGTATATAAGTTAGACAGTTGGGGTCATAAAAGTTGCCGATGTATATTTCCTTGTATTTCTATGGAGTCTTCCTATCCTGTCCTGCTAAAAAACAGAGGTTGGCAAACTAGATGTCACTTTTGCTACCCATAATACCCAGGGGCTATTCCTTTTAGGGAACTGAGACTTTGACTTGACACTTGTCACTAGATCAGTGAGGACAAGCTGTTCCTAGCTGGCGTTGTTGCCAAATGCCCTCAGGAATCTTTGCTCTTTGCCATTTTCATTTTCACTTGCGAGTTTGTGCTAAGCATTTGAAATGACAGCTAATTAGATAGCAACATTTCATAGCAGCCTGAAATATTTTAATAGCTTTATCTCCGCCATAAATGTACATCAACAAGGGCCTGATCTCTCATACCTTACGTGGGCAGGACTCCCACTGAAATCAGTGGGAGTTATAGCTGAGTAGGAAGGCCCAGGTAGAACAGTATTAAAACATTAGTATTGCTGGTATGGGAATAAGGAGATTGCTATTATTGTACATGGTAGTGTCCAATAAGTATCTATTACATTACCTAAAACCTGTTTTAACATTAAAGATATGACAAAAAACAGGGAAGTTCAGTGAACTTAAGTATGACATTTAGTCCTTAACTTGGCTGATAAAAAAAGATTATGAAATTGTAAATGAAATCAGTTATTTGAGTTGTAGAAGTTGGGGCAGTGGGGGAAATTGACTCTAGCTAGAGGGAGGTTCTGCTTATAACTGAAAAAAGTGCTACAGAACATCTTTAAGTTACTCTTAAGAGACATGGGCCTAAATAAAATTTGTTATGCACAGTGAATTTGTACTCCCAGGTTACGCTTCCCCTTCATTCCCTTAGCCACTGACAAAAGGGTTTGTTACAAAATTGAGCCCTGATGCTGCAAATATTTTGACTCATGTTTTTAACTTTCAGAGGATTCGTAAGTGTTTGCAAGGTTGGGGCCTTACTGGTGAACCTCACTCTCTTCCTGTGATGTAATTCCTTATTGATTTTCATATCTAAATATTTTCTTATGAGGAATACTATTAAATGGAAAACTTTGTCAGTTAACATTATATATCAACTGACAATTTTTTGTAAAGTATTTGTTTCTTGAGAAAAATGTTGTAAACGTATTTTATTAGGGAAGGATATATAACGGATTCATTGGAAAATTATGCTTAGACTTTTGAATTTAAGGCTGATCAGTGTATGAGGGTATACATATAAAATATGAACTTTTGTTTCTCTTTCAAGTGGGTTTAGTTTTGAGTTTCTGCAGTGGGAACTGTTTCAAATGAGACCTCTGCAGACAGACATCTCATTTGAAGGAGTTCCTTCAACAGAATCTGCTTTAAAAGTTTCCATCAATGAAACCTTTGCAAATGTTTTGTTTAATCATTGGTATGTGTGTTTTGTTATTGACAGGAACAGCTGGAGAACTATGACTTCTCTAAATTTCATTCTCTGAAACCAAAGCTGATTGAAGCTGTGGATAACATGTTGGCCAATAAAATCGCCCCTCTGATGAGCCTGATAAGCCAGGAAGAAATCAACATGCCTACACAGATGGTGCATGGTGGAGCCTTTGATGGCACCATGACAGGGCCCTTTGACCAAGGATATGGGGAAGGTGCCAGGGAAGGAGCTGATGAGGAGGAATGGGTTATTGCCAAAGATAAACCTGTATATGATGAGATCTTCTACACTCTGTCACCAATCAATGGCAAAATCTCTGGGGTCAATGCAAAGAAGGAAATGGTGAACTCCAAACTGCCGAACAGTGTTTTGGGGAAAATCTGGAAACTTGCAGATTGTGATAATGACGGCATGTTGGACGAGGAGGAGTTTGCACTGGCAAAACATCTTATCAAGATTAAACTGGATGGGTATGAACTGCCCAGCATCCTGCCACTTCACCTGGTGCCACCATCACACAGGAAACCTTTGCAGGTGTCAGAGTGAAAAACACAGGGAGGAGATTAAGTGAGGGATGGAGGGAATTGAAAGCCCTCTGAATCTTTTTACAGATGAGTTGAACCATCAAGGCTTAACATTAGGTTTAGAGGCAATCTTTAAATCACGTATCAGATTTCACACAAGTTACTGGAACCAGCAGCATAGTACAGAGGTTACTTGTGTAATAGCTCTGGCTGACCTTCACTGAGACAGGTTTATCACAAGTGCCTTTTGTAACTACTTCCACACCTTACATTGCTAAGATAGCAAAGCTTTCTCTGAGCATCACGCTGTCCATGTCTCACTGTATTTACAACCAAAAAGCAGAAACGAGGTAGACCACACCTACAATCATATACTAAACATGAATACCTAGTAAACACAAAGCTCCCCAGACTGTTTAGCAAGTGGAGGGAAACGCTAAAGCTCAAACTCACCTGTTTCTAGACGGCATAGATTTGTTTAATAAAAATACTTTAGGTGCCTTTGTGTAAGTCAGTATCCCTAGCTTTAGAAAAGGAAGAAATACAAAGGAGTTTGCCTTCATGTATTGCTGTTGATTTTAATAATAATAACTTGTGAGAAGGAAGGGGGACATGGGTAGAACTTTTTGTAAGAATGTTCAGGACATGAGCAGAAAGAAAAGAATTTTTACCAGAGATTATTTTTTAAAATCTGCAGTATATTAAAACTGTTTAAATCTGTCAACTGTGCATTGTGGTAAACAGATGCTTCCTTTTGCTTTGTGCATAAAATAATGTGCAACTGACTCATCAACTAAAAAAAGATTTGGATCCCCACTGTGTTGGGGGTGGGAATTTCGAGATTTCTGTTTAGCTGCTTTGCACGTTGTTTGGTGTAAATTCCTGAACTTTTCCAGTTATAGCACTGTTTGGTCCTGGTTCTTGGAAGCAAGGGAATTCACATGTTTAAGCAGAAACAGAAGCCTTGTTTTAAATCATGAGGGAAGGCTGTGTTGTATTAAACTTCTTTTCAAGATACACCAGACCCTCACTAGAATGCGGGATTTGGGATCCATGCGCGGTACCATGTTAACACGGGGACTGCGTTAAAATGAATTGCAATTAAAGTAATTAAATTTGGGATCCATGGCCGTGACCGTGTTATATGCAAATTTGCGCTATATAGACGCGCATTCTAGCAAGGGTCTGGTGTATTCAGTGTGCATGTTCAGGTGGCTTGATAAATTCTCTTAAGATTTACACTCAAGGTTTACAACCAATTATATGGATATCTGTATGTCCAAGTATTCTTTTTAGTTTCTTTTATTTCAGCAGAATTTTGAATTCTTTCCTTTGTTAAAGGGAAGCTGGCAAATGTAGAAAAAAATGTTCCACTCCTACTGTAGCATCATCTTCAGAAGGTAGGCCACTAAAGGGCCAAGCCAGCTTCCACTGAAGTTAACAGGAGTCTTTCCACTGACTTTCACAAAAGCTGGAATTGGTCCCTTAGAGTAGTGCTTCTCAAGCTATCTGATGTGAGGGACCGGCAATTTTTTTTTTCCAATGTGCGCACAGATCGGCAACCGATGGCTCGCGGAGTCTGCGGACCACCACTTTGAGTAGCACTGCCTTAGAGCATTGTTAATTTATTAAATAAATATTTGGGAGGGAAAGAAGTGCACCAACACTTCACTTCACCATCCTTCCCAATTGTACAATCAAAGAATATTGATCATGTGAGATACACACAACTGATTCGAACATCCCTGTTCTCAGTTCTCCAGAGGAAAGTGATTCTCCATCCCCATTAATTTTAATATGCTTTTTCTTTTTGCACGGGGAGTGGGGGATAGAACAACAATTCCTTCCAAACTTGGCAGTTAGTTTAGTTTATGTGCATGTGAGTGGGAATCACCTTATAATACATATATAGCATAAAAGACTATAGGTATCAAAAGTACTGTAACTTTGAGCACTTTTTCCCCTTGAATCCAAGTAAGGTGGATTCTGGAAGTACCTTCTGGGACAGACCAATCCAAAGAGTGATTGACTAACCTATTGGGTGAGGAAGGGAGAATTTCCTGAGAGTAACTAAGTAGGCAGATTCATTTATTCATGTCTGAATAGCAATGACATTATAGCAGAATTTTCAGAAGCCTTTACAGTTCATTGCTAACTTTGAGCACTCAGCATATACCTTCCAGTGATGTGTTGTACAGCCTCCCTCCATCTCCTCACCGGTTCCCTATTTCCTGAGTGTAGTTGGTTGAAATTTATAATTTTCAGGAATGTCCGTGTTAAGTACTTAAATGCTCTAAGAAGATCCTCCCCTACATAGCTTTTTTTCTCAACCTTGTATACATTCAAGCTCTTCAACTTAGCCACTTACTTCAGTTCTTTCAATACTTTTGATCAATCTAGTAGCTCTTCCATATGCCTTCTACAGAATTCATGCATCCCTGAGCAGTCAGACCAAATCTTAGACATGGGTCCTTGATTGAAACTTCACCATGAGTTTGTATTGCACAACAGTACACCCTCCATTGGATTGTTCTTAATCATTTAATGTAGCTTAGTGGTGTTATTCTTTGCTGCAGTTTAACAATATATTCCCGTCTTTACTACACTAACATGTAATATGAAGACTAAAGACATACACAATATTAAAAAACACACCAAATGGAAGCAAAGATTTTAATCCATCTTTATGCATACCTCTAGCTTACAGCTATAGTAAGGTCTTATGGTATATATGTCAATAAATAGTTATCCATTCTTATATCTGTGTGCTAATTGTAAATATTCCATTAGAAGGTTCTTTCTTAAGTTGATTTAGGAACCGCTAAGATATTTCAAAGAACTGATCTAATTTATTCACAAATGAATGAGATGCCTTTTGTAATCAACTGTTAGGTATATTACCTTCACTCAGTTTTATAAGTGAGAGAGGGCTGTCTGTCAACCATCTCTTCAGCAGCAACCACTTGACTGTTTGTTTGATACTGCTAGTATTTTTTGTTGAACAAATCAAACATCTCAAATCTCTTAGCACGTCTGTGTAAAACTGAAAAGTAGTACTTCAGGGTCTCAGGTTAATTTATATGTTAAATCCATACACACTATTTCATTAGCCTGTGGTTATACCCAGCAATTATAACTGAGTACCTAATTCAAAGCAACTCTTCCAAAAGTAATTAGATACATGTTTGTTGATATTGAAATATTACTATTGGTTTTTTGGCTGGAGACAAACCCTCTTCTGGATCAGTTCAGCCATAAGGTTATTTGTTGTTGGTGCATAAGCTCTCATACATCCTTGCCCCAGAGTCCATCTGATGCCTTGGTCTTTGGAAAAGGAAGTTCATTCTTCTTGACTGTAGCAACAACAGTCTGAAAGCTCTCCAGTGAGCTTGTAAGATCTTATATAGGCATAGCGTGTTACCAGAAATCTCTGCCAGAAGTCTCCAATCTGTATTCTGCCCATATGCTGACTGTGCTTTCATCTGCCCCATTCTATGTTCTCTGAGGCTTTCACATTAACCCTAGCCAACCAGTGTGATCTGGAGTTCTGAAATATGCTTGCTGATATCTTAAATATAATACTGAATACACTACTCCAACTACAGTCATCACTAGGTTGTGGAGACGGGGCGGGAGAGGATGGGAATTTTCTCAGGATTGCCACGGTCATACACCATTAGCTCTTTAACCATTTTACCAAGACTGAATATCTTACGTGTATCTCTGGTTCTCTGTATCACTTCCAGCTGCTTTGAAGGTCTGTGTAAAGTTGCATAAGTCCCTTCTATGATATTCAGTTTTTCAGACGACTTACATTTTTTCAGGGATCTTGGCGTGTCTTCCATCAAGTAGGTTTTTGTGTTTACCTGTACCCAAAGTCTCCAGTTGAAGATTCTCAGGTATTCTGCTTTGTTCATAATTCCCCTTTACCTTTTCTTTGCCGCTGACTCTTAATGCTTTGAAAAAAAAATTTCTCCAGTTTTCTTTTGATATTTTTGTGAGGATTGCTCAGGTTTCCACTTGAAATTACCTCTGTTCCTTTCCTCTTTTATACATGTTCTTCTGACCTGGTGTTCGGCCTGATGAATCCAGTGTGCCCTCTGCCTTGTCTCTCATGGTGTACATGAGAAACATATACTCATTTTTGTTGACAAACCCTGAGAACAAAAAGCTGTTCAAAACTGTTTATGTTGGCTATGCTAATTATCAGAAAAATTAAAGATTACTGGAGCATGTATGGCAAAATAATTCAATTGTCCTGCAGGGGGCAATGATTTCTGTTCCTTTTGACTTGTGTTTTATTCCCTGCTGCTTCTGTGTCACCAAGGCAACTTGTTGACTTCCTCAAAGCAACTGTATAAATGACCCTTTGCATTTCTGGGCCCTTTAATGCTACCCTGTTTGTGGCCTGAAACCTACTTTCTTAGCAAAGCTTCCTCTTTACTTATCCTTTTGAGGGAAACAGTTTATTTTTCTTTTCCTGTCTGCTTTTCCATGCTTGTTTCCTCTTTGAGCTGATCATAGCCTTACACACATTGTCTGAGTACTTCATGCTCACTCTCTCCTCTTTCACCTCAGCTATGGCAGGACAGCATGTTTTTAGGGTTCCTCCAGTGTTTGCGGGACGTGAGATGGAAAACAAACTCTTCCCTTACTGAAGAGGAGCTTCACTTCTTCCTTTTATCTCAGTCCCCTGCATGTGGGAGGTAGGCACTTCTGATACTGTCATGTTACATGGGCTGCAGTCAGGGGAACGGAGCATAAAGAGGCATGTTTGGTAGCAAGAGAGAGAATTGCTTTCTATTAATGATGTGATTTGCACTACTTCCAGGTTTAATGGGGTTCTCAGTAGTAAAGTCCCTTCTAGCACTAAGTCAATGGGAGTTTTGCCTGAGAATGGACTGCAGGATTTGGTCCATGGGTGTTTTCATGAACAGAGTTGTAGATTGTACATTCCTTTTTAGGTAAGAAGGATACCAAAGAGCAAGGGAAATGGATACAATAATATCTTTCTTAAAATCTGCTGGTCCAGACTGTTTTCAACTTAAACTAATGCATTCTCCAATCCTACATGTGAAGTTGTGCTTTGAGAAGGAATTACCTGAGCGTTACCAGGATTCTGCTCTGTGTGAAATCGATGGAGCCATTTTAGACTGTGACAGAATGGTGACGCTACTTTACCCAGACAGGCTTTCAGGCCCTTGTATCAAGGGTACTCTGCTCTAGTTAATTATTCTTGAACACTCAATCTGTTTTTCATTACTATTCCTTCTTTAATACAGTTTAGTCACCTCCCCATCCCCAAAACTCCAAATCAGTTAAGGGCAAAATTCAGTCCTTATGCTTCTCCATTAACTTCAGTGGGGTTGTGCCCATTTATGTCAGGGCTGAATCTAGCCCCGGGTCTGTACAAATACCTTGTTATGTTTAATAGTGACACTGATCCTCTGTGTATTTATACTTGCTACTGTATTTTCCACTCCATGCATCTGATGAATTGGGTTCTAGCCCACAAAAGCTTATTCTTTAAATAAATTCATTAGTCTCTAAGGTGCCTCAAGGACTCCTCGTTGTTTTTGTGGATCCTCTATGTAATTTATGCGGCAGGTTATAAAATCACTTTATTTTTATGATAGAATATTGTTTTGTTTAATAGAAATAGAGACTTTAGAAGCAGTTGTACTGGTGTGAATGTGTTACATTTGTATTATCTCTGCAATCGGGCAACTGCACATCCCAGCACCTTCCCTGAGTATCTTGGCTACGGAGACTCACTGGGGGAAAATGGGAAGAATCTTTTACTGCAGTCTACTGCAGCGTAGAAGGAAAACAGGATCTGAATAGCTGCTGATCTTCCAGCCCTACACCTGCCTTACCGCTGACCTTCTGTGTACAGCTACATAGTGGACCTGGGCTGCAAATCACCACTGTGTGTAGCCTCCAAATCTCAACTCCCTGTGACACAATGGAACCCTAATTGTTCCACTGCTTTGGGACCTTCCCTACCTGCTGAAGAGAAGAGCAGGATTGGTCCCTCAGTGACTTGCTGTCATTCATTTTCTCTTTCTAGTTTTGTTAGTGAAAAGGTGGTGAGACAGCCTTCTTTCCACTCCTCTGTGTGCAGGCTACCGCTTCATGGCACTTTCAACATGGATAATGAATAGAGCCGGTCAAATTTTCAGATGAAACATGTTGATTTTGCCCAAATTTTATTTTGAAACAAAGCGGTTCATTTCGATAAGGTCAAAACATCTCATTTTAACTGTTCCATTTCAACTTTTGTTTTTTTATTTTATGTAATTTTTAATAGAAAATAACTGCCAAAGCAGTGCAGACAAAAGAACCAAGAATACCTGGACTTTGTTGTGAGATCAATACACTGCACTATCTGGGTCTAAAAAGTTACAGTCCAGCAACTTGTGAACCCATCAAAAGCGTCTCCCCGCCCTTCCACCTCACATATCCTTTGCCATTCTTTAAAAAGAATTACGACACTGTTCGGGAAGATTGGAGACAGGGGAAGGAGGATACAGGAGAGGGAATTTTGACAACAAGAAATGTGGCACCTCCGCTTCAATGTTCTTTGCCATTACTAGAGAATTATTATTATTGTGCTCAGGAAAGACCCAGGACTGGGTTCTTGTCTATACTAGAAAGAGTTTGCCAGGCCTCACCCCATATGCCCAGAACCCCCCTAACATGCCATACCCGAACCCCACCCACTGAACCTCAACCCCTGCATCTGGAGCCCCCCTGCACAAAGACCCCCTGCCTCTGGACCCCCACTCCTGCACCCCAGACCACCCTCCACTGAGCTCCCTGCATTCAAATCCCCACCCTGATAAGCCCCACCCCCCTGCATCACCAGACCCCCACTCCCCCAGCACCCAGACTCCCCCATTGAGCCCCAACCACCTTCACCTGGAAGCCCTTGCAGAGTCCCATTGCCCCTGCACCTGGAACCCCCCCAACGAGCCCCTTCTGTGCATCCAGATCCCCCCACACCTAGACCCCCTGCACCCAGATTGTCCCAAACAGAACCCTTTCATCCCACACCTGGATCCCCTCACACTTGGATCCTGCCTGGTTGGGCCTGGCTGCCTCATACCTGGAAGGGCCTTATATGTCCACACCCAGTGTACAACATGTGTCTTTGGTGCAAGGTATGGAAACTTATACGGAACCTGCTCTTCATATGCCTGTCTCAAGCGAGCGATATTATTAGTCCCTCACTTTCATCAACTTGCCTACAACACTTAAAAATGTGTATCTTTTCTAACAATGTGCTGTTTCTACAGTTTGATAGTTTGTCATTTTAATTCAGTCAAAGAGTTTAGGATATATTTTCTGTTTTGTGTGTGTAATTTCCTGAGCACTGAGAACATGCCACTTTGCATTTTCTATTTTACACAATCACCTGTCCTTGTGCCACTGTTAAATATTTAGAGTTCATGCCAAAGGTATTGTCTCTCATTTTTAAGGAAATGTTTAATAACAAATTTGAATATGCTTTGTATCCCTTTCAAGCGGTTGTGATAACACTTGCTGATTAATAAACTGTTAAACTACCTACTGCTTTTGGGTTTGTAAAAGTGTTTCTGAGAGGAAAAACAATTAGAGGAGGAAGTTTGGTCTAGTCATTTAGATAATTACCTCCTAATTACTACTTCCTTCTGTGCTACGGAGTACTCTAGTCTATTTCTCAGGAGTCGCAGCACTACTCTTACCTAGCCATGTTACCATGGGCAAGCCACTTAATCTCTGTGCCTCAGTTTACTTCTCTGTAAACGGGTCACAATGCTTGCCTTACAGGTGCTGTGAAATAATCAGTATGACCCTAGAATTCGCTGCAGAATCCAGTGCCTACCCTAGAACTGTGCTCCAGGACCTGTTTTCATTTTTAAAAAATCCTTTTCTAGCTCTTGTGGTTGAAAATAACCTTCCAACTATGAACTGAGTATAAACCAATGTAAAGATGTCTTTCTGTGTACACAAACAGGCTGAAACAACTTGCTTTGAAATGCTCTTTATTAATTTCCGTGGGAATGTTAATCTTGAAACCTAACATTAGTTTAAATGGCAATTTAGCAGAAAATATCCAGCTAATATGATTATTCCACAGTCCCAAATCATTTTCCACACCTTCCCAGGTGACAAAACATCCATTTCTCCAAACCATTTGCCAAAACCTCCAACTTGTTTCTTAACTTCGGGAATGTATGAAACCATTGTCAGTTAAAAAGAACAAAAATTTCATTACATGATAATTAACACAAATGTTCCCTTGATTTTATTATTTATTTGGGTGAAAATAGTTTTTTTTTATTTACCTGAAGCTGCTCCAGAAATTCCAGTCTGTCACATCAGAGTGCCACAGAAAAGAGGTATCCTTTTTGCGCAGTGAAGTCTAGGTTACTGAACAAACAAAAGGTTTTTTAGCATAGCAATAAGAGTTAACAGTGTTGTCTCAAGCCACATTAGAGGTCAGTGCAGTTATTGTCTATATAGGCTGGTACTTCATGACAAATCTGGAGCATAACCTTACAATACTGAGACATGAAGAATTTGCGGTGGTTTTGCACACATCTCGTTACTTTGATCTCGCATAACCTCCACAGCAAAACAAAAAAGTATTACTAGGTTTATGTATAGAAATTTGTAGTCAAAATCTCTGGCCAGCAGAGCTGTGTGAATGATTATTTCCTATGGCAGGTGTTTAAAAAAATATAAAAAAGCCACTAGAAAAACATACTGGCAAAACAGGTTGAGTAAATTTGTATTTTTTTTTCCAAGAAAAAAATTCCAATTAAAGAGGCAAGAAAAGAAAGAGAGGAAAAAAAAGTTACAGATGGGAGTCAAGGGGAATGTCCAAAGAGAAGAAAGCAACAGAGCATAATAACAGGGCCAGCTGAGTATGGGGCTCAGGAGAATCTACTCTTATGCAATTAAATTTTATAGTTAGAACACGTTGATAAAAGTTGAGAGTGTCTAAAACAGTAAATTCTTAAAAGAAATTCCTTCCAAGTGTGTAGTTCAAGAATGTTGAATGGACAAATTCAAATATATTTCTGTAAAATGGAGAATCCGTAATAGAATGCCTCTTTGATTTGCCTCCCTAGGAATATGAGGACACACATCCATGGGTGATCAATGCATGGAAAAATCACAAATACTTTTCTAGCAGTGTTGCTTCTTCTGCAGCAGGAAGGTAGAATTGTGCATTTCTGAGCCAGATATTGATATACTTGTTCCATAAGAAGATTTGATATTCTGGATAACAGCTTCAAGAAATCTACAAGCATGGTGAAGACCCTGATAGTTTAATAGCAAATATTCTTCAGCTCTTCAATCATGGTAGGAACTGTATGTTCCATGGGGACTATTGGAAATGGATTTATTGTGGTTAAGAATTTCATTGAGTGGGGGGAGGGATAGCTCAGTGGTTTGAGCATTGGCCTGCTAAAACCAGGGTTGTGAGTTCAATCCTTGAGGGGGCCATTTAGGGATCTAGGGCAAAAAATAGGGATTGGTCCTGCTTTGAGCAGGGGGTTGGACTAGATGACCTCCTGAGGTCCCTTCCAACCCTGATATTCTATGATTCTACGATTAAAAGTAGAAAACTCACCACATGTGATGCTATCCTGATCACTTTGGGCTTATCCAGATCTTTCTTTCAATGGACACTACTTGTGCATGCTGTCTGCATTTTGTGCTATCCTTTCCTGTATAGTCAAAATCAAGGGAAAGAGACGGTTGCAGTCCTTTGTCTTACTAAATTATGCCAGTGCCTAGTTTGTCACCTGACTGTTTTCTACAGCTTGAAAATTGTCAGCTTGAACCAGCCCACCTTTCTCCCCCAGCTGAAACCGAGACTCCTTGGGCTGATGCTGTGGTTGCCCCTGGGCTCGGTACTTCTCTTTCTGATCACCTGTATCCCATTCACATGAGGTAATCGCAGAACATCCTGGAACAATTCAATTTCCAATCTTCCTGGAAATTGCACAGAAATAGTCCCATGAAAGGTGAATGAGTTTACCTTATTTTTTAGCTTCAGCATTGGATTTGCCCTGCCTGCCGTCATGTTTATCATTTCTGCAGTCCAGTTAGAAACATCTCTATGGAGACATATCAGGCAGATGCAGTAGTGTTCATCCAGTTTCAGCAGTGCAAATAGAGAGGCCCATGTAGGTGCCGTTTAAAGCTCTGCTCTTGTTTTTCTTCCTTCATGTGTTGACTTTTATAGCTTTTATTCTCTTTTCATATATGTTGAAGGTCATGAGCCCTTGGAGATGGCTTTGTGCAATAATGGCATGTACCTGTCCTTTTGTACATTCTGGTATATTGATTCTGAGCAACCACAAAGTTTTGCAGGCATTGGTGAGGATATTCCATTCACCCATATTCCATATCCCGTTCACCAGCAATAGTTTCAGATTATCCTATAACAACTCAAATCCTTCCTCCACCACCTCCCCACCCCCCAAATCTCTGCATTATTTACATGGAGAACTGATAGAGAGAACTAGATAGTGATTTTGGAATTGGATTCACCCCATCCTCCTCCATGTTTATTATTTCTGCAGTCCTCTTAATCCCATTTCTATGGAGACACAACAGGCAGATGCAACGGGTTTCATCCAGTTACAGCAATGCCAGTGCAGAGGCCTGGATCGGTGTCATTAAAGCTCTTCTCTCCTTCATCCTTTATGCTTTCAATGTTATTGCTTTGTTTCTTTTGCTGTCAAATATTTCCTCTTTGGAAGCCCCTTGTTCAGTAACTGTACAATCAGATTGTTGTCTATGCCTGTACACAAAGCATCATCTTGACCGTGGTGTGGAAACTGCAGGTGGAGGTTTGTTTGAGATGAGATGGAGCATAAACTGAGGCAGCAGCAGGCCCCACTCCCTGCTACACAGATCCAGAATGTGAGCATTTTACAGTCCATGGCGGTTCATTATGGAAGATGTCATCTGGCCAGGGAGTCTGGGCCACGTGGGAGAATGGAGAAAAGAGGAACCAAACTATAACTCCTATGAGGCCCTGTGGCACCACAGGAAGTTGCAGTTTAATAGCAAACTAACTTGAAACTACATGTTTTGATTTGGTTCAACAAACAAAAATGCCTTGATGTGGAAATACAAATGTTTAGTGTTTTGATTGAAGATGTCAAAAATAAAACTTGGCAATTTCTGAATTGATATTTTTGTAATTCTGTTTAATGAAAGAAAATTTAATTTATTTTTCTGTTCCAATTCAGGAAGAAAGCAAATACCAGAATCTCCTATAGCATGGAAATCCCAATGGCCATCAACTTTAGTAAATACACTGGAAAAAAACAAGACTGCTTTTCCCTCTCTTTCAGTTTTAGTAATAATAAATAATTGCAATAATAGTGGGTAATATTCTCAGGTGTATGCTATTAAAGTTGATTGTGTCCAGAGCAGATGGTCATGAGGAGTTGGTGGAGTTATATCCCATCAATAATGAATGCTCCAGTTGTCAGCTATGCTGTGACTTTAGTTTTGTGGCTGCTATACTGTAAAATGCAACACCATTTGCTGCCACCAGGAATCCTCAATACTAGATGTGTACCTGCCTTCCCTGGCAACACTCCAGACTTACAGTGGTGTAACAGTAGAATTTGGGCCACAAGGACTGATCGCCCCAACTTATTGAGGTCAGAGGCAAACCCTGATTTCTCTGCAATGGCAGAAGAATGGGGCTGACCGTCGCTCACAGGGGAGATTCTTTTTTAAAGGGTGAGCTGTACATGAAATGAACAAAATGTAATTTCCTTTAACAATAAGTGCCATATCCCACACTTCACTTCATTAGTTCAAATGTGCTCCTCTGTGAATCACCTGAGGCCTCCCTCTCTCCAGATGTTGTTCAGGGGCTGACTGGTGAGTGTGTGTTTGTACAGTTCCTCTCATTGTGCTGACACATAAATATATGTTTAAAATGGCTTTATTATTATTGTATGTATTGTTATAAACATTATTGCTCATTGTCATACCCAAGGATTTAAAAAAGCATAAATTGAGACATTCATGATCTATAGAGAATTCGTCCCATGGTCCTCTACTGCCTATAGTGTTACCACTTAGCTAGAAGAGTAGGAACTTTGTTCCACATATTTAATCATTAGCTAATGATTAACTCACATGTTTTATGGAAGTGATTGTACATGTCATAGAAAATCCCTGCCTTTCTAAGAAGTTGATGTGTGTCGTACTCTGGAGGTTTCCTGAGCCTGTGGCACAGAACTAAAAAAATCCATTAAATTAAACTCAAGTGTCAAATCAAGTCCCCATAGAGAAAGGCACAGACATAAAGGTCCAGTTCACCCTTTGTCTGTCTTCAACTTGCTATTACTCCAGATAGTTAAGATTTACAAAGGGCTCTCACTAAAGTGGGCAGCAAAAGGGTAGCTAGAATTCATTGTTAAGTGCAAAGTAATGCACCATAGGTGCTGGAACTAGGGCGGGGGAGGGGTGCTATTGCATCCCCTGGCTTGAAGTGGTTTCCATCCTATACAGCGTTTACAGTTTGATTCAATGGCTCTCAGCACCCCCACTGTACAAAGTGTTCCAGCACCCCTGTAATGCACATGGGGAAAAAATAATCCCAAACTATACACACAAAGTGATGGGGTCTAAATTAGCTGTTCGCACTCAAGAAAGTGATGTTGGAGTCACCATGGATAGTTCCCTGAAAACATCCATTCAGTGTGCAGCAGCAGTCAAAAAAGGTAACAATGTTAGGAACTATTAGGAAAGGGATAGGATAATAAAACAGAAAATATTGTAATGCCACTCTGTGAATCCACGGTACGACTACACCTTGAATACTGAATTCAGTTCTGGTTGCCTTATCTCAATAAAGTTATATTAGAATTGGAAAAGGTGCAGAGAAGGCCAACAAAAATGATTCGTGGTGTGGAAGAGCTTCCATATGAAGAGAGCTTCAAAAGACTGGGCCTGTTCAGCTTGGAAAAGAGACAATGAAGGGGTGATATGAGAGAAGCCCCTAAAATCATGACTGGTGTGGAGAAAATGAATAAGGAAGTATTATTTACCCCTTCACATAACATAAGAACTAGGGGTCACCCAACGAAATGAACAGGCAGAAGGTTTAAAACAAACAAAAGGAAGTACTTCACACAACACACAGTCAACGGTTGGAACTCATTGCCATGGGATGCCATGAAGGCCAAAAGTATAGCGGGGTTCAAAAAAGAATTAGTAAGTTCGTGGAGGATAAGTCCCTCAATGGCTATTCGCCAAGTTAGTCAGAGATGCAACCCCACAAACTGGGTGTCCCTAAACTTCCGATTGCCTGAAGCTGGGACTGGATGACTAGGGATGGATCATGCAAAAGTCACCTGTTCTGTTCATACCCTTTGAAGCATCTCACAAGGCCACAATCAGAGACAGGATACCAGGCTAGATCACCCAGTATGGCTCTTCTTATATTAGTCTGACCTAGTATGTTCATTCTTATGTTCTTATGCTAATAGGAAGGACATGTCTAGTGATTTCCTCAGCATGAGAGGACATCTCAAACCTACCAGGGAAGGATCGGTATTCCATTCCTGTCCTTTAGCAGCCTAGTCCTTGCCTACAAGTACTAACTTCAAATCCCTGCTCACTTTCCAGCTGTGTGAGCCCGACTTCAGCCCAGTTAACATCTAGGACCAGTGTGCTTTGTGACACTGCAGCCCTGTCACTTGCAAGGCACTCCAGGGCTGTAAGCTTACTGACATTAGTTCACCTGGCTCTGTCAACTGGAAGTCTAGCAATGAGAGCTTCTTTACAGCAGAGCTTTGCCACCAGCAACTGGCCTTCCAGCAGTGTGGGCTTCCCCACTGCAGTGCCTTGCTGATGACCGGTAGATATGCAGTAATGTGAACTTCCTCGCATCAATGCCTTGCTAATTTCAGCATGCATGACTCTGCCTTCACATTTGATTCCACCCACTTAAATGACTCTTGAACAGTTAGAACCTCTGCACTCCTTACTGAACTTACAATTTCAAATTCCGGCTGAGATTTCAGAGATAACAGGCTTCGGCAGAGCCCACGTTCATCAGAGCTACCAAAGTATGGAGGGCGGTGATTTCTTTATCAGAACACCTGTGTTGTTGGCATTGCGTCCCAAGGCACGTCTTCATATAGTATGTCAGCGTTGGAGCTGCCTCTTACCTTTCTGTAAGCATAACAATCACACCAAAGGAATTTGTGATAACCTTTGCCCCCCACCCCCTCTGCACTAACGGGTTGTTTCCTCCACAGTCAGATGAAGGGTTTGCCTGTGGATTATAAAATACCTTCCCTTTATTATGGCATCCAAAGGTCACTCTGAGTGCCCAGGAGGAACAGAATGTGGGAACAGCAGAGTTGGAGTTGAAAGTCAATCTCCAGAAAGACGGACTTCTGAACTTGAAAGGGAAATCTTTACAAACCTGGGTAAGTCCTGATTGTTAATATTCCTTGGTTTTCTTTCTCTATGTGGAATAAATGAAGACGTGTGACTGAAGTCACGTTCTATTGTTAGTGGCCCCATTCTTCTATGCCGATGCAGACAGAGCTCAGCCTAGAATATCTCTTAATGAGAAGGTTTACTTGTGTGTGAGAAAGAGGGTGTGTTACAATACAAACCTGATCAGTGTGCGCAACTTCACCAGAAAACCAACTCCTTTCATGGTTCTGTCCGTCTTAACAATCGTGAACACTTGTTCAGTAGTCAGTGAGATGGAGAGTGTGGCAGCAATATTAGCAAAAACGTCTTTTTCATCGTATGTGAACTCTCTTTAAGGCACTATATGATAGGAGTGAGAATATCTCAGTCTGGCCCTTAGAAAAGAAGAGCCTTCAAAGGTGATCTCAAAAAAGGTTTGAAAATGATGAAAGAGCTTTAATATAATTCAGGGAGATCACTTTTAACTGGTAGAGGTTTCAAAAGTTGAAGGAGGTGGGGAGAAATATACTGTGTGAAACATATAATAGGAAATTGAGGTGGAACTATTCCATATGGAATAAGTTACAGGGGAAGGCCAGCAATAAAGAGATGTTCAGTAGACATCTGAAATTTTACTGAACTTGAGAACCCCTCTCCTACTGCAAGATCAACCCTTTCTGGGCCTTGAAATGGGGTCAAATTCCTGCGTGCATCTGTTTCTCCATTCTCCCACATTTAGAGTGACCCTACATCCTGTTTTGGCCAGTACAGTCCCTTTTCTAAGCCTTGTCCTGGCTGTCACGACTTTTTTGGCAAATGTGGACATTTGTCCCGTTTCTCTTGCCAACCTGATCAGTTGGCAAGAGCAAACAGGACAAATGTCCACTTTTTGTCAAAAAAGTGGGGGTGCGGAGAAACATGCGGGGGCGAGGCAGGGCTTGTGTGAGGAGCAGGCAGTGCTTGGGTGAGCAGCAACACCAGTCCAGTGTGGGGAGGAGGGGCAGGGCTCAGGCCAGCCCCATGCAGGGACGGGGGCTTGAGTGAGCGGCTTGGGCCAGCCCCGCACAGTGTCCCATTTTCCCTTTGGGAAATATGCTCACCCTACCCACCCTGCATTCTAAGTCAGCAAAGTTATGTCCGGGACAGCTGAGACAATGGGAGGCTTGGTGATAATCATCAAGTGTTGGGATTAAAGACTGGCCAGGTGCGGAGAGTGGAGGGTGAGAGATGTCAGCCTCTCTGGGAACGTTCAGTTAATATCAGCCCCTGGGACGGTAGCATTCATTGAAAGACCCTTCTTTGGTTATCCATTGTCCAGACAGACAAGATGTTCAGTGCTAGAGCTGGTCAAAAGAAGGGAAGAAGTTGCGATTTTCTTTTTAATTTTAAAATTTGCAAAATTCCAACTCTGTGTAACTTGCATGAAAATTTCATGGATTTATTCTCCATTTTTTTTTTATTTTGATAGTTCAGATTTCACTGTAGTCAGCGTTGTGGTAAAGCAGACAACAGATGGTGACAGAATAATAGCACCTTACTCCTGGGTGGCAGGAGCAACCCTGTGCTTTTAACCCCTTCCTCCCACATCCCAGGGATAGCATGTGTCCTAAAACTGCTTCTAGTCTTATTCTCATTTGTTAGAGCCAAGGAAGAATAACGTGTAGGCAACTTTCCATGGGCTACTGCTGCTTGCACCCCAGCATTGTTCTAACCCTCCCAGGTGCCATTTTCCAACACTTGCCAGCTGACTTGTGGGTTTACAACGCTGCCAGTGTTCCACCCTTTGTAGGTAACTGCAGCCCAGAGCCAGGCCCAGACAGAGGGAAACCTAAAAGTTCTAAAGCACAACCCTTGCATCCATTTCCCCTGCGGTTTGTCAGTCTGGTATGTTCCAGTCCCTTCTCTCTTTTCAGCGATCCAATGCCAGCTGCCTCTTTGTAATTTCCTCTTCTGACTGCATGACACCAAGATTCCTCCTGGTTTCACAGCTAGGCTGTTCTTCCAGGTAATTAATCTTAATTTCTTCATATACTAAATTCTAAAGATAATACAGTTAGAAGTCTAAGCAAGTGAATTTCTGGTCACTAAAGGTTCTCAAACTTGCAGCTGTTATATTATTTGTTTTTTGTAAAACATCTCTCATCCTCATATAGGTGGCACAGTCGGGGACTCCACTGGAAATGATGGGTGTACTGACAATGAAGGACTCATCAAAAGGAGGGGCCCACATATTTTTCATTCCCTCTCCAGACAGTCATCTGCCCCACCAAATAGACCATGGTCTGAAAGGCAGCAGCACTACCCCAGAATGTTCTGAAAGCAGGTGACTGAGAACTGAACCATAACACTGGAACAGGTTCTCAACCAACACATCAAAGGCTGGGTTGGCAGATCCCACTACTGCCTGGAGAGACTGAGGCTCAGTACTCCGTCGTCTGTTTTCAGGACACTCTAGGAAGGTGCTGCTGGCTTGCAGACCATGATACCCCTGATGGGGGTCAAGTGACTTAGAGAGAGAATGAAAAAGGATGATGTGATAGATGATTGGGCAGCTTGGTATAAATTCTCTGGGTTGTGTATGTGCTTGTGTAGTTTGTGTAGTGAAGGAGGGGCTGTGTTCAAGAAAGCAGAGCTTAAGGGTGAAGGGAGAGCAGAGAGCAAAGTAGGAGGAAGAGGAAGTGAATCCCTCAAGTTGATGTTTGTCTTCTTAGGCTACCATGGATAGAGAATATGTACAAGGTCACATCCAGAAGCTGCAAGAGCAGCGTATGTCCACACAGAAGAAAACCTTCACCAACTGGATAAACAATGTCTTCTACAAGAACAATGTAGGTAGTTCCTCCTCCTTTGGACTTATTTTTTTCATTCCCAATTTCACCTTCTGCTCAGCCTTTCTGCATTTACTGTTACTGAATGTATAATATAAGCAACAGAGACTCCTGTCAAGGAGGGTGACCCAATCAAGTATTTTTCACCATACCTACAAAACAATCCTTCTGATTTTCTTCAAGGTCTCGGTTCCTGGTCTCCCCTGAAATCAGGGTTCTGTCTTGTGGCATGAGTTGTCTTCCTTTAATCTCTTGACCTTTGTGTGAATTTTCCTATTTCGATTATCTTCTATGTATGAGGTCCTGAGCTGCCTAGTTATTAGCCCCAGGGAGGAATTGCATCCCCCATGAAAAAATCTGTATGATCTAATCCCATTGATCTGGGGCTACAATGTCTCATGCAGCCTCAGTGACTATGACTATGCAGTCTTAATATGAACTCATTTAAAGTGAAAGAAAGATAGGAACTGATCATCTGTGACATTCACTAAATTGTGGCTCTCTGCAAGACTTCCAAATCTTTGGGGAAAATTGACCAGACTGTGACCTTAACGGCCAGTGCTTGCTGCCTCCCATTCAACTGTGCATACTGTAACCCACAGTGGAGTGGAGGTTGTTCCAAACTATGGTCTGTTCTTGCTACCATTGGAGCAGTTTAGGTTCCACTGTGAGTTAGACTAATGTGAGCACTATTGTCTGCGAGATGGGCAGTGATGACCCATCAAAGACAGACATCTTTAAGCTTTGGTGGCTTTAGGGCAGAGCAAAGGGGTTGATTAAATATTACTTAGTATGTGAGAACTATGAAACACAACCTGGTTCTGTTACCCAAACAAGAGTGGAAATCAAGGAGATATCAAAGCACCATCTAGTCATATGTATTATTTCAGTGAAGTCAAAGATACCTCAGAGTTCAAGAGCTGATTTCAATCTTAAACTTAAGCTGCTTGCACATCAAAAAAGTGGAGAGAGGGAGAGAACTTTCAAGCCATAGAAGGTACGAAGTTGCGTAGGGAGCTTATCCATGTCTTCTCAGGAATGTACTTTCAGTTTCTGGCCCCATGAGATGAAGGAGCTGAGCTTAGATCGCAAGCTACATTTCAGACACTGTCATATGCCTGGATTCCCTGCCGTCCCTGGTGAGCGTATTAAATGGTAGGACAAAAACACTGCTTTGCAAACTGAGCCCACTTCTGTTCGTTCTTCTCAAATTGTAATGTGGTCCCGCTGTCAGTGTATTCAAAAGCATGGGTTTGGTAGCTGTATTCCAATTTGTATGGAAAAATGGAACATATATATACACACAATTTTATTATTACTGCACGATGGTTCAAAGCACAGATCTATACAAAAAGGTTCATTACAAACTGTAATTTTAAAAAGATTTTGTCTTCATGAATAAAACTGGCACAAAACACAAGCGAGAGGCTTTTCCCTTCTTAAAACAGTCAGACATCACTGTCAGTACTTTAGAGCTATTTAATATAACACAACAGTTAAACAGGTAGAGACGGAAGATAGAAAAAGAAATAACTAGGAGAATGAAACAGGGTGCTCTCTGAGGGCCTGGAGGTAAGCAGTCAAGAGAACGTTGTCAACTACTTGTCCTACATAAAATGCCTACTTAAAATTGCTCTGAGCTGCTCCTGTACTTTCCATTCTTGCTGATTCTGATGCAAGAGGGCCTGCGGAACCCACAGATGATAGGGCAGGGTTTGATCTTTAAACTTGTTATTTGGTACTATTTTCCTCACGCGTAACTCTACTCCTAATTCAAAAAGCTATTTCTTCATCTTAAAAGTATGGTCTTGCTTGTCTTGCGAAATTAGTAGTTCAAAATTGTAGTAAATTACCCTGGAAGGTGTGGTGTGGTCTAATAATGACCCACTCTAAGGGTTAATGACATGGAGGGCAAAAGATATTCCTCAGCCATGCTATAATTAGGATACAGTACACACACCACATCCCATATTGCTGAATCATTAGGTCACCTCCTTAGCAGCAGGGTAATATGCTTGTTGTGAGTGGATCTGAACACACGCGTGATTGAGCAAGTTACAACATAAGACTCTGGCTGGGACATGGAGGTTCTGACTGTGAAGCTTTAGTTAAGGCCGGAACTAGTGTTCCGTTATAACCCTGAATTGGAATTCAGCCAAGAGTTAGAGTGTAAAAGCTGCTGAGTCTTTAAAACTCAGGAGCTATCTATAGGAGGCTGGTATTAGCCAAGTCTCTTTTACTGCTCCCTTTTAGCTAGCTGTATTTTAATAAACCATTTCCCATCATGACTGAGCCCATTCTTGATCCCGCAGCAAAGTGATAGTCCTGTGCTCAGAATATTAGTCTGTTGCCACAAAAATGATTATGATGTCACCACAATGCATCCAATGAAGTGAGCTGTAGCTCACGAAAGCTTATGCTCAAATGAATTGGTTAGTCTCTAAGGTGCCACAAGTACTCCTTTTCTTTTTGCGAATACAGACTAACACGGCTGTTACTCTGAAACCTGTCACTTTGACATTGTGACTCACTTCATTTGCAAGGTTAGATACAAAGTGAACTGTAAGGGATTAAGTCACAGATAGATTTGATTATTTGCAAATATGGCAATAAAAATTCTGAAAAAAGCATGTCTTTTAGCCTGAGTGTGAATGTGCCTCTTTAAAGTCAACACAAAAATATCCCCTTTGTAGGGAAAGTACCTCTCGGCTCCATGTATTTTATAGGCCTACAAAACAGCTGAAGGCAGGGGGTTATATAAGCAGGAATTCAGAAAGCAAACAGAAATGGAGGGAGTGGAAGGGCTGAGGAGATGGCAAGAACACGCTGGGCCGAAACTTAATTATATGAATAGGAAGGGAATATGTCATCTCCACCCAGAGAAGCTCCCAAACAGGCATTCTCTCAGTAATCCATTTCTGATGCATAGAAGCCCATGACTGAATGGGTAAAGCAAACCAAGTGGTCTTCAGGTGAAACCCAGGAAGAGGCTGCAGGTCTTGCTTGACACTATGTGGAAGAAACTCTGGAAGTGGAGCTGGCCATTGGCTGAATAAAGGAAAGCTGCTCATCATGCTCTTGGCTGAACAGAAGAGATGATAATCCAGTAGCAGAAGCACAAAGTACAGAAGTTGTTGAACAGCATAGAAAGTACTAAACCTTACTGTACAGCCCTGCCAGCCTGCCCTCATTCAGTGTGTAATTCCTGTGAACCTTGTAGCAGGTCTCCACACAAACAGAGGGGAAACTAGATCTCACAGAGCAGATCTTGTGACTTCAGCACCTAAATGTTCTTCGCTCTGTGTTAAAAAAATCAAAATCTGTCAGCCAAGTGCAAGAGTTATGGGAACTAAGTTTCCATGTGGTGCGTTTTGTCTTTGCAGGTGAACATTGTGATACAAGACGTCTACACGGACCTGAAGGATGGCATTTACCTTCTGCAACTCCTGGAGCTGCTCTCTGGAGAATCACTGCCTAGACCAAACTGGGGCAAGATGAGGGTACATTTTCTGGAGAACAATAGCAAAGCCATCACGTTCCTCAAATCCAAGGTGAGAAGTGGAAGCTGACACTAGTCTGAACAATTTACAAGCTAACTTCAAAATTAAATGGGTTTTGCTTGATTGCTTGTTTGTTTTTTTCCCTATAGTACGTAACGAGGTGTTCCATGAAGATGGGAGATTTTTTACTTTGTCCCTTTTCCCCTCTTTACTTCAGATGCACAAACTTTACCTGGTTTCATATTAACCTTCTCTCACTAAGAGTTTCCTCCTCAAGAGAGAGAAGAGGGTGGTTCTGCTGCTGTCCCTGTACCTTCATTAGTTTGCTCTTAGTCTCTGGCAGCTTGAGAAATTATCTACCATGGAACTTTCTGATATCAATGTTTTGTCTTGTTTCTAGTAAAAGGGACATCCCCCAAATCATTCTTGTGCCTTTTGTTTATTACAAAACAAAGATAATGTAACACACAGGCACAGTGGAATCCAAATAACCACGTTGACTAACTATATATTCAACATGGAAGGCCTAGCTACATATATACTCTGCTGCTCTGGCAGGGTTCTCGGTGGCTTCTGAAACACAGAAGACAGATTCAGTAAAGGACTCTCAAACTATTTAAAGGGATATGACCCTATTCCTCTATTGTATAGTTTTGCTTGCTGTTTGAATAACAGCCAAGAGGGAACATATTTCTCCACACATCATTTATTACACAAGTGCCCCCTCCAGAGCGGTAGACTCAGATTTTTTCATGCTGAAGGGAATTGCTTGTCTATTAGCAGGTGCAAATAAAGGTGACTGGGCCTGAGAATATTGTAGATGGGGACCGAACCCTAATCCTGGGATTAATCTGGATCATTATCCTCCGGTTCCAGATTTCTTCCATCACACTTGATAAGGTAAAACGAGGTCTTTTTTCTTCTGATTGTCAATAGGTGTTTCATAGATTTCATAGAGATTAAGGCCGGAAGGGACCATTACGATAATCTGTTCTGACCACTTAGATCACACAAACCATAAAATTTCACCCAGTGATTCTTGCATCTAGGCCAATAATGTGTGGCTGAATTAGGGTGTTCTTTAAAAAAAAAAAAATCCAATCTAGATTTAAAAACGGCAAGCGATGGAGAATGTACCGCATCCCTTGCTTTGCTGGTCCAATGACTAATTACCCTCACTGTGAAAAATTTACTTATTTCCAGTTTTGCTAGTTCTTTTCTGACGTGCAGAAAAGTTTAATGTATCTAAGGCCACTGACATACTGGTCATCTGCCGACTGCATTCATGTGATGTTAGATTCAAACTCATTGTCCATCACCGCTAAAAGCACAGGGCTTGGCTGAGGCAGCTGGAGGAGCAGTGACACTCTCTCAGCCAGTACAAGGAATCATATCCACATGGCTATAGTGTTCAGCTAGTGTGTGTGTTTAACACTGCCCTCTACTGACTGGCTGACAGCAGATAAAGGAGCTTCACTGTTGACATCACTGGCTAAGTGCACACAGACCCCTTCAGGACATGCATCATCTGCCCAATGCCTTTAAATTCAAAACCACAGGCCCCCTACTACTCATTTTTATAGATTTTAAGTCCGTAAGGGACTATTAGCTCATCTAGTCTGACCTCCTGGGAGAAAATTCCTTCCTGATCCCAACTCTAGTGATCCGTTGTACCCTGAGCATCTGAGCAAGGCACACCAGAAAGAGGATTCTCTGTACCATCTTAGAGCATGGGTCCACACTATCTAGTGTCCTTTTTCCAGTCAAAGCAATTCTATTCAGAAGAAGGATCAAAGAATCATAAAATATAGGACTGGAAGGGACCTCAAGAAGTCACCTGAGGCAGGACCAAGTAAACCTAGACCATTACTGACAGATGTTTGTCCAAATAGTTCTTAAAAAGCTTATTGCAGAAGGTGAAAAAGAACTCAGAATAGATCTGACCAGCTGTGCACTGAAGAAAAAAATTCCTTCCTAAACCCTGCAGGTGGCTGAAGCCCTGAAGCCTGAGATCTATTTATAATTATTAACTTAATGCAGAGTTGCAAGTGTTATGAGCAGGTTGACAGTACTGCAGGCAGTCTTGTTCTCCCCAGAGATGATAAAAGAAGGGAATGAACAGGGAGACTCAGTTTCATACTTAAGCTAAATCAGAATTTCCATTCACAGATAGCAACATGAAACTTATGACTAGGACTGGTATAAAAAAAAAAAGGAATTATTTACCGTAGAAAAATTAGAACCAAAGAGAAAATGTTTTTCATTTTAATTTTTTTGCAGAAATTTCATTTTGCAGAATTTTAAAAAGAAAAATCATTTCAATTTGAATTGAATAGAATCAAAACAAAAATTTGTTTTTGTTTGTCTCCCTTTCTCTCCCTTCTTCCCTTCCCTTTTATCCTAGGGAAACCAAATGAAAACTGGAAATGTTTTGCTTTGATTCAAATTAAAACTTTTTTTTATTGTTTTGAACTGATTCAGAACAGCATTTTTGTTTCAGATTGTTTAATTTAAAATGTGGACCATTTCAAATGATTATAAACATTTTAATGAAATTTTTGGTATAAATCAAGAAGCTATTTTTAATTTAAAACATTTTATTTTACAAACTTTGACCCTCCCTACTTATGAACTATTCAGCAATTCTGAATTCACCCAATAGATGCCAATGGTGCACATACACATCAACTTATTCATCGTAATATCAAAGGAAAAGTGAAGGAAAATTGCAACTCAGAGTGAGTTTATGGGGAAACCCCCTTCAGCTGTAATTCTAGAGAGATTGAGAGCTTCCTTAGCATTCCATGTTCTCTTCTGCTCACACACAAAACTTGAGTTCCTCTTATACTTCCTTAGAGAGACTGGCACTAACATCAAGTAAAAAACCAATTTCCAGGGTGAAGTAGATATTGGGACTAGAATGCAGGTCTGCCTCCTTCTTGGGTAAGTTGCACTGTCAAGTTAGCTAAAGATATGGCTTCACTCATTTCAGCCCGCATACTCTCTCTTATACATTTATTACCCCAACGATTCTTAAAGTACCTTCAATGACAGAGTGGGGACAGGAGAACATACCAGTTCATGACAGTCACCTTGCTTCAGGGAAAGCAGAATTAACTAAAAATTCTACAGAACACATCTCCTTTATTCCATGTGAGGATTTGTCACCAAACTGTTGCTCTTTTCATACAAATGCTCTGAAGCCTTAACTTGCAGATTAACGAAGCTGCCCCCACCTCGACCCTTCCTCTCCTGGCAGTCCGCTCATGCCTCCAGAGCCCCTGTTCCCCCACCAGAACCCTGTTGATTTAGGGGATGCTTAGGAGTAGCTTGTGGATGGCAAATGACTAAGCTGGGACAAAACACTGATTCCTTTGGGGGCTTCCCTACCCAACTTGCCTTCACTGTTTTCCAACAGTGGGACTCCCCTCTAATGAAATACCGGAAGTCCATAGGGTGGAGGAGTCAGGGAAGTGTTAGTACCCAGGCGCTGTTTCTGAACTCATCCCTTCTTCCCACCTGTACCACTCTTCTCCTGGCAGCCCTCAGAACCCTACCTGGAGACCTTTCTCCTCCAAGTTGTCATATCCCCCATAGCCTCTGCCCCTTCCACTCCCCCATCTAGAGACTTGCTCACCCCACATCCCTATGGCCCCTGAAGCTGGAGATTTATTGGATCCCACACACACCTCACTCCCCTCTACAAGCCTTATGAAGCACATTTTGGGAGAAACATTTTTCCCCTTGTGGTTGGGCTACACTTTGATATCTCTCTCTTTCTCTCTCCAAGGAAAAGTGTTAGAGACTTTTTCAAAGTCTCCAGGAGTCACTTGTTGCATAAGATAAACTCACCAGAGCTGAGATTCCATAGAGACATTACCAAATCAAAATCCAATAACCTTTAATATTAAACTTTAAAGACCTAAATTTTGGTGCAGGGCACCAGATCATGGCTAAAGAGACAAATAAACTAAGCTTTATGTCTCTCTCGTTTTCCATTAGCTTGTTACAAAGTGGACAAAGAAGACTTTCTGAACTCTGACCACCTATTTTTAGGGTGCATACTTTAGGGACCCCTTGTTCACCTCCAACTTGGTAAAAGCATTCGACCTAGCCTACCAATTTTAAGGCTGATATGAATTTTTGTGGATTTCAGAGGGGGACAAAATCAATTTTATAAAAGAAGCTGAGTTGCAGCTTTAGTTGTGGAGTGACTGCTGTTGTTATGAGGAGGAAGTTACTGCCATCCTGAAATTTCCTACCTTGCTGTCTTCCCAGGAGGAATTTGGAGTCCGTGCTGATGTACTGTCTGCCAATGAAGCCCTGCTGATCTGGTGTCAGCATAAGACTGCTAGTTACTCCAATGTGAGTGTGAAGGACTTCTCCAAAAGCTGGTCTGATGGCCTGGCTTTCAATGCCCTCATTCATGTACACAGGTAAATAGGTGATGGTGGGAGGCTTCAAGAATAGCTGATGCCACTGTGTCTGGTTCTAGCATAGTGACTTCCAGGGTCTGAATTCTCTTTGATGGACGAGAAAATGGTTTTGTCTTCACATTCAGAACTACCATTTCTTTAAGTGGGTGTTTTGCCTGAATAAGAATGGAAGAATCAGGTTCATGGAGTTTGACTCTTTCTCTTCCTGGAAACAAAAATGAATTTGCTAGCATATACTCTGCATTTAAACTTGTCTCTTTAATTTGCTCAGAAAACGAGTAGGAAATGCTAGAAAAGCATTAAATATGTCACTATCAAACAATGATATAAAAGGACTGATGGCAGATCAAGAGCATGTTTTGTTCCACTGTTGTAATTAATTCCTAGTCATTCCTAAGCCTTAGAAGCACATCATCATCTCAGCCAGCGTATGTGTCCCCTGCAGGTGCAAAGTTTCCTCCGAGTGTCTTCAAGAGTGTGATTTTGCTAGTTGTGCCATGCAGGATAATTGTGCTTCTCACTGATCCTGGCTGGCCATTGATAGGAATGAGTACCTGTGTCTCAAAACTTGGCTCCTGTGCAAAACATTTACATGAAGAAAAATACTAGAGAATTTGCTTTCTTTGATCTTCACCTTCCTCCTGGTTTCAATTGCACTTTCTGAAATGTTATTGAAAATGAGGTTTTCTGTGGTCTTCGCCAGCATTTAAACCTTTCAGTTCCATGAGAGCTGTAGCTGGGAGCTGGAGGGAGCAGGCTCTCCCTCTTTCCCTCTCTGCCCCTCTTGAGGGGAGGAGGAAGCAGCAGGGGACAGAAGAAAGAAGGGAGAGAGGGGACTGCCACCTTGGACAGTTCTTCTCCCATCAGATACCAGTGCTGCTCCATCTGTTGGCAGGAAGACTTAGAACCGCATAACTCCCCAGCCAGGGACAACATTCCCACTTCGCAATTTCCTACCTAGTGAGTCTTTGTTTCACCAACCAGGGACGACAAGAGGCAGGAGGAATGGGGAGTTTTGTGGTGAGCTGAGCTGAGTTCTGGAGTGGGAATTTTCCTTTGTCTGTCAGGCAAGGGAGGGCTAGTGAAGGGTCTATGCCAAAGCTCTACAGGAAAGCAGAGAGCTACTCAATGCTTTAAAAAGAAAAGGAGGACTTGTGGCACCTTAGAGACTAACAAATTTATTTGAGCATAAGCTTTCGTGAGCTACAATGAAGTAAGCTGTAGCTCATGAAAGCTTATGCTCAAATAAATTGGTTAGTCTCTAAGGTGCCACAAGTTCTCCTTTTCTTTTTGCGGATAAAGACTAACACGGCTGCTACTTTGAAACCTGTCAATGCTTAAGGGATTATTGTTCTGTGTTCCTCATTCTACTAAAGTTCCTTGTTCAGTGTCAGAAATTTGCTCAGTTGCAACCTTTGTATATAAATCTGTGTGTATTTAAACGAAGCCAGGACTTTACAGTGGTCATTATGACATACACCATGGCCACATGGAACTTCATGGTGACAGCTGGGTAAAAAACAGATCCTGCTGCACCAAAAGCACAGCATGTGACCTCTAAAGCCAAAGGAAAATCTATGTTAACAGCTGTTACTGTACAGCCCATAACAAAGAGAGCAACGATATGCACCAGATACTACATTGCAGTATATATGTGTACATACAGCATGTCGTGTAGCTGTGTGTGGGAGGTGTAACCCTTCTTGATAGTAACTCATTTCTATTTTTTTAGTTTCTAAATCTAACCCTCCTCTCCTGTGTCCTTCATATGTTCCTCTCCTCATCCAGGCCTGATCTCATCCACTACAGCTCACTGAGGCATGAGCAGCCAATCAAGAACCTGAACAATGCCTTCAGCATGGCAAAGAAGCACCTGGGAATCACTAAACTTCTGGATGCTGAGGATGTGGCAGTGCCTCATCCAGATGAGAGATCCATCATGACCTATGTGTCACTCTATTACCATTACTTTTCTAGGCTGAAGCAGGGCCAGACTGTCCAGAAAAGGCTTGCTAAGGTCAGTGCATTGCCACTTTTACAATTGCCTCCTACTTCTATCTCTACTGAGCCCCCACCCCAGTAGCATAAAGTTAAACCAGTTTGGGGAAAAAGCTTTAATTCAGATTAACTGCACAGTCCTGTTAACTCAAGCCATTTGTGCGACCATGCCAGAGACTTGATTCTGCAGGGCCTTGCACAGTCAGTCACTTGTAAATGGTACAACTGGTGTGAGTAGACAATTCTGATTTGGCAATGGTTTAGACACACTCTGGTGCTAGAACCTGGCCTTTCTAAAGGGATTTAGCCATATGGAAATTAGCTTCTTTATTCGGTCATATTTTGTATTTGATAACTAAGGTGCTTAGTAAGTAGTCAGGCACATGGAGAACTCATTTCATCTCTGCAGCAAAACAGTGATGCAGAAATTAGTGCTGGTCAAAAAAACTTCTGTCAAAACTTTCTGATAGGAAATAGCCTTTTTTCCTAAACAAAAATAAATCTGTAAAAATATCTATGAAATTATGTTTCAGTAGAAAATTTTCAGTTTATCCATGAAAAACTAAAACCTGAAAAAAATTGGTTTTCAGTTTAGTTTGTTTTTTTCCCCTTTTCTCTCCGCTTTTCCCTCTATTCCAGTGATGAGGGGACAAAAGTGAAAAAGTGAGGAAAAAAGGAGGGGAAAAAACCCATAAAACCAAAATAAATAAATAAATGAAGACTCATACAAATAAGGTTTAGTATTTTCAAAAAAACAAAACGGTTTCAGTTCTTTATTAAAAAAATTAAACTAATACATTTTTAAAATTTCTCATGGAAAAAATGCTGGTATTTTTCACTGACTCTGGCCAAAATGTTGTGGTTGTTGCAATGATGACAGCTTTCTTTGGGAATAGCTGCTTCCCTATCTGCAAAACTTCCTTTCCTTTTTTGCCAAAAATATGAAGTGACCCCAAAAAGTATTCACCTGTGTGTGTGTGTGTGTGAGCTGATCAACATCTGATTTTTACAAGATGGTTGTGCTGTGGCAGGGACATGTTTGCACCATGGTAGGGACAAAAATCCAAAGCAGGATTTCCCTTGCTGTGGCAAGGTAAAAAGCTTTCGCAATGGAGGGTTTGCACTGTTAGTTAATCTGGGATTAAGACAAAGAGATCCTGTCTTTATCCCAGATATCCCAAGCTCGATATCAACAACAGCACTGTACTCTGAACAGAGGTGCTGGAGGAGAGGAGGACTTGTAGCTTGATTAAGCAGCGATTGGGCATGAGTGAGGAGACTGGGCAAAAAGATTAGGCTGGACAACACCTAAGACTCTGTCTTGGAGACATATTTCAGGTTCTTCATTAGACCAGTTTATTTCCTCTCTCATGCCACTATATTCCTAAAATTACTCAGTCCTGCATTTATAATCTACAGAGTAGAGGTCACACTTGCAGAGTTTCTTCCGGCTTGAGAGTTGTTTCCTATACGTAAAATGGATTATCATTGGAAATGGGAATCTCTATCAGAAGTGAGGAAACTTTTTAAGTGCAACCACTGTATCTATCTAGACAATCCTAAAGTTCCTGTCGTCATAGGCACTACTTAGATGAATTGTATAAGAACTCAAAGGATCAGATAGGACACATCTTCATATTCTGGAAAAGGGTTTTGGGGTGAATATTTCTATCTCCATTTTTTTAAATGTTCCACGGATTTCCTTTTCTGCATTTTCCTGTTCGCATTTTCTATTTTCATTGTTTATTTTTCTCCTTGCAGTTACCTGCTTTTCATTTCCCATTTTTCTCTTCCC